>NC_091286.1:425969024-427169706 GCF_032444005.1 Ranitomeya imitator | reverse complement strand
CATCTGATGATGAAACTCAGGTGCCGCTTTCTCGTGCGTACTGTGCTGCTGAGACTACCCAGGAGGAGCAGTTGGTGGCAGAGGGTAGTGGAGATGATGAGGTCCTTGACCCATCGTGGCGTGAGGAACAGGAAGGTGGTGGGAGCAGCTCAGAGGAAGAGCTTCCTCTTACGGGCCAAAGAGGGAGAGGGAGGGGGAAGACTGCGGAGCCTGTAGCCTCCACTTTGGCACCCGTTAGGAGCCTGTCTCTTTCCAAAGCCAAAAAGGGCGCTCCCAAGACTTGCAGTGCCTGGTCCTTTTTTGACACAGTTGCAGATGACATTTGTTTTGTCAAATGCAAGCTGTGTCATCATAAAGTAAAAAGAGGGAAAAATGTCAGCAACCTCAATACCACAAATATGTGGAAACATGTGCGGACCAGGCACGCGGTGGAGTTACAGAAACACACTGAAGATGTAGGCCAACCAACAGCGGCAGCTACCACCTCTTCAGCTCGTGTTGCCTCTTCCTCCAGCTCACGCACAGCTGGTTTGGCTTCCTCCCAGAGACCTTGTGTAATTCCACCCACAGCACCACCTTCCCAGTCATCCTCACACTCCCAGTCTACTCTACAGCCATCGGTAGTACAGGCATGGGAGAAAAGGCGGGCATTCTCGGCCAACCACCCCCGAGCACAGGCTCTGAATGCAGGCATTGCCAAACTGTTGTCCCTGGAAATGCTCTCGTTCAGGCTGGTGGAGACTGACAGCTTCCGTGACTTGATGGCATTGGCAGTCCCACAGTACAAGGTGCCCAGCCGCTTTTACTTCAGCAGGCAGGCTGTCCCTGCCCTGCACAGGCATGTTGAGGCAAACATAAAACATGCGCTACTGAACGCCGTCAGTAGCAAGGTCCACCTCACCACCGATGCGTGGACCAGTCAGCATGGACAGGGGCGATATGTTTCCCTCACTGCCCATTGGGTTAATGTTGTTGAGCCAGGTACAGATCGTGCGAGTGGCGCAGGACGTGTCCTGCCCACTCCAAGGATTGCAGGAATCCAGTCTGTACGCATCGACTCCTCCTCTTACACCAGTTCCTCTGATTCCTCTCTGCAGGATCCGTCACAGTCCACCCCCACATGGACCCGTGAACGTTTACCTATGACCGACATGAGCACAGCCGTGGCCAAACGTCAGCAGGCCGTCTTGAAACTAGTTTCATTGGGGCATCGAAGCCACACAGCGCAGGAGCTCTGGAATGCCATAAAGCAGGAGAGCGATGTGTGGTTACTGCCAGCGAATCTCCAGCCAGGCATGGTAGTGTGTGACAATGGCCGAAATCTGGTGGCAGCTTTGGCCCTTGGCAACCTCACTCACATCCCATGTCTGGCACATGTGCTCAATTTGGTTGTGCAGAGTTTTCTGAGGGACTATCCGGATCTTGATGCCCTGCTGCACAAGGTCCGCCTAGAGTGTGCTCACTTGCGGCGTTCCAGCTTGGCCAGATCCCGCATTGCTGCTCTGCAGCGCCGATTCCGCCTTCCGGAACACCGCATCATATGTGACCTACCTACCCGGTGGAATTCCACGTTACATATGTTGGAGCGGTTGTGTGAGCAGCAGCAAGCAGTTATGGAGTACCAGCTGCATCAGGCGCAAAGAAGTCGCAGTCAGCGCCGATCAGACTTCACAACCACAGAGTGGGCCACTATGAAGGACGTCTGCCAGGTTTTGCGTCCTTTTGATTATTCCACGCGGATGGCAAGTGCAGATGATGCACTAGTCAGCATGACTGTCCCCCTTATCTGCCTGCTTCAGCAAACTTTGCAAGGGTTAAGGGATGATGTGGTGGAAGAGGTGGAGGATGAGGAGTCACCTTTTCCATCAGCTTCTGGAGAGTCAGCGCCACGTGGTTCCTCACAAAGGGGTACGCAGGGGCCAATTTGTGAGGAGGATGAGGAGGAGTCAATGGAGGAGGAAGAGCTCCGTCCAGAGGAGGGAGCGACACAATTGTCCAGTGGTCAGTGTGTACAGCGAGGGTGGGGTGATGACGAGCGGGCAGAGATCATGTCTCAAGCAGGGGACAGCGTTTCTGGGCCGGTTGGCACTCTGCAGCACATGGTGGATTTCATGCTGCAGTGCCTGAGAAACGACCGCCGCATCGACCACATTCTCAACATGCCTGATTATTGGGTGTTCACCCTCCTCGATCCTCGCTACCGGGACAACGTCCAAAACCTCATCCCTGCGTTGACCCGGGAGCGTAAATTGCGGGAGTACCACGACACACTGGTGAATTCCATCATCTTCTCCTGTCCAACTGAGAGGAGTGCTGCTAGTGCTTTACAAAGCAGCTCAGTGCGTCGAGGCAGTGGGGGAGGCTCTGCCCAAAGAGGGAGCAGAAGCAGTGCCTCTGCCCAAGGCAAGCCCAGTATGGCACAACTCTGGCACACTTTTGTGTGCCCGCCCCAAATGTCTACACCATCACCGGCGGCTCCAGTCAGCAGGAGGCAACGGTTCCGTCAGATGGTGACAGACTACATGGCTTGCCCTCTTACTGTACTCCCAGACGGCTCTTCCCCGTTCAAGTTTTGGGTCTCTAAGCTGGATACATGGCCAGAGCTAAGCCAGTATGCATTGGAGGTGCTGGCTTGCCCTGCGGCTAGTGTCTTATCGGAACGTGTCTTTAGTGCCGCAGGTGGTGTACTAACAGACCGTCGCATGCGACTATCCTCCGATAACGTTGACCGGCTTACTTTCCTGAAAATGAACCAGGCCTGGATCTCGCAGGAATTTGCCACTCCTCTGCCTGATTAAGTAATTGGGTGTCATCCAGGTCTCCTGCTGTGTTCATCTTTCTACCACCTGAACTGCTATTCCTGGGCTCCAACACCGCCAGTTGCGGCTCAGAAGTGCAGGCTGCACAGTAAAAACATACGACCCAGTGTTATTGGGTTTCAGTAACGTCAGCTGATCCCCAGCTGTGTAGCCGGCAATGTGTCCTGCGACCGCCACGCTGGCACAACAACCTAAATGTAAGGGAACCTGTCCCCCCCCCCCCCCCCGTCGTTTGTTACTGAAAGAGCCATCTTGTGCAGCAGTAATGCTGCACAAGGAAAAGGTAGCTCTTTTTTTTTAGCTCTTTGCACACGCAGAACTTAACACTTATAAAATGTGTTCACTGATACCGTTATACCGTCCCGGAGCTGGGACTTTCCTTCGTAATGTGACGCAGCACAGCCGTCATTCCTACCCCCTTGGTGCCATGCGCTGCCTCCTCAGCGTTGTTTTAAGCTGTCACGGAGCCTGCGCTGTTCTGTTATCCCTTGGGCATGCCCTATTTGCGCTGCCTGTCTTCTGACATAATTTGGTGTCAGGCTGGCTGCGCCTGTGCGGCCGCGCTGCCCGAGATCCCGCCTCGCAGTGTCTTCTGATTGAGTCACACTGCGGGCCTGGGATCCATGGGCATGCGCAGTGCATATCTTCCCCTCGGGCTCTCGCTCATTTCCCTCCGCCTTCTTTAGACTGTGCGCCGTCAGCTGATCCCTAGCATGCCACGGCCGTGACACCGCACAGTCTGAAGAAGAGGGAAGGAGGGGAGTGAGAGTCGAGGTTATGCACTGTGCATGCCCATGGTTCCAAGGCCCGCAGTGGGATTACGTTAGATGAGACTGCGAGGTGGGATCTGGAGCAGCGTGGACGCACAGGCACTGACAGCCTGACACCAAATTATGTCAGAAGACAGGCAGCGCTAATTGGGCATGGCCAAGGGCTAACAGAACAGCGCAGGCTCCGTGGCAGCTTAAAACAACGCTGAGGAGGCAGCGCACGGCATCAAGGGGATAGGAATGACAGCTGTGCTGTGTCCCATTACGAAGGAAATTCGCACCTCCGGAACGGTTTAACGGTATAAAGGGACACATTTTTAGTGTTTACTTCGGTGTTTGCAAGGAGCATAATTAAAAGAGCAACCTTTTCCTTTTGCATCCTTAGTGCTGCACAACATGGCTCTTTCAGCTACAAACGTCTTGGGGGGGGGGTTAAAGGTTTCCTTTCAACTTGCTCCAATCAGGCTTCGGCCTACACTCTGTTCCTCTGCTCCTCCTGCTGTCCCTGGGCTCTAACACCGCCAGTTGGTGCCTGGAAGTGCTGTGTGCACAGTCAACAGTCGCTCCTCTGTTATTGGGGTTCAGTAACGTCAGCTGATCCCCAGCTGTGTGTGCGGCAATACCTCCAATCTGCTCCTCCTGCTGTCCCTGGGCTCTAACACCGCCAGTTGGTGCCTGGAAGTGCTGTGTGCACAGTCAACAGTCGCTCCTCTGTTATTGGGGTTCAGTAACGTCAGCTGATCCCCAGCTGTGTATCCGGCAACGTGTCATGCGACCGCCACGCTGGCACAACTAAAATGTAAGGGGACCTGTCCCCCCCCCCCCCTAGGCGTTTGTTACTGAAAGAGCCACCATGTGCAGCACTAATACTGCACAAGGGAAAGGTCGCTCTTGAAATTATGCTCCTTGCAAACGCTGAACTACACACTCATGTAATGTGTCCCCTCACACCGTCCAACCGTCCCGGAGGTGGGACTTTCCTTTGTAATGTGACACAGCACAGCCGTCATTGCTACCCCCTTGGCACCGTGCGCTGCCTCCTTAGCGTTGTTTGATTCCGTCATGGACCCTGCGCTGTTATGTTATCCCTTGGCCATGCACAGTTTGCGCTGCCCGTCCTCTGACATCATTTGTTGTCGTCCTGGCTGCGCCTGTGCGTCCACGCTGCCCGAAATCACACCTCGCAGTGTCGTCTAATGTGATCCCACAGTGGGCCTGGTATCCATGGCCATGCGCAGTGCATATACTAGCCTCTCACTCCCCTTCTTCACGCTTCTTCAGACTAGGCGGCGTCAGCTGATCCCTAATAGCATGCCACGGCCGTGACGCCGCACAGTCTGAAGAAGCAGGAAGGAGGTGAGTGAGAGGCGATGATATGCACTGCGCATGCCCATGGATCCCTGGCCCGCAGTGGGACTACATTAGATGACACTGCAAGGTTGGATCTCGGGCAGCTTGGACGCACAGGCACTGCCAGCCTGACACCTACATGATGTCAGAAGACGGGCACCGCTAACTGTGCATGGCCAAGGGATAACATTACAGTGCGGGCTCCGTGACAGAACCAAACAACGTTGAGGAGGTGGTGCCCGGCACCAAGGGGGTTGGAATGACGGCTGTGCTGTGTCACATTACAAAGGAAAGTCCCACTTCCGGGATGGTTTGACGGTGTGAGGGGACACATTATATGAGTGTGTACTTCAGCGTTTGCAAGGAGCATAATTTTCGGAGCCACCATTTTCCATGTGCAGTATTACTGCTGTACAAGATGGCTCTTTCAGCAACAAATGCCTGGGGGGGGGGGTTAAAGGTTCCCTTTCAACTTGCTCCACTGCAGGCTTCGGCCTACACTCTGCTCCTCTTTGATTCCCTGGGTTTCAACACTGTCAGTTGCCACCTGGAAGTGTTGTCTACACAGAAAAAAACACTAGGTGATGTGTCAGTGGGGTTCAGCACCGCCAGCTGTTCCCCTGCTGTGTAGTCGGCAACGTGTCCAGCACAAGCCACGCTGGCACAACAGAACAAAAGCTGCCACCAGTGCAGGCTTCGGCCTACACTCTGCTCCTCTCCTCCTCCTGCTGACCCTGGGCTCAAACACCGCTAGTTTTTGCCCGGAAGTGCTAGCTGCACAGAGAAAAACACCAGCCAATGTGTTAGTGGGGTTCAGCAACGCCAGCTGTTCCCCTGCTGTGTAGCCGGCAACGTGACCTGCAAACGCCATGCAGGCACAGGAACTGAAATTAAAAGGGAACCTGGCCCCACCCCCCCAGGTGTTTCTATGTATAACAGCCACCTAGTACAGCAGTACTGCTGCATTTGTACAAGGTGGCTGACTTTTTCTCCTTGCCCACGTGGAACTCAACACGTACAAAATGTGTCTCATTGAGACCATTCCACTGTCCCTGAGGTGTGACTTTCCTTTGTAATGATACGCAGCACCCCCCTTGGTAGCGTTTCCCGTCTTTTGTCATCATGGTTAGCTGGCTGCGCCTGTGCATCCGCCCTGCTAGAAACAACGCCCCTCGTTGTCATATTTATTTTGTCAGCGAGGGTGTGGTTTATGGGCACGAGCAGTGCATATGTTCGCCTGTCTTAACTCATCTCCTTCCGCCTTCTTCAGACTGTGCGGCCTCCTGGCCGTGGTAGGCGATAAGGGATCAGCTGAGGCCGCCCAGTCTGGAGCAGGTGTAAGGACATGTGTAAGCGGCCAACCTATTTACTGCACAAGGCCACGAATCCCAGCCACGCAGTGTGATTTTTTGAAAACACACTGTGGGTCTGGGATTCATGTCCATCGCTAACCGCAACGGCCGACATGAAATGAGGTCAGAAGACAGGAAGCGCTCACAGCGCATGGCCAAGGGATCACAATAGCGCAGACTCCTGTACAGCAAATAACAACGCTCAGGAATCTGCGCCCAGTACCTAGGTGCAAATTTTTACACCTGTGCTGCGTCTCGTTAAAAAGACAAGTCACGCCTCCACAACTGTTTGACAGTATAATGGGCTAAATAGTGTACGTGTTTTAGTCAGCGTGTGCAAGGAGCAAAACAAATAGAGCAACCTTTTACTTGTGCAGCATTAATGCTGCACAAGGTGTGGCTCTTGTACCTTGCAACACCTGAGGGGGGGGTTAAAGGTAACCTTTGAAATTGGTTCAACTAGGCTTCGGCCTACACTCTGCTTCTCTACTCCTCCTGCTGACCCTGGGCTCAAACACCGCTAGTTTTTGCCCGGAAATGCTAGCTGCACAGAGAAAAACACCAGCCAATGTGTTAGTGGGGTTCAGCACCGCCAGCTGTTCCCCTGCTGTGTAGTCGGCAACGTGTCCAGCACAAGCCACGCTGGCACAACCGACCAAAAGCTGCCACCAGTGCAGGCTTCGGCCTACACTTTGCTCCTCTCCTCCTCCTGCTGACCCTGGGCTCAAACAACGCCAGTTTCTGCCCGGACATGCTAGCTGCACAGAGAAAAACACCAGCCAATGTGTTAGTGGGGTTCAGCACCGCCAGCTGTTCCCCCGCTGTGTAGCCGGCATCGTGTCCAGCACAAGCCACGCTGGCACAACCGACCAAAAGCTGCCACCAGTGCAGGCTTCGGCCTACACTTTGCTCCTCTCCTCCTCCTCCTGCTGACCCTGGGCTCTAACACCGCTAGTTTTTGCCCGGACATGCAATCTGCACAGAGAAAAACACCAGCCAATGTGTTAGTGGGGTTCAGCACCGCCAGCTGTTCCCCTGCTGTGTAGTCGGCAACGTGTCCAGCACAAGCCACGCTGGCACAACAGAACAAAAGCTGCCACCAGTGCAGGCTGCGGCCTACACTTTGCTCCTCTCCTCCTCCTCCTGCTGACCCTGGGCTCTAACACCGCTAGTTTTTGCCCGGACATGCAATCTGCACAGAGAAAAACACCAGTCAATGTGTCAGTGGGGTTCAGCAACGCCAGCTGTTCCCCTGCTGTGTAGCTTGCAACGTGACCTGCAAACGCCACGCAGGCACATGAACTGAAATTGAAGGGAGCCTGCCCCCCACCCACAGGTGTTTCTATGTATAACAGCCACCTTGTACAGCAGTACTGCTGCATTTGTACAAGGTGGCTGACTTTTTCTCCTTGCACACGTGGAACTCAACAAGTACAAAATGTGTCTCATTACAGACCATTACAATGTCCCTGAGGTGTGACTTTCCTTTTTAATGACACGCAGCACCCCCATTGTTAGCGCTGCCCGTCTCCTGACATCATTGGTTGGCTGGCTGTGCCTGTGCGTCCCCCCTGTCCGACACAACGCCCCCCGTTGTCTCATATATTTTGACTGCGAGGGTGTGATTGATGGGCACGAGCAGTGCATATGTTCCCCTGTTTTCACTCCCCTCCTTCCGCCTTCTTCTGACTGTGCGGCCTCATGGCCGCGGCATGCGATAAGGGATCAGCTGAGGCCGCCCAGTCTGAAGCAGGTGTAAGGACATGTGTGAGCGGCGATCATATTTACTGCACAAGGCCACGAATCCCAGCACCGCAGTGTGACTTTAGGAAAAGCCACTGTGGGTCTGGGATTTATGGCCATCGTTAACCGCACCGGCCAACATGAAATGAGGTCATGAGACGGCCTGCACTAACAGGGTATTGCCAAGGGATAACACAAGAGCGCAGACTCCTGTACAGCAAATAACAACGCTCAGGAATCTGCGCCCAGTACCTAGGTGCAAATTTTGACACCTGTGCTGCGTCTCGTTAAAAAGACAAGTCACGCCTCCACAACTGTTTGACAGTATAATGGGCTAAATAGTGTACGTGTTTAATTCAGCGTGTGCAAGGAGCAAAATTAAATAGAGCAACCTTTGACTTGTGCATCATTAATGCTGTTCAAGGTGTGGCTCTTGTACCTTGCAACACCTGAGGGGGGGGTTAAAGGTAACCTTTGAAATTGGTTCAACTAGGCTTCGGCCTACACTCTGCTCCTCTACTCCTCCTGCTGACCCTGGGCTCAAACAACGCCAGTTTCTGCCCGGACATGCTAGCTGCACAGAGAAAAACACCAGCCAATGTGTTAGTGGGGTTCAGCACCGCCAGCTGTTCCCCCGCTGTGTAGCCGGCATCGTGTCCAGCACAAGCCACGCTGGCACAACCGACCAAAAGCTGCCACCAGTGCAGGCTTCGGCCTACACTTTGCTCCTCTCCTCCTCCTCCTGCTGACCCTGGGCTCTAACACCGCTAGTTTTTGCCCGGACATGCAATCTGCACAGAGAAAAACACCAGTCAATGTGTCAGTGGGGTTCAGCAACGCCAGCTGTTCCCCTGCTGTGTAGCTTGCAACGTGACCTGCAAACGCCACGCAGGCACATGAACTGAAATTGAAGGGAGCCTGCCCCCCACCCACAGGTGTTTCTATGTATAACAGCCACCTTGTACAGCAGTACTGCTGCATTTGTACGAGGTGGCTGACTTTTTCTCCTTGCCCACGTGGAACTCAACACGTACAAAATGTGTCTCATTACAGACCATTACAATGTCCCTGAGGTGTGACTTTCCTTTGTAATGACACGCAGCACCACCCTTGTTAGCGCTGCCCGTCTTTTGACATCATTGGTTAGCTGGCTGCGCCTGTGCATCTCCCCTGCTCGAAACAACGGCCCTCGGTGTCTTATTTTTTTGGACAGCGAGGGTGTGATTGATGGGCATGTGCAGTGCATATGTTTGCCTGTGTTCACTCATCTCCTTCCGCCTTCTTCAGACTGGGTGTCCTCATGGCCTCGGCAGGCGATAAGGGATCAGATGAGGCCGTCCAGTCTGAAGCAGGTGTAAGGACATGTGTGAGCGGCAAACATATTTACTGCACCAGGGCACGAATCCCAGCACCGCAGTGTGATTTTTTAAAAACACACTGTGGGTCTGGGATTCATGTCCATCGCTAACCGCAACGGCCAACATGAAATGAGGTCATAAGACAGGAAGCGCTCACAGCGCATGGCCAAAGGATCACAAGAGCGCAGACTCCTGTACAGCAACTAACAACGCTCAGGAAGCTGCGCCCATGCAAAAAGGTGTTGTTTTCGACACCTGTGCTGCTTTTCTTTAAAAAGACAAGTCACGCCTCCACTACTGTTAAACAGTATAATGGGCTAAATAGTCTACGTGTTGCATTCAGCTTGTGCAAGTAGACAAATTAATAGAGCAACCTTTTACTTGTGCAGCATTAATGCTGCAGAAGGAGTGGCTCTTGTTCTTTGTAACACCTGAGGGGGGGTTAAAGGTAACCTTTGAAATTGGTTCAACTAGGCTTCGGCCTACACTCTGCTCCTCTCCTCCTCCTGCTGACCCTGGGCTCTAACAACGCTAGTTTTTGCCCGGAAATGCTAGCTGCACAGAGAAAAACACCAGCCAATGTGTTAGTGGGGTTCAGCAACGCCAGCTGTTCCCCCGCTGTGTAGCCGGCATCGTGTCCAGCACAAGCCACGCTGGCACAACCGACCAAAAGCTGCCACCAGTGCAGGCTTCGGCCTACACTTTGCTCCTCTCCTCCTCCTCCTGCTGACCCTGGGCTCAAACACCGCTAGTTTTTGCCCGGAAATGCTAGCTGCACAGAGAAAAACACCAGCCAATGTGTTAGTGGGGTTCAGCACCGCCAGCTGTTCCCCTGCTGTGCAGCTTGCAACGTGACCTGCAAACGCCACGCAGGCACATGAACTGAAATTGAAGGGAGCCTGGCCCCCACCCCCAGGTGTTTCTATGTATAACAGCCACCTTGTACAGCAGTACTGCTGCATTTGTACAAGGTGGCTGATGTTTTCTCCTTGCCCACGTGGAACTCAACACGTACAAAATGTGTCTCTTTGAGACCATTCCACTGTCCCTGAGGTGTGACTTTCCTTTCTAATGATACGCAGCACCCCCCTTGGTAGCGCTTCCCGTCTTCTGACATCATTGGTTGGCTACTTGCGCCTGTTCGTCCGCCCTGCCTGAATAAAATGCTCCTCGTTGTCTTAATTATTTTGACTGCGAGGGTGTGATTGATGGGCACGAGCAGTGCATATCTTCGCCTGTCTTAACTCATCTCCTTCAGCCTTCTTCAGACTGTGCAGCCTCATGGCCGCGGCATGCGAGAAGGGATCAGCAGAGGCCGCCCAGTCTGAAGCAGGTGTAAGGACGTGTGTGAGCGGCCAAAATATTTACTGCTCAAGGCCACGAATCCCAGCACCGCAGTGTGGCTTTATGAAAAGACACTGTGGGTCTGGGATTTATGGCCATCGTTAACCGCACCGGCCAACATGAAATGATGTCATAAGATGGGCAGCGCTAACAGGGCATTGCCAAGGGATAACACAAGAGCGCAGACTCCTGTACAGCAAATAACAACGCTCAGGAAGCTGCTCCAAGCACCAAGGCGTTATTTTGGACACCTGTGCTGCGTCTCATCAAAAAACCAAGTCACGCATCCACTACAGTTTGACTGTAGAATGGGGTAAATTGTGTATGTCTTTCATTCAGCGTGTGCAAGTAGACAAATTAATAGAGCAACCTTTCACTTGTGCAGCATTAATACTGCACAAGGTGTGTCTCTTGTACTTTGTAACACCTGAGGGGGGGGTTAAAGGTTTCCTTTGAAATTGGTTCAACTAAGCTTCGGCCTACACTCTGCTCCTCTCCTCCTCCTCCTGCTTCAACACGGGCTCTAACATCGCTAGTTTTTGCCCGCAAGTGCTAGCTGCACAGAGAAAAACACACGCCATTGTGTTAGTGGGGTTCAGCAACGCCAGCTGTTCCCCCAGTGTGTAGCCGGCAAAGTGTCCTGCAAACGCAACGCAGACACAAAGCTGCCTCCAGTGCAGGCTTCGGCCTACACTCATCTCCCCCTGCTTACCCTTTGCTCCAACACCGCTAGTTGGGGCTCTAGGAAGACAATCTTTAATAGGCAAGGCAACGCATCCGGGTTCCAGCACCGCCAGCTGGTTCTCGGCAGTGTTTTTGTCACAGGTACTCCCTCGTGCCAAGCCTGGTTTCAGCACCGTCAGCTGTTTCCGGGTTGTGTCAAGCTCACTGAGACACCTATGCTTGCCTCGTCGTGGTGCGGTCGGGTTAGCCAACTCCAGGGTGCCTCCAGTTTAGGAGCTTCCTATGTGGGCTGCGTGAACTGGTAGTCAAGGCTGGTTCTGTAGTGCCAGTAGGCCCAGCTCCCCCTGTAGGACTGTTGGGGTTCGGTAACTGCGGCTGCCTCGCGGCCTAGCTGTTCTCTCCTCTCCTGTGGACCTTGGGGTCCACCACCTGGTTCCAGCACCGTCAGCTGGTTCCGGGCCGAGCCTTTGGCTTAGGTGCCTCCTCCTGGGTATCCGAGTTCCGCCAACGCCAGGCGGTCCTTGGTAGTGCTTTTAAGCGCGGGCACCTACAGCTTAGTAACCGGGTTCCAGCACCGTCAGCTGGTCCTCGGTCGTGCCATTGGCTCTTGCACACTGGGGCAACGCATCCGGGTTCCAGCACCGCCAGCTGGTTCTCGGCAGTGTTTTTGTCACAGGTACTCCCTCGTGCCAAGCCTGGTTTCAGCACCGTCAGCTGTTTCCGGGTTGTGTCAAGCTCACTGAGACACCTATGCTTGCCTCGTCGTGGTGCGGTCGGGTTAGCCAACTCCAGGGTGCCTCCAGTTTAGGAGCTTCCTATGTGGGCTGCGTGAACTGGTAGTCAAGGCTGGTTCTGTAGTGCCAGTAGGCCCAGCTCCCCCTGTAGGACTGTTGGGGTTCGGTAACTGCGGCTGCCTCGCGGCCTAGCTGTTCTCTCCTCTCCTGTGGACCTTCGGGTCCACCACCTGGTTCCAGCACCGTCAGCTGGTTCCGGGCCGAGCCTTTGGCTTAGGTGCCTCCTCCTGGGTATCCGAGTTCCGCCAACGCCAGGCGGTCCTTGGTAGTGCTTTTAAGCGCGGGCACCTACAGCTTAGTAACCGGGTTCCAGCACCGTCAGCTGGTCCTCGGTCGTGCCATTGGCTCTTGCACACTGGGGCAACGCATCCGGGTTCCAGCACCGCCAGCTGGTTCTCGGCAGTGTTTTTGTCACAGGTACTCCCTCGTGCCAAGCCTGGTTTCAGCACCGTCAGCTGTTTCCGGGTTGTGTCAAGCTCACTGAGACACCTATGCTTGCCTCGTCGTGGTGCGGTCGGGTTAGCCAACTCCAGGGTGCCTCCAGTTTAGGAGCTTCCTATGTGGGCTGCGTGAACTGGTAGTCAAGGCTGGTTCTGTAGTGCCAGTAGGCCCAGCTCCCCCTGTAGGACTGTTGGGGTTCGGTAACTGCGGCTGCCTCGCGGCCTAGCTGTTCTCTCCTCTCCTGTGGACCTTGGGGTCCACCACCTGGTTCCAGCACCGTCAGCTGGTTCCGGGCCGAGCCTTTGGCTTAGGTGCCTCCTCCTGGGTATCCGAGTTCCGCCAACGCCAGGCGGTCCTTGGTAGTGCTTTTAAGCGCGGGCACCTACAGCTTAGTAACCGGGTTCCAGCACCGTCAGCTGGTCCTCGGTCGTGCCATTGGCTCTTGCACACTGGGGCAACGCATCCGGGTTCCAGCACCGCCAGCTGGTTCTCGGCAGTGTTTTTGTCACAGGTACTCCCTCGTGCCAAGCCTGGTTTCAGCACCGTCAGCTGTTTCCGGGTTGTGTCAAGCTCACTGAGACACCTATGCTTGCCTCGTCGTGGTGCGGTCGGGTTAGCCAACTCCAGGGTGCCTCCAGTTTAGGAGCTTCCTATGTGGGCTGCGTGAACTGGTAGTCAAGGCTGGTTCTGTAGTGCCAGTAGGCCCAGCTCCCCCTGTAGGACTGTTGGGGTTCGGTAACTGCGGCTGCCTCGCGGCCTAGCTGTTCTCTCCTCTCCTGTGGACCTTGGGGTCCACCACCTGGTTCCAGCACCGTCAGCTGGTTCCGGGCCGAGCCTTTGGCTTAGGTGCCTCCTCCTGGGTATCCGAGTTCCGCCAACGCCAGGCGGTCCTTGGTAGTGCTTTTAAGCGCGGGCACCTACAGCTTAGTAACCGGGTTCCAGCACCGTCAGCTGGTCCTCGGTCGTGCCATTGGCTCTTGCACACTGGGGCAACGCATCCGGGTTCCAGCACCGCCAGCTGGTTCTCGGCAGTGTTTTTGTCACAGGTACTCCCTCGTGCCAAGCCTGGTTTCAGCACCGTCAGCTGTTTCCGGGTTGTGTCAAGCTCACTGAGACACCTATGCTTGCCTCGTCGTGGTGCGGTCGGGTTAGCCAACTCCAGGGTGCCTCCAGTTTAGGAGCTTCCTATGTGGGCTGCGTGAACTGGTAGTCAAGGCTGGTTCTGTAGTGCCAGTAGGCCCAGCTCCCCCTGTAGGACTGTTGGGGTTCGGTAACTGCGGCTGCCTCGCGGCCTAGCTGTTCTCTCCTCTCCTGTGGACCTTCGGGTCCACCACCTGGTTCCAGCACCGTCAGCTGGTTCCGGGCCGAGCCTTTGGCTTAGGTGCCTCCTCCTGGGTATCCGAGTTCCGCCAACGCCAGGCGGTCCTTGGTAGTGCTTTTAAGCGCGGGCACCTACAGCTTAGTAACCGGGTTCCAGCACCGTCAGCTGGTCCTCGGTCGTGCCATTGGCTCTTGCACACTGGGGCAACGCATCCGGGTTCCAGCACCGCCAGCTGGTTCTCGGCAGTGTTTTTGTCACAGGTACTCCCTCGTGCCAAGCCTGGTTTCAGCACCGTCAGCTGTTTCCGGGTTGTGTCAAGCTCACTGAGACACCTATGCTTGCCTCGTCGTGGTGCGGTCGGGTTAGCCAACTCCAGGGTGCCTCCAGTTTAGGAGCTTCCTATGTGGGCTGCGTGAACTGGTAGTCAAGGCTGGTTCTGTAGTGCCAGTAGGCCCAGCTCCCCCTGTAGGACTGTTGGGGTTCGGTAACTGCGGCTGCCTCGCGGCCTAGCTGTTCTCTCCTCTCCTGTGGACCTTCGGGTCCACCACCTGGTTCCAGCACCGTCAGCTGGTTCTCGGCAGTGTCTTTTGCTCTTGTACCTTCTGCTCCCCATCCTGGTTCCAGTACCGTCAGCTGGTTCCGGGCAGAGCCTTTGGCTTAGGTGCCTCCTTCTGGGTATCCAAGTTCCACCAACGTCAGGTGGTCCTTGGTAGTGCTTTCAGGCACGGGTACCTCCTGCTTAGTAACCGGGTTCCAGTAACGTCAGCTGGTCCTCGGTAGTTCCATTGGCTCTTGGACCTTCGGCTACCCATCCGGGTTCCAGTACCGTCAGCTGGTTCTCGGCAGTGTCTTTTGCTCTTGTACCTTCTGCTCCCCATCCTGGTTCCAGTAACGTCAGCTGGTTCCGGGCAGAGCCTTTGGCTTAGGTGCCTCCTTCTGGGTATCCGAGTTCCGTCAACGTCAGGCGGTCCTTGGTAGTGCTTTTTAGCACGGGTACCTCCTGCTTAGTAACCGGGTTCCAGTAACGTCAGCTGGTCCTCGGTAGTTCCATAGGCTCTTGAACCTTCGGGTAGCCATCCGAGTTCCAGTTCCATCAGCTGGTTCTTGGCATTTTCTCAGCCTTCTTGTACCTTCTGCTACATTTCCAAGTTGAAGACCCTAACGTCGACGACCCGGAAGACCACCACGATGACGACGACACGGAAGACCACCCCGATGACGACGACGACGACGGCGGAGACGACGACGGCGGAGATGACGACACTGGAGACGACGACCCTGGAGACGACAACATGGAAGACCGAGAAGCAGAAGAACAAGAGGCTGCAGAACAAAGAGCAGAAGAACATTAAGCATAAGACTTAATATCAGAGCAAAAGATATTATCTAAATTATATGCAGAAGAAGACTAAGCAGTGTATGGGGGTGAGTCCGTTCCTCCTCGTGGTGCCCCTGGATAAAGCCTGATGCTGCAGGCCAAACTGAACGCGGACAAATGTAACTTTTGTGACTGGCAGAACGGAAGGTGTAATCTTCAAACTTTTATAGATAACAACTACGGGAATGCCTGTCACAAATGAGAATATGATGAAGAAGTAGAATAGGAAGAATAATAACAGTGGAATAAAAAGAATATGTAGAATAAGAAGAATAATAATAGTTGAATAAAATGAATATGAAGAATGTAATAAAAAAAAAAAAATAGGTAGAAGATGAAGAAGAAGATGAATAAGGTGAAGAAGTTGATGTCAAAGATGCTGATGATGATGAAGATGAAAGTGTGGGAAAAGAAAAAAAAAAAGAAAAAAAAGAAGGGGAAGGGCGTGGAATAGTGAAACATCAATATCTGACAAAATAAAAAAAAAATTTACATAGTCAATATCTTTGTCACTCCGAACGTCTTAAAAAAAAACAAAAAACATGCTATTCTATTTGATTGGGATAAACCTCTATGACTTTAATGTCTCCGCCACCTCCCCAAATACATCCGGCATTATTCTTAGTTGTTTTCCTTCATGTAGAATGAACCTACAAGGAAAGAAAGGGTTTATTTTAATTCCGATATTTTGGTCCCATTGACTTGCATTGGGATCGGGTATCGGTATCGGCGATATCCGATATTTTTTGAATATCGGCCGATCCAAACCGATACCGATACTTTCCGATATCGGAAGGTATCGCTCAACACTAATCGGGAGGCATCTAAAGCAATATAAAATTTTGGGAAGTACCATCATCTTAAAATATGATTTCTGGCTATCCATGACACAGATACAGTTTGAAGGTTCTCTTGGTCCTTTTTTATGGACTTCAAGAATTTGAGGATATTACTGTCTAGCAGACCTCTGGAGGGGGTGAGCATAATACCCAAGTATGGGATTCCATATTCCACCCATTTTAAAGGGTATTGAGGCTTCAGGCGGTCTCTCACGTCGGGGGAACCAAAATAGGGAGAACCAAAGATTTAGCGATGTTAAGTTTGTAATAAGATACTTTGGTAACCTCCTCCAATGCGGATAGAATATTTTGAAAAGATGATTCTACATTTGTACATGATATAATAACATCATCTGCATAAAGGCCAATTTTATGTTCCGCCGACCCCACCCTAATACCCGAGATGCCACAGGAAGTTCTAATCCTTTCAGCCAATGGCTCCATACACATCCCTGACGTGTACCATTAGATATCTGAAACTAATCTGATAGGAACCCCGAGGATAACACTCTTGCATTGGGATTAGAGTACATGACTACCACAGCCAAAAAGATGGGACCAGTCCAAATTTACCTAGTACACTCCTTGGGTAACCCCATTGCACCCTATCAAAAGCTTTTTTAGCATCAAGTGACAAGAATGCACTGGGGGGGAACCACAGAGCTCAGCAACTTTAATCAGATTAATCATTCTACGTGTCCCATCCTTCGCCTTGCGTCCCGCCACAAACCCAACTTGGTCAGGGAGATAAGAGAAGGGATAATGTGGTGCAGTCTCATTGCTAATATTTTTGAAAATATCTTCACGTCACAATTCAAAAGAGAAATAGGTCTGAAGTTACCTGGGCATGTAGGCGGTTTACCTGGTTTCGGTAATGTAGTACTCGTAGCCTCCAAATTAGAAATGGAAATATTCTTTTACCTGCCAATGCTTATAAAGTTACAAAAGAAACAGGGATAATATTTGTTGGAAATGCAGATAGTATTAATTTGGCAACCGGTCTGGTCCGGGGGCTTTAATACTCGTCGTCAACTTAATAGCAGTCCCTATCTTCTCCTCAGTGAATGGAGCATTAAGACAGTTTAGCTGGTCTTGAGATACTCTGGGTAAATTAACATTTTGTGAATATTGATCAATCTCCGACTGAGATGGTTGAGAAGTTTAAGGATCTCTATGTAGATTATAAAGTTGGGTATAATATTGGGCAAATAAGCCTCCTATCTCTGTGGGATTCCGAACATAATTTCCATGAGGGTCTTCAAGGTGATCAATTCTGGTTCGCATTTCACATTTTTTAACTCTGTGTGCCAGTAGGGCTCCAGCTCTGTCCCCAGTTGCATAAAATCTCGTTTTTCATTTTTTTAAGATTGAATACAAAAATAGAAAGGAGATTTTCTCATAATTTAAATCTAAGCTTACATATAGCCTCTAAGTTATCAAAAGAAGGATTGAACTTATTAATTAATTCTAATTGATGGAGTTGTGTTATTATCATATTTCTGCTCCTCTCTCTTTTCTGTTTCAAATAAGACGCCTGTTGAATAGTGTTGAGCGATATCTTCCGATATTGGGAAATATCGGGATCAGATTGGATCAGCCGATATCCAAAAAATGTCGAATATCGCCGATACTGAAACCGGAAACCAATGCAAGTCAATGGGATACAAATATCGGAATGAAAATAAGCCCTTTCTGTCCTTGTACATCCTGTTCCAGAGGGGAGAAGAGTGTGGGTGGTGCGTGGGCGGAGACTGCATGTCTGTGTGGGACCGTGGGGGGTCTGTATGGGCCTGCCTGGGGTCTGTACGGGCCTCTCGGGGGTCTGTGCGGGCTGCCGGGGGTCTCTGCGGTCTGCCGGAGGTCTGTATGAGCCTCTCGGGGTCCCATCGGGCTATGCCTGCTACAATGGCAATGATTGACACATTAGCCAATGATGGGACAGTACTACTACTAGTACAGTACTGCTCCCATCATTCAGCTAATGTGTTGAATGTAAAAAAAACAAAACACAAACATGCATACTACATACTACATACATACAACATACATTCATACAACATACATACAACATACTACATACATACTACATATACATACAACATACTACATACATACTACATACATATAACATACAGTACATACAACATTCCACATATATACAACATACACACAACATACTATACACTACATACATACAAACATACAACATACATACATACAACATACATACAACACACTATATACATACTACATACATACAACATATATACAACATACTACATACATACATACATACAACATACAGTTAGGTCCATATATATTTGGACAGAGACAACATTTTTCTAATCTTGGTTACAGACATTACCACAATTAATTTTAAACAAAACAATTCAGATGCAGTTGAAGTTCAGACTTTCAGCTTTCATTTGAGGGTATCCACATTAAAATTGGATGAAGGGTTTAGGAGTTTCAGCTGCTTAAAAGACACGCAGTCTTCGCCCACGCACTGCCCACACTCCATTATAGTGCATTATTGCTTTATAGGTACTTCCGATTCCGGTATTCGATATCTTAAAAGTATCGGAACTCAGTATCGGAAATCCGATACAGCGAATATCGGCCGATACACGATATTTGCAGTATCGGAACGCTCAACACTACTGTTGAATGAATATTCCTCTAATGACCAACTTTTGTGCTGACCATAAAGTCTCATCTGAAACCTCCCCCACATCATTAGTGTTAAAGTAATGTGAAAGTTCTGAAGCCACTTTCTCCATCCCATGCTTGTCAAGAAGAGAGGTATTTAATCGCCACCTAGAGGATGGGTTTGTTTGGTGTCACAGGGCGAGTATCAAGGTCGCTGGGATGTGATCCGACCAGGAAATCAATCCAAATGTTTGCTGAGATGCATCTGCCTAAGGCCTTACTATCGACTAGAAAATAATCCATTCTACTGTAGGTCTGATATCAAAAGGAATAGAAAGTAA
Organism: Ranitomeya imitator; assembly: GCF_032444005.1. Lineage (NCBI taxonomy): Eukaryota > Metazoa > Chordata > Amphibia > Anura > Dendrobatidae > Ranitomeya > Ranitomeya imitator. The sequence goes on along the minus strand of NC_091286.1, from coordinate 427,150,523 downwards.
AGTCCTTTTCAGTTGCGTGAGAATATCTCCAGTAATCATGTAAATGGAACTCGCTAATCAAAGGTTTTAATTCTTTCCAGCAATAGTTCTTTTCAGTAGAACAATCTAAAAGTCTATCCACGGGAATATTGAAATCTCCACAAATAATTTGCTCTCCCTGAGTTAATTTGGTTACCTTCTGAAATACTTTGCGCAGAAAGAAAATCTGTGCATTATTTGGAGCATATACTGCAAAAATAGTATGTGCCACACAGTTAGCCTTCGTCCGGCTGAGTAGGTACAATTGTAACTATTCCTTTTTAAAATTGTAATAACTTTTTTTTTCGAAAAGCCGTAGGGGGCTGAAATTTTGTGACATCTTTGCTGTTTTGGTCCAGAATATACAGGTCCTTCTAAAAAAATTAGCATATAGTGTTAAATTTCATTATTTACCATAATGTAATGATTACAATTAAACTTTCATATATTATAGATTCATTATCCACCAACTGAAATTTGTCAGGTCTTTTATTGTTTTAATACTGATGATTTTGGCATACAACTCCTGATAACCCAAAAAACCTGTCTCAATAAATTAGCATATCAAGAAAAGGTTCTCTAAACGACCTATTACCCTAATCTTCTGAATCAACTAATTAACTCTAAACACATGCAAAAGATACCTGAGGCTTTTATAAACTCCCTGCCTGGTTCATTACTCAAAACCCCCATCATGGGTAAGACTAGCGACCTGACAGATGTCAAGAAGGCCATCATTGACACCCTCAAGCAAGAGGGTAAGACCCAGAAAGAAATTTCTCAACAAATAGGCTGTTCCCAGAGTGCTGTATCAAGGCACCTCAATGGTAAGTCTGTTGGAAGGAAACAATGTGGCAGAAAACGCTGTACAACGAGAAGAGGAGACCGGACCCTGAGGAAGATTGTGGAGAAGGACCGATTCCAGACCTTGGGGAACCTGAGGAAGCAGTGGACTGAGTCTGGTGTGGAAACATCCAGAGCCACCGTGCACAGGCGTGTGCAGGAAATGGGCTACAGGTGCCGCATTCCCCAGGTAAAGCCACTTTTGAACCATAAACAGCGGCAGAGGCGCCTGACCTGGGCTACAGAGAAGCAGCACTGGACTGTTGCTAAGTGGTCCCAAGTACTTTTTTCTGATGAAAGCAAATTTTGCATGTCATTCGGAAATCAAGGTGCCAGAGTCTGGAGGAAGACTGGGGAGAAGGAAATGCCAAAATGCCTGAAGTCCAGTGTCAAGTACCCACAGTCAGTGATGGTGTGGGGTGCCATGTCAGCTGCTGGTGTTGGTCCACTGTGTTTCATCAAGGGCAGGGTCAATGCAGCTAGCTATCAGGAGATTTTGGAGCACTTCATGCTTCCATCGGCTGAAATGCTTTATGGAGATGAAGATTTCATTTTTCAGCACGACCTGGCACCTGCTCACAGTGCCAAAACCACTGGTAAATGGTTTACTGACCATGGTATTACTGTGCTCAATTGGCCTGCCAACTCTCCTGACCTGAACCCCATAGAGAATCTGTGGGATATTGTGAAGAGAAAGTTGAGAGACGCAAGACCCAACACTCTGGATGAGCTTAAGGCCGCTATTGAAGCATCCTGGGCCTCCATAACATCTCAGCAGTGTCACAGGCTGATTGCCTCCATGCCACGCCGCATTGAAGCAGTCATTTCTGCCAAAGGATTCCCGACCAAGTATTGAGTGCATAACTGAACATTATTATTTGTTGGTTTTTTTGTTTGTTATTAAAAAACACTTTTATTTGATTGGATGGGTGAAATATGCTAATTTATTGAGACAGGTTTTTTGGGTTATCAGGAGTTGTATGCCAAAATCATCAGTATTAAAACAATAAAAGACCTGACAAATTTCAGTTGGTGGATAATGAATCTATAATATATGAAAGTTTAATTGTAATCATTACATTATGGTAAATAATGAAATTTAACACTATATGCTAATTTTTTGAGAAGGACCTGTATTGGCCAAATTTCAATAAAATATATATGAAGGTACAATTGTACCTCTGCAGCCTGTAAAATTATGCAGCCTGACGAAGGTTAAGAGTGCTAACTAAAATCAGGAATCGACCCACTGGGTCTTTGTAAGAATTTATACACTGAAACACCACCATATTTTTAATTAATATACATACCCCTGCTTTCTTACCAGGGTTATTTGCAAAGAATGTGTGTGGGAATTGGGGATGGCTAATCCTATTATTATCGGACTCAAGCAAATGCTTCTCCTGCAAACACACCACATCAGCCTGTAATTTCCACAACTCCCTCCACATTATGGACCTTTTCCCTGTGGAGTTCAGCCCCTTAAAATTGAGTGATAGTATTTGGATGCTCATGGTGGAATATGTAATCGCCTAGGACTTCCCATATGCCTCCAAGTACATTCCAACAATGTAATCAATATGACTAAGCACTTTTCCATCATAGTATTACTTTGAGAGCATCAATAAACGTAAACAAGTCAGGGCTTCAAAATCGCACATTACCAGAACAAGCAAAAAGAAGAAAACAACTGAAAAAAAATCAAAAGTAGTTAGAGCTAGAAAAAAAGAAAAAACAAAGAAACAGGAAGAGAAAACAAACAAAAAAAATTCAGGGTGCAAAAAAAAATGGAATGCAAACTGTTAAGTCAAGGATCAGCAGATAAATTTACTACAAGTGCACTGTTTCCACAAGCCCCATAATGGGCCTCAGAGACAAGGACCTAATTCAAACCTCCAAATCATGGGTTATACCACTCCTAGGTTAATTTATTCCCCGATTGTTTTTCCTAGGAGAGAAAAGAATCTTCTACTCAGACAGTCTTTCTTCCACTTGTTTGGGAGAATAACATACCACCAGTCGACCTTCATACGAGACCAACAACTTCACCGGCGTGAAACTATATCTGTATCGGATATTGTTATATCTGAGAGACTTACAAACGTGGGCATATTCCCTCTTCTTAGCCAATGTTGCTGCAGAAAACTTGGAGGTTTTGCAAATCCTCTGGCAGGCTTGGGTTCCTCCTTCATCTCTTCAGAAATGCTTCTTTAGTGGTGAAAACATGCAGCGTGGGTAATATGTCTCTAGGAAGATCAGGATTTATATGTCGTAGTTTAGGGGTTCTACTAATGCTATCCACCATCAGATCTCTAGAGGTTAAATCAGGGAGAACTGCTTGCAGAAATGATTGCAGGAAAGCATGTAGGGTGTTATCAGCAATCCCCTCTGGGAAGCCTTTTATGCGAACATTGTTCCTCCTAGGTCTGTCCTCTAGATCAGGGGTCCCCAACTCCAGTCCTCAAGGCCCACCAACATGTCATGTTTCCAGGATTTCCTTAGTCTTGCCCAGATAATAATTGTAAATGTGCAATGCAAAGGAAATCCTGAAAACATGACCTGTTGGTGGGCCTTGAGGACTGGAGTCGGGGACCCCTGCTCTAGATCATATACTTTGTCACTAACCTGGGCTAATTCTTCCTTCAGAGCCTCATTCTCATCAATCAGGGCATTATATGATGTGGTGAATTCTGCCATTTTATTCTCCACATGGGAAGTGCGTTCTCACCGGCTTGGAATCTCTCCCTTTATCTCCCCCAGCATGGATTTCAAGTCCTCTCTTAATGAGGTTCTCAAGTAAGAGAGGAGACTCTCCATATCTCCTTTTGTGAGACGTACATTATGCTCCTGCTCCCCTGTGTACACTATGCCTCCCTCCACTCCATGTGAGGAGTGAGAGGATCCAGAGGGAGAAACCAGTGACATTTTACCTGAACTCCAAGCAGGCTTCTCTCTGGAAAAGAAGTCCTCCAATCTTGGTGGGGATCCACGTTTCTGGGTTCTCTCCATGGTCGTCATGCGCCCGGAGACTTCAGACACCTGCAGCCTGTGTTGTGAAGGTAAGGATTCTGGCTGGAAGCGGCTGTGTCACTGTTAGGTCCACAGTCTCAGGAGCCCTTGAGTTATGCAACTGCTGCCATCTGCTTGAAGACCACGCCCCCGAAAAAGTTATCTTGATTCAATTACTCATCCATATACTATTACATGCTCTGTGATACATTTGTGTGTTATATAACAGTCCAAAAAAAGCGTTGAAAAATCTTTTTCTGTTCAATTACTCGTCTGTATACTATTATTTGCTCTGTGGTAGATTTCTGTTCCATATAACACTACAAAAAAGAGTTGACTTTTTTTCTGTATTCAATTATTTATCCATACAGTATTATGTGCTCTGTTGGCAACAAAGATGGCAGAATCACGCGAGACTCCCGAGGGAGTGGCTGGAGGAATATTGGAGCCAGAAGAAGCTGGCACAACAGTCAAGGTGTCATGAGCCTGTGGTCCGGAACCACAAAAGCCCAAACCTAGACCACAGCCTTCATCGTTGGGGTTCTTGCATACTGTGGACAAAAGAGCCAGGATCCAGGAACAGGTGAGCAGACTGCAGGGCCTAAGCTCATTGGAAGAGACAAGGAGGCGAACCAGGACCAGGTGGAGGCAGTCCCCCCAGCCTCCTGAGAAAAGAGAAGAAGCAGACACCTGAAGAGGATTACTGTATTACCCTCGTTATAATTTTTTCCTGTCTTTGCTCTTTGCTCAAAACCGTTATGAATGTAGGAGTACAGCAACTACATTTTAAAATTATTTGAATGAGGCCCACCAGCCAGCTGTTTCCTTTCTGGTGTCTATGATTGACTCTCTGCAAAGAATTGATGAGTGCACAGGTACATCAACTAAACTTTAAAAATGGGGGAATTATTACCCGAAAGACTTAGATTTGTTTACAAAAGAGTTAAAAATATTGGGAATATTCTAGCACCCACTGCAAAAATGGGGATAGGTTTGAACATCCCCAAAAGGAAAAATGGTAATCAATGATCATTCCATGGGGGGTTCATGTTATGCGGCAACTGTCCATGCTGCAGATGTATGAAATGCATCAGACAGTTACAAGCGTCATTTTGAGTACAGATAAAACTAGAGAGTTTTATATCAAAGAGAAAATATCCTGTCATTCCATGGGGGTCATATACACGATCAAGTGCCCATGCGACAAACTTTATGTGGGTTACACAAAAAGACGGCTTAGAGACAGAATCAAGGAACATCTGGACGACATCTCGAAGGGATTCATAGGGCATCCCCTATCATGACATTTCTCCGAGAAACATGGGCAGTATATAGCAGACACGGTATTCTGTGGTATTCAAATGGTCCAAAAAAATTCCAGGGGAGAGGACTATATAAAAAGTATGTCACGGATTGAATCCAAATGGATTTTTACATTAGACAGTTTAGCCCCGAAGGGGTTAAATCAGGAGATAGAACTGTATGCCCTTTAGAGGCTTGATGTAACAACTCTGCTGGCATCACGGAATGGCCTCACATCTCTCACACTATCTTACCCACTGCTCCAGGTCATGTTGTGGTTTCTGTTTCATGCCAGCTCCATGTTCTGTGTCTCTGCTCTCTGCATGCTTCATGGCTATGTGTATAGGGGGCGGCGCCTGAACTCTCTGGTTCTTATAGATATCAGGTGCATCTGTCTAATCTGTTCCTGACCAATTACCAAGAGGCCTCCTGTATATAGTGCAGCTCTACCCTGTGGTCTGGGCCTGTGCAATGTGTTAGTTCAGTTACTGTTTAGCTTCTGAGTTTGCCTGGCCTTGCTCTGAGTTATTCCCTCTCTGGAGGATTTTCTCTGTGCTTTTGCCTTGATTCTTTGCCCTCCAGGAGGCAGAATATCCTGGTCCCTGTGTCTTTGTCCTTGTGTCCTGTTCCAGTGCCTTGTCTGTACTTTGTCCTATCTCGGTCTCCTTGTCTGTGGCTTCCTTCCCTGCTGTGTCTTTCCTTGTGTTCTCAGTCTGCTTACGCTCCGCACTCTTGCGGCTCTGCCTGCTCTGTACCTTTGTGGCTTGATCTCTACTCCGCACTCCTGCGGTTCTGCTCTGCTCCGCTCCCATTGCTGCAGTAATCTCTTGCTGCAGCTCCTCTCCGCAATCCTTGCGGTTCCACTCTGATTAGCTTTTGCAGTATCTCTTGCTGCAGCTCCTCTCCACATCCCTTGTGGCTCCGCTCTGATTAGCTTTTATTGCTGTGCTATCTCTTGCTGCTCTACCGTTCCTATTCGCAGCCTTGCAGTTCTCTTCCAGTCTGAACAGGTCCCAACCTGTTCCCTCTTACTTCTTGTGTACTACATTTCCGTATCTGCACCTCCTGTGTGAACAGGTCCCTACCTGTTCCTCCATATTACATTTCTGTACCAGCACCTCCAGTGTGAACAGGTCCCTTCCTGTTTATTCATTCTACATATCCATACCTGTACCTCCTGTGTGAACAGGTCCCTATCTGTTCCTTCATATTTCATATCCGTTCCTGCACCTCCAGTGTGAACAGGCCCCTACCTGTTCATTCATACACCACATCAATCAGTCCTGTGTTCTCTGCTGTGCCTTCCTATCCAGTGTTCCTGCCTGTCCAGCCGTTCCTGCCGTGCCTTCCAGTCCTGTGTTCCTGCCGTCCTAGCCAGTCCTGTTTCCTGCCGACCCTGCCAGTCCTGTGTTCTCTGCCAGCCCTGTGTTCTCTGCCGTGTTCTCTGCCAGCCCTGTGTTATCTGCCGTGTCTCTGCCAGCCCTGTCTCAGCCGTGCCAGCCTACTCGTCTGAGTTTCAGCCGTGCTCTTCTGCCAGTCCTGCCTGATACCCGCACCAAACCTGGTGTTCCTGTCTGGGATCAGCAGCCACAGCCAGACACCACCCTGGAGTAGCACCTGGCAGCTGCCTGCTGCACAAGCCTGACCTCACCATCTGAGGCTCCAGTGAAAACCCAGGCAGCTGTCATAGTCATGCCACTTCCAGGGTAGTCTGGTTTGTGGCACAGTGGGGCCACATACCCCCCGAGCTCACGCCCACCAGTCAGGGCGTGAGCGTGACACTTGAAAGGTCTGGAGTGAATTGAAGATTGACACAATGTCAACTGTTATTTATTTATTTATAACACTTATGTACAGAAAACAGGAGACAAAGTGGGTTTTATCATATATATTATAATAATTTTTATTAAAAAAAAATGTTTTATTATTTTTAAGAAGTGTCCTTTTTAGGTAGATTTTTTATATTTATATATGCATATTTTTATACACTTTTCTAATAAAGATGACATTTTAAGTGACAGTAAAAAACACCAGGTACTTAATACATACAAAATAGATTATGCATAAAATTTCCATTTAAATTATCCCCACACAGCGATTCTTCATTTGGGAGATAGAGAGAATGCAGGGTTGAGATAGGATTGCTTAGAGCTTGCTCAGGGGATTCTGGTGCAGTGTATCAATGATAGCCAGGCTGAGCGAATAGGGAGGCGTGCATAGACATAAAAGGATAACGGTATTGCAGGATGCCATACCTTGAGAAAGAGGGACGATTCCTGCGAAATGCGTCGGGATTGGCCCCTGCATGTGTCCGTTACAAATGGATAGGTGATGTCACTGTTTCAGCCACACCCCCCGCTCACCACGCACTTTCTCAGCGGCGTCATTGGCAGAGGAAAACTGCTGTACCTCTCAGCGCCACAACGGGGGTTGTACACAGTGGGAGGACGCTCCCCAGCATCTGACGGTCAGCTGCACAAGATCACCCGAATTTCACCATTCCTCACGGCACCGCACCGCACGTTTCTCAGCGGGTCAACAAGTAAGTGGCTAGACTAGGAACGACTCCAAGTGTCTATTCATCTATGCAGTATAACACTGTCAATTGCCATCAAGTGGTGCAATAGTTTGGGCAAATTGTCCTTTATGGTCCAGAATTTGATAGATCTACTGCAGCGAATACGCTGCAACTCATTCCAAGCGCGGCAATCCTTTTTCATATGTGAAACTTTCAAAATATTTACATTACAAAAAGTATCTGGACTGAATTAGTCATCCATACAGAATTAAGTGATTTGTGGTACATTACGGTGGTATATAGCACTCCAAAAAAGCACTAAAAACGTGTATGTATTCATTTAGTAATCCACAGAGTATTAGGTGCTTTCCCTGAAATTAGGATGGTATATATATATATGTCTGAATTCAGTTACTCATCCATACAGAATTACGTGTATTTTGCTACATTTCGGTGGTATTTGGGACTCCAAAAAATGTTTAAAAATTTGATTGGATTCAATTAGTCATCCACAAAGTAAAAGTGCTTCATGTGATATTTCGGTGGTATATAATACTCCAAAATAGCATTGAAATATTGGTCTGGAGTCAATTAGTCATCCGTTATGTATTTTGTGCTCTCTGTGACAATTCAGTGGTACAAAATGCTCCAAAAAAGTGTTGAAAAATGTCTGTATTCAAATAGTCATCCATACAATTGTGGCCAAAAGTATTGACAGCCCTGCAATTCTGTCAGATAATACTCAGTTTCTTCCTGAAAATGATTGCAATCACAAATTCTTTGGTATTATTATCTTCATTTAATTTGTCTTAAATGGAAAAAACACAAAAGAGAATGAAGCAAAAAGCAAAACATTGATCATTTCACACAAAACTCCAAAAATGGGCCAGACAAAAGTATTGCCACAGCCTAATACTTGGTTGCACAACCTTTAGCCAAAGTACTGCGACTAACAGCTTACGGTAACCATCAATGAGTTTCTTACAAGGCTCTGCTGGAATTTTAGATTATTCTTCTTTGGCAAACTGCTCCAGGTCCCTGATATTTGAAGGGTGCCTTCTCCAAACTGCCATTTTTAGATCTCTCCACAGGTGTTCTATGGGATTCAGTTTTGGACTCATTCCTGGCCACCTTAGAAGTCTCCAGTGCTTTCTCTCAAACCATTTTCTAGAGCTTTTTGAAGTGTGTTTTGGGTCGTTGTCCTGCTGGAAGACCCAGCTTTCTCACACTGGGCCCTACATTGTGCTGCAAAATTTGTTGGCAGTCTTCAGACTTCATAAGCCATGCACACGGTCAAGCAGTCCAGTGCCAGAGGCAGCAAAGCAACCCCAAAACATCAGGGAACCTCCACCATGTTTGACTGTAGGGACTGTGTTCTTTTGTTTGAGTGCCTCTTTTTTTCTCCTGTAAACTCTATGTTGATTCCTTTGCCCAAAAAGCTCTACTTTTGTCTCATCTGACCAGAGAACATTCTTCCAAAACGTTTTAGGCTTTTTCAGGTAAGTTTTGGCAAACTCCAGCCTGGCTTTTTTATGTCTCGGGGTAAGAAGTGGGGTCTTCCTGGATCTCCTACCATACAGTCCCTTTTCATTCAGACACCGACGGATAGTACGGGTTGACACTGTTGTACCGTCAGATTGCAGGGCAGCTTGAACTTGTTTGGATGTTAGTCAAGGTTCTTTATCCAACATCCGCACAATCTTGCGTTGAAATCTCTTGTCAATTTTTCTTTTACATCCACATCTAGGGAGGTTAGCCACAGTGCCGTGGGCTTTAAACTTCTTGATGACACTGCGCACGGTAGACACAGGAACATTCAGGTCTTTGGCAATGGACTTGTAGCCTTGAGATTGCTCATGCTTCCTCACAATTTGGTTTCTCAAGTCCTCAGACAGTTCTTTGGTTTCCTTCTTTTCTCCATGCTCAATGTGGTACACACAAGGACACAGAACAGAGGTTGAGTCAACTTTAATCCATGTCAACAGGCTGCAAGTGTCATTTAGTTATTGCCAACACCTGTTGCGTGCCACAGGTAAGTTGCAGGTGCTCTTAATTACACAAATTAAAGAAGCATCACGTGATTTTTCGAACAGTACCAATACTTTTGTCCACCCCCTTTTTTATGTTTGGTGTGGAATTATATCCAATTTGGCTTTAGGACAATTCTTTTTGTGTTTTTTCATTTAAGACAAATTAAATGAAGATAATAATAACAAAGAATTTGTGTTTGCAATCATTTTCAGGAAGAAACTGAGTATTATTTAACAGAATTGCAGGGGTGTCAATACTTTTGGCCACAACTGTAGAGTAATAGATGCTATCTCTGACATTAGTGAGGTATATGACACTCCAAAAAAGCGTTGAAGTATTTTTATAGATTCAATTACTTATCCTTACAGTATTATGTGCTTTGTGTTAAATTTCAGTGGTATATAACAATCTCAAAAAAATTTATGGATAGAAATTTTATATTTATTCATCTATACAGTTCACTGCCATTCTTGTAACATAACGGTGGTGTATAAAGCTCAAAAAACCCTTCCAAAAATGTTTATGGATTCATTTATTCAACCTTGCAGTTTATCATGTTTTGTGTAAAATTACAGTGGGCTCAAATCTTTATAAATCGCTTGGCCTGGTACAGTTCACAAAATATTTTTGTTAAAAAAAATTGACTATTGTCATATATACTAAAGTTTGTGTACAATTTCGTTAGTTTGGAATAAAAAGCAAAATTGGCCTGCTTCAGGTGTACAAATTTGGTCCCTTGGTACTCGGTCCACAGCCACCACTATTTCTCCCCACCTTGTGCCAGCACATGTCTAAGAACATCAGTCGTGTCCTTACCAAGACAGTTATTAGGATAGTCCACTTAACAACTGACATGTGGACAAGCATTTGTGGCCAGGGACACTACATTTCATGGCACACTGGGTTAGGGTACCGTCACACTAAGCGACGCTGCAGCGATACCAACAACGATCCGGATCGCTGCAGCGTCGCTGTTTGGTCGCTGGAGAGCTGTCACACAGACAGCTCTCCAGCGACCAACGATGCCGGTAACCAGGGTAAACATCGGGTTACTAAGCGCAGGGCCGCGCTTAGTAACCCAATGTTTACCCTGGTTACCATCGTTAAAGTAAAAAAAAACAACCACTACATACTTACCTACCGCTGTCTGTCCCCAGCGCTGTGCTTCTCTGCTCTGGCTGTGAGCGCCGGGCAGCCGGAAAGCAGAGCGGTGACGTCACCGCTCTGCTTTCCAGCCGCTGTGCTCACAGCCAGAGCAGAGAAGCACAGCGCCGGGGACAGACAGCGGTAGGTAAGTATGTAGTGGTTGTTTTTATTACCTTAACGATGGTAACCAGGGTAAATATCAGGTTACTAAGCGCGGCCCTGCGCTTAGTAACCCGATGTTTACCCTGGTTACCAGCGAAGACATCGCTGAATCGGCGTCACACACGCCGATTCAGCGATGTCAGCGGGAGATCCAGCGACGAAACAAAGTTCTGGACTTTCTTCCCTGACCAGCGATATCACAGCAGGGGCCTGATCGTTGCTGCCTGTCACACTCAACGATATCGCTAGCCAGGACGCTGCAACGTCACGGATCGCTAGCGATATCGTCTAGTGTGACGGTACCTTTAACATTGTGTATGTCATGGCTGAGTCCCACCCTGGCACAGCACATGTGCTACTGATGCTGAACATTGATGGCCCTACTTCTATCAGGGGTTTGAGGCATATATATCATAAAATGGTCTGGGCCCTCATACACCACAGGAGATGCAGGAGTTTATACATTACTGGGCAAATACATCACAGTAAATGTTGGGCATACACATCACAGGAGGGGCCAGGGAATATACATCACAGGAGGGGGCTGAGGAATATACATTACACAAGGAGGCTGTGGAATATACATTATAGGATGCACCTGGGCATATATATCACAGGAGACGCTGGGGCATATACTTCACAGGACTCACCAGGGCAGATACATCACATGAGGTGCTGGGTACACATACATCACAAAAGACACGTTGTTAAGACTGGCGGAACGCACCAAATAATAATTAGAGAGGATATGAGGTGTGTTCGCAGTCCAGGGTCCACCGTGCAGAAAGAACACCTGCTGCTCGGTAATGGTTGACTAGATGGCGGTATAATGAGAATACACACACGGGTTAGCTTCACCCGGTATGAAGGAAGCGAACCCTGTTGCGTCACAAGGCCGCGATACCGCACAGAGAGTGCAAGTAAAGACTCACAGAACTCTGTCCCAAGACATGGGGAAAGAGTTCCTCTAGACCTCTTATGCTCGACACCGCTACTGTTGTGTCAGGGATACAACTGAACTAATAATTAACCACACTAGAGTGCGTACAGCGCTGCTCTGGCGGACACCACTAACCACCCTAACAAGTGCCAGGAAAGCACACTAAGCACATGACGACGCACTGGCGGTCGCTGCTGAGAGATGCTGAATTGTGTGCAGGATGTGCCGAGTAGCACTGTCTGGCTCTAGGTAGCTTCAACCATTCGCGATCATGCAGCAGCACTAGGGGTGGGAATGATTCAGAGCTTTCATCCATCGACAGGCATACATCCACACACACACATTAGCAAGTTTACACTAGCGCATGGCCGAGCGGCCATGCAAACCTTTTATAGCAGTAGCGCTCCGGGACTTTCCTGATGGTCCAATAGGAGCCGCAACAGGACCTGAGTATGTAACCCCCGACCTCCAATGGGAGGTGGTCCCGTGGGCATGCTGAGTAAGGGAAAAGCAGGACTTAGTCCCAGAAAGGCCTGCTCGCTGTTGATCAGTGCTGGCTACAAAGGCAGAGCCTGGAAAGGCAGCAGTAACCATTTGCACAGTATCAGCTTGAGCCAGACACTGGGAACAACGTATCTGCTGAGCAGGTTCCACTGCGGCTGGAGGAGAATGGGAGACCGCATCGGACATGGTTCGAGATTCCCCCTGTGTAGATGTGGGAACTCGACACTTAACATTACCCCCCCTCCTAGACCCTCGCTACGTTCAAAGGCTGCAATGAGCAGTGGAGCCTGAATGTGCTCCACAGCAGTGGTGTCAAACTGCATTCCTCGAGGGCTGCAAACAGGTCATGTTTTCAGGATTTCCTTGTACTGCACAGGTGATAATTTAATCACCAACTCATTATTTGTGTAGGTGATTAAATTATCACCTGTGCAGTACAAGGAAATCCTGAAAACATGACCTGTTTGCAGCCCTCGAGGAATGCAGTTTGACACCCCTGCTCCACAGGTTCTGTACTCTGGGCAGTGACCCTTCCAGTCCACCAGATAATACTTTTTGCCACATACCACCTTGCACCCCAAGATAGAATTCACCTCGTACTCATCCGTGGATGACCCCGATGTCCTGGCAGATGACGCGGAAAACCAGGACATGTAAACTGGCTTTAAGAGGGACACATGAAAGGCGTCGGTGATACCCAGGCATGGCGGAAGGGCCAGATGGTAGACCACATGGTTAACCTGTTCCTGAACTTTGAAGGGCCCTAAGTAGCGAGGCACAAGCTTAGTGGACTCAACTCGCAGCCTGATATTGCGGGCAGAGAGCCACACTAAGTCGCCAGGAGCAAAGGTCGTTGCGGGGCGCCGATGTGCATCGGCAGAGACCCTCATTCTCTCCTTGGAGGCACGGATGGCATCCTGTGTGTGGTTCCAAATATCCCGTGCTTCCACTGCCCAGTCTGCCAACCTAGAGTTGGCGGAAGACGCGGGCATGGGCACAGGAACTCGCGAATGTTGGCCGTAATTAAGGATGAATGGGGTCTGCCCATTGGAGTCGGCTACAGTGTTATTTAAGGCAAACTCCGCCCATGGTAGCACGGATGCCCAGTCATCCTGCCTGGCCGAAACAAAATGTTGTTGGTATGTGACCAGGGTCTGGTTGGCCCTCTCTACCAACCCATTCGTCTCGGGATGGTACGCTGAAGAGATATTCAGCTCTATGCTAAGTAGGTGACAAAGCTCTCTCTAGAACCCAGATGCAAACTAGGGACCACGGTCACTGACAGTCTTGTCAGGCATACCGTGAAGGTGGAAAACATGCTTAATAAACAATGCTGCCAAGGCCCGTGCAGAAGGTAACCGTGGGAGAGGCACCAAATGTACCATTTTGGAGAAATGGTCGGTAGCTATCCAAATGACAGTGCAGCTACGGGACTTGGGTAAGCCTACCATAAAGTCCATCCCGGCCATCTCCCAGGGCCTGTCTGCCACTGCCAGGGGGTAAAGTAGCCCAGTAGGCCATTGTCGAGGAGACCTATTTTTTCAGCAGGAGGCACAAGCCCGAATATAGTCTCCAACGTCACAGGCCATATGGGGCCACCAGTACGTCCTCGCTAAAAAGCTCTGATGTCCTCTTGATCCTGAAATGTCCACCCACCCTGGATGAGTGAACCCAAGAGAGAACCTCCGGTCACAAATTAGATGGTACGAAAGTCTTGCCCAGGGGCACAGACTCTAGCGACACTGGGGCCACGGTCCTCAGACTCTCAGGGGGGACAATTAGCCGAGGATCCTCCTCAGATGACACTGTGGAGCGGGAGAGAGCGTCGGCGCAAATGTTCTTCTCCCAGAGAGAAAATGAAGAGTGAAATCAAATGGGACCATCTAGCTTGGTGAGAATTTAGCCACTGGGCAAATACACCAAATTCTTGTGGTCAGTGTAAACTTGGAAGGGAAAGCGAGCTCCCTCCAGGAGGTGTCTCCACTCTGAAAAGGCCAACTTCATTGCTAGCCACTCCCTGTCCCCAGTGGAATAATTCCTCTCCGCCAGACTGAAGGTCTTGGAGAAAAAGAAGCAAGGATGCTTCTGACCTTGAGCATCCTTTTGGAAGAGGACCGCTACAGCACTGACAGATGAGGCATCCACCTCTATAATAAATGGCTTATCTACATCGGGACGAAGCAGGATGGGAGCGCTAGCAAAATGAGACTTAACAGATAGGAAGGTCTTGGAGACCTCCTTCGACCATAATTTGGGATTTGCACCATTCTTGGTGAGGGCTACCAAGGGAGCTACCAAAGTTGAGAAGTGAGGAATGAACTGGCGATAGTAATTAATGAACCCCATAAAGCGCTGCACCACTTTGAGAGAATGAGGTTCTTGCAAGTCCACCACTGCTTGTAGCTTGGCAGGATCCATAGCTAATTCCCGGGCTGAGGTGATATAGCACAGGAAAGGCAAGGACTCCTGCTCAAACACACCATTCTCCAACTTGGCATAGAGGGAGTTTGCAAACATCTCTCCGGTGGGAATCTGTATCTAGAGAGTAGATGAGAATATCATCCAGAGGAGAGTACCCCCGAGGTGGAGAGCATATCCCAGAAGATATCATTTACAAAGCCTTGGAAGACGGCTGGGGCATTACAGAGCCCAAAGGGCATCACCAGATATTCATAGTGCCCATCCCTGGTATTAAAGGCCATCTTCCATTCGTCCCCCTCACGGATGCGAATCAGGTTTTAAGCTCTCCACAGATCTAACTTAGTAAACACCCTTGCTCCCCGGAGCCTATCGAAGAGCTCAGATATCAGGGGCAGAGGGTACTTGTTCTTAACGGTGATGGCATTAAGACCACTGTAGTTTATGCATGGACGTAATTCTCCGTTCTTCTTCTGCATGAAGAAGGACCCCACCCCCGCTGTCCAGGGGCAGGGGACATATACATCACAGGAGGGTCTGGGGACATATACATCACAGGATAGGCTAGGGAATTAACATCACAAGAGGGCCTGTGGCATATATGAAGGGTTCTAACAGGAATGTGGGATGCAGTGACGAACGGGAGGCAGAGCAAGGGTTAACAGGTTTATTAACAATAAATTCACTGCAAGCAGGGAGTACTGAGTAGGAGGGTGATGGGACGAAATGGGGCAGAACTGAGAGAGTGGCAGGGAAGGATAGGGATGAATGATAGTTCAGAAATAAAGGGATAGAACATATCAGACTGTAGGCTTCTGGTGTGCAGCTCTTCAGGGTTCCAATGGTGGAACCGACAAAAGCGGCATGTGGCATCTCAGCAAAACCTTTAGCAGGTGGGAATCCAACGGTGGCACCAACAACAGCGGCATGTGATGTCTCAACACAGTCTCTGGAAGTGGGTAGATTTCCCGTACGAGGTGTTTGGCACAGTACTGAGTCCAATGAGGGAGAACTGCCGGCATGTAGCTCTGCTCTGCTTTGCTCTGACCATTTAGTAATGGTAATACAAATTCATGCAAAGACCCCCATAAATAGATTAGCATAAGTAGGTGCTACTTTAGAGCCCATCGCAGTCCCTTTTGTCTGATGGTACATTCCCCTTTCAAATGTAAAAATTTTTTTTATTTAAAAAAGTTCCAATCCAGACCCTTTAATAAAAATATTCTCTGGTTATTAGGCAGTCGAACATCGTTAGAAAGGTAACTTTCAAAGCAGATTAGACCAATATCATGTGAGATGTTAGAATATGGTGATAATAATGCATCCACAGTGAGAAATATATAATTAGTATCCCACTGTACATTCTTCAAAAGCTGAATTAAGTGGGTGGAATCACGTAAATAACTCTGTAAACTGGAAACATGTATGCGCATAATTCTATCAATATAGGATGATAAAGTGCTTGTTAAAGAATTAATTCCTGATATAATAGGTCTTCCTGGTGGATTCCTTGGATTTTCGGTAGGTGATAAAAAATGGAGTGGAGGAATTCTTCACAAGAAGGAATTTCCTTTCTTTATTATCAAATATTTCCTTATTAATGCCTTCAGTGATTAAATCATTAATTATATCTCTGCCCAATCCCAACTAGAACATCAGTAGAAGTTATATTATAATAATTCTTATCAGATAAAATATTAAAAGCCTAATTACAATAGTCAGTATTATCCTGTATTACAATCCCCTCCACCTTTATCAGCTGATCTGATCACAATCTCATTATTGTCTGACAAGGATTTCAAAACTGCTTTTTCATCCCTATTCAAATTCATTTTATATTTACCTTTCGTTTTATTTAATGCTCGAGTAATTCCTTTTGTTTTAGCACGAGATTGCTGAAAACACTAACATGATGCCCTCTACTTTCTAGAGGGTAGAACGATGATCGCACAGGGACAGCAAGGTGAAAAAAATCATCAGTAGGAATAGACTTAATTTCTTAATTTCCACTGATTTAGTAATGGGTCCGGCATCTCCTTCATTATTCAGTCTAGTGGGAGACTTATTTTTCTCTAAAAGAAAATGTCTCTTCAGAGTCAGCTTCTTGATAAAGGTTTGGAGATCTAAAAAAAGATCAAAATCTTTCATATTAATAGAAGGGCAGAAGGAAAGTCCTTTAAAAAGGAGTGAGAATTCATCAACCGCCAAAATATGAGATGATAGATTAAAAATGTTGGTGGTATTGTTTAAATGAGATCTGACTTGGGATTCACCTTTCCTTTCTTTTTTCCTCTCCCCCCCCCTCTTGATCCTCTATAACATTTTTTCTTTTTAACGATTTGGGAGAGAAAAAGTCTCTTATCTGCGCTTTCTTGGGGGATAATACATGTGGCAAAATAGGGACCGTGACCTTATCATTTTTATTACTATGATCTATTATTAGAGTATCAGATTTCTGTGAACTTAAAGTGACGGGATCAGTATCATTGATAGGTAGGTCTAAGGCTACCGTCACACGGTCAGTATTTGGTCAGTATTTTACATCAGTATTTGTAAGCCAAAACCAGGAGTGGAACAATCAGAGGAAAAGTATAATAGAAACATATGCACCACTTCTGCATTTATCAACCACTCCTGGTTTTGGCTGAGAAATACTGATGTAAAATACTGACCAAATACTGCTAGTGTGACGGCAGCCTAATAGTGCTGACGGAGTGGATTCAGGAAATTCCATGAGGCATGGAGAGACCAGGTTCTCACTATTAGATAGTATAATTTGGCCAGCACCTGTATTAATCAGTTTGTCCTGTACAGAAGCTTTTTCCATTTCATCATTCAATTTTTTGATTTGTACCTTAATGCGTTCAAGGTGTTTCCTAGCTTCAATTAAAGAAGTAGGGTGTATAGTTTTGGTGGAAGGATTTTTTTCTATTTGTGCTGTAACACATACTTTAGGTTCAGCAACAGGTTTCTTATTAAATGATTAAGTAGGTGAGGACGCAAAATGTGAGCAGAAAAAGATCCATTATTGCCATTATACATACTACCCACATTCTTACCCACTCCATTATTATCACTCTCCACATTATCTATAATCGAAGCAATATTCTTTGAAATGGCGGTATTAATATTTCAAAGTTTCAACAAGTCCATTTTCTTTATCTTCCTTCAGCTTCCTATAGTCCTCCTTATCACGCTGGAGTTTTTTAGATTTCTTTAAAATAGTCTCATGTTCCAGATATATTAAAGATGTAATAATATTCGAGTTGATTTTTTTATATTCAGGGTGAGTAAGGCAACCAGAAAGATTTTGAGCTAATCCTAATATTTTCTCTGTGGCAAGTTCAGCTAATCGTAGGCGTTTTTTATGGAGAATATATAACATATTGTGACGTCTTCGGCTTCCGTCTCCTGCCTGTGGCGCGTCTCCGAAGGGGTCCCTCATCGCTCCCCACCTCTGTCTTCTTGGGCTCACAGCGCGTCAGCGCTTTGCGCAAGTGTGGTCGAGCTTTTCCCGCCACTAAGCCCTCTGGGAGGTCGTGACCCACTGGCTCCGCCCCATCTTGGCAGCACCCATTGGGTATTTCTTCTTGTTATCTATAGCGGTGATGTTAGCATTCTTTCTGGCGTACAACCTTGTTCCCTGGCACGCTATGTCCGTTTGCCGTACCTGCCCTGTGTCTCAGTCGTGTCAGCTCCGTGTCTCTGCCGTGCCTGCTCTGTGTCGCAGCCATACCTGCCCTGTATATCCAAAACAATAGCCTATGTATAAGGCACTTCCAAATAGCAACAAATATCAAACGATAGAACCACAGCGGAAGCTTAATGCCAATAAAAACTGAATTTTATTAATAGTACAATTAAAATTCTAATAGAGTCCAATAACAGTCAGTGGAAATACATGAGACAGAATTATACTGTCTGCTGAGGAAAATACATATACAATACCTAACATAGATCAAATAATCCCAAATAATTGCATATTAAAATCAATAAGGCATAAATGATACACAGTATATATATATATATATATATATATATATATATATAAAGACCATAAGTGTGTCATAGAAAAAAGGGGGATGCCTAGAGTGTGTGATCTAAATAAATAATGCCTAAAGGAGTAACCACCTATGAAATATGTCAAGGATACAACGGGTTAGATAAGGTATATGTTGGCAAGCAAAAATAGCCTAACAAATAAGATATGTGAGCCCTGAGGATCCCGAAGTTATATGGCTGTATCTATTCATATAGGGGCCATAAGGTGCATACAGTGCTATAGTGCAAAGGCATGAAGTGAGGTAAGGATGTATTTACCTCTAACAATGGTAATAAGTAATAAGTAATATGCCTAAAGGAGCAACCACCTATGAAATATTTAAAGGATACAACAGGTTAAATAAAGTATATGTTGGCAAAAAACAGATAGCCTAACAAATAAGGTATATGAGCCTTGAGGATCCCGAAGTTATATGGCTGTATCTATTCATATAGTGGCCATAAGGTGCATACAGTGCTAAAGTACAAAGGCATAGGGGAAGGTAGGGAAGTATTTACCTCTGACAGCGGACCAGTAGATGGACCCCGACGTGCGTTTCGCGGTTAAGCTTCGTCCAGGGGGATAGTCTCAAACAACAGTGGCCATATGGGGGTTTATATAGCAGCTAAAAGGCAGTGGTGGCAGCGGTTTGTAATGGCGCTTGCATTAACAACGCCGGCTCGAAAGTCACTTCCGCTCTGCGTCACAAGGAGCTCATCCACTCCCCTACCCGACGCGTCAGAGCAGGGGGGTGGAGTAAGCCACAGGAGAGACGCGTCGCTTCAGTAACCCGATGCCGGGAGTCTCAGCAAGCGCACACCGCTGAGATGAAGCAGGAAGGCAGCTGGGACTAAAGAATACAAGCATCGCCTGAATGTACAGAGCTAATGTAAATAACGCTAGAGTGTGTAAGTTTAAGTGTGACTAATGACAACTATATTAACCCTGCTGTGCACAATATATGAAGAGTAAGGGCCAGTGAAGAACATATGTGAACAAAAGTGTACAGGACACTGAAGCAATGAAAATTATCAAAAAAAAGCAGTAAAGAGAAATGCTGGCAATGTATTACATGGAAAAAAGTAACAGTGTCACATATAGTACTATTATAAAGAAATACTATACATATATAAATAAATATATACAAACTAGCATGTTGTCCAAAAAAAGCATGCTTAGAAATGTTTATAAAGTTGGCAACTATTAATTAGTGCATATATTAAAAGAGAAAGTGCATCTATTATATAAAGGAAGAATGCTCTAATAAAAAATAGGACAAGAATAGCGTCATACATCACTCACACCATTCATAGGTGCATATATGTAATTCCATATAAAGAAATAATCAGAGAATAGTATTATTGATAGAAGTGTCATCCAAGCTTAAAAAAAAAGAAGGACTCAAAAAATAAGGCCATACACTGCAGATGATAAAATCCGATGTAAAGGACTAATCAGGAGCTAAAAAACTAAAGAAAAAAAAAAAAAAACCTAAAGAAAAAAGAAGACAATTAAAATCATGCATATATACAATAAAAACCACTACATAAACAATACTTAAAGAAAGGGGGCATAACTAAACACCTCATTAAGACCCAGCGGCTGAACTGAGTTCACTCTAGAGATCCAGCGAACTTCCAGTTGTGCAAGGTTCTTCCTCCAATTACCTCCTCTTTGGTCCACATATACTTTGTCTATTCCTATTACTTTTAGGAGCTTGGCATTGCAATTATGATGAGATTTGAAATGTCTTGCCAATGGTTTTAGTATTGTCCCTTCATCCGCTTCCATTGCATTGTTAATGTCCCTGTAATGCTCTCTTACCCTTATTTTCAATGCTCTAGATGTAAGTCCCACATACACTTTGGGGCACGGGCACTGTGCGTAGTATTTTACTCCTGTTGTATTACAGGTAATGTGCTGGGTTATAGTGAAGGTTTTTTTTACCATCACTAGAGCTGAAAGTTGAAGCTGGGACAACATTGGGACATGCAATACAGTTATTACAAGGAAAACAACCCCACTTCTGCCCTTTGGATCCAAATGCCTTCTCTATCTTAGGGCCAGCATAGTAACTATGTACCAGCTGGTCCTTTAAATTGCTTGATCTTCGGTAAGTAATGGATGAGTATTTTGGAAGGCACTTCATCAAATCTTTATCGGTCTGTAAGAGTGGCCAAAATTTCTTTAAAACATCTCTCATCTGGTTCCATTGTTCAGTATAGGTGGATATGAATCTCACCTATTGCTCGGTCGCTAATTTGATCTTGGGTTTCATTAGAGTTGAACGTGTCATTCTGGCTGCTTTATGAAGTCCTCTCTTTATGCTTCGCTTCGAATAGCCTCTATCCTCAAATCTTGATGAGAGGCTCTCCGCCTGTTCAGAGAAGAATTGATCATTAGAGCAAATCCTTTTAATTCTTATAAATTGCCCAGTTGGTATACCATTGATCAAAGCTTTGGGGTGAGATGAGGAGACATGTAACAAAGAGTTTACTGCCGTCTCCTTCCTAAATACATTTGTCTCCAAGAGACCATTAGTCCCCTTGATGATCTGGATATCAAGGAAATCTAATGAAACTTGACTATACTTACAGGTCAATTTAATATTGACACTGTTGTCATTGAGAATGTCCCGGAAAGCCAGAAGGTCCTGTTCTGAGCCCTGCCAAATCATAAGAATATCTGTGGCTTACTCCACCCCCCTGCTCTGACGCGTCGGGTAGGGGAGTGGATGTGCTCCTTGTGATGCAGAGCGGAAGTGACTTTCGAGCCGGCGTTGTTAATGCAAGCGCCATTACAAACCGCTGCCACCACTGCCTTTTAGCTGCTATATAAACCCCCATATGGCCACTGTCGTTTGAGACTATCCCCCTGGACGAAGCTTAACCGTGAAACGCGCGTCGGGGTCCATCTACTGGTCCGCTGTCAGAGGTAAATACTTCCCTACCTTCCCCTATGCCTTTGTACTTTAGCACTGTATGCACCTTATGGCCACCATATGAATAGATATAACTTCGGGATCCTCAAGGCTCATATACCTTATTTGTTAGGCTATCTGTTTTTTGCCAACATATACTTTATTTAACCTGTTGTATCCTTTACATATTTCATAGGTGGTTGCTCCTTTAGGCATATTACTTATTACTTATTACCATTGTTAGAGGTAAATACATCCTTACCTCACTTCATGCCTTTGCACTATAGCACTGTATGCACCTTATGGCCCCTATATGAATAGATACAGCCATATAACTTCGGGATCCTCAGGGCTCACATATCTTATTTGTTAGGCTATTTTTGCTTGCCAACATATACCTTATCTAACCCGTTGTATCCTTGACATATTTCATAGGTGGTTACTCCTTTAGGCATATTACTTATTTAGATCACACACCCTAGGCATCCCCCTTTTTTCTATGACACACTTATGGTATTTATATATATATATATACTGTGTATCATTTATGCCTTATTGATTTTAAAATGCAATTATTTGGGATTATTTGATCTATGTTAGGTATTGTATATGTATTTTCCTCAGCGGACAGTATAATTCTGTCTCATGTATTTCCACTGACTGTTATTGGACTCTATTAGAATTTTAATTGTACTATTAATAAAATTCAGTTTTTATTGGCATTAAGCTTCCGCTGTGGTTCTATCGTTTCATACCTGCCCTGTGTCTACTCGTGCCTACCAGTTCCATCTATCCCTGCTAGTCATTACCTTTTTCGTTCCTCTCTTGCCGCATCGTGCCGCCGCCCCATCTCTGGTCCTCCTGGTTCCATCTACCTCCCTTACTCATCAGTTCCCATTAGTTCTCTGTTCTCATTTACTGCCTTCATACCCCGGTCTCTTCACTTTTTTTACTTGCCCTAAGTCACCCCTTTGGCTCCAGCAGTTGTGGTTCCATCCCCCTTTGGCCTGGCCCTAACGCTCCCTGAATAGGGGGTGGTTCCATCAGGTCCATTCGCCCTTGGGGGCTCTAGAGCTATAACCCAGAGGGTCCACTATCCGGTTTTTCTTTTGTGCCGATATATATTAAGCATACAGCTGTTTAAATTATTGTTCCAGCAGTTTGTAAAATCTAAATAATCAGAAAAAGGAGATTTATGTACCAACCTCAGTCCTCTGGGGCATATTTTCTCCTCCAAATAAATAAATAAAAAATGAGCATTCAAGTTTGAGAGGGTGGGCTTTGAGGGTTTGAGGGTGGGCTATGTATATGGATACAACTAAACAAAATGGGAATGGTTGGTGATATCAACTTCCTGTTTGTGGCACATTAGTATATGGGAGTGGAAAAACTTTTCAAGGTGGGTGGTGACCATGGTGGCCATTTTGAAGTCAGCCATTTTGGATCCAACTTTATTTCTTTCAATGGGAAGAGGGTCATGTGGCACATCAAACTTATTGAGAATTTCACAAGAAAAACAATGTTGTGCTTGGTTTTAATGTAACTTTATTCTTTCAAGAGTTATTTACAAGTTTCTCTTTGTTTACAGCCATTGACATGTCGCAGAGGTTAACACGTGAGGAGAGGATAGAAATTGTGTACCAGGATCAATGCAGCAGATTTCAATGCAAGACACCCTACTCAAAAAAACTGTCACAATTCCCATGTTATTTAAGTGTATCCATAAAAATGGCCCACCCAAAAAAGTTTGCCTCATCACTGAACATAATGTTCTGTGTAAACTGAAGGTCCTGTTCCAATTTTTTTTTGCCCATTCTGCAAATTCAGCATACCGATCTGGGTCATTCTCGTTGAGATGCTGCAGCAGCTGGATTTTGTAAGGGTGCAATTTGGGAGTAGCTGATATCCGCCGAAGGGATGTTCGACTGATGCAATATTCGTATACATGGCCCACCCTGTAGTTCCTTCTTCAAGGATTCCTTGAGATTATAGAAGTAATTTTGTATCTTCTTCACTGAATGTGTTCCGCGGTTCTTCATTGTCAGGGATATGACCAGTGTGTCCGATGGTCTGACAGATAAAACGTTCCCTTGTTAAAATACTCCATGCTTGAAGTGTAGAGTCAGAGGAGCCCTCTGCAGCTTAATCCTCCATCTGGGCATTCAGTGATTCAGGAGCGCAGAACAATAACCAAGTTTTCTCCCCTTTCTGATATCTAACGTTTGCTCTCGTTAGACCTGTGGATCTGCTGCAGCAAATCTTTATAATGCCTTATTTGAGCTACGCCTGGTGAGTGCAATCATATTGTATTAACCACTTACCGGTATATCCCAGATAAGACTCTATTTTTGCGCTATTTCCTCCTACAGCTTTCATATGAAAATGTTGGTAGTATGTGGAATCAACACTATGCACTGAACCTATTTGGGATAATTTCCAGTTTTTTGAGCAGGATACAGAGGAGGTGTAGGAAGAGATACCTAGTGGAGGAAACAGTCATAGCCTCTAGTTGCGGAGTCTTCACCACCTGTCCTGGTCAAAATGATATATCAATGGTTAGTTAAACCCATGTGTTGTCTTTGCCCACAGTTGCTTCTCCAGGTGTCTATTGTGAAGTACACTTTTCAGCTCACAGACACACAGAGAGTGGCCTGCTCAGATTGCCAAATGAGCAGGTGATGTTCTTTCACATGCTGATGAAGATCTGTACAGTATTTCCTAATTTGCATGAGCTGGGTCATCTATGGCTTATTTTCATCTTTTAGAACCTGCAGACTGCTAAATAATCATTTAGCAGCACTGTGCAAAAAAACTCCCTAACACGAGATTCCCTCGCCACCAACGTGACCCAACCTTTCTGATGCTGTTGGACCTCCACCTACATTGAGTGCAGAATTATTAGGCAAGTTGTATTTTGATCACATGATACTTTTTATATATGTTGTCCTACTCCAAGCTGTTCAGGCTTGAGAGCCAACTACCAATTAAGTAAATCAGGTGATGTGCATCTCTGTAATGAGGAGGGGTGTTGGGAATGACATCAAAACCCTATATAAGGTGTGCTTAATTATTAGGCAACTTCCTTTCCTTTGCAAAATGGGTCAGAAGAGAGATTTGACGGGCTCTGAAAAGTCCAAAATTGTGAGATGTCTTGCAGAGGGATGCAGCAGTCTTGCAATTGCCAAATTTTTGAAGCGTGATCACTGAACAATCAAGCATTTTATGGCAAATAGCCAACAGGGTCGCAAGAAGCGTGTTGGGCTAAAAAGGCGCAAAATAACTCCCCAAGAATTGAGGAAAATCTAGCGTGAAGCTGCCAAGATGCCACTTGCCACCAGTTTTGCCGTATTTCAGAGATGCAACTTTACTGGAGTCACAAAAAGTACAAGGTGTGCGATACTCAGAGACATGGCCAAGGTAAGGAAGGCTTAAAAATGACCACCTTTGAACATGAAACATAAGATAAAACGTCAAGACTGGGCCAAGAAATATCTTAGGACTATCTTTTCAAAGGTTTTATGGACTGATGAAATGAGAATGACTCTTGATGGGCCAGATGGATGGGCCAGAGGCTGGATTAGTAAAGGGCAGAGAGCTCCACTCCAACTCAGATGCCAGCAAGGTGGAGGTGGGGTACTGGTATAGGCTGGTATCATCAAAGATGAACTTGTGGGACCATTTCGGGTTGAGGATGGAGTGAAGCTCAACTCCCAGACCTACTGCCAGTTTCTGGAAGGCAACTTCTTCAAGCAGTGGTACAGGAAGAAGTCGGTATCGTTCAAGAAAAACATGATTTTCATGCAGGACAATGCTCCATCACATGACTCCAACTACTCCACAGCATGGCTGGCCAGTAAAGGTCTCAAAGAAGAAAAAATAATGACATGGCCCCCTTGTTCACCTGATCTGAACCCCATAGGGAACCTGTGGTCCCTCATAAAATGTGAGATCTACTGGGAGAGAAAACAGTCCACCTCTTGGTACAGTGTCTGGGAGGCGTGGTGGCTGCTGCACGCACGCAATGTTGATCGTAAACAGATCAAGCAACTGACAAAATCTATGGATGGAAGGCTGTTGAGTGTCATCATAAAGAAAGGTGGCTATATTGGTCACTAATTTTTGGGAGTTTTGTTTTTGCATGTCAGAAATGTTTATTTCTAAATTTTGTGCCGTTATATTGGTTTACCTGATGAAAATAAAGAAGTGAGATGGGAATATATTTGGTTTTTATTAAGTTGCCTAATAATTCTGCACAATAATAGTTACCTGCACAAACAGATAACCTCCTAAGATAGCCAAATCTTTAAAAAAAACACTTCAACTACCAAAAATAATAAGCTTTGATATTTATGAGTCTTTTGGGTTGATTGAGAACATAGTTGTTGATTAATAATAAAAATAATCCTCTAACATACAACTTCCCTAATAATTCTGCACACAGTGTACAGCACATGTGGTATCACCTTCTCCAAAGCTGACTGCAGAAGCAGCAGAGTTTGCCCCAGAAGATATATTTTCAGAAGGAGCGACCTCAGCCCCTACGGCAAGTGGGCCCTCCCGTTTGTCCAGGGCCCAGGCATTTGCCTGGGTGCATCAGGTGGTTATGCCGGCCCAGGTTGTGGTACAGGTTAATATTCTGATTATTATTTATAGTATTCTATGCACAATCGTCATTCCAGGGAATATAATTGGCTTACTAGCCTAAATAAAATATGATTCCCCAAGGGCACGTATAAAACCACTACATGATCCAAAATAAACTGGCTTTCCAGCCAAATGGCAGAAAAGCTTCCTGTTTCTAAATTGTAGTATATTCATTGACACAGTGAACTCATCATCAATATTGCAAGTCACAAGTACCCTCAGATGGCAGATAGTACTGCGTATTTAGACTTTCAATTAGTCTGAAACTACTGTAGTATGTATAAAGGAAGTGTGTATGATTTTTAATATTTTGTTTATTCAATGATTTGCTGGTAATTTTGTGAAGTTAAATAGTTTTATGGAAAAAAAAACATATCCTACAAAACAATACAATGTAGTTTTTGGCTATCTAGAAAGATTGTAATTCCAAGCTCTTGATAAACAAAGTCCTTTTCATGGGGGAAGGCTTGGGGGACTAAGAGCAAAGGATTATTCTAAAAAGATGCAAAACACTGTACCCAGTGGTTTGTCCAACCTCTTTCTTTTTTACATATCTTCTTTCATGCATATATCTAAAGTCTAAACTTAGTGCTAACGTTTAAAGTGTGGCTATGACTCCTGAATTCTGAATGGCAATAATTGTGTCCAGGCATTCTGCTGGGTCTTTGGCTGTGCATATATATTCTGACTGGATGGGAAGTAACTCAAATTATTCTTCACGGAGCTGTTTTTCTGTCACATAGAGAACTCCTCCTTTTTCTAAGATTTGTACGGATCAACAGACCAGAAATTACTGCGCCTTCCATAGTGTTTACCAAGCATACACTGGCTCCTTGAAAAGAACACATGATTTAAGATGGTAAAATAATTTAGAAATTGCACTACTGTAGTACTTTTCCACAGTTACAGTATGTACAGTCTTTGGTCTCTGCGCTTTTAGGTACACCTGAGCAAGCATCAGCACTACACAAGACCCTCTGTGTTGGACTTGTAAGTCACTCTCATTGTCTCTCAGGTAAGGTCTTTAAAAAAATCAAGCCACTTCCCCAGTTCCTCTGTGATACTCACTCTCACACAGAGTGGCAAAAGCTCAGTGACTAAAGGGGGAGTCACACATAACGATATCGTTAACGATATCGTTTGCAACATCACGCTTTTTGTGACGTAGCAACGATCCCGCTAACGATCTCGTTATGTGTGACAGCGACCAACAATCAGGCCCCTGCTGGGAGATCGTTGGTCGTTGGGGAATGATCAGGACCATTTTTTGGTCGCTGATCACCCGCTGTCATCGCTGGATAGGCGTGTGTGACGCCGATCCAGCGATGTGTTCACTTGTAACCAGGGTAAATATCGGGTTACTAAGTGCAGGGTCGCGCTGTCACGTCCCCCGCCGTCAGCTTCTCTGCACTGACTGTCAGCGCCGGCCGTAAAGCAGAGCACAGCGGTGACGTCACCGCTGTGCTCTGCTTTACGGCCGGCGCAGACACAGTAAGTGCGGGAAGCTGATGGCGGGGGATGTGACAGACATCGGAATGTGAGTATGTAGTATTTTGGTTTTTTTTACTTTTACAATGGTAAGCAGGGTAAATATCAGGTTACTAAGCGCGGCTTTGCACTTAGTAACCCGATGTTTACCCTGGTTACCCGGGGACTTCGGCATCGTTGAAGACAGTTTCAACGATGCCGAAGTCGTTCCCCTGATCATTGGTCACTGCAGAGAGCTGTCTGTGTGACAGCTCCCCAGCGACCACACAACGACTTAGCAACGATCACCGCCAGGTCGTATCGCTGGTCGTGATCGTTGGTAAGTCGTTTAGTGTGGCTAAAGCTTTACTCCTGGAACTACACCTGGCTAAGGTAGACACTCTTCTACCTGGGCATTACTCATTGTGCCGGAGCCCGCATCAAAGCAGGGGATCTGACCTCGGACGTACTATCCCGTCCGAGGTCAGAAAGGGATTAATATGTTTAAAGGGAACCTGTCACCCCGTTTTTTGAGATTGAGCTATAAATACTGTTAAATAGGGCCTGCGCTGTGTGTTCCTATAGTTTATGTAGTGTACCCCGATTCCCCATGTATGCTGAGAAATAACTTACCAAAGTCGCCGTTTTCGCCTGTCAATCAGGCTGGTCAGGTCGGGAGGGCGTGGTGACATCGCTGGTTCTTCCTCAGCTTTACGTTGGTGGCGTAGTGGCGTAGTGGTGAAGATACAGCGCGCGATCTGCGCTGTCATCCCTTTCGTCGGTGGGGGCGGCCATCTTCCTGGGGCCGCGCGTGCGCAGATCGAGTGCTCTGCTGCACGGGGCTTCAGGAAAATGGGCGCGGGATGCCGCGCGTGCGCATTAGAGATCGCAGCGGCCATTTTCCCAAAGCCGAGTAACATATCTAAGGGCTAATCTCTCCCTAGATGAGCCCTAAGATTCACCCTATCTACCAGCAGAGGTTGGTACCCTAGTTGTAGACGTGATAGCGCCCCCACTCCACATCGGTAGCCCTAGGGACCCTAGTGCACCTTAAACGCCCTACACACTAATACTTGAAAAAACACACACACATACAAAAATATTAGACAGTAGTACCCAAGGTCTAATAGATAGATGAATATCTCGTAGGTATTGCTGTATGTTCCAGGAGAGTTTCAGCCAAAATGTAAGGTCACATTAATACCCCAACGAAAATGATATAGCCAGAGTATAGAATCACATTAATGGTAATTTTTGGGCCTACAGTTGAGACAAAGAAAATCTATGATCAATATCGCTATTGCATAGTGCCCAAAAGAGTCACATGGTCCTATGACACAAATACCACTAATGGAACAACATTCAAATAGTTGAACAAAAAGATAACAAATGACAGGGTAAGATAATTAACTGAGCATCAAATCACCATTCAGAAATCCCACACAATAGTGGTATTAATCCACTCTCTTCCTCTCCCAATTTCAGAAGCCAGCACATAAATGGGCACATAGTCCAATATCAATAACCATGAAAAAAAGTTTCCACACAGCCTGTTCCCCCTGACTATGACCAGGGGGAACATTGAAGCCCTCAACCCTGGATCCCCTGATGAACCCTTATACTAAGGGGGAAACGCATCGGCAATAAGAGGGAGCTAAGAATGGCTGATAAGTACCATTACTAATGACTGTTATAAAAATGATCTCTACTATATATATATTAAACATTATCAGATGATTGTTTTGCTGTCATTATAGTAAAATATATATACTTGACAATTCATTACTTACAGTGCCTTGCGAAAGTATTTGGCCCCCTGGAACTTTTCAACCTTTTCCCACATATCATGCTTCAAACATAAAGATACCAAATGTAAATTTTTGGTGAAGAATCAACAACAAGTGGAACACAATTGTGGAGTTGAACGAAATTTATTGGTTATTTTAAATTTTGTGGAAATTCAAAAACTTAAAAGTGGGGCGTGCAATATTATTCGGCCCCTTTAACTTAATACTTTGTTGCGCCACCTTTTGCTGTGATTACAGCTGTAAGTCGCTTGGGGTATGTCTCTATCCATTTTGTACATCAAGAGACTAAAATTCTTGCCCATTCTTCCTTGGCAAACAGTTCAAGCTCAGTGAGGTCTGATGGAGATAGTTTGTGAACAGCAGTTTTCAGCTCTTCCCACAGATTCTCGATTGGATTGAGGTCTGGACATTGACTTGGCCATATTATCACCTGGTACGTTTATTTGTGAACCATTCCATTGTAGATTTTGCTTTATGTTTGTGATCATTGTCTTGTTGGAAGACAATTCTCCATCCCAGTCTCAGGTCTTTTGCAGACTCCAACAGGTTTTCTTCAAGAATGGTCCTGTATTTGTCTCCATCCATCTTCCCATCAATTTTAATCATCTTCTCTGTCCCTGCTGAAGAAAAGCAGACCCAAACCATGATGCTGCCATGACCATGTTTGACAGTGGGGATGGTGTGTTCAGGGTGATGAGCTGTGTTGCCTTTTCGACAAACATATCGTTTGGCATTGTTGCCAAAAATTTCAATTTTGGTTTCATCTGACCAGAGCACCTTCTTCCACATGTTTGGTGTGTCTCCCAGGTGGCTTGTTGCAAACTTTAAATTACACTTTTTATGGATATCTTTGAGAAATGGCTTTCTTCTTGCCATAAAGGCCAGATTTGTGCAGTGTACGACTGATTGTTGTCCTGTGGACAGACTGTCCCACCTCAGCTGTAGATCTCTGCGGTTCATCCAGAGTGATCATCGGCCTCTTGGCTGCATCTCTGATCAGTCTTCTCCTTGTTTGAGATGAAAGTTTAGAGGGACGCCGGGTCTTGGTAGATTTGCAGTGGTATGATACTCCTTCCATTTCAATATGATCACTTGCACAGTGCTCCTTGGGATGTTTAAAGTTTTGGAATCATTTTATATCCAAATCCGGCTTTAAACTTCTCCACAACAGTATCATGGACCTGTTGTGTTCCTTGGTCTTCATGATGCTCTCTGTGCTTCAAACAGAACCCTGAGACTATTACAGAGCAGGTGCATTTATACGGAGACTTGATTACACACAGGTGGATTATATTTATCATCATTAGGTATTTAGGACAACATTGGATCATTCAGAGATCCACAATGAACTTCTGGAGTGAGTTTGCTGTACTGAAAGTAAAGGGGCCGAATAATATTGCACGCCCCACTTTTCAGTTTTTGAATTTCCACAAAAATTTAAACTAACCAATACATTTCGTTCAACTTCACAATTGTGTTCCACTTGTTGTTGATTCTTCACCAAAAATTTACATTTTGTATCTTTATGTTTGAAGCATGATATGTTGGAAAAGGTTGAAAAGTTCCAGGGGGCTGAATTCTTCCGCAAGGCACTGTATATAATAATGATATATTCACTTTATTTTATTGATATATTCTTTTGCTTATTTGTTTTCCTTTTCTCTTTCATAGTCAGTAAGTTACAACATACCATTGATGGCACACACTAGGTCTGCATGAATTAATCAATTATGGTGTTTCCACCCATTTTTTTTCACTTGTGATTTGTTTCATTGTGTATATTTAGGCACCTAGTTTTTCTTTTATCATATACAGTTAGGGCCAGAAATATTTGGACAGTGACACAATTTTCGCAAGTTGGGCTCTGCATGCCACCACATTGGATTTGAAATGAAACCTCTACAACAGAATTCAAGTGCAGATTGTAACGTTTAATTTGAAGGGTTGAACAAAAATATCTGATAGAAAATGTAGGAATTGTACACATTTCTTTACAAACACTCCACATTTTAGGAGGTCAAAAGTAATTGGACAAATAAACATAACCCAAACAAAATATTTTTATTTTCAATAGTTTGTTGCAAATCCTTTGGAGGCAATCACTGCCTTAAGTCTGGAACCCATGGACATCACCAAACACTGGGTTTCCTCCTTCTTAATGCTTTGCCAGGCCTTTACAGCCGCAGCCTTCAGGTCTTGCTTGTTTGTGGGTCTTTCCGTCTTAAGTCTGGATTTCAGCAAGTGAAATGCATGCTCAATTGGGTTTAGATCTGGAGATTGACTTGGCCATTGCAGAATGTTCCACTTTTTGGCACTCATCAACTCCTGGGTAGCTTTGGCTGTATGCTTGGGGTCATTGTCCATCTGTACTATGAAGCGCCGTCCAATCAACTTTGCAGCATTTGGCTGAATCTGGGCTGAAAGTATATCCCGGTACACTTCAGAATTCATCCGGCTACTCTTGTCTGCTCTTATGTCATCAATAAACACAAGTGACCCAGTGCCATTGAAAGCCATGCATGCCCATGCCATCACGTTGCCTCCACCATGTTTTACAGAGGATGTGGTGTGCCTTGGATCATGTGCCGTTCCCTTTCTTCTCCAAACTTTTTTCTTCCCATCATTCTGGTACAGGTTGATCTTTGTCTCATCTGTCCATAGAATACTTTTCCAGAACTGAGCTGGCTTCTTGAGGTGTTTTTCTGCAAATTTAACTCTGGCCTGTCTATTTTTGGTATTGATGAATGGTTTGCATCTAGATGTGAACCCTTTGTATTTACTGTCATGGAGTCTTCTCTTTACTGTTGACTTAGAGACAGATACACCTACTTCACTGAGAGTGTTCTGGACTTCAGTTGATGTTGTGAACGGGTTCTTCTTCACCAAATTAAGTATGCGGCGATCATCCACCACTGTTGTCATCCGTGGACGCCCAGGCCTTTTTGAGTTCCCAAGCTCACCAGTCAATTCCTTTTTTCTCAGAATGTACCCAACTGTTGATTTAGCTACTCCAAGCATGTCTGCTATCTCTCTGATGGATTTTTTCTTTTTTTTCAGCCTCAGGATGTTCTGCTTCACCTCAATTGAGAGTTCCTTTGACCGCATGTTGTCTGCTCACAGCAACAGCTTCCAAATGCAAAACCACACACCTGGAATCCACCCCTGACCTTTTAACTACTTCATTGATTACAGGTTAACGAGGGAGACGCCTTCAGAGTTAATTGCAGCCCTTAGAGTCCATTGTCCAATTACTTTTGGTCCCTTGAAAAAGAGGAAGCTATGCATTACAGAGCTATGATTCCTAAACCCTTTCTCCGATTTGGATGTGGAAACTATCATATTGCAGCTGGGAGTGTGCACTTTCAGCCCATATTATATATATAATTGTATTTCTGAACATGTTTTTGTAAACAGCTAAAATAACAAAACTTGTGTCACTGTCCAAATATTTCTGGCCCTAACTGTACCTATGACAAAGAGCACTGACGTGCCAGAAAAGCATCAGATTGTTTTTAACCTTCACGTTTTTATGTTATGAGAATTAAATAAAGTCTTTTTTTGCAATAATTGGATGATTGTGCTCACCCACTCCTCCCTTCTTCCTTGTTTCTTGGTGTGAGTACTAGTTCAATAGAGACATACATGATGTGACTGTCTCTGCAGTCTCATATTAGCAGTATAGCTATGAAATCATAATAGTCACTCACCATCAGGATTTACTCTCTGTCTTTCCAGTCTTTCCAGGCCCTTGCCCTTACAGTCCCACTGAACAACATTTCAGAACTTGTCCCACTACCTGCTCTGTGATTCACATGGGCTTGTGCCACCAACTGTACTGTTTTCTGTGGTTTCAGTGAGGCCCAAACTCACACCTGTTATTTCTTCAGTGGTCTAAGATAACTCAGGAGTTCTCACCCCACTTACATTACTGATTGTCCCACTGAGCTCTCAACAATATGTCACTCATCTTAGGTCCGTCCTCTCCTGGGTCACTATCTCAAAAAGGCATTAGGTTTACTCCTGCTCAAGTGCAAAAGAACAGTACAAAATTATAAGGGCAACATGCCCAACAAAATAATAACTGTCAAGATTGTGGTTAGACTCCGGATTCACTCTCTTATAAGTCTTGTAGTTTTTCTTACGTTTACTTCAGAAACATGATTGATTACTAAAATGCACACCAGGATCCAATAAGTAGCACATTTATTTTGTTTTTTAAAGGGATGATGACATAGTGTGAACTTTATTTTTCGAACTACACTGCTCAAAAAAATAAAGGGAACAATTAAACAACAGAATATAACTCCAAGTACAGTTAGGGCCAGAAATATTTGGACAGTGACACAAGTTTTGTTATTTTAGCTGTTTACAAAAACATGTTCAGAAATACAATTATATATATAATATGGGCTGAAAGTGCACACTCCCAGCTGCAATATGATAGTTTCCACATCCAAATCGGAGAAAGGGTTTAGGAATCATAGCTCTGTAATGCATAGCTTCCTCTTTTTCAAGGGACCAAAAGTAATTGGACAATGGACTCTAAGGGCTGCAATTAACTCTGAAGGCGTCTCCCTCGTTAACCTGTAATCAATGAAGTAGTTAAAAGGTCAGGGGTGGATTCCAGGTGTGTGGTTTTGCATTTGGAAGCTGTTGCTGTGAGCAGACAACATGCGGTCAAAGGAACTCTCAATTGAGGTGAAGCAGAACATCCTGAGGCTGAAAAAAAAGAAAAAATCCATCAGAGAGATAGCAGACATGCTTGGAGTAGCTAAATCAACAGTTGGGTACATTCTGAGAAAAAAGGAATTGACTGGTGAGCTTGGGAACTCAAAAAGGCCTGGGCGTCCACGGATGACAACAGTGGTGGATGATCGCCGCATACTTAATTTGGTGAAGAAGAACCCGTTCACAACATCAACTGAAGTCCAGAACACTCTCAGTGAAGTAGGTGTATCTGTCTCTAAGTCAA
This sequence comes from Ranitomeya imitator, assembly GCF_032444005.1. Classification (NCBI taxonomy): domain Eukaryota; kingdom Metazoa; phylum Chordata; class Amphibia; order Anura; family Dendrobatidae; genus Ranitomeya; species Ranitomeya imitator. The sequence continues at coordinate 427,115,779 of NC_091286.1, read as the reverse complement.
CAGTAAAGAGAAGACTCCATGACAGTAAATACAAAGGGTTCACATCTAGATGCAAACCATTCATCAATACCAAAAATAGACAGGCCAGAGTTAAATTTGCAGAAAAACACCTCAAGAAGCCAGCTCAGTTCTGGAAAAGTATTCTATGGACAGATGAGACAAAGATCAACCTGTACCAGAATGATGGGAAGAAAAAAGTTTGGAGAAGAAAGGGAACGGCACATGATCCAAGGCACACCACATCCTCTGTAAAACATGGTGGAGGCAACGTGATGGCATGGGCATGCATGGCTTTCAATGGCACTGGGTCACTTGTGTTTATTGATGACATAAGAGCAGACAAGAGTAGCCGGATGAATTCTGAAGTGTACCGGGATATACTTTCAGCCCAGATTCAGCCAAATGCTGCAAAGTTGATTGGACGGCGCTTCATAGTACAGATGGACAATGACCCCAAGCATACAGCCAAAGCTACCCAGGAGTTCATGAGTGCCAAAAAGTGGAACATTCTGCAATGGCCAAGTCAATCTCCAGATCTAAACCCAATTGAGCATGCATTTCACTTGCTGAAATCCAGACTTAAGACGGAAAGACCCACAAACAAGCAAGACCTGAAGGCTGCGGCTGTAAAGGCCTGGCAAAGCATTAAGAAGGAGGAAACCCAGTGTTTGGTGATGTCCATGGGTTCCAGACTTAAGGCAGTGATTGCCTCCAAAGGATTTGCAACAAACTATTGAAAATAAAAATATTTTGTTTGGGTTATGTTTATTTGTCCAATTACTTTTGACCTCCTAAAATGTGGAGTGTTTGTAAAGAAATGTGTACAATTCCTACATTTTCTATCAGATATTTTTGTTCAACCCTTCAAATTAAACGTTACAATCTGCACTTGAATTCTGTTGTAGAGGTTTCATTTCAAATCCAATGTGGTGGCATGCAGAGCCCAACTTGCGAAAATTGTGTCACTGTCCAAATATTTCTGGCCCTAACTGTAAATCAAACTTCTGTGAAATCAAACTGTCCACTTAGGACGCAACATTTTTGACAATCAATTTCACATGCTGTTGTGCAAATGGAATCGGCAACAGATGGAAATTATTGGCAATTATCAAGACACACTCAATAAAGGAGTGGTTCTGCAGGTGGGGACCACAGACCACATCTCAGTACCAATGCTTTGTGGCTGATGTTTTGGTCACTTTTGTATGTTGGTTGTGCTTTCATACTCGTGGTAGCATGAGATGGACTCTTTAACCGACACAAGTGGCTCAGGTAGTTAAGGTCATCCAGGATGGCACATCAAAGCGAGCTGTGGCAAGAAGGTTTGCTGTGTCTGTCAGCGTAATGTCCAGAGGCTGTAGGTGCTACCAGGAGACAGGCCAGTACACCAGGAGACATGGAAAGGGCTGTAGGAGGGCAATAACCAAGCAGGACCGCTACCTCAGCCTTTGTGCAAGGAGGAACAGGAGGAGCACTGCCAGAGCCCTGCAACATGACCTCCAGCAGGCCACAAATGTGCATGTGTCTGGACAAATGGTTAGAAACTGACTCCAGGAGGATGATCTGAGTGCTTAATGTCCACAGATGGGGGTTGTGCTCACAGCCCAACACCGTGCAGGACACTTGGCATTTGCCACAGAACACCAGGAGTGGCAAATTCGCCACTGGTGCCCTGTGCTCTTCACAGATGAAAACAGGTTCACACTGAGCATGGGCAGATGTGAAAGAGTCTGGAGACGCCGTGGAGAGCGATCTGCTGCCTGCAACATCCTTCAACATGACCGGTTTGGCAGTGGATCAGTAATGGTGTGGGGTGGCATTTATTTGGAGGGCCACACAGCCCTCCATGTGGTCGCCAGAGGTAGCCTGACTGCCATTAGGTACCGATATGAGATCCTCAGACCCCTTGTGAGACCATTTGCTGGTGCGGTTGGCCCTGGGTTCCTTCTAATGCAGGACAATGTCAGACCTCATGTGGCTGGAGTGTGTCAGCAGTTCCTGCAAGATGAAGGCATTGAAGCTATGGACTGGCCCACCTGTTCCCCGACCTCAATCTGATTGAACACATTTGGGACATCATGTCTCGCACCATTCACCAACATCATGTTGCACCACAGACTGTCCAGGAGTTGGCGGATGGGAGGTCTGGGGAGGAGATCCCTCAGGAAACCATCCGTCGCCCCATCAGGAGCATGCCCAGGCATGGTAGGGAGGTCATACAAGCACGTGGAGGCTACACACACTACTGAGCATCATTTCCTTGTCTTGAGGCATTTCCACTGAAGTTGGATCAGCCTGTAACTTAATTTTCCACTTTGATTTTGAGCATGATTCCAACTCCAGACCTCTGTGGGATATTAGTTCTGATTTGCGTTGATAATTTTTAGGTTTTATTGTTCTCAACACATTCCACTATGTAATGAGTAAAGATTTACAACTGGAATATTTAATTCAGTGATATCTAGGATGTGGGATTTTATTGTTACCTTTATTTTTTTGAGCAGTGTATATCTGGGTTATAAGGAATTAAAAGCATTATCCTTGTCTAAAATATCAAAATGATCAATCATTGGTAATGATGACTTCAACCTTAATTCCTAGTTAATCCACCTTTCTTATTTTAGTCATCTGCCTAAACTCCCTGCCAATCTCTATAGTATTAAAGTATTAACATTAACTTACAAAGCTGTCCATAACCTGTCCTGTGCATACATCTCAGACCTGAAGAACTAATCTTCCACTTCCTCTCCACATTGAAAATGTTATCCTCACAAGAACTTTTTTTGCTCTCCTCTTCTCTGCTACTTGCAGGTAAGGTCATCTTGTATTTTTATACTAAAATAGTAATTTAAATTGTACTTGTTTTCTAACTTATGTTATATAATTCAGCCATGTATTATTGGCTCAGTGGTTAGCACTGTTGCTTTGCAGATCTGGGTTCAAATCCCACCAAGGAAAACATCTGTAAGGAGTTTGTATGTTCTCACCTTGTTTGCATGGGTTTCCTCCCATACTCAAAAGACATACTGATATGCAATTTAGATGCGAGCCCCAATAGGGACAGTGATGACATAACGGTATGATGGTGATGGTATAAGAAAAGCATAATAATAATTATAGGGGGTATGGACGGGTTTAACATAAGATCCCTTGTAATTTAGGCCTATAAGTAGTTTTTCATTAGTATTTCAGTTGCAGCTTCTCCATTTGTCAATCTTTATTAAAGAGGTTTTCCAGTTTTGGACACCCCTGTCCCCTTCTGCAGTATATTAAAAAATAATAATAATAAACTGAGCTTTACTCACCCTGGTGCTGTGTCTCCGCAGATGCTTCAAGTATCTTTCATTGTCTGTAGTGCTGATGTCACATCAACAGGGCTGTAAAGTCAATGAGCTCTGAGTGGCTTGTGCCCTCAACTTAGGCAAAATCAATGAGCTAACTGATTAGCTGCAGCACTGGTGATGCCATGTCAGGGTTACTGACAATAATCCCAGGCTCAAAGGCAAAGATTTAGCACCGCATACAGTAAGGCCAAGTTCACACATCGCAAATCTGCAGTAGTTTACAGTACAATACATGTAAATGGGTTTTTCAAAATATATAACAACATAAATTTACTATTTAACACTATTTCTTTTACTCTCATGGATAATTCATTTTTTCTATATTTTAGTTTTCTCTGTTTGTTTTCTGTATTTGCTTTCTGATGTATAAATATATACAGTCATGGCCGAAAGTGTTGGCACCCTTGAAATTTTTCCAGAAAATTAAGTATTTTTCCCAGAAAATTATTTCAAATACACATTTTGTTAGAAACATGCTTACCGTATATACTCGAGTATAAGCCGAGATTTTCAGCCCAAATTTTAGGGCTGAAAGTGCCCCCCTCGGCTTATACTCGAGTCACGGTGGCGGTGGGGTCGGCAGGTGAGGGGGTGAGGGCGCTGGGGTATACTTACCTAGTCCCAGCGATCCTCGCGCTGTCCCTGCCGTCCCACGGGCTTCGGCGCTGCAGCTTCTTCCTCTCTTCAGCGGTCACGTGGGACCGCTCATTACAGAAATGAATAAGCGGCTCCACCTCCCATAGGGGCGGAGCCGCTTATTCATTTCTCTAATCAGCGGTGCCGGTGACCGCTGATAGAGAAAGAAGCTGCAGCGCCGAAGACAGGAGGGGACAGCGCGAGGATCGCCAGGACTAGGTGAGTATGTTATATTCACCTGTCCTCGTTCCAGCCGCCGGGCGCCGATCCATCTTCCCGGCGTCTGCGCTCTCTGACTGATCAGGCAGAGGGCGCGATGACGCATATAGTGTGCGCGGCGCCCTCTGCCTGATCAGTCAGAGCAGAGACGCTGGGAAGATGGAGGCGCCGGAACGAGACGCTGGGAGCTGCAATCAAGGGAGGTGAGTATGTGTTTTTTTTTTTTTATTGCAGCAGTAGCAGCGGCAGCACAGATTAATGTGGAGCATCTATGGGGCACAGTGAACGGTGCAGAGCACCGTATAAGGCACAGCTAGGGGGCACAATGAACGGTGCAGAGCACCGTATAAGGCACAGCTAGGGGGCACAATGAACGGTGCAGAGCACCGTATAAGGCACAGCTAGGGGGCACAATGAACGGTGCAGAGCACCGTATAAGGCACATCTATGGGGCACAGTGAACGGTGCAGAGCACTGTATATGGCACAGCTAGGGGGCACAGTGAACGGTGCAGAGCACTATATGGGGCACAGCTATGGGGAAATATGAATGGTGTAGAGCACTATATGGCACAGCTATGGGGAAATAATGATCTATTTTTATTTTTGAAATTCACCGGTAAATGCTGCATTTCCACCCTAGGTTTATACTCGAGTCAATAAGTTTTCCCAGTTTTTTGTGGCAAAATTAGGGGGGTCGGCTTATACTCGGGTCGGCTTATACTCGAGTATATACGGTATTTCCTTTGCGTGTATTGGAACAAAAAAAAGGCAAATTTGACATTCCGTAATTTCACACAAACCGCAAAAATGGGCTGGATAAAGTTGTTGGCACCCTCTGGATAAATAACTGCAATCACTTCCTATAACCATCAACAAGCTTCTTACACCTCTCAACTGAAATTTTGGATCACTCTTTTTTTGCAAACTGCTGAAAGTCTTTCATATTTGAAGGGTGCCTTCTCCCAAGAGTAATTTTAAGATCTCTCCACAGGTGTTCAATGGGATTTAGATATGGACTCATTTTTCGCCACTTCAGAATTCTGTAGCACTTTGTTCCCATTCATTTATGGGTGCTTATTAAAGTATGTTTGGGGTCATTGTTCATCCGGAAGACCCATGACCTAGGATGAAAACCAAACTTTCTGACACTACACACTACATTGTGACCCAAAATCCTTTGGCAATCTTCAGATTTCATGATGCCCTGCACACAGTCAAGGCACCCAATGCCAAAGGCAGCAAAACAATCCCAAAACATCTTTGAGCCTCCATCATATTTGACCATATATACTGTGTTATTTTCTTTGTAGGTCTCATTCCATTTTGGTAAACACTAGAATGATGTGCTTTACCGAAAAGCTCTTTACTGGTCTCATCTGTCTACAAGACGTTTCCCCAGAAGGATTTTGGCTTACTCATGTACATTATGGCAAACTGTAGTCTAGCTTTGTTATGTCTCTGTGTCAGCAGTGGAGTCCTCAGGGGTCTCCTGCCATATCATTTCATTTAATTCAAATGTTGATAAAAAGTTGTGGCCAAAAGTGTTGACACCCCTGCAATTCTGTCAGATAATCGTCAGTTTCTTCCTGAAAATGATTGCAAACACAAATTCTTTGTTATTATTATCTTTATTTAATTTGTCTTAAATGAAAAAACACAAAAAGAATTGTCCTAAAGCCAAATTGGATATAATTCCACACCAAACATAAAAAAGGGGGTGGACAAAAGTATTGGCAGTGTTCGAAAAATCATGTGATGCTTCTCTAATTTGTATGCAAATTGCCTCTTCTGACAAAAGGAGGACTTAAACTCTATAGCGCCACCTGTTGGAAGCAGCAATCCTACAAGTCACAATCAACCCTTTAACAAGTCGTGCAATATGACTTAAGATAAAAGCCAAATCAGTATCTCAATTCGCAGACACGGTGTTTTGGGCTGTTGGCACTCATCAGTGCGAAGCATGAGAACTGATTTGGCTAGGTGAGAGGCTCTGGTCTGGGGTCTAAGGGGTAACGTTTCTCCTTATGGAGAGTGACATACCAGCTGGCTTGTCAAGGCAAGGAGGCTTATTCGCCGTGCAATGCTTAAATATGCAAATTGCCTCTTCTGACAAAAAGAGGACTTAAACTCTATAGCGCCACCTGTTAGAAGTAGCAATCCTACAAGTCACAATCAACGCTTTAACGAGTGGTGCAATCCATCTCTATTTTGTGTAATTAACAGCACCTGTAACTTACCTGTGGCACCTAACAGGTGTTGGCAATAACTAAATCACACTTGCAGCCAGTTGACATGGATTAAAGTTTACTCAACCTCTGTCCTGTGTCCTTGTGTGTACCACATTGAGCATGGAGAAAAGAAAGAAGACCAAAGAACTGTCTGAGGACTTGAGAAAACAAATTGTGAGGAAGCATGAGCAATCTCAAGGCTACAAGTCCATCTCCAAAGACCTGAATGTTCCTGTGTCTACCGTGCGCAGTGTCATCAAGAAGTTTAAAGCCCATGGCACTGTGGCTAACCTCCCTAGATGTGGATGGAAAATAAAAATTGACAAGAGATTTCAATGCATGATTGCGCGGATGTTGGATTAAGAACCTCGGCTAACATCCAAACAAGTTCAAGCTGCCCTGCAGTCCGAGGGTACAACAGTGTCAACCTGTACTATCCATCGGCATCTGAATGAAAAGGGACTGTATGTAGGAGACGCAGGAAGACCCCACTTCTTACCCCGAGACATAAGAAAGCCAGGCTGGAGTTTGCAAAAACTTACCTGAAAAAGCCTAAAACATTTTGGAAGAATGTTCTCTGGTCAGATGAGACAAAAGTAGAGTTTTTGGGGCAAAGGCATCAACATCGAGTTTACAGGAGAAAAAAAGAAGCATTCAAAGAAAAGAACACGGTCCCTACAGTCAAACATGGTGGAGGTTCCCTGATGTTTTGGGGTTGCTTTGCTGCCTCTGACACTGGACTGCTTGACCGTGTGCATGGCATTATGAAGTCGGAAGACTGGCAACAAATTTTGCAGCACAATGTAGGGCCCAGTGTGAGAAAGCTGGGTCTCCCTCAGAGGTCATGGGTCTTCCAGCAGGACAATGACCCAAAACACACTTCAAAAAGCACTAGAAAATGGTTTGAGAGAAAGCACTGGAGATTTCTAAGGTGGCCAGCAATGAGTCCAGACCTGAATCCCATAGAACACCTGTGGAAAGATCTAAAAATGGCAGTTTGGAGAAGGCACCCTTCAAATATCAGGGACCTGGAGCAGTTTGCCAAAGAAGAATGGTCTAAAATTCCAGCAGAGCATTATAAGAAACTCATTGATGTTTACCGGAAGCGGTGGGTCGCAGTTATTTTGGCTAAAGGTTGTGAAACCAAGTATTATGCTGAGGGTGCCAATACTTTTGTCTGGCCCATTTTTGGAGTTTTGTGTGAAATGATGAATGTTTTGCTTCATTCTCTTTTGTGTTTTTTCATTTAAGACAAATTAAATGAAGATAATAATGCCAAAGAATTTGTGATTGCAATCATTTTCAGGAAGAAACTGAGTATTATCTGACAGAATTGCAGGGGTGTCAATACTTTTGGCCACCACTGTAGTTTGCACTGACACTGATGCACCCTGAGTCTGCAGGACAGCTTGAATGTAGTTGGAACACTGATTGGGGCTGCTTATCCACCATCCAAACTATACTGCATTGCAACCTTTCATCAATTTTCCTCTGCCATCCATGTTCAGGGAGATTACCTACAGTGCTATGGGCTGTAAACTTCTTGATTGTGTTGCACACCATGGACAAAGGAGCAACAAAATCTCTGCAGATGGACTTGTATCCTTGAGATTGGTGATGTTGTTCAACAATTTTGGTTCTCAAGTCCTCAGATGGTTCTCAATTTTGGAAAAGTGCCAACAATTTTGTCTGGCCCACTGTGGGGGAGTTTTGTGTGAAATTACGTCCATTTTGCCTTTTATTCTCTGTTTTTTGTGTTGCGCCAAAAAGGAAACAAACATGTGTTTAAGAACACAAGTGTAATTACTATAATTTTCTGAGAGAAATACTTCATTTTTTGAAACAATTTCAAGGGAGCCAGCACTTTAGTCCATTACTGTATGTAGAATGTGTTTTTCTTTGCATCATTGTATGCCTAGTCTATATCTGTATCTAGTTATAATTTTTAATTTCATCTTTACTTTCTTTTATTTTTTTATTCATTTATATCTGTTATAAGTTTTACTTTATTTTTGTTACAGAATACTAATCTGAACAAGACCCGGGAGGACCGAAATGTCATTTTGAACTATTTTGCATTTGCCCTGCTGTGGACTAATAAATTCTAAATGTATTTATAGTGCCGTTGTTAATTTCCTGTAAACCGTTAAATATATTTTCTACCATTGAGCACTAATATCTATATACCAGTGTGCTGACCATAAAAAAATATACATTTTAAAAAAAACCCAGTCACACGCTGCTGAAAAAATTCTACACAAAAGTGAAAGCTTGGTGTGAATTTCAAATCTGCATCATGCTCATACCTATGCAAATTTACATTGCAGTTTTATCCCTTTTAAATGCTTCGTAAATGGAATAGGGAGAAATCCTCAATAAAATTTGCATGTGTTGCTTTTGGATTTTGTTGTTGAGGTAGTTGCAGATTTTAAGCAACAGATATGGCTGTGTGAATAAAAATCTAATATATATGGAAAAATTATGGAGATGAAATGTGTGATGCGAATGTGGCCTACATTAAAAATAAATACAGTAAAAGTATGTATTTTTCTATACAAAAAAAATTCCCATTTAATTATCAAACAAGACTGACCACTGCAATTTAACACCAGAAGAGACATCTTGTTATCTCAACTTTTTTACTTCCCTGTCTGTACAAATAGTCGGTATAGAAATGAATAAGTCAAATTCCAGCGTTGCAACCCACGTGTATCATATTTTAATAAGAACCATTCATAATTAATGTCAAGACTAGAGCAGAATAACCAGCCATGGGGAGCAAACTAAAAGAGTAAGTCACACAAATAAGTCCGGAAAATAAGACATCTGGGGTTTGATTATTCACACTTTCAGTATATCAAATGCATTTTGTTTGTAGTACAGAAAGGCCAGTGGCAGCATAAATTAGTACTATATCATTCAGAAAAGTAAACCAGATGGATATTTGCAATTTCATGGCTAAAAAAGTCTTTTCTATCTACAACCCATTCTAAAATGAAAATAGACCATCACTAATAACACAAGCTGCATGAAAAAATTGCTTTGGGATGACTTACATTTTTATTAGAAAACTTTTCAAATAGTTTTTAGAGCTACTTCTATCTAGTCAGGGTAAAACCATATCCACGATTGTAGAGGGCCCCTGTGCAAAGAATGTGTGGAAACTCTTCCCAACCCTCTGTCACTCCAGCTCTATTCCCAGCACCACCTTATCTTGCTTCTCTATCAATCGTATTCTCTTCACACTCTTGAATGGATGCAAATAAATGTTTTTATTGTGATACAATGTTTTTACAATATAAGAAAGAAGGAAGATCCCGAAACGTGCGTCGGGGTGGGCGCCTCATCGTTTGTCCCCTCATTCCTGATTGCTACCAATTTATATATACATATATTTGATATATATTCTACCATTACATGTATTACTTTTCCACTAGATTTCCTCAAAAATTGTGATGAGCTTTATATCATATATTATACTCATGTCAGAACATTAGGCTGCTAGCCATGATTCCTATGCCCTTATGCATTCATGCTCTGTAGCACTGTTACATTTTATATATGAATTGCTGTATATGATTATTCAGGCATATGTGAAATTGATTTTTTTCTTGATTTTTCTTGCTTTTTGCAAGCGCCTTCAATCTGGTTGCCAACCCCCTTCCTGCACCCCATATATGTAAGGCATTGCTTTTTTTTATTCTGCTTGATCTAATAAAGTTAGGCATATTTTGATAAAAAAATATTGGCCTTTTTTCGGGTGTTTTTCTTGGCTTAATATATGAACAAGCATATATACTTTTCTTTATGTAGGCGACAATATAAAAAAAAGTTTCAACTCCCCCAAGTCTTTTTCACATAGTCACAGCACACGAAGATGAGAGTGGTTAAGCTGTGATACATGAGCTATGAGGAAAGCAACAGCAGCAGGTGTGTGCACAGATGCTAGATGCTATACAGCGTCGTGCCATATCATAGAAAAACGTTGTATTTGCATCCATCCAAAAGTGTGTGGAGAATACGATTTATCTACTGCCAAGTATTCCACCCTTCACTACCTCTACACCTACCTTCCAGATCATCGTCTATCCTCCTGCTTGTCTGTATGATTTATAGCAATGGAGCCATGAGTCAAACAGAAAGAGGTGGCATTGGGAATGGAATAGAGCTGCAGTGACAGAAGCTTGAAAAGAGCTTCCATGCGCCAAAACTACTTCTCTTTATTTGCATATCCATTCAAACGTTGATTTCTCAGTAGCATAGGAACAGATCGGCCACATAAAGGTATTGCTGGGCTTGTATTTGAAAGAACTACATGTGCAGCTTCCCTTTAAAGTATCACAATAATGGACAATAAGTAACCAACAGCACATAGTCAGATGATCAGACATTACCTAAAACCGCATGCACATCATATCCACACCTCTGAAAATAAGGTACACGGTCAATCAAGGATATTATTGCTATTTGAGCGTTCAACCACAAATTTCAAATTTGGACAAATTTATTTGATGTCCTCCTAGTTGAGTCAATTAGTTTTTACATGGGCATGACCATGTCGACCAAATGTGTCCAATGAGAAAAAGATAGGTCTTCTGTTTAAGAAGAATAGATTTCTTAGCATAGAACATAATTGATCTGTACTCAATTCAATATAGATTCTTTTGGGAATCCCACATTTATGTTTTTGTTTATGATTTTTGAATTATAGGGCATTCACAGAAAATATGTATGAAAGTACCCGATACTCCATTACATATAGCACATAAGTTACTGAAAAGTTCACACTTCAACATCACCGGCATCAGGTATACTCTGTAACAATTTCACTTCTATAAGCTGATCATTAGTACTGATTACTGAACACTTTCACTAACTGTTAGTTCTACTACTTTCTTACAGATTCTGGTTATCTCCTTCCTGCGATCAAACAATTTCTGAAGGGGGATTGCCAATTAGAAAGAATCATTTTATAAAAGGAGGATTTGGGGAGTTGTTCAGCTTTTACAACCGAATGCAAAGAACTACTGCCTAGAGCAACAGGGTTTTTACCAAACAAGCGAGTCACACACTTGCTGCAGGATACCCTGATATTTGTAGAAGATTACAGAAAATTGAATACCCTTTTAGGGCCAGAACATCAGATTGAGAAAGGACACTAACTCTTGGAGTTTAGGGTTCCTCCATAAAGATATGTAGGGTGACCTTTCCTTCCCAACTATACCTTTTTCTGGGTACATGTCAAGAAACTAATTCTAGTCTGCCACTGTAGCTGAAATATTAGCAGTAAAATGTATTGGCTTATACAGGTGCATCTCACAAAATTAGAATATCATCAAAAAGTTAATTTATTTCAGTTATTCAATAAAAAAAAAGTGAAACTCATATTTTAGATAGAGTCATTACAAATAGAGTGATGTATTCCAAGTGTTTATTTCTGTTAATGTTGATGATTATGGCTTACAGCCAATGAGAACCCAAAAGTCATTATGTCAGTATGACAGGAGCCCTGACCAAGTATTGAGTGCATTTACTGAACATACATTTTAGTAGGCCAACATTTCGGATTTTATAATCATTTTTGCAGCTCGTGTTATAAAGTATTCTAATTTACTGATATAATGACTTTTGGGTTTTCATTGACTGTAAGCCATAATCATCAACATTAACAGAAATAAACACTTGAAATCATCACTCTATTTGTAATGATTCATTTCCAGTCCTGTGCATTGTAGGGGAGTATTGGTTGTACTCGCCAGCTTCAGAGTTTGCAATGCGAATGCTCCGGAGCCGACCAATACAGCCATTACACCCCAACACAGCACAGGACCGGAAAAGACGCGCTGCAGCATCATACCAGGAAGAACACAGCACACAGATTTCAAACGCTGGGAGTGCACTTGGAATTAGAGCGAGGGAGGACATCAACGCCCAGAGTGTCTGCACTTCCGAATCCATCACCCTAATTAGCATAGCGAAATGTAAGTTATAAAATCATTTTTCTCAGTGATTACAGGACAGTATTTTGTCAGACAGGGATGATTGCAGATGTACTAGGAAGCTGCAGGGACAGGTAGTCATAGGCTTGGGAGCATAAAGTAGGTGGCAGGTTCCCTTTAATTGCTAAAGTATCTCATTTAAAGTAATTACAGTTATTAAATATTGCACTATAAAACATTTTAAAAAAACTATACTATGTGAAATGAACAGGGAAAATGTGAGTTTAGGTGGAAAATATTTTGGCATGGGGGGGGCCCCATTTGAAAATTTGCACCGGGACCCATAACTTTGTAGTAACGCCAATGCTTATCAGCTATTGATTATTGCAAATTTTATTAAAAGTGCAGTTCCCATTTCAGTCAAAAAGAGTTTTAAGAAGGTAATCTGCCTCCTCAATTGTTTAATTTATGTTATAGGAGGATGAGTCTGCCTCCTCTTCAAGATCTCATGACTGCTACTTATTAAAATTCCAAAGACAGACAATGTGGAATATTAGTCAGGGTTGCATAACATCAAATTAACATACACATAAACAGCCCCTGACATTCCCCTGTAGTCTTGATTTTGTTTCTTGCAGTTGTAAGGATGATATCTTTTTATCCAAAGCTTTCAAACTGCAGCAGACATAACAATTATTCCCATTCATACATAATAAATCTCTAACAGATCTGCAAAGTAAAAAAAATAAAATCACTAAAATATTCAACAAAAGTAGAAATACTCCCTTTATTTTACTCCTCTGTGTCAGTTGTAAAGTGGCCATGTACAGCAGACTAGTACAAGATAAACCCACTGATTTGGCGAAACTTCAGACAGTGGTGAAACACACGTCGAGGCGGGGCTTTGAGGCTAAAGTCTCCTTCGATGTAATTTTGGCTACAGTTATTCTCTCTATATGTAGCTCTAGTAGAGATAATTCTTTAAGTTTATTGATCTTGCAAGTTAATTACCTTGGTGTACATCCAATATACTGTATATAACCTGATAACATCCTCTTAATTAATATGTGGAGCTATTCTTCCACTATTCAGATAGATGTCGTAATTACATTGTTACATTCTCTCTGGATATACACTATTGTACATCCAAAGTAATCCTTCATTGTTTTGTCGCAATGTGCAGTAGTGAAATCTGAACTTGACTAGTAATGCCGGGGCGACGGTGCAGGTTCGCCACAACTGAACAATAAGCTTTACACCATCTTCCTTTAGGAGCTATAACCTCAATGCTTTCTTATAATAAAAATACTCCTGTGCTTCCCGGGACTTATATTGATGTCGCATTCCACCTCCTTATACTGGATGCCCCACAGCTGTATAATGGCCCACACAGCTCCCCATGCACAGTATGATGGCCCTCTGAGCCCTGTGTAAAGAGATGGAAAAATGAGAAGATTCACAAAGTTAATGCCTAACAGAGTGTCTGCGAGCGAAAACCGCCATCTTCTGGTCAAAGATGGTTGGAAAAGTGAAAGCAGAAAGAGTTGTATTAACAGGAACTGGAGAATGAAGTGCATGTTCCCTGGTGGAAGAGAATGGAGGAGACAACAGGTCAGGTGATAGCTGTGTCGCAATTAAGTATTATAAAAGGCCCAGGAAGGCAGCGAAAGGGAGGAGTCGGCACCTTAACCTGTAGCAGGACAAACATATGATGTAGCAAAGTTGGCTTATAGCTGCCATTATGAGTGACCAGGTCACCAGAACCAAAATAGACAGAAGAACTGAGTGACCAGACTGGAGACCAGAACTGATAGGACAACCAAATGACCAGACCAAAACCCGAGTCAAGTGAAGAACCAAGTGACCGAGACTGGAGCTAAGTGAACGGAGCCAGAGCTGAGTGATCGGGACCAAAACCACGAGAAGCTAGACAATCATGTTATAGGGACATTCTTGAGATCTGTGACATGAGGTGCAGGAATTCAGTACATAGGGGAACGGGGCCTCACTTCAGGGGACTGAGGCAGCCAGCGCAACGTGTGTTAAAAGCAACTAACAAAGAAGTGATATAACCAAAAAAGAAATGACCTAGTCAGAAATGGCACTTCCAAAATAACATACCACCTACAAATAAACTGAAGCATATGCCAAGTAAAAATTAAAAAAAAAATTTATTTAACAAATATTGACTCACAACTGTTTAAAAAGATTCAGTGGATGAATACACACATATGGACCTGAAAACACAGGACATAATATACCCATGCCATAAACATTCAAAAAAATGGATAAATATCCAGAGTGCATAAAGAAAAAAAACAATCATCCCCATCAGAAGAAGCTAACGCGAAATGTACGTCGGGACGCTCCCTGCTAACCAGGTCATGTATACCCTCTAAACTTAGCTGATTTGCTTCCTCCTTCATGTCTGGCAGACTATTGCAAACCCTTAGTAGCATGCTTGCACTTTAACCACTAGCCAAATCAGTTCTCATGCTTGGCACTGACGAGGGCCAACAGCCCGAAACACCGTGTCTGCGAATTGAGATACTGATTTGGCTTTTATCTTAAGTCATATTGCACGACTCGTTAAAGGGTTGATTGTGACTTGTAGAATTGCTGCTTCCAACAGGTGGCGCTATAGAGTTTAAGTCCTCTTTTTGTCAGAAGAGGCAATTTGCATATTTAATTTTCCAGAGGAGCGTTGCACGGTGAATAAGCCTCCTTACCTTGACAAGCCAGCTGGTATGTCACTCTCCATAAGGAGAAACGCTATCTAACCTCTAACTCACCTCTTCCTCTTTCTGACCACAATCTACTCACATTCTCTTCCCTCTCCACTCCTTGTCTACAATCCCTACCCCACAAACTTAAACACCTCAATCTACACTCACTCTCTGAATCTCTCCTCCCTCTCACAGACATAAGTTCCCTACACAATGCGGATGATGCTGCCGCTCTATATAGCACCACAATAGCTGTAGCTTTGGAATCTCTTGCCCCTCTCACACATACCAAAGCTTGTAAAATCAACAGACAACAGCCTGACCAAATGACTGAGGCGAGCTTCCAGGGCTGCAGAGCAGAGATGGAAAAGATCCCACTCCAATGAGCACTTTATCGCATTCAAACAGTCCCTCACTACTTTCAAGACTACACTCGCCACAGCTAAACAAACCTACTTCTCATCTCTCATATCCTCCCTGTCTCACAACCCTAAACAGTTATTCAACACCTTCAATTCTCTCCTCCGCCCCAGCACCTCCTCCCTCCCCACTCATCTCAGCTGAATACTTTGCCTCATTTTTCAAGCAGAAGATTGAGAACATCAGAGACAGTTTTAGTGGACAACCCCCAGAGCCCTTCCTCCCAACTACCCAGCCCTCCACCTCCAAAACCAACTTCTCCACCATTACAGAAGATTGACTCTCCACTCTACTCTCAAGATCGCATCTCACCACCTGTGCACTTGACCCAATCCCATCCCAATTCATCCCAAACCTCGCCACAGTCTTCATCCCAACCCTAACCCACCTCTTCAACCTATCACTAGCAACTGGTGCTTTCCCCTCAAGCTTTAAACATGCCTCAATCACACCTATCCTCAAAAAGCCCTATCTTGACCCATCCTCTGTATCTAGCTATCGCCCTATATGAATTCTCCCCTATGCCTCAAAACTACTGGAACAACACGTCCATCTTGAAATTTCCTCCAATCTATCTTCCTGCTTCCTCTTTGACGGCTTACAATCAGGTTTCCGGTCACACCACTCCACTGAAACTTCCTTAACTATGGTCACCAATGACCTATTAACTGCCAAGAACAAGCAACACTACTCTATCCTCCTGCTCCTGGAGCTGTCCTCTGCCTTTGACACAGTGGCCCATTTCCTGTTGCTGCGAACCCTCTCATCCCATGGCATCACAGACTTGGCCCTATCCTGGATCTCATCATACCTACCTGACCGGACATTCAGCGTTTCCCACTCACACACAAACTCCTCACCTCGTCCCCTATCTGTCGGAGTCCCACAAGGTTCAGTTCAAGGGCCCCTGCTCTTCTCCATCTACACCTTTGGCCTGGAACAGCTCATATAATCTCACGGCTTTCAGTATCATCTCTATGCTGACGACACACAGATTTACATCTCTGGACCAGATATCACCACCCTACTAACCAGAATCCCTCAATGTCTGTCTGCTATTTCATCCTTCTTCTCCGCTAGATTTCTAAAACTTAACATAGACAAAACAGAATTCATCATCTTTCCCCCATCTCACACGACCCCCCCAATGAATCCATACATTATAGTAAACGGCTGCCCACTCTCCCCAGTCCCACAAGCTCGCTGTCTTGGGGTAATCCTTGACACTGATCTCTCCTTCAAACCACATATCCAAGCCCTTTCCACTTCCTGCCGCCTCCAACTCAAAAATATTTCACGGATCCGCACATTCCTAAACCAATAATCTGCAAAAACCCTAGTCCTTGCCCTCATCATCTCCCGCCTCGACTACTGTAACCTCCTGCTCTGTGGCCTCCCCTCTAACACTCTCACACCCCTCCAATCTATTCTAAACTCTGCTGTCCGACTAATCCACCTGTCCCCCCACTATTCCCCCACCTCTCCCCTCTGTCAATCCCTTCACTAGCTCCCCATTACCAAGGGACTCCAGTACAAAAGCCTAACCATGACAAACAAAGCCATCCACAACCTGTCTCCTCCATACATCTGTGACCTCGTCTCCCGGTACTTTCTTGCATGCAACCTCTGATCCTCACAAGATCTCCTTCTCTACTCCCCTCTTATCTCCTCTTCCCACAATCGCATACAAGATTTCTCTCGCGCATCACTCCTACTCTGGAACTCTGTACCACAACACATCAGACTCTCGCCTACCATTGAAACCTTCAAAAAGAACCTGAAGACCCACCTCTTCCGACAAGCCTACAACCTGCAGTAACCACAGATCAACCAAACCGCTGCACGACCAGCTCTACCCTCACCGACTGTATTCTCACCCATCCCTTGTAGATTGTGAGCCTTCGCGGGCAGGGTCCTCTCTCCTCCTGTACCAGTTATGACTTGTATTGTTCAAGATTATTGTACTTGTTTTTATTATGTATACCCCTCCTCACATGTAAAGTGCCATGGAATAAATGGTGCTATAGTAATAAATAATAATAATAATAATAATAATAATATAGTGTTCACATTTGGCAAGTCTATAAATTCCAAAATGGAATCAGTTGAGGGGCGCTTCTGCTCTCTAGCACTTAGGGGCTCTGTATATGGAGTCCGCAAACTACCGTATTCTAGGAAAATCTGCGCTCCTGGAGGCAAATAGCGCTCCATCCCTACGGTGATTCTCCGTATGGCTAAGCAGTACTGTACAGCCACATATGTGGTATTTCTATAGTGAGCATAAATTGCCGGACAAATTCTGGTGCCAATTTTACCCACTTCTTGTGTGGAAATGTAAAATCTGAGGATAAAACTAATGATTTGTGATAAAAATTGTACTTATTTTTTCTTCACTGCCCAATGGTATAAAATTCTGTGACACAACGATGGTGTTAAAGTGATCACTGCACCACTAGATTAATTCATCAAGAGGTGTATTTTGTAAAATGGGGTCACTTATGAGGAGTCCTGCTGTTTGGGTACCTCAGGGGCTCTCCCAGTGGGTCATTGCACCCTCAAACCATAATAGTAAAATCTGCACTATAATATGGTGCGCCTTCCCTTTTAAGCTTTGTAATATGCCTCAAAAGTAGTTTTAACCCACACAGGGCATTGGCACAGGAAAAATTGCACAACAAATTTTGAGGCCCATTTCTCCTGTTACTCTTGAGAAAATAAAAAAAATTGGTGATAGATGATTTTTGTGGAAAAAATGTGATTTTCAATTTTCACAGCTGTACTTTATAAACATATGTGAAGCACCTGGGGGTTCAAGGTGTTCACTAGACATCTAGATAAGTCCCTTGAGGGGTCTAGTTTCCAAAGTGGGGTCACTTGTGGGATGTTTCCACTGTTTAGGCACATCATGGGCTCTCCAAACGTGACATCGAGTCCACTCTTGATTCCAGCCAATTTTGCATTCAAAACATGAAACTGTGCTCTTTCCCTTCCGAGCCCAACCAGTGGTCTTCCTCCACACATGGGGTATCAGCGTACTCAGGAGAAACAAATATTGTGGTTCATTTTCTCCTGAAATCCTCAGGAAAAAAAAAACTTGTGTCCAGGCAAAGTTGGCAGGACACACCAAATAAAAGTCTATGGTCATTTTCTAACCGTATGGCCTCATGGCGTGAGTGAGAGTCAAAAATGAGAATAGCCTCAATGTGTATTTATAATAATAATTAGTGATGAGCGAGTCAGCCAGAATATGTAACAGTAGAGACACAGAGGGCTATTAAATGCATAAAGCATGATACGAGGAACCTGGTTATGGTAAATATTTTGAATGGGCAACACAGGGATAGTTAGATTAATGCGTTGAGGCGGTAGGCCAGTCTGAAGAAATGCTTTTTTCGTGCATGCTTAAAACTGTGGGTATTGGGGATTAATAAAATTAGCCTGGGTAGTGCATTCCAAAGAATTGGTGCAGCACATGGAAAGTCTTGGAGACGGGAGTGGGACGTTCTGATTACTGAGGATGTTAACCTCAGGTGATTAGCATAATGGATGGAACGGGTAGGATGGTAGACCAAGATGAGAGGAGATGTAGGGTGGTGCTGAACCGTGAAGCGCTTTGTGGGTGAGAGTTTGTACTGGATTCTGGAGTGGACGGGTAACCAGTGTAATGACTGGAACAAGGTAGAGGCTTCGGTGTAACGGTTGGTGAGGAATATGATCCTGTCTGCAGCATTCAAGACAGATTGGAGAGGGGAGAGGTTGGAAAGAGGGAGGCCGATTAGTAGAGAATTACAATAGTCCAGATGAGAATGAATAAGAGTAACAGTAAAAGTTTTTGCAGAGTCGAAAGTAAGAAAAGGGTAAATTCTAGAAAGGTTTTTGAGGTGCAAATGACAAGAGCAAGTCAGTGATTGGATGTGGGGGGTGAATGAAGGCTCTGAATCAAGTATGACCCCAAGACAGCGGGCATGTTGCTGGGGACTAATGGTGGAACCACATACGTAAGTGTATTTGAATTTTTGAAAATTTTCCTTTTGATGGCATAGCATAGTCTGTCACTACTTTCTGATTTTGCCTTATTAAATATTTTAAATGAATTATTTTTCAATAAGAATCTTTTTAATGGTGCTTGTGTTATATTTGGCCATTGATCTTGATCTTTTAAGAAAATACCAAATCTAGTTTGCAATGTAAAATGTAAGAAAATGTTCCAGTGAATAAGATTGTGCTGACGAATTACACACTGTGCATTAATGTGTTGTTACTACTCAGATATGCACTACTAGGGGCGCAGCATGCAACACATCAGTTCCTGAAAAGGAATTAATGTTTGTGATTTCACTGACTTTGACAGTCTGAAAAAAAAAGCTTAAAAACAGCAGGGACATGAATATAATTCCATCTTGTAGCTCTGCAAATGCTAGATTTACTGCTGGGCGTTCTCTGACATTGCCTAATGTCTAGGAAGTTAAGCTGCTCTCTTTTATATAGGACATGAGCAAACCATAAGTGTAGGCTTTACAGCAAAATGACATGCTTTACACTTTGTATGTGTGCAAAAAATGTCTTTTTATAGACATTGTTTCTATAATTGTGAAAGCTAAAAAAGATCACTGAATTATTTCATAAAATTTCCATACTTGTTTTATTAAAGGTCCAGTACTTTTATATTGATGATGACTAGTGTTGAGCATTCCGATACCGCAAGTATCGGGTATCGGCCGATATTTGCGGTATCGGAATTCTGATACCGAGTTCCGTGTAAAATAAAGAATAAAAATAAAAAATATTGATATACTTACCCTCGGACGCGCCCTGGTTGTCACCGCTGCAACCGCCATGCTTCCGTTCCTAAGAATGAGCGCGTTAAGGACTTTCGATGACGTCGCGGCTTGTGATTGGTCGCTGAGCGGTTATTTTTATTCTTTATTTTACACATGAATATGGATCCCAGGGCCTAAAGGAGAGTTTCCTCTCCTTCAGACCCTGGGAACCATAGAGGATACCTTCCGATATTTGTGTCCCATTGACTTGTATTGGTATCGGATATCGGTATCGGCGATATCCGATATTTTTCGGATATCGGCCGATACCATCCAATACCGATACTTTCAAATATCGGACGGTTTTGCTCAACACTAATGATGACCTATCCTCAGAATAACTCATTGGATAGATCATCAATAGAAGACTGACCCTCGGCTCATTTTATCTCCAGCCTGACGCCAAATACAAGATACGCCATTTACTAGCCACTGACAGTACTACAGATCAGCTCTTATTCTTTTCAATAGGAACTAACATTCTCCACATAAGGATTCAATTTTCACCTATTTGATGATGGTACAATTAAAAAAATGTGTAAACTATTGTAGTACAGTTGCCGCATCTCTTTAAAGGGAATCTGTCAGCAGGATCAACCCTACTAAGCCATTGATATTGACATGCAGGACATAAGCAGAATAAAATAATACCTTCATATCTGTGATGCAATGTCTTATTCCAGAGAAGTCAACATTTTTCTTTATATCTAAACAAGCTGTTAAGATCTATGGGTTGGAGAAAGATTGCCCTGAGCATCTTCCTCTAGAGCTTACTTTAAGTGAAAGGGGGCATTAATAGTGTGAGACATATAATGACTGGGAGTCTGCTCTCTTGGTTTTTTAAAATAAGCTTTGGTTGGCAGATTCTCAGAGATCCTTGTCCGGCCCGGAGCTTTTATGCTCATTTACATATTAAGAAAAATTTGGATTTTTCTGCAATATGACATCAGATTGCAGATATCAAGGTATCATATTATTCTACTTTCTATGAACTGTATGCCCATATAGATGACTTGGGAGGGTTGATTCTATTGACAGATGCGCTGTAACCCCTTAATGACCGAGCCAATTTTGAGTTTAACGACCAAGCCAAATTTAAAAATTCTGACCACTGTCACTTTATGAGGTTATAACTCAAATGCTTCAACATATCCCACTGATTATGAGATTATTTTTGTGCCACATTGTACGTTATGATAGTGGTAACATTTCTTCAAGATGACTTACATTTATTTGTGAAAAAAAAACAAAATTGGCAAAAATTTAGCAATTTTCAATCTTACAATTTTTATTAAATCAGCGCATTATATCACACAAAATACTTAATAAATAACATTTCCCACATGTCAACCTTACATCATCACAATTTTTTAAACACTTTTTTTGGTTAGCAAGTTAGAAAGGTTAAAATTTGAGCAGCGATATCTAATTTTTCCAAAAAATGTACAAAACCATTTTTGTTAGGGACCACATCACATTTGAAGTGACTTTGAGAGGTTTATATGAAAGAAAATACCCAAAAGTGACACCATTCTAAAAACTGCACCCCTCAAGGTGCTCAAAACCACGTTCAAGAAGTTTATGAACCATTCAGCTGTTTCGCAGAAACTGAAGGAATGCGGAAAGAAAAAATAAACATTTAATTTTTTCACAAAAACATGTACTTTAGACCCAATTTTTTCTACTTTTACACGGTTAACAGGAGAAAATTGACCTCAAAATATGTTGTGCAATTTCTGCTGAGGATGCTAATACCTTATTTGTGGGGGGAAGAAACTGTTTGAGCGCATGGCAGGGCTCAGAAGGGAAGGAGCACTGTTTGACTTTTTGAATGTAAACTTGATGGAATAATTAGCATTTGGAGAGCTCCTGGGATGCCTACACAGTGGAAACTCTAAGTATCAATGGTTTCTGGCTGATGGTTTGGTCACTTTTGAATGTAGGTTGTGCTTTCACACTCGTGGTAGCATGAGATAGACTCTATAACCCACACAAGTGGCTCAGGTAGTGCAGCTCATCCAGGATGGCACATCAACGCGAGCTGTGGCAAGAAGGTTTTCTGTATCTGTCAGCGTAGTGTCCAGAGGCTGGAGGCACTACCAGGAGACAGGCCAGTACATCAAGAGATGTGGAGGGGCCGTATGAGGGCTACAACTCAACAGCTGTACCGTTACCTCAGCCTTTGTGCAAGGAGGAACAGGAGGAGCACTGCCAGAACCCTGCAAAATGACCTTCAGCAGGCCACAAGTGTGCATGTGTTTGCGCAAAAGGTTAGAAACCGACTCCATGAGGATGGTCTGAGTGCCCGACGTCCACAGATGGGGGTTGTGCTCACAGCCCAACACCATGCAGGAAGCTTGGTATTTGCCACAGAATATCAGGATTGGCAAATTCGCCACTGGCACCCTGTGCTCCTCACAGATGAAAGCAGGTTCACACTGAGCACATGTGACAGACTTGACAGAGTCTGAAATATGAAATGAAACCTGGCACTCAACTTGTACGTGAAAGTGGTTTTATTTACCAGCAACAAAAAAACGTTTCGGTCGTTAATCTGACCTTCATCAGTTACGTATAGATAGTGTTGTTTATAGTGAGTGTACGCTCCTGTGAGTGAAGGGCTATGTTTTCCCTGTTATGAGAAGAGACCGGGTATGTGACCGGTAACCGCTGGCTTGTGATGTGATGAGACACGGTGTCCACCGTGACCAGCGGTGGACACCGTGTCTCGTTGAGACCAGCGGTGGACACCGTGTCTCGTCACATCACAAGCCAGCGGTTACCGGTCACATACCCGGTCTCTTCTCATAACAGGGAAAACATAGCCCTTCGCTCACAGGAGCATACACTCACTATAAACAACGCTATCTATACGTAACTGATGAAGGTCAGATTAACGACCGAAACGTTTTTTTGTTGCTGGTAAATAAAACCGCTTTCACCTACACGTTGAGTGCCAGGTTTCATTTCATATTACTAAGATGTTGGAACCTACCTGGGCACCACACTCCACAAGCTGTGCACACGTTTATCTATTTAACTGACAGAGTCTGAAGACGCCGTAGAGAGTGATCTGCTGCCTGCAACATCCTTCAACATGACCGGTTTGGCAGTGGGTCTGTAATGGTGTGGAGTGGCATTTCTTTGGAGGGCTGCACAGCCCTCCATGTGCTCTCCAGAGGTAGCCTGACTGCCATTAGGTACCGAGATGAGATCCTCAGACCCCTTGTGAGACCATATGCTGGTGAGGTTGGCCCTGGGTTCCTCCTAATGCAGGACAATGCCAGACCTCATGTGGCTGGAGCGTGTCAGCAGTTCCTGCAAGATGAAGGCATTGAAGCTATGGAGTGGCTCGTCCATTCCCCAGACCTGAGTCCGATTGAACACATCTGGGACATCATGTCTCGCACCATCCACCATCATCACATTGCACCACAGACTGTCTAGGAGTTTGCGGATGCTTTACTCCAGATCTGGGAGGAGATTCCTCAGGAGACCATCCGCCGCCTCATCACGAGTATGCCCAGGCATTGTCGGGAGGTCATACAGGCGCTTGAAGGCCACACACACTGCTGAGCATCATTTGATTGTCTTGAGGCATTTCCACTGAAGTTGTATCAGCCTGTAACTTCTTTTTCCACTTTGATTTTGAGCATCATTCCAACTCCAGACCTTAGTGGGATATTAGTTGTGATGTGCGTTCTCAACACATTCCACTATGTAATGAATAAAGATTTACAACTGGAATATTTCATTCAGTGACATCTAGGATGTGGGATTTTAGTGTTCCCTTTATTTTTTTTGAGCAGTGCATATATCTTATTCCCCATCGCCTTTTTAAAACGGCAATGAGGGAATTAGTACCCTTCGCAGCCACCCTTTGAATGCGTATCAGTGGTCATTAAGGGGTTAAAGACAAAATAATAATTCAGACCGCTTGCTGTTCAGAGAAATACAGTCCCAGTCACTTGTAGTAAAGCTAGACATACAAACAAGATAATAATCAATCAAAAGACTCCCCCATTCATATTAAAGCTCTGTTTGGCTAAAGAGATGTTTGTGTTTTCAATAGGTAAAGAAGCATAAACTGTTAAGTTGTTCTGAGCTAAGACAAGGCTGTGCACACTGCTGTCCACTCTGTCTTTCTGATCTAATACTGGTGATACATGTTTGGCTGTCATGCTATGCTGATTTTTAAAATGGATTATTATCAATAAAATGATCTAAGAATTTTTAACAGAGAAGCCAGTTTTGTGGTTTTTTTCTGAAAGGATATTTGCCTGCTCTGGATCCCTTTAGCTTTACAAGCGGTGGTGAAGACATCTACCTGGTGAGTTATGATATTTTGAATTATGCAGGTACAAGGGTTGCTGAGTTAAGAAAAGTCTTCTGTGACTGCTGTCCATACAGTCTTTATAATCTACATATTGGAGATATCAGGAGTGCTGAAGTAAGAAGAGGCTGCTCGCACTGCTGTCTCTTTCTGATCTAAGACATGAGATACCAAGTTGCGAAGGTTAGAAGAAGCTACTCACACTGATGTCTTGCTTGTCTTTCTATTGCCAATCGGCTTCTGTGAGTTAGATATAGCTTGACAATACATGGCATAGGTTGTCTCCTAGTCACAGGAGTGGAACTTCCTTCTGCACATGCTCACAGGCAACTGATCTAACATTCTAGGACAGTGTCACGAATAAAAAGTAGTCACTACACCCATGTGACTGAAGGGGGACTCAGCTTTTAACTCTCAGTCATCCACTTTCTTATCGTAATAGTTGGATGAGGAGCTAAGCACACTTCACAGCCAATGCACACTTTCATGACTCTCGCTGCCATCATTCACCTTTTTAACATGCCAATGAGACGCCTAAGCTGGGTGACACACTAGTACACGTGAAAACCCAAAGGTTGTGGGTACCTTTAGAGCAGCAGCAAGAAACAAACTTATTAATTTTTCATTTTAATTACGAAGGTACAGTGCTTAAAAAAGTTACAAAAAGATGAAATTGCACATTTAAAGGGCAAAAACATTATGAAAGAAAAAGGATTAAATAAGGAAAGCTTTTACAGCTTAGATCCATCAGGGATTCTTTACAGAGGAGACTGATGCAGAAATTAGTATAACTCTATAATTCCTGTTGTCTCTGCTGGATTTGACCACCGAGTTTTTCTAGATGAGATATTATAAAGGTGCTTGTCCACAATCATCACCCTTTCTCCTGTTCAGGTGAAAGAAGGATGGCTAATTGTATACACGTAAAAGAATTCAGTTCCGGGAACCACATTTTAAAAAAGACATGGATAAACTGGAATAAGTTCAGAGAAGAGCTACCATGATGGTGAGCGGACTGCAAAGTATGTCCTACGAGGAATGGTTAAAGGATCTTGGATTGTTTTGCTTGGAAAAAGAAGGCTAAGAGAAGACTTAATAGCTGTCTACAAATATCTGAAGGGCTGTTACAATGCAGAGTGATCATCCTTATTGTCTTTTACACATGAAAACATGAGGATCAATAGAATGAAACTGAATGGGAGAAGATACAGATTACATATTAGAAAATTTTTTTTGACAGTGATGGTGATCAATGAGTGGAACAGGCTGCCACAAGAGGTGGTGAGTTCTCCTTCAATGGAAGTCTTTAAACAGAGGCTGGACAGACATCTGTGACATGGTTTAGTGAATCCTGCATTGAGCAGGGATTGGACACGATGACCCAGCATGTCCCTTCCAACGGTAACATTCTATGATTCTATGAAAGGTGGATGCAAGGACATGATTCTGATTTACATCATATTTTCCCAAGGAACCTTCTAGTGTAATAATATGACTTCCATATTTCAGAGCATACATTCACCATCTTCGACACAGTAAACATGACTATGATAAAGATAATTCAGGCTGATATTACATTTTTTTGTTTCCCAAGGCCAAAAATCCTGGTGCTTGAATCAAAAGGAGAAAATATATCAGTGGATCGTGTTGATATAGCTTAATATTAACACGGCACCGAAATATTGTATTTCCATTGTCACACCCCCCGAAGAAGCAGGGCAGCGAAACGTGCGCGAACATTGTGACATCCAGGTAATAATGAACGGCGGTGTTCTTATTTTTATGTGATGTTTCCCTAAATTATTTCATTTGTACCTGCCATTTTTTTTTTGGGGGGGGGCTATTGAATACTGGGATCTATATACCTTCGGGTGATTGATCTTCTTTTAGTATATCTGGCTAGCTTATTTATTTGGCACATGAATAAAGATAGGGATTTACACTAATTTAACTGGCTCTAATGGCAGAGAATAAAATATATTAATGATATATAAAGGTAGCGATACTTGACTCCTAGTGAGCAATACTACCCTCTAGTGGCAATCTGAAATATTGAATTGGTTAATTAGTGAAAACACTTTATTATATTACTAGATGGTGGCCCGATTCTAATGCATTGGGTATTCTAGAATATGCATGTCCATGTAGTATATTGCCCAGCCACATAGTATATTGCCCAGCCACATAGTATATTGCCCAGTTACGTAGTATATTGCCCAGTCACGTAGTATATTGCCCAGCCACATAGTATATTGCCCAGTTACGTAGTATATTGCACAGCCACGTAGTATATTGCCCAGCCACATAGTATATTGCCCAGTTACGTAGTATATTGCCCAGCCACGAAGTATATTGCCCAGCCACGTAGTATATTGCCCAGCCACATAGTATATTGCCCAGTTACGTAGTATATTGCCCAGTCACGTAGTATATTGCCCAGCCACATAGTATATTGCCCAGTTACGTAGTATATTGCACAGCCACGTCGTATATTGCCCAGCCACGTAGTATATTGCCCAGCCACGTAGTATATTGCCCAGCCACATAGTATATTGCCCAGTTACGTAGTATATTGCCCAGCCACGTAGTATATTGCCCAGCCACGTAGTATATTGCCAAGCCACATAGTATATTGCCCAGTTACGTAGTATATTGCCCAGCCACGTAGTATATTGCCCAGCCACATAGTATATTGCCCAGCCACATAGTATATTGCCCAGTTACGTAGAATATTGCCCAGTCGCATAGTATATTGCCCAGCCACATAGTATATTGCCCAGTTACATAGTATATTGCCCAGTCACATAGTATATTGCCCAGTCACATAGTATATTGCCCAGCCACATAGTATATTGCCCAGTTATGTAGTATATTGCCCAGTCACATAGTATATTGCCCAGTCACGTAGTATATTGCCCAGTCACGTAGTATATTGCCCAGTCACGTAGTATATTGCCCAGTCATGTAGTATATTGCCCAGCCACATAGTATATTGCCCAGCCACGTAGTATATTGCCCAGTTACGTAGTATATTGCCCAGCCACGTAGTATATTGCCCAGCCACATAGTATATTGCCCAGCCACATAGTATATTGCCCAGCCACGTAGTATATTGCCTTGTTACGTAGAATATTGCCCAGCCACCTAGTATATTGCCCAGTCACGTAGTATATTGCCCAGCCACATAGTATATTGCCCAGTTACGTAGTATATTGTCCAGTCACGTAGTATATTGTCCAGTCACGTAGTATATTGCCCAGTCACATAGTATATTGCCTGTTATGAAAGGCAATTCAGTACTACAATGGACATAGCGGTCAGAGCACATACAGTGATCTGACAATAACCCAAAATCATAGAACGAGCTCTGAGACGTGGGAACTCTGCAGACCGCAATCCCTAATCCTCTCCAAACAACACTAGAGGCAGCTGTGGATTGCGCCTAACTCTGCCTAGGCAACTCGGCACAGCCTGAGAAACTAACTAGCCTGAAGATAGAAAATAAGCCTACCTTGCCTCAGAGAAATACCCCAAAGGAAAAGGCAGCCCCCCACATATAATGACTGTGAGTTAAGATGAAAAGACAAACGTAGAGATGAAATAGATTCAGCAAAGTGAGGCCCGACTTTCTTAACAGATCGAGGATAGAAAAGGTAACTTTGCGGTCTACACAAAACCCTAAAGAAAACCACGCAAAGGGGGCAAAAAGACCCTCCGTACCGAACTAACGGCACGGAGGTACACCCTTTGCGTCCCAGAGCTTCCAGCAACAAATTAGACAAGCTGGACAGAAAAAAATAGCAAACAAATAGCAAAGAAGAACTTAGCTATGCAGAGCAACAGGCCACAGGAATGATCCAGGGAAAAGCAAGTCCAACACTGGAACATTGACAGGAAGCCAGGATCAAAGCATTAGGTGGAGTTAAGTAGAGAAGCACCTAACGACCTCACCAGATCACCTGAGGAAGGAAACTCAGAAGCCGCAGTACCACTTCCCTCCACCAACAGAAGCTCACAGAGAGAATCAGCCGAAGTACCACTTGTGACCACAGGAGGGAGCTCTGCCACAGAATTCACAACAATTGCCCAGTCACGTAGTATATTGCCCAGTTACGTAGTATATTGCCCAGCCACGTAGTATATTGCCCAGCCACGTAGTATATTGCCCAGTTACGTAGTATATTGCCCAGTCACGTAGTATATTGTCCAGTCACATAGTATATTACCCAGTCACATAGTATATTGCCCAGTCACGTAGTATATTGCCCAGTCACATAGTATATTGTCCAGTTACGTAGTATATTGCCCAGTTACGTAGTATATTGCCCAGCCACGTAGTATATTGCCCAGTCACATAGTATATTGCCCAGTTACGTAGTATATTGCCCAGTTACGTAGTATATTGCCCAGCCACGTAGTATATTGCCCAGCCACGTAGTATATTGCCCAGCCACATAGTATATTGCCCAGTCACATAGTATATTGCCCAGTCACGTAGTATATTGCACAGTCACGTAGTATATTGCCCAGTCACGTAGTATATTGCCCAGTTAAGTAGTATATTGCCCAGTTACATAGTATATTGCCCAGTGATGTAGTATATTGCCCAGCCACGTAGTATATTGCCCAGTGACGTAGTATATTGCCCAGCCACGTAGTATATTGCCCAGTTACATAGTATATTGCCCAGTGACATAGTATACAGTACAGAGCCACGTAGTATATTGCACAGCTACGTAGTATATTGCCCAGCCACGTATGTCACAGGTTAAAAAATAAAAAATAAACATATACTCACCTTCCGATCTGAGGGCCCTTTGTAGTTCTGTCGCCTGCGCGCGATGCACGCGGCAGCTTCCGGTCCCAGGATGTGATGACGTCGCGGTCACATGACCGTGACGTCATGGCAGGTCCTTCTCGCACAGGCGCGCAGGACCTGTGATGACATCGCGGTCACACGACCGTGACATCATGGCAGGTCCTTGTCGCATACCATCCTTACCACCGGAACCTGCCGCTTGCATGGAACGGTCACCGAAGCATCGCGAAAGGTGAGTATATAATGATTTTTTTATGATTTTTAAGATTAGATCTTTTTACTATTGACACTGCATAGGCAGAATCAATAGTAAAAACTTGGTCACACAGGGTTAATAGTGGCGGTAACTGAGTGAGTTACCCGTGGCATAACGCGGTCCGTTACCGCTGGCATTAACCCTGTGTGAGCGGTGACTGCGGGGAGTATGGAGCGGGTGCCGGTCACTGACTGCAGGGGAATAGGGAGGGACTAATCGGACTGTGGCCGTCGCTGATTGGTCGCGGCAGCCATGACAGGCAGCTGGCGAGGCCAATCAGCGACTTGGATTCCATGAAAGACAGAAGCCGCGACCAATGAATATCCGTGACAGACAGAAGGACAGACAGAAAGACGGAAGTGACCCTTAGACAATTATATAGTAGATATGTATAACAATGATTTTTTTTGCACAATGCACTTTATCATATATAAATATTGTTCTAGCTTTTTTGCTACGTAACATTGCTGTATTTAGGAAAACTGCCAATATTATCACTGCTGTAATTTCCTTTTTGTAATCTCCATTCTTTCTAGTTATCTCGTGTTCCTGAATATCTTTTTATGTTTTTTCATTTAATTGAATAAAAACTAATATAGTTTTAAAAATTGATCTGTTGTCAGTTGTCACTTCAAATTTTTCTTTGGCACCTATCTCTGTGAACCTGGCCTACAAAGAATATAGTTGTGTAGTCTTTTGAAAGATTGAAGTGTTGTCCCTTAGATATTGAAGCATATGTTTTATGATTCTGCAATGTCTGTCTGTTGCATGACTACAATACAAAGGAAAATCTCTGTTGGGGTTTGAAGAGGGCAGTTGCAGCATGCAACCCAACAATATTAGTGCACCAGACCATTGCCTAGGAGTAATATAGAGGCCAACAAGAGAAAAAAAGAGTGTGCCCTTATTACACCTCCTCCGATCTTTTGTTTGGTTCTGTATGAGGAGTTGGATTAAGGTACCGTCACACTGAACGATATCGCTAGCGATCCGTGACGTTGCAGCGTCCTGGCTAGCGATATCGTTGAGTTTGGCAGGCAGCAGCGATCAGGATCCTGCTGTGATGTCGTTGGTTGGAGCAGAAAGTCCAGAACTTTATTTCGTCGCTGGACTCCCGCAGACATCGCTGAATCGGCATGTGTGACGCCGATCCAGCGATGTCTTCACTGGTAACCAGGGTAAACATCGGGTTACTAAGCGCAGGGCCGTGCTTATTAACCCGATGTTTACCCTGGTTACCAGCATAAATGTAAAAAAAAAAAAACACTACATACTTACATTCCGGTGTCTGTCCCCCGGCGCTGTGCTTTCCTGCACTGGCTGTGAGCGCCAGCTGGCCATAAAGCACAGCGGTGACGTCACCGCTCTGCTTTACAGCCAGCCGGCGGTGACAGTGCAGGAAAGCACAGCGCCGGGGAACACACACCGGAATGTGAGTATGTAGTGTTTTTATTTTTTACATTTACGCTGGTAACCAGGGTAAACATCGGGTTACTAAGTGCGGCCCTGCGCTTAGTAACCCGATGTTTACCCTGGTTACAGGGGACTTCGCATAGTTGGTCACTGGAGAGCTGTCTGTGTGACAGCTCTCCAGCGACCACACAGCGACGCTGCAGCGATCAGGGTCGTTGTCTAGATCGCTGCAGCGTCGCTAAATGTGACGGTACCTTAAGAAATGTTGTCAGAAGCAGGTGTCTGTCCCTGCATCAGGCTTGTAGCAAGTTATAACAGCTATAGGGGGCTCTACTACCTACTACGAATGCTAGACATAAGTTGGTGAGCAATTGTGAGACTGCAGAAATCATTAAAAGGGGAATTTTGTGTTGAATTTGGAGAAATGTATTAGTTGTGTTAAGCTATTTAAATTGTTCAAATTGTTCTTTTTTATTGGTTTGTTGCGAGCAGCACAAAGTTTGTAATTTAGCTTAATAAATTAATTTGCAACTGGGGATGAAGAATTTTAATTTTAATGTGAAACATAATGCAATCCTGAATAGCAGTGATCTGTGGAAAAGACGTTCCTCAATCTCTGAAGACGTCATCTCCAAGGGCTTCCAAACAGTGGGACAGAATAGGAAGTTTGTGTTGGCATTCTGCGCAGGTTTACTTATATTTAAAAACAGCTGCATATTTTCCTATTTGGAAGCCAAGCTGCAAATACAGTATCTATGTCATGGGATTTCTGTAATTCTATTCACAGGCTTTATTCATGCATCTGAAAGTTAATACGTTGACATGATGAAAATCAGTAATATGGTCTTGCTGTGTACTCTGCATACGATTTTCTAGCTCCCTCATACCTTATAACTTTGCTCCTCAGTAAACACTATGTGAAATATAGGAAGTGTACATAGTGATATTGGAATGTTTATTTACAAAGTTGATGAGAGAAGTTTTAGAACTTCCAGTGCTTAATACTAATGAAAGCTAAAGGGATTTCTTACATCTCTGATGTAAATTATCTCTATATAAATATAAAGAGAGTCTGTTATTAATATTTAGATTCTGATGCTTTCAAAACATATAAAATATAAATCAATATAGAGAAATTTGGTCTTATATGTACGGCGATAATATTTTTTCCCAACCCAAAAAATATAACATCTTTCATAGAATCTTGCAAGTGAGTAATTATATACATATAATGTTAGATTTGGAAGGATCATCGTGTCCAACCCTCTGCTCAATGCCAGATTCATTAAACCATCTCAGGCAGATGTCTGTCTTTCCTGTTTGAAGACTTCCATTGAAAGAGAACTCACTACCTCTCATGGCAGCCTGTTACACTCATTGATCATCCTCACTGTCAAAAAGTTTTTTACTAATATCTAATCTGTATCTTCTCCCTTTCAGTTTAATCCCCTTTGATCATTCCAGGTTGCTGTGGCACAGCAGAGCATTGACGTATAGAACTGCACAAAACTCCACTTATTCTGTTGTGTGGATTAAAAAGACTAAAATGGCTATGGTACAGTGTTAGCCAGTTGAAAAAATAACGATGCTCTCAGTGTGAAAAATAAGATAATCTTGTAGTTATGATGCCTTTTAATGGATAAGGCTACTTTCACACTAGCGTTTTTTGCAATACGTCGCAATGTGTCGTTTATGGGAAAAAAACGCATCCTGCAAAGTTGTTTGCAGGATGCGTTTTTGCCCCGTAGATTAACATTAGCGACGCATTGCGATGCATTGACACACGTCGCAACCGTCGTGCGACGGATGCGCCGTGTTGTGGTGGACCACCAGGAGCAAAAAACGTTACATGTAACATTTTTTGCTGCCGACGGACCGCTTTTTCCGACCGTGCATGCGCAGCCGGAACTCCGCCCCCACCTCCCCGCACCTTACAATGGGGCAGCGGATGCGCAGGAAAAATGCATCTGCTGCCTCTGTTGTGCGGCGCTTTCGCTGCTAGCGTCGGAACCTCAGCCCGACGCACTGCGACGGGCCGAGTCCAACGCTAGTGTGAAAGTAGCCTAACAAATATAAAATAATTGATTTTTCAAATCTAGCTTTAGAGACTTCTTAGTTCACTTCCTCGGGCATGGGATAGGAATGTTTCTGAAGAAACACAAATATATGCACAAACAAAAAGAGAGGCATGGTATAATAAAAGAACATTTAAATAAACAAACAAACTGAGCTCAGAGACTGAATCCTTAATTGGATTAGATTAGTGATGTGAAAGTTTTATAGTCCCAATATCCTCATAAGATCAGAGGCCTGGTGCCCTCAATGTCTTTGGAGCAGATTCCTCAGCTTCTGTAGTGGGTCATAAATCCTCCTGACAGATTTAGTCCTATATGGATAGAATCAAAGACTCTAATTAGTTTGTATTCCCAAACCCTGGGATGTCTTTGTGATTTAAAATTTGCGATTCAAAAGTTAAAAAATGATAACTTTCATATTGTTTATGTTGTGTCCTGGACCACAGAAATGTTTGGCCAATAGTATATGTTCTTTTATAATCTGTAATTGAGTGGCGATGAGACCTCATCCTTTCTCTCAATTTATGTCCTGTTTCTCCCACATAGAACCAAGTAGGACATATAATGCATAGAATTAAGTATACCACATTGGAAGAGGAACATAATAACAAATAATAATAATCTTTGTTCATATAGCGCCAACACATTCCGCAGCGCTTTACAGTTTAACAGTTTCAAACGCAATTCATAAGTAACAAAGTTAACAATACAATAATTAAACATGTAAATGTCCCTGGAATCTTATAGTCCTGCTGTGTGTTGGGAATCTGTATCCTGTGTTTGGTCTCTACATGAGTTCAGAATATTAAATACGGAAGATTAATATACAGCTCTGGCAAAAATTAATAAACCACCACATCAAAACCCTGTCACCGGCAGCCCATTCTCCAGACCTGATCAACATTGAAAACCTCTGGAATATAATCAAGAGGATGATGGATAGTCACAAGTCATCAAACAAAGAAGAACTGCTTAAATTTTTGCGCCAGAAGCAGTGTAAAAGACTGGTGGAAAGCATGCCAAGAAGCATGAAAGCTGTGATTAAAAATCATGGTTATTCCACAAGATATTGATTTCTGAACTCTTTCTGAGTTAAAACATTAGTATTGTTGTTTCTAAATGATTATGAACTTTATTTTTTTCAATGGGAAGAGGGTCATGTGACGCATCAAACTTATTGAGAATTTCACAATAAAAACGATGGTATGCTTGGTTTTAATGTAACTTTATTCTTTCATGAGTTATTTACAAGTTTATTGCCACTTATAAAATGTGTTCAAAGTGCTGCCCATTGTGTTGGATTGTCAATGCAACCCTATTCTCCCACTCTTGACACACTGAGAGCAACACCTCAGAAGAAATGCTAGCACAGGCTTCCAGTATCCATTGTTTCAGATGCTGCACATCTCGTATCCAAGATGGTGCACCACCACATTATGGGTGTCACGTCTGAGCATTCCTACATGAACAGTTTCCTGGAAAGTGGATTGGTTATCGTGGGCCAGTTGAATGGCAACCAAGGTCTCCGGATCTGACCCCCTTAGACTTTTATCTTTGGGGTCATCTGAAGGGAATTGTCTATGCTTTGAAGCACACCATTGTTTTTCTTGTGAAATTTTCAGTAAGTTTGATGTGTCACCCTCTTCCCATTGAAAAAAATAAAGTTGGATTCAAAATGTCCGACTTCAAAATGGCTGCCATGGTCACCACCCATCTTGAAAAGTTTTCCCTCTCCCATATACCAATGTGTCACAAACAGAAAGTTGATATCACCAACTATTCCCATCTTATGTAGGTATATCCATATAAATGGCCCACCCTGTACATTTCCCTGACAGCACTCTGGGTGAAAATTGTGGAAGCCGGGTCCCAGTTGGACCCTGGGACAGAACACGTGCTATTGACACCAAGGCTTGCGGGCCCTCATTTAAGCAGGGTTTCTCCCACTTTCTACAGCACGTGTTTCACCTCCTCCTCCTCTTCACCCTCCGTCTTCAAAACATCAACATCAGTTGCAAGCTGGAAGCACTGCAGCACTGCCTCGACCAAGTGGCAACAGGATCTGCTGAAATTATTCTGCTTAAGGGACAAACCGCACACCACCGCAGAGTAATTGAAAGTTTTAACAGACCAGACTGTTCTGTGGCTGTCGTCCCTGAATATACAACCAGGCATGGTCATGTGTGACAATGACCATAACCTGGTGGTGACTCTGAAGCTTGGCAACCTTGCACATGTACCATGCCTGGCTCATGTGCTCAACTTAGTGGTTCAGAGGTTTATCAAAACCTACCCAGATCTGCTTAACCTACCTGTGAAAGTAAGGATTGGCCCAGCCTTTTCAACACCACCGGATGACAGTAACGGAACATAACCTCTGGTCTATTCCCATGCATCAGTTCCCACCCAAACATGGGTATACGCTTCATGATTTTGTCCTTTTTGTGTTGTCCTCCTCCTCCTCCTCCTCCACCACATTAGCAGGGATATCATGCTACCCTTGCTATACATTTTTTAAGTGTGTTTATGATGTCTGCATTAAGAATTTTTAGATGCCTACTGTTAAGGCTAGGGGAACGCACCGAGTATAGATAGGTATCTACAAGGTGCGTTCGCAGCCCGAGGTCCACCGTGCAGAGATACCTGCTGAAAAGTAATGGCGGATGGACTCTGATCTCACACGTGGGTTAAGCTTCACCCCGTGTGAACTGGAAGCAATCTCTGATGCCTCACAGAGTTGCGCTGTACACAAAACTATTACCCTAACTAGGGTTGTGCTTGTTCTGGAACTCTTCTGTGCTAACCACACACATGAAGGAACCAGATGCTAAGTCAACGGCTAATTGCCCCCACTGATGCTAGCTGCCTGCAGTGACCCCCGACCTCCAATGAGAGGTCCTCCCGTGGGCATGCTCAGTGTGTGAAAAGCAGGACTTAGTCCCAGAAAAGCCTGCTCGCCACTGACCAGTGCTGGCTACAAAGACAGAGTCTGGAAAGGCAGCAGTAACGCACAGTATCAGACTGAGCCAGACACTGGGACCGATGTCTCCGCTGAGCAGGTTCCACTGTGGCTGGATGAGAATGGGAGACCGCAGCAGACATGGTTCGAGGTTTTGCCAGTGCTGCAGTGGGAACTCGACACCTAACACCTACAGTTAGGTCTATATATATTTGGACAGAGACAACCTTTTTCAAATATTGGTTATAGACATTACCACAATGAATTTTAATCAAAACAATTCAGATGCAGTTGAAGTTCAGACTTTCAGCTTTCATTTCAGGGTATCCACATTAAAACTGAATGAAGGGTTTAGGAGTTTCAGCTCCTTAACATGTGCCACCCTGTTTTTAAAGGGACCAAAAGTGTAACAACCCTGCTGGCATTTCAGGATGGCCTCCTGTTATGACCTGGTGGTTAGGACAACAATGGACC
This sequence comes from Ranitomeya imitator, assembly GCF_032444005.1. Taxonomy (NCBI): domain Eukaryota; kingdom Metazoa; phylum Chordata; class Amphibia; order Anura; family Dendrobatidae; genus Ranitomeya; species Ranitomeya imitator. The sequence continues at coordinate 427,079,116 of NC_091286.1, read as the reverse complement.
TGGTGGTTAAGAGCACACGGAATGACCTGATAGTTACTAATAATATAGGACAAGCTCTGAGACGTGGGAACTCTGCTGACTGCAATCCCTAATCCTATCACACACACTAGAAATAGCCGTGGATTGCTCCTAACGCTCCCTATGCAACTCGTCACAGCCTAAGAAACTAGCTAGCCCTGAAGATAGAAAAATAAAGCCTACCTTGCCTCAGAGAAATTCCCCAAAGGAAAAGGCAGCCCCCCACATATAATGACTGTGAGTAAAGATGAAAATTACAAACACAGAGATGAAATAGATTTAGCAAAGTGAGGCCCGACTTACTGAACAGACTGAGGATAGGAAAGGCAACTTTGCGGTCAGCACAAAAAACTACAAAAAGACCACGCAGAGGGCGCAAAAAGACCCTCCGCACCGACTCACGGTGCGGAGGCGCTCCCTCTGCGTCCCTGAACTTCCAGCAAGCTAGACAAAAATCAAAATAGCAAGCTGGACAGAAAAACAGCAAACAAAAGAAAAACAGGCTGGAACTTAGCTTCTGCTGGGAAGACAGGTCACAAGAACGATCCAGGAGAGAACAAGACCAATACTGGAACATTGACAGGTGGCATGGAGCAATGATCTAAGTGGAGTTAAATAGAGCAGCCAGCTAACGAATTAACCTCGTCACCTGTGGGAGGAAACTCAGAAGCCGCAGCCCCACTCACAACCACCAGAGGAAGCCCATGGACAGAACCAGCCGAAGAACCATTCACGACCACAGGAGGGAGCTTGACAACAGAATTCACAACAGTACCCCCCCCTTGAGGAGGGGTCACCGAACCCTCACCAGAGCCCCAGGCCGACCAGGACGAGCCAAATGAAAGGCACGAACCAGATCGGCAGCATGAACATCGGAGGCAAAGACCCAGGAATTATCTTCCTGACCATAACCCTTCCACTTGACCAGGTACTGGAGTTTCCGTCTCGAAATACGAGAATCCAAAATCTTCTCCACCACATACTCCAACTCCCCCTCAACCAACACCGGGGCAGGAGGATCAACGGATGGAACCACAGGCGCCACGTATCTCCGCAACAACGACCTATGGAATACATTATGGATGGCAAAAGAAGCTGGAAGGGTCAAACGAAATGACACAGGATTGAGAACCTCAGAAATCTTATACGGACCAATGAAACGAGGCTTAAACTTAGGAGAGGAAACCTTCATAGGAACATAACGAGACGACAACCAATCCAAATCCCCAACACGAAGTCGGGGACCCACACAGCGCCGGCGGATAGCGAAACGTTGAGCCTTCTCCTGGGACAATGTCAAATTGTCCACCACATGAGTCCAAATCTGCTGCAACCTATCCACCACAGTATCTACACCAGGACAGTCCGAAGACTCAACCTGCCCTGAAGAGAAACGAGGATGGAAACCAGAATTGCAGAAAAACGGCAAAACCAAAGTAGCCGAGCTGGCCCGATTATTAAGGGCGAACTCAGCCAAAGGCAAAAAGGACACCCAATCATCCTGATCAGCAGAAACAAAGCATCTCAGATATGTTTCCAAAGTCTGATTAGTTCGTTCGGTTTGGCCATTTGTCTGAGGATGGAAAGCCAAGGAAAAAGACAAATCAATGCCCATCCTAGCACAAAAGGCACGCCAAAACCTCGAAACAAACTGGGAACCTCTGTCCGAAACGATGTTCTCCGGAATGCCATGTAAACGAACCACATGCTGGAAAAACAATGGCACCAAATCAGAGGAGGAAGGCAATTTAGACAAGGGTACCAAATGGACCATCTTAGAGATGCGATCACAAACCACCCAAATGACCGACATCTTTTGAGAGACAGGGAGATCCGAAATAAAATCCATAGAGATATGCGTCCAGGGCCTCTTCGGGACCGGCAAGGGCAAAAGCAACCCACTGGCACGAGAACAGCAGGGCTTAGCCCGAGCACAAGTCCCACAGGACTGCACAAAAGAACGCACATCCCGCGACAAAGACGGCCACCAAAAGGATCTAGCCACCAAATCTCTGGTACCAAAGATTCCAGGATGACCAGCCAACACCGAACAATGAACCTCAGAAATAACTCTACTAGTCCATTTATCAGGGACAAACAGTTTTTCCGCTGGGCAACGGTCAGGTCTATCAGCCTGAAATTTCTGCAGCACCCGCCGCAAATCAGGGAAGATGGCAGAGAAAATTACCCCCTCTTTGAGAATACCCGCCGGCTCAGAAACACCCGGAGAGTCGGGCACAAAACTCCTTGACAGGGCATTCACATTCTTAGAGCCTGGAAGGTACGAAACCACAAAATCAAAACGGGAGAAAAATAGCGACCAACGAGCCTGTCTAGGATTCAACCGTTTGGCAGACTCGAGATAAGTCAAATTCTTGTGATCCGTCAAGACCACCACGCGATGCTTGGCTCCTTCAAGCCAATGACGCCACTCCTCGAATGCCCACTTCATGTTTGCCAACATCATAATTGCGCTCAGCAGGTGAAAACTTTCTAGAAAAGAAGGCACATGGTTTCATCACCGAGCCATAGTAACATAGTAACATAGTTAGTAAGGCCGAAAAAAGACATTTGTCCATCCAGTTCAGCCTATATTCCATCATAATAAATACCCAGATCTACGTCCTTCTACAGAACCTAATAATTGTATGATACAATATTGTTCTGCTCCAGGAAGACATCCAGGCCTCTCTTGAACCCCTCGACTGAGTTCGCCATCACCACCTCCTCAGGCAAGCAATTCCAGATTCTCACTGCCCTAACAGTAAAGAATCCTCTTCTATGTTGGTGGAAAAACCTTCTCTCCTCCAGACGCAAAGAATGCCCCCTTGTGCCCGTCACCTTCCTTGGTATAAACAGATCCTCAGCGAGATATTTGTATTGTCCCCTTATATACTTATACATGGTTATTAGATCGCCCCTCAGTCGTCTTTTTTCTAGACTAAATAATCCTAATTTCGCTAATCTATCTGGGTATTGTAGTTCTCCCATCCCCTTTATTAATTTTGTTGCCCTCCTTTGTACTCTCTCTAGTTCCATTATATCCTTCCTGAGCACCGGTGCCCAAAACTGGACACAGTACTCCATGTGCGGTCTAACTAGGGATTTGTACAGAGGCAGTATAATGCTCTCATCATGTGTATCCAGACCTCTTTTAATGCACCCCATGATCCTGTTTGCCTTGGCAGCTGCTGCCTGGCACTGGCTGCTCCAGGTAAGTTTATCATTAACTAGGATCCCCAAGTCCTTCTCCCTGTCAGATTTACCCAGTGGTTTCCCGTTCAGTGTGTAATGGTGATATTGATTCCCTCTTCCCATGTGTATAACCTTACATTTATCATTGTTAAACCTCATCTGCCACCTTTCAGCCCAAGTTTCCAACTTATCCAGATCCATCTGTAGCAGAATACTATCTTCTCTTGTATTAACTGCTTTACATAGTTTTGTATCATCTGCAAATATCGATATTTTACTGTGTAAACCTTCTACCAGATCATTAATGAATATGTTGAAGAGAACAGGTCCCAATACTGACCCCTGCGGTACCCCACTGGTCACAGCGACCCAGTTAGAGACTATACCATTTATAACCACCCTCTGCTTTCTATCACTAAGCCAGTTACTAACCCATTTACACACATTTTCCCCCAGACCAAGCATTCTCATTTTGTGTACCAACCTCTTGTGCGGCACGGTATCAAACGCATTGGAAAAATCGAGATATACCACGTCCAATGACTCACCGTGGTCCAGTCTATAGCTTACCTCTTCATAAAAACTGATTAGATTGGTTTGACAGGAGCGATTTCTCATAAACCCATGCTGATATGGAGTTAAACAGTTATTCTCATTGAGATAATCCAGAATAACATCCCTCAGAAACCCTTCAAATATTTTACCAACAATAGAGGTTAGACTTACTGGCCTATAATTTCCAGGTTCACTTTTAGAGCCCTTTTTGAATATTGGCACCACATTTGCTATGCGCCAATCCTGCGGAACAGACCCTGTCTCTATAGAGTCCCTAAAAATAAGAAATAATGGTTTATCTATTACATTACTTAGTTCTCTTAGTACTCGTGGGTGTATGCCATCCGGACCCGGAGATTTATCTATTTTAATCTTATTTAGCCGGTTTCGCACCTCTTCTTGGGTTAGATTGGTGACCCTTAATATAGGGTTTTCATTGTTTCTTGGGATTTCACCTAGCATTTCATTTTCCACCGTGAATACCGTGGAGAAGAAGGTGTTTAATATGTTAGCTTTTTCCTCGTCATCTACAACCATTCTTTCCTCACTATTTTTTAAGGGGCCTACATTTTCAGTTTTTATTCTTTTACTATTGATATAGTTGAAGAACAGTTTGGGATTAGTTTTACTCTCCTTAGCAATGTGCTTCTCTGTTTCCTTTTTGGCAGCTTTAATTAGTTTTTTAGATAAAGTATTTTTCTCCCTATAGTTTTTTAGAGCTTCAATGGTGCCATCCTGCTTTAATAGTGCAAATGCTTTCTTTTTACTGTTAATTGCCTGTCTTACTTCTTTGTTTAGCCACATTGGGTTTTTCCTATTTCTAGTCCTTTTATTCCCACAAGGTATAAACCGCTTACACTGCCTATTTAGGATGTTCTTAAACATTTCCCATTTATTATCTGTATTCTCATTTCTGAGGATATTGTCCCAGTCTACCAGATTAAGGGCATCTCTAAGCTGTTCAAACTTTGCCTTCCTAAAGTTCAATGTTTTTGTGACTCCCTGACAAGTCCCCCTAGTGAAAGACAGGTGAAACTGCACAATATTGTGGTCGCTATTTCCTAAATGCCCAACCACCTGAAGATTTGTTATTCTGTCAGGTCTATTAGATAGTATTAGGTCTAAAAGTGCTGCTCCTCTGGTTGGATTCTGCACCAATTGTGAAAGATAATTTTTCTTGGTTATTAGCAGAAACCTGTTGCCTTTATGGGTTTCATCAGAACTTCTTTGCGACAAAACAGCCCCTGCTCCAATCTCAGAAGCATCAACCTCGACCTGAAACGGGAGCGAAACATCTGGCTGGCACAACACAGGGGCAGAAGAAAAATGAAGCTTCAATTCCTGAAAAGCTTCCACAGCCGCAGAAGACCAATTGACCACATCAGCACCCTTCTTGGTCAAATCAGTCAACGGTTTAGCAAGAGAACAAAAGGAGAATTCCAGCTCGACGAGGTAGTGAAAAGTAAAAACTTGGTACTTTATTCACTTCATGTTAGAAGCAGAGGATAAAACATCAGCACAATATAGATAAAAGCACTATCTACGCGTTTCAGGTGGCACAGCACCCTTAGTCATGATATCTGGTGTATAGCCTGTTCCGTGCTTTTTATGTTAGCATCCGGTGAACACACCGGTGCAATAATCAGGTGGAGAAGTGATCTACTGGGAGTAAAAACACCTGATGGTAAATGTGAACCACCAATTGGCCACATGAGACAAAAAGTTCACGGAACAGGCATAGAGAAAAAGAAAAAAAAAAAGAACCAAAAAATTTTTTTACACATATATACTTTGGTTATACATAGAACGAGAATATGTGGAACACAACAAATCTAGTTAATCATATAGCATTAGTAATTTTATGCAAAGACAATGTCCGAGATTACATGAATACGCAAACTACATGATGGTGAATTTTTCTTGAGATGGAAAAAGTCAGAACTTGAACGAAATCCAGAGAGGAACATTTCATAGGATAATCCGCATGCATTCACCTTGATCAATATTAGGAGATGCCATCACATAAGGAAAAGGTGAACAAATTGCTCTAGATAATTTTACAAATCCAAAACCTGTAAAAGTATATATGTAAACAGAAATATGATATAATAAATAAACAAAGTAACTAAATAAATAACTGTAGGGAGCATATTGCGCATAAGCATAGCGTGGGCATAAGAATAATATGACAATGTAGTATAGAAAAATAAAAAACAATAGGAAAATCTGCTTACTAGGAGAATTCGCAGGCTCCAATATGTACATATAATAGCTCGGATACCCTACAGAAGCAATAGACAGGTAACTGCATGGGAAAGGTGAAAACCATAGAGGCTGTAACACTAATGAATGTTTAATGAGGTACGTCGCAAAAGTGACAAACTATGCAAGAGGAAAAAAAAAAAAAAAGGGGGGGGAGAGCTAAATGATCGTATGTACCGAATGACACAACGTCGTATATGAGCGAGCCGGCACATGCACACATAGTGTGCCGATACAGAGAAGACATTAAAAGGAAATAAGGTACGTATAGGGAGTAATAGAACTAATAAAAAAGCATGATATCCCTTCTCTTGTTGAGGCCATTCGGTATTCTAGTTCCCAATTTGAATATCCACCATGTTTCCCTGTTTCTCAGGGTTACCTCAATGTCCCCTCCTCTAAAAGGTCTGTGCGTTTTTTCAATTGCATAGACCTTGAGGGAATCAAGACTGGATTGATGGAAATTAATAAAATGTTGTGACACCTGAGATATGTTTCTATGGATATTAGCATTATCTATATCATAAATGTGCTCGCGTATTCTAGTTTTCAACGGGCGTATGGTGCTCCCAACGTATTTAAGATGACAAATCGTGCATTCCATTATGTAAACTACATTGTTGGTGTTACAATTAAGGAATGTTTTAATTTGGTATGTATTTTGATCATTCGCGTCCGTGAAATCGGAACGCTTCTGTGCAAATTTGCAGGTTTTACATACTGAGGCACCGCATTTATGGAAGCCCTTTATACTGAGCCAATTGGAAGGTTGTACATGGGGCATATTGAGGGAACTGGGGGAGAGGCTATTACCTAAGGATGGTGCTTTTCTAGATACGATTCTACATCCATGTTTAAGTACAGCAGCGATGTCAGGATCCTCTCTTAAAATAGTTAGATTATTTCTGATCAATTTGCTTATAGAAGCAAATTGATTGCTGTTTGGAAAACCAGAGTAATGGGATTGGTGGGAGATGTTGTTTTATTTTGTTGGGATTTAAACCGGGGTTTTTTTGTCAACTATTTTTTCTGCCCTTTGTAGGCACCATTTACTATAACCTCTCTGTGTGAGTCTACCTTTAATGTCCTCAACTTCTTTAGCATAGTCCTCCTGGGTACTGCAATTGCGTTTTGCTCTGATCATTTCACCTACAGGTATACTTTTAATTGTATGTTTGGGATGATGACTATTAGCTCTTAAGATTGTATTCCCTGCTGTAATTTTTCTAAATGTGGTTGTGACTACAGGAGAGTTACTCACACCTTTGAGTTTTAGATCCAAAAACTCTATGCATGTGTGTTCCTGACGAGCAGTGAAACTAAGGTTGAAAGGATTGTTGTTAAAGTATTCAATTAGTTTGTGCACGGTAGATACATCGGAATTCCAAATCAATATGATATCATCGATATATCTACCGTACCAAAATATGTAATCCCTAAATGGATTCTCAACATTGTAAATATAAGACTCCTCCCACCAACTCATAACCAAGTTGGCAAGAGAAGGTGAGTACTTGGCCCCCATTGAAACACCACTAATTTGCATGTAATAGATTTGATTAAATCAAAAAAAATTTGTAGTGATAAGGAATTGAGTAACTTCCATTACATAAGATTGAAGATCTGAGGGAAAATCACTATATTTTTCCATGTGAAATTTCAATGCATAGAGTGCTATCTCAGGTGGTATAGACGTGTATAATGAAACAACGTCTGAAGTGATCCAAGAGAAGTCAGTCTGCCATTTGAGATCTCTCATAACATTAAGTACATCTGTACTATCACTGAGATAGCCAGGTGTTCTCCGGACGAGAGGCTGAAGGAGCTGGTCGAGCCACTCCCCCAGTCTCTCACCCAGAGACCCAATACCTGAGACAATCGGTCTCATAGGTGGAGGAAATACATTTTTGTGCGTTTTAGGCAAAGCGTATAGTACTGGGGTAATAGGAGTCGCAACCTTGAGGTAATCACTTTCTTTTTTGTTGAAAAAACCCAGACTAAAGCCCTCATCAATAATTCCAAAGATTTTATCCCTGATAGATGGAGTGGGATTGGCAGATAAACATTTGTATACAGCGGAATCAGATAACATTTTGTCAACCCAAGCTATATAGTTATTTTTATCCATAACTACAACGGAGCCGCCTTTATAGGCGATTTTAATGACAAGATTATCATTGTCACGTAATTCTCGTAATGCCCGTTGCAGTTTAGGTTTAAGATTACTATTATGTAAGCGTGCATCAGAGGTAGTCTCAGAGAGAAGCCTCAGCTGTGTTTCCATGACAGTTTGAAACCTGTCCATCACAGATCTGCGTGCTTGTACAGGATAGTAATGGGGATTAGATACCTTGATGCGATTCCTGAGAGGATTAGAGCTATTGCTAGAACTGAGACTGTCCTCCTGTAGTTCTAGTAAACAAATAAGTGACAATTGGTCAGCGAAATTGAAGGATTTAAAAACATTATCACATTCATATGCATTACCTTCAATCTCAGCCAAATCGTCCTTAAAGTGTAGCTTGAGCGCAATATTTCTAATAAACCTGTTTACGTCACAAATGGTGGAAAAAAGATCAAAGTTACAGCTAGGCACAAAATTAAGACCATAAGACAGGAGTTCTTTCTGATCATTTGTAAGAGAAGACGAGGAAAGATTGATCACATCAAATTGTCCTAACGTTGATGTCTGAGATGATATCTTGGAGGATTTTTGTTGGCATCGATGTTTCCTTCCCTTTCTTCGATAAACCTTCTTCTGTTGTTGTTCGGTGGAGGCTTGCTTTTTTTGAAATAGGAGTTTTTTGATACCTGCAAAGGTTCTGAGTCTGAATCTTCAGTTACTCCAGTGGACGTATCCAATTCAGATGAACTGAAAGTAACCTGTCTTTGCGTGCGGTTTTTCGATGCACGACGTTTGTGGGATTTGAGGATTGGTTTTTGGGATTGAATCATCCTATCCCACCTTCCCCACTCGTAGACTTGTTCGTGAGCATAGTCATATAAATCGCGATCCAGTTTGCGTTTTTTCATGTCCATAATGTTTTCCTCTGCTTTCGCAATTTTGGAGTTGCTGGTGTTCATGAACTCGTCGAATTGGACAGATGTCATTTTGTCTTTGGCGTCTTTAGTTGCAGTTTCAATGTCCTTTTGTAAATTTAATAACGTTTCTTCCTCATGATGAATAATTAATGCAATAAGTTTCAAAGAGCAGTCAGATAAAATTGTGTTCCATTCTTTAACAAACGTATCTGAATAAACAGTACTAGGGATTTTCTTTAATCTCAGCCCTCTCGGGATCACATTTTTGTCTTCATAGTTCTTAAGTGAGCTGAGATCCCACCACACACGGTTTTCTTTCAGCATTAATAGTAGCAGATTGTCCAATAATGCATCTTTGTTACCGAGCGGTGAAATGTCCTCTGTAGCTGTTGCCGCAAACAATCTCTCGGCTTTATTTTGTCTTCCAGATATATTCATATTTTTGAGCCAAAATCTATAGCGCTGATGTAAAATAAATACTTAATCCTCTTGATAATAGCAATGAAAAAATGGGAAAAACTATGCGAGCACGGAGACACTGGTATACATAGTAACGAAAAAAGAAATCCAGCTCACCATAGTGACGATCCCAAAAAGAACTCGGAGCACGGAAACGCTGTGTCAAGGCGTGAAGAAACCAGAGAATAAAAGAAGAATTCCAGCTCGACGAGGTAGTGAAAAGTAAAAACTTGGTACTTTATTCACTTCATGTTAGAAGCAGAGGATAAAACATCAGCACAATATAGATAAAAGCACTATCTACGCATTTCAGGTGGCACAGCACCCTTAGTCATGATATCTGGTGTATAGCCTGTTCCGTGATTTTTATGTTAGCATCCGGTGAACACACCGGTGCAATAATCAGGTGGAGAAGTGATCTACTGGGAGTAAAAACACCTGATGGTAAATGTGAACCACCAATTGGCCACATGAGACAAAAAGTTCACGGAACAGGCATAGAGAGAAAGAAAAAAAAAGAACCAAAAAAAATTACACATATATACTTTGGCTATACATAGAACGAGAATATGTGGAACACAACAAATCTAGTTAATCATATAGCATTAGTAATTTTATGCAAAGACAATGTCCGAGATTACATGAATACGCAAACTACATGATGGTGAATTTTTGTTGAGATGGAAAAAGGCAGAACTTGAACGAAATTCAGAGAGGAACACTTCATAGGATAATTCGCATGCATTCACCTTGATCAATATTAGGAGATGCCATCACATAAAGAAAAGGTGAACAAATTGCTCTAGATAATTTGACAAATCCAAAACCTGTAAAAGTATATATGTAAACACAAATATGATATAATAAATAAACAAAGTAACTAAATAAATAACTGTAGGGAGCATATTGCACATAAGCATAGCGTGGGCATAAGAATAATATGACAATGTAGTATAGAAAAATAAAAAACAATAGGAAAATCTGCTTACTAGAGAATTCGCAGGCTCCAAACGCACAGACCTTTTAGAGGAGGGGACATTGAGGTAACCCTGAGAAACAGGGAAACATGGTGGATATTCAAATTGGGAACTAGAATACCGAATGGCCTCAACAAGAGAAGGGATATCATGCTTTTTTATTAGTTCTATTACTCCCTATACGTACCTTATTTCCTTTTAATGTCTTCTCTGTATCGGCACACTATGTGTGCATGTGCCGGCTCGCTCATATACGACGTTGTGTCATTCGGTACATACGATCATTTAGCTCTCCCCCCCTTTTTTTTTTTTTTTCCTCTTGCATAGTTTGTCACTTTTGCGACGTACCTTATTAAACATTCATTAGTGTTACAGCCTCTATGGTTTTCACCTTTCCCATGCAGTTACCTGTCTATTGCTTCTGTAGGGTATCCGAGCTATTATATGTACATATTGGAGCCTGCGAATTCTCCTAGTAAGCAGATTTTCCTATTGTTTTTTATTTTTCTATACTACATTGTCATATTATTCTTATGCCCACGCTATGCTTATGCGCAATATGCTCCCTACAGTTATTTATTTAGTTACTTTGTTTATTTATTATATCATATTTGTGTTTACATATATACTTTTACAGGTTTTGGATTTGTCAAATTATCTAGAGCAATTTGTTCACCTTTTCCTTATGTGATGGCATCTCCTAATATTGATCAAGGTGAATGCATGCGGATTATCCTATGAAGTGTTCCTCTCTGGATTTCGTTCAAGTTCTGCCTTTTTCCATCTCAAGAAAAATTCACCATCATGTAGTTTGCGTATTCATGTAATCTCGGACATTGTCTTTGCATAAAATTACTAATGCTATATGATTAACTAGATTTGTTGTGTTCCACATATTCTCGTTCTATGTATAGCCAAAGTATATATGTGTAATTTTTTTTGGTTCTTTTTTTTTTTTCTTTCTCTCTATGCCTGTTCCGTGAACTTTTTGTCTCATGTGGCCAATTGGTGGTTCACATTTACCATCAGGTGTTTTTACTCCTAGTAGATCACTTCTCCACCTGATTACTGCACCGGTGTGTTCACCGGATGCTAACATAAAAAGCACGGAACAGGCTATACACCAGATATCATGACTAAGGGTGCTGTGCCACCTGAAACGCGTAGATAGTGCTTTTATCTATATTGTGCTGATGTTTTATCCTCTGCTTCTAACATGAAGTGAATAAAGTACCAAGTTTTTACTTTTCACTACCTCGTCGAGCTGGAATTCTTCCTTTGTTCTCTGGTTTCTTCACGCCTTGACACAGCGTTTCCGTGCTCCGAGTTCTTTTTGGGGTCGTCACTATGGTGAGCTGGATTTCTTTTTTCGTTACAACGGTTTAGCAACACTAGAAAAATTACTGATGAAGCGACGATAAAAATTAGCAAAGCCTAGGAACTTTTGCAGATTCTTCAGAGATGTCGGCTGAGTCCAATCATAAATGGCCTGGACTTTAACAGGGTCCATCTCGATAGTAGAAGGGGAAAAAATGAAACCCAAAAATGAAACCTTCTGAACTCCAAAAAGACACTTTGACCCCTTCACAAACAAAGAATTCGCACGAAGGACCTGGAACACCATTCTGACCTGCTTCACGTGAGACTCCCAATCTTCCGAGAAGACCAAAATATCATCCAAATATACAATCAGGAATTTATCCAGGTACTCTCGGAAGATGTCATGCATAAAGGACTGAAACACAGATGGAGCATTGGAAAGCCCGAATGGCATAACCAGGTACTCAAAATGGCCCTCGGGCGTATTAAATGCTGTTTTCCATTCATCACCCTGTTTAATACGCACAAAATTATACGCACCACGAAGATCTATCTTGGTGAACCAACTAGCCCCCTTAATCCGAGCAAATAAATCAGACAGCAGCAGCAAAGGGTACTGAAACTTGAATGTGATCTTATTAAGAAGGCAGTAATCAATACAAGGTCTCAAAGAACCATCCTTCTTGGCCACAAAAAAGAACCCTGCTCCCAATGGTGACGACAACGGGCGAATATGACCCTTCTCCAAGGATTCCTTTACATAACTCCGCATAGCGGCGTGCTCTGGCACAGATAAATTGAACAGTCGGCCCTTAGGAAACTTACTACCAGGAATCAAATTGATAGCACAATCGCAATCCCTATGAGGAGGTAGGGCACTGGATTTGGGCTCATCAAATACATCCCGGTAATCCGACAAAAACTTCGGGACTTCAGAAGGGGTGGATGACGAAATAGACAAAAATGGAACATCACCATGTACCCCCTGACAACCCCAGCTGGACACAGACATAGATTTCCAATCCAATACTAGATTATGGACCTGTAGCCATGGCAACCCCAAAACGACCACATCATGCAGATTATGCAACACCAAAAAGCGAATATCCTCCTGATGTGCAGGAGCCATGCACATGGTCAATTGGGTCCAGTACTGAGGCTTATTCTTGGCCAAAGGCGTAGCATCAATTCCTCTCAATGGAATAGGATACTGCAAGGGCTCCAAGACAAAACCACAGCGCCTAGCAAACTCCAAGTCCATCAAATTCAGGGCAGCGCCTGAATCCACAAATGCCATAACAGAATAGGATGACAAAGAGCAAATCAGAGTAACGGACAAAAGAAATTTCGACTGTACCGTACCAATGGTGGCAGACCTAGCGAAACGCTTAGTGCGCTTAGGACAATCGGAGATAGCATGAGTGGAATCACCACAGTAGAAACACAGCCCATTCCGACGTCTGTGTTCTTGCCGTTCAGCTCTGGTCAAAGTCCTATCACATTGCATAGGCTCAGGTCTATGCTCAGATAATACCGCCAAATGGTGCACAGCTTTACGCTCACGCAAGCGTCGATCGATCTGAATGGCCAAAGACATAGACTCATTCAGACCAACAGGCATGGGAAATCCCACCATGACATCCTTAAGGGCTTCAGAGAGACCCTTTCTGAAAATTGCTGCCAGGGCACATTCATTCCACTGAGTGAGTACAGACCACTTCCTAAACTTCTGACAATATATCTCTTCCTCATCCTGACCCTGACACAGAGCCAGCAAGATTTTCTCTGCCTGATCCACTGAATTAGGTTCATCATAAAACAATCCAAGCGCCAGAAAAAAACGCATCAACATCACGCAATGCCGGATCTCCTGGCACAAGGGAAAATGCCCAGTTTTGAGGGTCGCCACGTAACAAAGAAATAATGATTTTCACTTATTGAACAGAGTCACCTGAGGAGCGAGGTTTCAAAGCAAGAAACAATTTACAATTATTTTTGAAATTCAGAAACTTAGATCTATCCCCAAAAAACAAATCAGGAATAGGAATCCTAGGCTCTAACATCGGATTCTGAACCACAAAATCTTGAATGTTTTGTACCCTTGCAGTGAGATTATCCATACAAGAGGACAGACCTTGAATGTCCATATCTACACCTGTATCCTGAACCACCCAGAGGTAAAGGGGAAAAGAGAGACAAAACACACTGCAAAGAAAAAAAAATGGTCTCAGAACTTCTCTTATCCCTCTATTGAGATGCATTAGTTCTTTGGGCCACCTGTACTGTTATGACCTGGTGGTTAGGACAATAATGGACCTGGTGGTTAAGAGCACACGGAATGACCTGATAGTTACTAATAATATAGGACGAGCTCTGAGACGTGGGAACTCTGCTGACCGCAATCCCTAATCCTATCACACACACTAGAAATAGCCGTGGATTGCTCCTAACGCTCCCTATGCAACTCGTCACAGCCTAAGAAACTAGCTAACCCTGAAGATAGAAAAATATAGCCTACCTTGCCTCAGAGAAATTCCCCAAAGGAAAAGGCAGCCCCCCACATATAATGATTGTGAGTAAAGATGAAAATTACAAACACAGAGATGAAATAGATTTAGCAAAGTGAGGCCCGACTTACTGAACAGACTGAGGATAGGAAAGGCAACATTGCGGTCAGCACAAAAAACTACAAAAAGACCACGCAGAGGGCGCAAAAAGACCCTCCGCACCGACTCACGGTGCGGAGGCGCTCCCTCTGCGTCCCAGAGCTTCCAGCAAGCAAGACAAAAATCAAAATAGCAAGCTGGACAGAAAAACAGCAAACAAAAGAAAAACAGGCAGGAACTTAGCTTCTGCTGGGAAGACAGGTCACATGAACGATCCAGGAGAGAACAAGACCAATACTGGAACATTGACAGGTGGCATGGAGCAATGATCTAAGTGGAGTTAAATAGAGCAGCCAGCTAACGAATTAACCTCGTCACCTGTGGGAGGAAACTCAGAAGCCGCAGCCCCACTCACAACCACCAGAGGAAGCCCATGGACAGAACCAGCTGAAGTACCATTCACGACCACAGGAGGGAGCTTGACAACAGAATTCACAACAGCCTCCCATCCCCCACCTGCATTACACTCAAACTCACTTCTCTGGGCCATCTTGTGACTTCTCTTTGCTGCCAGCTCAATGCTGTGTGCCTCATGTCTACTGCGCCAGCAACTCCTGTGTCTTATTGAGACTGCGTGCACCTTGCTAAGGTGTCCCCGGCCAATCACCATGAGGCTTCCTGTATTTAAGACATCCCCACCCATTGGTGGGGGCCTGTGCAACTTACTCCCTCAGTCAGTTCTTTGCTGCTAAGGTGCCAGGCCCTGTCTCTGTTACTCTTGTGTCTGCCACCCAGAGGGGCATTGTTCCCTTGTCTCTGTCTTGTTTGCCACTCAGTGCGGCTTAGTACCCTGGCTTGTGTCCTTGTGTAGCCACCCAGTGGGACTTCATACCCTGGCCTATGTCCGCCACCCAGTGGGGTGTCGTCCCCTGGCTTGTGTCCGTGTCTCTGTGCCTTGTCCCGTTCCTGACTCTGTCTTAGTCTACTCCTGCTGCTGTGTCCATTTCTGTCCCTGTCGTGCTTTACTCTGATTTTGCTCTGCTCTCAGCTCTGCACTCTGTGGCTTTGCTCTCGGGTCTGCTCTCTGTAGCTTTGCTCTCGGCTCTGCTCTCTGTAGCTTTGCTCTGCACTCTTACCTTGCTCTGCTCTCAGCTCTGCTCTCTGTAGTTTTGCTCTGCACTCTGACTTTGCTCTGCACTCTGTGGCTTTGCTCTGCGGCTCCGCTCCTTGCGGTTCTACCCTGCTCCGCCTCTTGCGTCTCTGCACTTGGCTCCGCCTTCCGCACTTGGCTCTGTCTCCTGCATCTCTGCTCTTGGCTCCGCCTCCTGCTCTTGGCTCTGCCTCCTGTGTGTCCGCACTTGGCTCCACCTCCTGCTCTTGGCTCCGCCTCCTGTGTCTAAGCACTTGGCTCTGCTTCTTGCTCTTGGCTCCACCTCCTGCGTTTCTGCACTTGGCTCCGCCTCCTGTTCTTGGCTCCTCCTCCTGCATTTCCACACTTGGCTCTGCCTCCTGCGTTTCCGCACTTGGCTCCGCTTCCTGCTCTGGGCTCCGCCTCCTCTGTTTCCGTGCTTGGCTCCGCCTCCTGCTCTTGGCTTTGCCTCCTGTGTTTCTGTTCTTGGCTCTAGCTCCTGTGCTTCCGCTTTGTATCCACTCTTGCGGTCTTTCTCTACCTATTCATACGTCCTCTGGTCTGAACAGGTCCTTACCTGTTTTACATACCTGCCTCCAGACCAGTCCCTACCGGTTCTTCCAGTGTACCAGCCTTGTCCGCCTGTCCTGCTAGAGAGCCAGCCGTACCTGCCTGCCTACCAGAGAGCCAGCCGCGCCCGCCTGCCTGCCAGTGTCTCTGTTGTACCCGTGCCTACCTGTGCCCCAACTGTGCCCGCCTATCTGCCAGAGTACCAGCTGTGCCCGCCTGCCTGTCTATGTTCCGTTCTCAAACCATTCCGTTCTCTTTGCATCCTCAAACCATAATAGTAAAATCTGCACTATAATATGGTGCTCCTTCCCTGTGACCTTTGCACTGTGTGTCCAAAGTAGTTTTCACCCACAAATGGGGTATTGGCACACTCAGGAGAAATTGCACAACAAACCTTGGGGTCCATTTTCTGCTATTACCCTTAAGAAAATAAAAAAATCGGTGCTAAAAGATGATTTTTGTGGAAAAAATTAGATTTTTAATGTTCATGGCAATATGTTATAAACTTATGTTAAGCACCTGGAGGTTCAAGGTGCTCATCAAACATCTAGATAAGTTTGGGGCTCTCCAAACGCAACATGGAGTCCACTCTCAATCCCAGCCAATTTTGCGTTCAAAACATAAAACGGTGCTCCTTCCCTTCCGAGCCCTGCCGTGCACCCACAAAATGGTCTTCCTCCACACATGAGATATTGGCGCACTCAGGAGAAATTGCACAACAAATATTGTGGTTCATTTTCTCCTGATACTCTTGAGAAAATAAAAAAAATTGTGTCCAAAGTACAATTTTTGTGACAAAAAGTTCATTTTTTTCCTTCCACATTGCTTCAGTTATTGTGAAGCACATGAAGGGTTAATAAACCTCTAGAATGTGGTTTTGAACACCTTGAGGGGTGCAATTTTTAGAATAATGTCGTTTTTGTGTATTTTCTGTCATATAGGCCCCCAGTCACTTCAAATGTGAGATGGTCAATAAAAAAATGGTTTTGTAAATTTTGTCAGAAAAATGAGAAATCGCTGGTCAACTTTAACCCTTTATAACTTCCTAACAAAACGAATTGTTTAAAAAATTGTGCTGACATGTTGGAATGTTGTTACAACATGTTAGAGTTGACATGTGGGAAAAGTTGTTTATTAATTATTTTGTGTGACATAATGCTGATTTAAGGGCATAAAAAATTAAGTTTGAAAATTGTGGAATTTTCAAAATATTTGCCAAATTTAGTTTTTTTCACAAATAAAACAAATGTTACCACTATCATAAAGTGCAATATGTTGTGAAAAAAACAATTCTCAGAATCAGTGGGATCTGTTGAAGCATTCCAGAGTTATAACTTCATAAACTGACAGTGGTCAGAATTCAAAAATAAGGCCTGGTCATAAACTCACAAAGTGGCTTGGTCCTTAAGGGGTTAATTGAAACAATGACACTCCTTTGACAAATCTAAATACAACCATACTGAGGTCATTGCCCAGTCCACAAAAGCACCGTCTCCCGTATTAAAATTAAAATAATAAACAATATTCCTTACCTGTCTGCAGAGAGGATAATAATCCATTTGTCCCGCAATGGGTCTAGGACTGCCAAATCTAGACGGATTTTTTGCATGATGCGACCATACAGCTTGCCATCCAGCAGAGACACTGCTCAGTGTCTCATGGTGAACTCCTGTGATCTGACTGATGTCACCGCGAGTGTAAGAAAATTTTCATGCTCGTTTTGACGTCAGAGAAAGGTCCTGGGAGTTTACAGCCAATAAAGTTCAACTCACGGATATCAGCGCAGTCCTCAGTTGTCAGTAATGCCTGGCTGGTTATCAAAGATACAAGAGAACCCATGTCAATTTTTATTATTATTTATTTATAGTGTAATTGATGCCACTTTTCCTGGTGTCTGCCCTTAATTTCAGTTGTTTTGGCAGATTTTTGGCTCCCCTGAATGTGTTGTCTATGCGCTTGGTTTTGCCTACCGTTGAAATCAATGGGGTTCAGATATGTTCGTCGAAACATTCACTGAACATGTTCGACAAACATCGGGACGTTTGCTGAGCAGAACCGAACCTTGAAATTTTCGCTCATCTCAACCCTCCAGTACTTTTGTTTCCATCTATTTCTGGGGGCTTCTTGAAGTATATTTGGGGTCAATAGCCTGCAGGAAGACCCATGACCTAGGATGCAACCCCACCTTTTTGACGCTGGACAATACATTGCGACCCTAAATCCTTTGTGAATCTTCAAATTTCATGATTCATTGCTCACAGTCAAGGCACTCAGTGCCAGAGGCAGCAAAACAACCCCAAATTATTTTTGAACCTCCGCCATATTTGACTGTACAAGTGTGTTCTTTTATTTGTAGGTCTAATTCCATTTACAGTAAACAGTAAAATGTTGTGTTTTATCAAAAAACCTCTAATTTGATCTCATCAATATGGAGCACCCTCTAAAACCGTGGGGTACTCGAGCCAGGTCCGACGGTTCTTAATGGGGTGGTCACGGCAGCAGTGACCCAGTCCGTGGCCCTGAGCGTCTAATAAAAGTCAATTAAAGGGGAATAACGTTTATGGGGAGATTGTTCGTGACGTCACCCATGGTGTTCGGTTATGGATGGCCGATGTTGCGGTGCAGGTCAATTGGGGCAGTTGGTGATGCAGCAGAGTTGGAACAGCTCTCCACGGGGAGAGCTAGGCCCCAGGGCAGTAATGGAGTATAATGTGATGGTGATCAGAGGACACAGCAACGTGCAGTTTCCACAGTTTACTCACAGTTTTTATAGGCAGTCCCCAGCCGAGTGCTGTGTTCTCCGGGTTTGTGGTCCAGTCAGTTCTTAGGTAATTCTGGGTACACTTTGCCAGAACCCCCTTTATTATATTCCTTTCCTGGCCGTCTCGCTGCGCTGGCTCCCGCCTCTGCTGCCCTGCGCCTTCACACAGTGTCCCAAGCCAGCGGCCTCGGGTCTTGTCCAGCAACGTACTCCTTGTCCCCTGGATCCTATGTGGCTGCCTTTTCGGCTAATGTGTGTGATTGTGGCTGTGGCACTTACAATTACCACAGCCTCCAGCTGGCTAGCTCAGCCTTGTAGTTCTCCAAAAGTCTGGGGGCCGGTTGCCCGACTGCAACCTGGTCCCTCCACCCAACTACAGTCGGTGTGGATACAGGCCCCATGGGTGGCTTGCTCACTACCCATGCCCCTAGTATCCCTTCTTTATCTCTCACTCATTGGAACTTCTTTATGTTCTCTCTCTCTGTTCTCTGGTGCTGGGATGGGGTCCTCACTGCTTAAGTCCCCAGCTCCAACTCTCTCTGCCTTGCACAGTTCACCCCTCTTGTCACCGACTAACTCCTCCCTCTGGTTTCCATGACGATTCTACTCTCTGCCCCCACACCCTCTACCTAGTCCCTCCCTGCACCTGAAAGTTCTGGTGTTGGATGCGAGTGTTTGGGTTCTGGCTAGTGACTCCTCCTTACCTGAGAGTGGAGTACCAAACCTCTGGCTGAGGTGCAGTACCTCTCTGGCGACTGAACCCTCAGGGGTGCCACAAATCTCTAGATAAATCTCCGGGTCCGGAGGGCATACACCCACGAGTACTAAGAGAACTAAGTAATGTAATAGATAAACCATTATTTCTTATTTTTAGGGACTCTATAGCGACGGGGTCTGTTCCGCAGGACTGGCGCATAGCAAATGTGGTGCCAATATTCAAAAAGGGCTCTAAAAGTGAACCTGGAAATTATAGGCCAGTAAGTCTAACCTCTATTGTTGTTAAAATATTTGAAGGGTTTCTGAGGGATGTTATTCTGGATTATCTCAATGAGAATAACTGTTTAACTCCATATCAGCATGGTTTTATGAGAAATCGCTCCTGTCAAACCAATCTAATCAGTTTTTATGAAGAGGTAAGCTATAGGCTGGACCACGGTGAGTCATTGGACATGGTATATCTCGATTTTTCCAAAGCGTTTGATACCGTGCCGCACGAGAGGTTGGTACACAAAATGAGAATGCTTGGTCTGGGGGAAAATGTGTGTAAATGGGTTAGTAACTGGCTTAGTGATAGAAAGAAGAGGGTGGTTATAAATGGTATAGTCTTTAACTGGGTCGCTGTGACCAGTGGGGTACCGCAGGGGTCGGTATTGGGACCTGTTCTCTTCAACATATTCATTAATGATCTGGTAGAAGGTTTACACAGTAAAATATCGATATTTGCACATGATACAAAACTATGTAAAGCAGTTAATACAAGAGAAGATAGTATTCTGCTACAGATGGATCTGGATAAGTTGGAAACTTGGGCTGAAAGGTGGCAGATGAGGTTTAACAATGATAAATGTAAGGTTATACACATGGGAAGAAGGAATCAATATCACCATTACACACTGAATGGGAAACCACTGGGTAAATCTGACAGGGAGAAGGATTTGGGGATCCTAGTTAATGATAAACTTACCTGGAGCAGCCAGTGCCAGGCAGCAGCTGCCAAGGCAATCAGGATCATGGGGTGCATTAAAAGAGGTCTGGATACACATGATGAGAGCTGTTATGAACAGGTAATTCAGAACCACAATGGACATTGAAGTTCAGAGCACACAAAGTGACCTGACAATTACCAAAAACAAAGGACGAGCTCTGAGACATGGAAACTCTGCTGACTGCAATCCCTAATCCTATCACACCACACTAGAGGTAGCCGTGGATTGCGCCTAACGCTCCCTATGCAACTCGGCACAGCCTGAGAGACTAACTAGCCCTGAAGATAGAAAAATAAGCCTACCTTGCCTCAGAGAAATTCCCCAAAGGAAAAGGCAGCCCCCCACATATAATGACTGTGAGTAAGATGAAAATACAAACACAGAGATGAAATAGATTTAGCAAAGTGAGGCCCGACTTACTGAATAGACCGAGGATAGGAAAGATAGCTTTGCGGTCAACACAAAAACCTACAAACAACCACGCAGAGGGGCAAAAAGACCCTCCGCACCGACTAACGGTACGGAGGTGCTCCCTCTGCGTCTCAGAGCTTCCAGCAAGCAAGAAAAACCAATATAGCAAGCTGGACAGAAAAAATAGCAAACAAAAATAACACAAGCAAAACTTAGCTTATGCAGGAAGACAGGCCACAGGAACGATCCAGGAGGAAGCAAGACCAATACTAGAACATTGACTGGAGGCCAGGATCAAAGCACCAGGTGGAGTTAAATAGAGCAGCACCTAACGACTTAACCTCATCACCTGAGGAAGGAAACTCAGAAGCCGCAGTACCACTCTCATCCACCAAAGGAAGCTCATAGACAGAACCAGCCGAAGTACCACTCTCGACCACAGGAGGGAGCTTGGCCACAGAATTCACAACAGTACCCCCCCCTTGAGGAGGGGTCACCGAACCCTCACCAGAGCCCACAGGCCGACCAGGATGAGCCACATGAAAGGCACGAACCAGATCGGCAGCATGGACATCAGAGGCAAAGACCCAGGAATTATCTTCCTGACCATAACCTTTCCACTTAACCAGATACTGTAGTTTCCGTCTCGAAACACGAGAATCCAAAATCTTCTCCACTATATACTCCAATTCCCCTTCAACCAAAACCGGAGCAGGAGGATCAATAGATGGAACTACAGGTGCCACGTATCTCCGCAACAATGACCTATGGAACACGTTATGGATGGAAAAAGAAGCTGGAAGAGTCAAACGAAAAGACACAGGATTAAGAACCTCAGAATTCCTATATGGACCAATGAAACGAGGCTTAAATTTAGGAGAGGAAACCTTCATAGGAATATAACGAGATGACAACCAAACCAAATCCCCAACACGAAGTCGGGGACCCACACAGCGCCTGCGGTTAGCGAAACGTTGAGCCTTCTCCTGGGACAAAGTCAGATTGTCCACTACATGAGTCCAAATCTGCTGCAACCTATCCACCACAGTATCCACACCAGGACAGTCCGAAGACTCAACCTGCCCTGAAGAGAAACGAGGGTGGAACCCAGAATTGCAGAAAAACGGCGAAACCAAAGTAGCCGAGCTGGCCCGATTATTAAGGGCGAACTCAGCCAAAGGCAAAAAGGACACCCAATCATCCTGATCAGCAGAAACAAAACATCTCAGATATGTTTCCAAGGTCTGATTGGTTCGTTCAGTCTGGCCATTTGTCTGAGGATGGAAAGCCGAGGAAAAAGACAAATCAATGCCCATCCTAGCACAAAAGGCTCGCCAAAACCTCGAAACAAACTGGGAACCTCTGTCAGAAACGATGTTCTCTGGAATGCCATGTAAACGAACCACATGCTGGAAAAACAACGGCACCAAATCAGAGGAGGAAGGCAATTTAGACAAGGGCACCAAATGGACCATCTTAGAGAAGCGATCACAAACCACCCAAATGACCGACATTCTTTGAGAGACGGGGAGATCCAAAATAAAATCCATAGAGATATGTGTCCAAGACCTCTTCGGGACCGGCAAGGGCAAAAGCAACCCACTGGCACGAGAACAGCAGGGCTTAGCCCGAGCACAAATCCCACAGGACTGCACAAAAGAACGCACATCCCGCGACAGAGACGGCCACCAAAAGGATCTAGCCACCAAATCTCTAGTACCAAAGATTCCAGGATGACCAGCCAACACCGAACAATGAACCTCAGAGATAACTTTATTCGTCCACCTATCAGGGACAAACAGTTTCTCCGCTGGGCAACGGTCAGGTCTATTAGCCTGAAATTTTTGCAGCACCTGCCGCAAATCAGGGGAGATGGCAGACAAAATTACCCCCTCTTTGAGAATACCCGCCGGCTCAGGCAAACCTGGAGAATCGGGCACAAAACTCCTAGACAGGGCAAACGCCTTCACACTTTTAGAGCCCGGAAGGTACGAAACCACAAAGTCAAAACGGGAGAAAAACAGCGACCAACGAGCCTGTCTAGGATTCAACCGTTTGGCAGACTCGAGATAAGTCAAGTTTTTGTGATCAGTCAAGACCACCACGCGATGCTTAGCTCCTTCAAGCCAATGACGCCACTCCTCGAATGCCCACTTCATGGATAGCAACTCTCGATTGCCAACATCATAATTTCGCTCAGCAGGCGAAAATTTCCTGGAAAAGAAGGCGCATGGTTTCATCACCGAGCAATCAGAACTTCTCTGCGACAAAACAGCCCCTGCTCCAATTTCGGAAGCATCAACCTCGACCTGGAACGGAAGCGAAACATCTGGTTGGCACAACACAGGGGCAGAAGAAAAACGACGCTTCAACTCCTGAAAAGCTTCCACAGCAGCAGAAGACCAATTGACCACATCAGCACCCTTCTTGGTTAAATCAGTCAAAGGTTTAGCAATGCTAGAAAAATTAGCGATGAAGCGACGATAAAAATTAGCAAAGCCCAAGAACTTCTGCAGACTCTTCAGAGATGTTGGCTGAGTCCAATCATAAACGGCCAGAACTTTAACAGGGTCCATCTCAATAGTAGAAGGAGAAAAAAATGAACCCCAAAAATGAAATCTTCTGAACACCAAAGAGACACTTTGACCCCTTCACAAACAAAGAATTAGCACGCAGGACCTGGAACACCATTCTGACCTGCTTCACATGAGACTCCCAATCATCCAAGAAGACCAAAATATCATCCAAGTATACAATCAGGAATTTATCCAGGTACTCTCGGAAGATGTCATGCATAAAGGACTGAAACACTGATGGAGCATTAGAAAGTCCGAATGGCATAACCAGGTACTCAAAATGGCCTTCGGGCGTATTAAATGCTGTTTTCCATTCATCGCCCCATTTAATACGCACAAGATTATACGCACCACGAAGATCTATCTTGGTGAACCAACTAGCCCCCTTAATCCGAGCAAACAAATCAGACAGCAGCGGCAAGGGGTACTGAAATTTGACCGTAATTTAATTTAGAAGGCAGTAATCAATACAAGGTCTCAGCGTACCATCCTTTTTGGCCACAAAAAAGAACCCCGCTCCCAATGGCGACGATGACGGGCGAATATGACCCTTCTCCAAAGACTCCTTCACGTAACTCCGCATAGCAGCGTGCTCAGGTACAGATAAATTAAACAGTCGTCCCTTAGGAAACTTACTACCAGGAATCAAATCGATAGCACAATCACAAT
Organism: Ranitomeya imitator; assembly: GCF_032444005.1. Classification (NCBI taxonomy): domain Eukaryota; kingdom Metazoa; phylum Chordata; class Amphibia; order Anura; family Dendrobatidae; genus Ranitomeya; species Ranitomeya imitator. Next base: position 427,054,860 of record NC_091286.1, on the reverse strand, counting down.
CCCTATGCGGAGGTAGGGCATTGAACTTGGGCTCATCGAATACATCCCGGTAATCAGACAAGAACTCTGGGACCTCAGAAGGGGTGCATGATGAGATAGACAGAAATGGAACATCACCATGTACCCCCTGACAACCCCAGCTGGACACAGACATAGATTTCCAATCTAATACTGGGTTATGGACTTGTAGCCATGGCAACCCCAACACGACCACATCATGCAGATTATGCAACACCAGAAAGCGAATATCCTCCTGGTGCGCAGGAGCCATGCACATGGTCAGCTGGGTCCAATACTGAGGCTTATTCTTGGCCAAAGGCGTAGCATCAAATCCTCTCAATGGAATAGGACACTGCAAGGGCTCCAAGACAAACCGACAGCGCCTAGCAAACTCCAAGTCCATCAAATTCAGGGCAGCGCCTGAATCCACAAATGCCATGACAGAATAGGAAGACAAAGAGCAGATCAAAGTAACGGACAAAAGAAATTTCGACTGTACCGTACCAATGGTGGCAGACCTAGCGAACCGCTTAGTGCGCTTAGGACAATCGGAGATAGCATGAGTGGAATCACCACAGTAGAAACACAGCCCATTCTGACGTCTGTGTTCTTGCCTTTCAGCTCTGGTCAAAGTCCTATCGCACTGCTCAGTAGGCTCAGGTTTATGCTCAGATAATACCGCTAAATGGTGCACAGATTCACGCTCGCGCAAGCGACGACCGATCTGAATGGCCAAAGACATAGACTCATTCAGACCAGCAGGCATAGGAAATCCCACCATGACATCCTTAAGGGCTTCAGAGAGACCCTTTCTGAAAACAGCTGCCAGCGCACATTCATTCCATTGAGTGAGCACGGACCACTTTCTAAACTTCTGACAATAAATCTCTATCTCATCCTGACCCTGACACAGAGCCAGCAAATTTTTCTCTGCCTGATCCACTGAATTAGGTTCGTCGTACAGCAATCCGAGCGCCAGAAAAAACGCATCAATATTACACAATGCAGGATCTCCTGGCGCAAGGGAAAATGCCCAGTCTTGAGGGTCGCCACGTAATAAAGAAATAATGATCTTAACTTGTTGAACTAGGCCACCAGATGAGCGGGGTTTCAAAGCCAGAAATAGTTTACAATTATTTTTAAAATTCAAAAACTTAGCTCTATCTCCAGAAAACAACTCAGGAATAGGAATTTTAGGTTCTAACATAGGATTCTGAACCACTAAATCTTGAATATTCTGTACATTTATAGCGAGATTATCCATCAAAGAGAACAGACCTTGAATGTCCATGTCCACACCTGTGTTCTGAACCACCCTGATGTAAAGGGGAAAAGAAAGACAGAACACAGTGCAAAGAAAAAAAAATGGTCTCAGAACTTCTCTTTTCCCTCTATTGAGAAGCATTAGTACTTTGGGCCTCCAGTACTGTTATGAACAGGTAATTCAGAACCACAATGGACATTGAAGTTCAGAGCACACAAAGTGACCTGACAATTACCAAAAACAAAGGACGAGCTCTGAGACGTGGAAACTCTGCTGACCGCAATCCCTAATCCTATCACACCACACTAGAGGTAGCCGTGGATTGCGCCTAACGCTCCCTATGCAACTCGGCACAGCCTGAGAAACTAACTAGCCCTGAAGATAGAAAAATAAGCCTACCTTGCCTCAGAGAAATTCCCCAAAGGAAAAGGCAGCCCCCCACATATAATGACTGTGAGTAAGATGAAAATACAAACACAGAGATGAAATAGATTTAGCAAAGTGAGGCCCGACTTACTGAATAGTCCGAGGATAGGAAAGATAGCTTTGCGGTCAACACAAAAACCTACAAACAACCACGCAGAGGGGCAAAAAGACCCTCCGCACCGACTAACGGTACGGAGGTGCTCCCTCTGCGTCTCAGAGCTTCCAGCAAGCAAGAAAAACCAATATAGCAAGCTGGACAATAAAAATAGCAAACAAAAATAACACAAGCAAAACTTAGCTTATGCAGGAAGACAGGCCACAGGAACGATCCAGGAGGAAGCAAGACCAATACTAGAACATTGACTGGAGGCCAGGATCAAAGCACCAGGTGGAGTTAAATAGAGCAGCACCTAACGACTTAACCTCATCACCTGAGGAAGGAAACTCAGAAGCCGCAGTACCACTCTCATCCACCAAAGGAAGCTCATAGACAGAACAAGCCGAAGTCAGAGGCGTAGCTAGAGCTTTTGCCGCCCGGGGCTGTTCCCCAGCTCAATACACACAAAGGTTACCAAAAATGGTTTTCCTGTTTTGTAGAACTTAAACTGGGCCTAATGGTGTCACCCCCACATGCCACACCTGTGACTTAATACCACCACACCATGACCAGGCCACATAGTGACCGAATAATACTACATACAAGGGACAAATACCACCGCACCATTTCCAGACCACATATTACCACCACATAGTGACTGAATACTACAATACTGATCAGTAATAAAAAAAAAAACACAATACTATCACCATAAGTGCCAGTATTCACAGGAGATCTGTACTTAGTATGCAGTGTCTGTGTAGAGGTAATACAGAGATCACTGGTGACATTATACACAGGACCTCTATATAGTATACAGTGTATAGTGTCAGTGTATAGGTAACACTGACTCACCAGTGACGTCTCTAGGTGAAGTTCTTCATCTTTCATCCAGCACAGACCGCCATCATTCCTTCCAGCCAGGACTCGTTTCTGCAGGAAATAACACAGTTATCTCGAGCTCCGCTTGCAGAACACATTACTTAATTTTTCACAACTTCTACATTACACCACATGAAGAAAAAAAGGTGATATAGTGTCACTCTGCACAGTAACAGGACCGCCCCCCCATTTAAAACAGTATACTCAAAAAATAAAATAAATACATCACTGCAGTAACAATATCCCTTAATTATCCCCTATGGTAATAATATTCCCCACCCTGGCCCCGTTTATCTCATTCCTGGCTCCAGCCATATGTTGTCGTATCCTGCCCTCATGAGTATCCATTCTACCCCATATGATCTCCCCATCCTGCCCCACCAGCCTCCATCGTATCCGTCCTGCCCCATGATCCAATCCTGCCCCGTGTCTCCAATCATGCCCCGTATCTACATTCTGCCCATGCCTCAAGTCCTGCCCCCAGTGTGTCCAGCATATTACCCCCATGTTGTCCAGCAATCTGCCCCAGTGTGTCCAGCATATTACCCCCATGTTGTCCAGCAATCTGCCCCAGTGTGTCCAGCATATTACCCCCAGTGTGTCCAGCAATCTGCCCCAGTATGTCCAGCATATTACCCCCAGTGTGTCCAGCAATCTGCCCCAGTGTCCAGCCTTTCCCCAGTGTGTCCAGCAGTCTGCCCCAGTGTGTCCAGCATATTACCCCCAGTGTCCAGCATTGCCCCAGTGTGTCCAGTATATTACCCCCAGTGTGTCCAGCAATCTGCCCCAGTGTCCAGCATTGCCCCAGTGTGTCCAGAAGTCTGCCCCAGGGTCTCCAGCATTGCCTCAATGTGTCCAGAAATCTGCCCCAGGGTCTCCAGTATTGCCCCAGTGTGTCCAGCAATCTGCCCCAGGGTCTCCAGTATTGCCCCAGTGTGTCCAGCATTCTGCCCCATAGTCTCCTGTACTGCCCCAGCGTGTCCAGCATTCTGCCCCATGGTCTCCAGTATTGCCCCAGTGTGTCCAGCAATCTGCCCCATGGTCTCCTGTATTGCCCCAGTGTGTCCAGCATTCTGCCCCATGGTCTCCAGTATTGCCCCGGTGTGTCCAGCAATCTGCCCCATGGTCTCCAGTATTGCCCCAGTATGTCCAGAAGTCTGCCCCAGGGTCTCCAGCATTGCCTCAATGTGTCCTGAGATCTGCCCCATGGTCTCCAGTATTCAGTGTGTCCAGCATTCTGCCCCATAGTCTCCTGTACTGCCCCAGTGTGTCCAGCATTCTGCCCCATGGTCTCCAGTATTGCCCCAGTGTGTCCAGCATTCTGCCCCATGGTCTCCAGTATTGCCCCAGTGTGTCCAGCATTCTGCCCCATGGTCTCCAGTATTGCCCCAGTGTGTCCAGCATTGTGCCCCATGGTCTCCAGTATTGCCCCAGTGTGTCCAGCAATCTGCCCCATAGTCTCCTGTATTGCCCCAGTGTGTCCAGCAATCTGCCCCATGGTCTCCTGTATTGCCCCAGTGTGTCCAGCAATCTGCCCCATGGTCTCCTGTATTGCCCCAGTGTGTCCAGCAATCTGCCCCATAGTCTCCTGTATTGCCCCAGTGTGTCCAGCAATCTGCCCCATGGTCTCCTGTATTGCCCCAGTGTGTCCAGCATTCTGCCCCATGGTCTCCAGCATTGCCCCAGCCCCAGACAGTCAGAAATAAAGAAAAAAAAAAAAAAGTAAAATCCTCACCTCTCCCGTTCCCAGCGCAGGTCCGGTGCAGTCAGCGTCTCTCCGGCTCTGCGACGCTCAGGACAGAGAGGCAGAGCGGCGCGCACAGTAGTGACGTCATCGCGCCCTCTGCTCTGAGACGTCGCAGAGTCAGAGGACGCTGAAGCCGCAGGAACCAGGAGAGGTGAGTATTAGAGCGGGGGGGCGGGGGCGGGGGCGGGACCCGGGGGTGGGGGGAGCTGGCCCTGGTCGTGGCGGCGGACGGCGCCGCCCGAAGATTTAAAGGGGCGTCTTTTTTTTTAATTTTTTTTTATTTTTTATCTTCTTCTCCTGCAGCGCCGGCCGCCCCCAGCATTGTGCCGCCCGGGGCGGACCGCCCCCCCCGCACCCCCCTTCCTACACCACTGGCCGAAGTACCACTCTCGACCACAGGAGGGAGCTTGGCCACAGAATTCACAACAGAGAGCATTATACTGCCTCTGTACAAATCCCTAGTTAGACCGCACATGGAGTACTGTGTCCAGTTTTGGGCACCGGTGCTCAGGAAGGATATAATGGAACTAGAGAGAGTACAAAGTTGGGCAACAAAATTAATAAAGGGGATGGGAGAACTACAATACCCAGATAGATTAGCGAAATTAGGATTATTTAGTCTAGAAAAAAGACGACTGAGGGGCGATCTAATAACCATGTATAAGTATATAAGGGGACAATACAAATATCTCGCTGAGGATCTGTTTATACCAAGGAAGGTGACGGGCACAAGGGGGCATTCTTTGCGTCTGGAGGAGAGAAGGTTTTTCCACCAACATAGAAGAGGATTCTTTACTGTTAGGGCAGTGAGAATCTGGAATTGCTTGCCTGAGGAGGTGGTGATGGCGAACTCAGTCGAGGGGTTCAAGAGAGGCCTGGATGTCTTCCTGGAGCAGAACAATATTGTATCATACAATTATTAGGTTCTGTAGAAGGACGTAGATCTGGGGATTTATTATGATGGAATATAGGCTGAACTGGATGGACAAATGTCTTTTTTCGGCCTTACTAACTATGTTACTATGTTACTATGTTACTTATGTTACTATGTTACTAAATACAATACAATACATATAATTCAGTCTCTGTTGTGTAACACCCATAAATATCGAGGAGTCATTGTCATCATACTTGTCATTGTTGTATCTAGATTTGTTAATGAGCTTTGGACATTGTTTGCAGGAGCCACAAGCATAAAGGAGTTGATCAGATCCTTTGTTGGGGTTATTACTGGTGCCATTGAGATGTTCAAAATACATTCATTGGCAAAAATTGTGCATTGTTGACTCTGTTTGTAGAAACACTGAGCGCTGGTCATGGCCGTGGGGTACTCGGGCCGGGTCCAACGGTTCTTAAAGGGGTTGGTCACGGCAGCAGTGGCCGGGTCCGTGGCCCTGGGCGTCCAATAAAACTCAATGAAATCAAAGGGGAAATCAAGTTTATAGGGGAATTGTTCGTGACGCCATCTATGGTGTTCAGCTATGGAAAGCCGACGCTGCTTAAACAGACCGCTGGGGCTGATGGTGATGCAGCAGAGTTCTTACAGCTCTCTACAGGTAGAGCTTAATTCCAGGGCATTTAAAGAATTAAAGTTACTGATGATAAATGTAGTGACTCAGGGCAGGTGACGCAGTACGCAGTAATAATTCAGAGGACACAGCAGGGTGCAGTTTCCACACTTTTACTCACAGTTCTTAGATGCAGTCCCCAGCCGGGGTGCTGTGTCTTCTGGGTCTGTGGCCCAGCCAGCTCTCAGGTAATTCGGGGTACACTTTGCTTATGTTCCTTTCCTGGCCGTCTCGCTGCGCTGGCTCCCACCTCTCCTGCCCTATGCCTTCACACACAGTGTCCCAAGCCAGCAGCCTCAGATCTCGCCGGGCAACGTCTTTCTGGTCCCCTTGATCCTATGTGGCTGCCCTTTCAGCGAATATGTGTGGATGTGCCTGTGGCACGTGCAGTCACCTCAGCCTCCGCTTTGCTAGCTGAGCCTTGTAATTCTCACTAGACTAGGGCCTGTCCCTTAACTGCGACCTGGTCACTCCACCCTGCTATGGTCGGTGTGGATGCGGGCCCCACAGGTGGATTCCTCACTACCCGTGCCCCTAGGACCCCTTCTCTCTCCTCTTTCTGTCAGGAGCTGCTCTCTGTTTTCCTTGTTCTCTCTGTCCTCTGGTGCTGGGACTAGCCCCTCACTGCTCAAGTCCCCAGCTCCAACTCTCTCTCACATCTGCTCTGCTCTCCTCTTCCCCACAGACTGACTAACTTCCTAGACCTTTCCTGACTCCTACTATTTCCATGACAACCCCTCTGTCACTCTCTCCACCCACACCTTCTACCTAGTCCCTCCCTGGCCTTGAGAGATCTGGTGTTGGATTCAAGTGTGTGGGTTCTGTATTATACCCCCCCTCCTTACCCAAGAGCGGAGCACCACACCTCGTCCGAGGTGCAGTACCTCTGTAGCGACTGGACCTCAGGGGCGCCACAGATATTCATGCCATTCCTTATAGATACGGGTCCTACATTTGTCTCGTTCATGGCCGAAAATGTAATATGTGATATTATGTTACATTCCTGGGATATTTGAGGGTCTGTACAACCATGTGACCTCTTCTGCCAATCACTGGTCTCAGCAGTCACATGACACACAGCTCTGGCAAAAATTAAGAGACCACCACATCAAATCCTTGTCATGGGCAGCCCAATATCCAGACCTGAACCCCATTGAAAACCTCTGGAATATAATCAAGAGGATGATGGATAGTCACAAACCATCAACAAAGAAGAACTGCTTACGTTTTTGCACCAGAAGCAGTGTGAAAGACTGGTGGAAAGCATGCCAAGACGCATGAAAGCTGTGATTAAAAATAATGGTTATTCCACAAAATATTGATCTCTGAACTCTTCCTGATTAAAACGTTAGTATTGTGGTTTCTAAATGTTTATGATCTTGTTTTCTTTGCATTATTTGAGGTCTGAAAGCACTGTTTTGCTTTTTTATTTTGACCATTTTTCTTTGTCAGAAAAAAAATACAAAAATTATTGTTTGGAAATTCATAGACATGTTGTCAGAAGTTGATAGACTAAAAGAACAATTTACATTTTACTCAAAAATGTACCTACAAAGAGAAAAATCAGACAAACTCAACATTTTGCAGTTGCCAGAGCTGTATGAAGAAAAGTGGGATTTTTTTTTTTTTTTTTTTGTATACTTTCTTTCCTATTTCTTGAACAAACTGTCATAAAAAAAAAAAAACTAAACGTCAGTTACAGACAATTCTGAATGTAAAAAAAGAAAAATAAGAAAAGTAGAAATTGGGTAAATTGCTGACAGATGCGTTGCACTTGAAGACTCTCCTACAGTATTTGAGATAATTGGGGGGGGTTCAGGAACCCCATGAATAGGATAGTGCACCTCCTTATTGGAGATTACAAGCGTCACAGCTCACAAAGATGAGAGATCTGCAAGAAGTACAAGGACAGTGATGGAGGGGACCCAGAAATAGCTTGGCTCCCCCGCATTCCTGGGCTGGCAACTGTTCAGACCCCTGAGCCAGTGGGAGAGGTGCTGGCTGTTCCCCTGGTGAGGCTGCTGCTGCTCTGGACTCCTCCTAAAAGAGTGTGTGTCGCTTTAAGCGTGCCGGCTGCCTGTGTGTGAGTCAGACAGAGCTGCACATGGTGCTCCCAGCAGAAGCACAGACCCCTTCTTAAAGGGCTCCAGACCCTGAGTGAGAGGGACCAGAGCAGACATGCATCCCAAGGAGCTGTGTGTCCCCTTCCTCCTGTCTGTCCTGCACTCTTTCGCCTCCACTCTGGAACCTTATGACCTGCTCTATGATCATGGGATAGAGGCTTACTATAGGAATGACTTCCAGAAGGTGGTTTACTACATGGAGATGGCTGTCAGCAGCTTCTCCCAGCTCAGGCAGACCAAGATCAGCTGCAGCCTGGGCTGTAACAAGAGGTTCCCCCTGCAGCAAACTCTCAGGAACTGGGAGCTGAAGTTTGCCAGTGTGGTGCTCCAGCGGGCATCCTGTGTGCACCAGTGTGAGGAGGGCATCCTGGGGGCACTGACCAGGCACAAAGTCACTGAGGACATCAGGAGCGAGTTCCACAGGAGAATTCCCTACAACTTCCTGCAGAGGGCGTACTTTAAGGTAAGACTGCACTTGTGACCATTGGGATATTGTTATTATTGACATTATTTCACTATGAATAATGACACTTTCATTATTATTGTACTATTTCAATATTGTCCCCTCTTCAGTAATAGTAAATAATAATATTTTCTTCTATATACATTTATGAAAGAATATTGTCCACTTTATTAAGCAATATATTAGTGGAGATAGAATAATAAATATATATAATTTATCTTTGCAATACCCAGACGTGTTCAGGAATGTGGCACCGCGACATAGCAATGCTAGGCTGTATCTCCGCTGTGCAGTGATTTCAGATAGGAAAACTACTCTAAGGCTATGTGCACACGTTGCAGATTATTTGCGGTTTTTTTGCGCTATAAAACCGCAAATAATCTGCATACATTAAGCATCCCATCATTTATAATGGAATCTGCCATTTCTGTGCACATGATGTGCGTTTTTCCGCATGAAAAACGCATTGCGGAAAAATAATGAACCTGTTCATTAATTTTGCGGGTTTTTTTTGCGGATTTCCCACTGTCTAATGCATTGGGAAATGTCCGGGAAAAACCGTGCAAAAAACGCGCCAAAACCGCGCAAAAACCGCGCAAAAAAACGCATGCGGATTTCATGCGGAAATCTGGCAGAAATGTCCAGATTTCCACAGGAATTTTCTGCATGAATTCCTGAACGTGTGCACATAGCCTAAAAGTTGTAGAAAGAAGCCATACTTAGCATGACATGAGAGACATGGGGCTTTTAGCAGCACAAACAGCAGCTGTCATGCTGAGGCCGGGATCACACAAGCGTAGATCCTCTCTTCCGAGAGAATGAGGCCAATTCAATTAGCGACACTCCGATCAAACTCTGCTGCGAGTGATCAGAGTGTCAGCGTAGTGTGATCCGATTCTCTTGGATGAGAAGATGGAGAGAAAAATTTGTGTATTCTGCAGAAATCGGACTGCTCTTGGATGTCATCTGAGTGCAGTCCGATGTTTTCCACCCACCCGCAAACTTGAAAAACACAGAACGGCACTGTCAACAAGAATAACATTGATATGCTACCCGATAATGGTAAAAGTGTCTTTATAAACATGGCAGGAAAAAGAAAAGATAGTATGCTTTCATTAATAAGTTCCATATTGTACCAATTCCTCTACCAAATATTGATATTGATACCTTTGATGTTTTTCTTGCTAAATAGGATATGGTGTTGTGGGTGCAAAATGTTTCCATATTGCCAATATACCGTTATGTCAGGATAGTGTTCATCAAAAAAAGTAGCTCGAAATAAAGCTCTTTATCAAACTATGAATGATTTATATATTGCTGAGTACAGGATGTATCTAGAATATAGATCTAATATACGGTACATATTTCTATGGATGTGAATCTAGATTTAGATATAAGGGTTACAAGTGGCGTAGGTCTAGCACAGTGTTCCCCAACACGTGGCCCAGATGCCACATGTGACACGATGGTCCCTTGCCTGCTGCTCTCAAGCTTGTGCCAGCATAATGCCATCATGCCCTATTGGCATTATGGATGTCCTAGTATTCAGTTAACGCCAGGGTGCAACCCATAAAGCTAATATGGATCTTGGAAGTTGTGAATGTTGGAAACTTCTTCTCTAAGGTCGGCGTCACACTAGCGAATTTTACGGACGTATGAGCGCAGAAAATACGTCCAGAAAATACACATTGCACACGGCCCAATGATTCTCTATGGGGCAGCTCCTATCTGCCGTGTATTACGCATCCGTAATATACGGTATGTTACGGGCATAAAAAAAATCGCAGCATGCTGCGTTTGTCAGCATATTGCACAAAAAATACGCCAATGAAAGTCTATGGGGGCGAGAAAATTACGGATTACACACGGACCATGCGTGTGACTTGCTAGAAATGCGCAGCGTTGTTCTATAAAAAAAGCCGGCAATTCAGTGCGGTGTACAGTAAAATCACACTGACAGGTTAGAATAGAATAGCTAAGATAAATGTCTACACATAGTATAGGTAGAGAGATATATATGTACGTACATACATACATACATACATCATATATTCAGCGCTAGATAGGAAAAGCCGGCAATTGAATTACCTTACCGGCTTTTCTGCTTTCTCCTTCACAAACCCGACAGGATATGAGACATGGTTTACATACAGTAAACCATCTCATATCCCTTCTTTTATTACATATTCCTCTTTAGTAATGTAAGAAGTGTCTTTGTGTCAAATTTGGAGTCTCTAGCTATTAAATTAAAGGGTTAAATCCCAGAAAAAATTGGCATGGGCTCCCGTGCAATTTTCTCCGCCAGAGTGAGAAAGCCAGTGACTGAGGGCAGATATTAATACCGTAGCCTAGAGAGGGACCACGGTTATAGGACCCCCCCCCGGCTAAAAACATCTGCCCCCAGCCACCCCAGAACAGGCACATCTGTAAGATGCGCCTATTCTGGCTCTTAGCCTCTCTCTTCCCACTCCCCTGTAAGTGGTGGGATATGGGGTAATGTAGGGTTAATGTCACCTTGCTATTGTAAGGTGACATTAAAGGGCCACTGTCACCCCCCTCCAGCCGTTATAAACTAAAAGAGCCACCTTGTGCAGCAGTAATGCTGCATTCTAACAAGGAGGCTCTTTTAGTTTTTGTTTCTGTTATTGCCCCAATAAATGTATTTATAATTCTGCTGAAATACCTGTCTTTGTCCATGGAGGCGGGACTGAAGCCTCCTCTTAGAAGCGCCCAACTGCCGTCAGTCATCTCTTGTGTAGATTTTCGCCGCCCCCTCAGCGCTGTTATTGTGTGAATTCCGGCGCCTGCGCTCTGCTCTTCTGCCTTGCGCAGGCGCATAGAGCATTATCCGTCCGAGCGCTGGTGCCGGGTTCCTGGTCTCTAATCTTAGCTGCTGTTAACCTGTGATTTCTAAGGCTGGTGACTCGGATAAACTTATCCTCAGAAGCAGAGGTGACTCTTGGTCTTCCATTCCTGGGGCGGTGCTCATGTGAGCCAGCTTCTTTGTAGTGCTTGATGGTTTTTGCAACTGCACTCGAGGACACTTTCAAAGTTTTCCCAATTTTTCGGACTGACTGACCTTCATGTCTTAAAGTAATGATGGCCACTCGTTTTTCTTAGCTGCTTTTTTCTTGCCATAATGCAAATTCTAACAGTCTATTCAGTAGGACTATCAGCTGTGTATCCACCAGACTTCTGCACAACACAACTGATGGCCCCAACCCCATTTATAAGGCAAGAAATTCCACTTATTAAACCTGACAGGGCACACCTGTGAAGTGAAAACCATTCCCGGTGACTACCTCTTGAAGCTCATCAAGAGAATGCCAAGAGTGTGCAAAGCAGTCATCAAAGCAAAAGGTGGCTACTTTGAAGAACCTAGAATACAAGACATAATTTCCGTTGTTTCACACTTTTTTGTTAAGTATATAATTCCACATGTGTTAATTCATAGTTTTGATGCCTTCATTGTGAATGCACAATTTTCATAGTCATGAAAATACAGAAAAATCTTTAAATGAGAAGGTGTGTCCAAACTTTTGGTCTGTACTGTATATATTTGCAAAGTTTGTTTCTTGTCCAATATTTTCTACATGGCTATAAAGAAAAAGTGTACTTGATTTTTGGTGAATACTTTTCCTGACTTCTTGTAAAAGTTTTTCATTAAGATAGAGTTTGGAATCATATTCATTGAGAAGTTTGATGGGCATCTTACGCAGGATCCTAGTTGAAGCTGTATTTTATATAGCAAGTGTTTTGGAAAAGATTGCCTCTGTCTATTTCTCTAAGGCCACAATGTCCCTTACGTCCGACCATAACATGAGTGGTAGTTCATAGGACATCTGCTCTTTAATCATAAGCTTCAGCTTCCTCTTTTAAAGACAAGTTTTCAAAAACCACTGAGATATATTTAACAAAAGAAACAGGAGTGACTTTTAAATAGAAAGTGGGATTGTTCTTATTTTAAATGAGATGCCTAGTTATAAAGATCTAAAGATGTTCTGAAATATGTTTTTAAAAAGAAAACTTTTAAAATGTAAGTTATCCAAGGTGGTTTAGTCTTCAGTAATCTACTAAGGTCCTGAGACCCAGTAGCTCCTGTTCTGATTTGCTCCCGACACAGGAGTTTTCTTTTTTTGTGCTGTGAGTGAAGGGAGCTGGCTTATTTGCTTGTCTCATTTGCTAGACCAGACCCATTTTCTGTTACTGCCCACATATAGACAGAGAAGGAGGCTCATTAGATTTTTAAAGTGAGCCAGATGGTCATCTCCCTTCATACAAAGCACTGATGAAATGCCAGCAAAGAAAACTCTGGAGAACAAGTGTGAAGTAGCTGTGCCAGCACCTGACAACAGAGCAAATATCTGAAGATTGAGCACCTTGCATAGTTAAAGGGAACCTGTCACCCCGAAATTCGCGGGTGAGGTAAGCCCACCGGCATCAGGGGCTTATCTACAGCATTCTGTAATGCTGTAGATAAGCCCCCGATGTTACCTGAAAGAGGAGAAAAAGACGTTATATTATACTCACCCAGGGGCGGTCCCACTGCTGGTCAGGTCGGATGGGTGTCTCTGGTCCTCTGCGGCGCCTCCCATCTTCATTAGAAGACGTCCTCTTCTGATCTTCAGCCACGGCTCCGGCGCAGGCGTACTTTGCTCTGCCCTGTTGAAAGCAGACAAAGTACTGCAGTGCGCAGGCACCGGGCCTCTGATCTTTCCGGCGCCTGCGCACTGCAGTACTATCATCTGCCCTCAACAGGGCAGAGCAAAGTACGCCTGCGCCGGAGCCGTGGCTGAAGATTAGAAGAGGACGTCTTGTAATGAAGATGGGAGGCGCCGCAGCTGACCAGAGACGCCCATCCGACTGGACCAGCAGCGGGACCGCCCCTGGGTGAGTATAATATAACGTCTTTTTCTCATCTTTCAGGTAACATCGGGGGCTTATCTACAGCATTGCAGAATGCTGTAGATAAGCCCCTGATGCCGGTGGGCTTACCTCACCCGCGAATTTCGGGGTGACAGGTTCCCTTTAAAGTCTATTAGTAAATTGTATAGTTTACTATTTTAAGCATATTTTGGTGTGTTTTTAATAGACAACCCCTTAAAGATGCTCTTATCCTGAGTTATTTCTAATTAACTCTTCACCAAAAGTTTTGGAAAAGGCAAATGTGATTTGTTACTGGTGGAACCAAGGCAATGGTTCCTCTAAAATGTTCTCAGTTAACACAGATAGTAATAATTTGATTATAGTCATGATATATTAGCTAGACTAGGTAGATACAAAAAATGGAAGCAGCACTCCAAAAACAGTGCAAATTATAGGACCATAAAGATCCATGTGGCGACGTTTCATTTGATAATGTGAACTCCTCTCAAGGCTTGACGATCAAAGAGAGGCCACACAATTATAGCGGTAAAATTTGCCATACACATCAGCTGAACTCAATTGTCATGATTCGGGCCGGGATTTGTTTCATGCTAATTTCTCCCTGGTTTGGTCATGCGGGGATTAACCTTCTTTGCCTCATTTTGGGTTCTGTTTGGCTATTTCAGTCTGCTGTGGCCTGCATAGCAATGTCAGTGATAGTTCATGCTCCCAGGCTAGAGCAGCTGAACCCTTGATACTGTGTTTTGTCCTCTGCCCGTTTACTCTGTTCCCATGACTTCCCTTTCCTGCCACCCCGCTTGTCTTAAAATACCTTCACACTGAGTGACGCTGCAGCGATCCAGACAACGATCCGGATCGCTGCAGCGTCGCTGTTTGGTCGCTGGAGAGCTGTCACACAGACAGCTCTCCAGCGACCAACGATGCCGGTAACCAGGGTAAACATCGGGTTACTAAGCGCAGTCACCGCTTTGCTTTCCGGCCGCTGTGCTTACACAGGGCAGAGAAGCAGAGCTCCGAGGGACAGACAGCGGAAGGTAAGTATGAAGTGTTTTTTTTTTTTTTTCTTTAACGCTGGTAACCAGGGTAAACATCGGGTTACTAAGCACGGCCCTGCGCTTAGTAACCCGATGTTTACCCTGGTTACCAGTGAAGACATCGCTGAATCGGTGTCACACACGCCGATTCAGCGATGTCTACAGGAGGTCCAGCGACGAAAGAAAGTGCTGGCCTTCTAGCTCCGACCAACGACATCACAGCAGGATCCTGATCGCTGCTGCGTGTCAAACTGAACGATATCGCTAGCTAGGATGCTGCAACGTCACGGATCGCTAGCGATATCGTTCAGTGTGAAGGTACCTTCTGGCCTGCTTTACGGTCTCTGGTCTCGGTTATCTCTGTTCCCGTCTGGCTCTGACTTCTGGTTTGTATTTGACCACGTGTATTGCTGTGACCTCTGGTATTTCTTGTCCTGACTGGTTCTTACTTGGCTCGTCTGACCTCCCTTTCGCCACCTGGTGGTGCTTGTGCTGCTTCTCAGTGGTGTTATGCTGTGTGTGCAACCTTTTTTACCTTATCAGCATCCCCTGGTTGTGCTATACTGCACTGCGGCAGCATTTCACCAATGACTTGAATTTTATTTTATTTTTTACAAATTTTTAAACAGTTCTTTACACTTTTTGGACAGCACATGGGGTCAAACAATGAAGTAAGATTTTTTTTCTGTCAAGTGATTGATCCGTCCCTTGCATGAAATAAAATTTAATTTTTTTGTTTCTATAACTGAGCAGAAAAACGTAATTCTTGACTCTAAAGTGAACATGGCCTAATTTCTGTCCATGTAATTAGATATCAGCTTTGTGTAACTTTTCCTCTGCCACTTCCCACATGGTGTGTATTTGAAAGGTTTTCCCAGCTGCTGTCTTCCATCCCAATGACCCTTGTTTCTAGGATGATACATTTCTGTGTTGTAATTAGAGTCTCTTTGGAATGAGTCAGCTGAGAGTACATCCTGTGCAGTCTGAGGGCAGCGGCCTGTAATCTCTGTACTGGCTGCTGGGCATAAACAAGGGTCTTTAAGGTCTTGGTGACAAATCCCCTCTTGGTATTTTTTATCTACAGTATTTCTCAAGGGACATCTGTCATATCAAGTAAAACATACAGTGATGGCATGGGAACATTTCTAATTAAAAAGCCTATGTTTAGTAAGCTGAGAGGTTCATTTCTTCCTACTACAATTAATCTTATACTTAGCTTTGTTGTGTACTATGGGGGCGATTCATAGCGATTTTCATGCCTCTTAATGAATCGGGCGCAGTGGTGTGCACCTCGCCACAAATCTTACTCCAACCCATGTAGTGTAGCAAATGCCTCCACTGCCCCCGTTCCGCCCCTGCTTCGCCCACTTTGAGCTGGGGCGAGAATGGCATTAACATGGCAAAAGTCACATTTTTTTTTTTTGCGCAACCTTAAGTTTGTGAAAAAATGCTACTATTTGAAGCTTTTTTTGCCAATCAGGCAAAAAAGCTTTGATGAATAGCCCCCTATGTGTGTTGTATTATGAACTGAGGTTCAGAGGTCTCCTTAAATCTATGAATTGCCATTTTTTCGTATATTGTTTTAGAGCTGTTGTTACCCACATAAATGATATGTTCATCTTAGCTGCCAGAGAATTGAACACTAGGGTTGAGCAAAACGGATGGGATAAATTCAAAAATCGCCGACTTTCAGCAAAGTCGGGTTTCATGAAACCCAACCTGATCCTAGTGTGGGATCAGCCATGAGGTCGCCGATCTGTGCGCAAAAGTCGCGTTTTATATGAGGCTTTCAGCGCCATTTTTCAGCCAATGAAGGAGGACGCAGAGTGTGGGCAGCGTGATGACATAGGTCTCGGTTCCCACCATCTTAGAGAAGGGCATGACAGTGATTGGCTTGCTTTCTGTGGCGTCACAGGGCCTATAAAGGGGCGTGCACGCCGACCGCCATCTTACTTATGCTGATCTTAGCATAGGGAGAGATTGCTGCAGCTTCATCAGAAGAAGGGATACAGTTAGGGAGGGAAGATTAACCCCCAAACTGCTTGTGCTGTAGCGATTTCCACTGTCCAACACCACCATTTTTTTGCAGGGACAGTGGAGGCTATATTTTTGTGCTTCCGCTCTGTAGCTTATTAGGCTGCCTTATAATGTTCCCTGATAGCTGCATTGTTGTTTGCATGCTGCTGTGCAAACCAACTGCTTTTTTAAAAGCAAAAATCCTGTTGCTCCTTTCTGCACAGTTATCTTGTTTATTTGTCCACACTTTTGTGTGCAGCAGTCCTTTTTATTGCTGCCATACTTTTCCTGAGATCATTGTAGGGAGATTGAAATTGTACTACAGTCCTTGTATTTTTTGATATATTTTCCAGCCACTTTCTGCCACTTACATTGTGTTGTTATATACACTGGGCCTGAGTTTTGGTTCAGTCTCCCAAAAAAAAGGGAGATTCAATTTCTCACAAAGTGGATTTGCAGTGCTTCCTCAAAAATTATCCGGAGTTACCAGCCCTGCTCCTGAAGGTGCGAAGACTTTGCTCGCACATCCGCCGGTCGCCTGTACAATCCAGCCTTATGCTGAACCATCAGCGATCGCTGAATCTTCCCCAGCACCGCGTAATAATTGACGTTGCAACAAGGTGGAACTCCACACTGCACATAGTTCAGAGGCTGTGCGAATAGAGGCGTGCTGTAATTAATTTGTGGGAGGATACACATACACGGGCAGGCACTTGGATGGCAGACATGGAGTTGTCTGGTGTGCAGTGGTCGAAGCTACAAGACCTCTGTCAAGTCCTTCAGTGTTTTGAGGAATGCACACGGCTGGTAAGTGCAGACGACGCCTTCATAAGCATGAGAATCCCACTAATGCGTCTGCTGATGCAAAGTTTGACGCACATTAAGGAACAGGCGTTTGCGACTGAGGAGGAGGGAAGCCTTGATGACAGTCAGCCATTGTCTGCTCAGGGACCCTCCTGGACGAGGTGGCGGATGAAGAGGAGGAGGAGGAGGATGATGGGGATGAATATTTATGGAAGAAGGATGCTTCTCAGGGGGCAATAGAAACTGGTGGCGTTGCAAGGTCAGGTACAGGGTTTTTGCGGGCCACAAGTGATGTTGATTTGCAAGAAAGTGCTCCTCAACCCAGCACAAGCAGTGAATTGACACCTGGAACATTGGCCCAAATGGCTGGATATGCCTTGCGTATCCTAAAAAGGGACCCCCGCATTATGAAAATGATGACCGATGACAATTACTGGTTGCCCTGCCTCCTGGATCCACGATATAAAGGAAAATTGCAAAATATCATGCCACATGAGAACATTAAGCAAATATTGGCTACCAAACAAGCAACTCTTGTAGACCATTTGGTTCAGGCATTCCCAGCACACAGCAGCGGTGATGGTTCTCACACGAGCCGTAGGGGGCAAAATGGCAGAGGTGTTAGAGGTGCACAAATCTGAAGTGGCGTTGGACAGAGGGGTTTTATGACCATGTTGTGGAGTGATTTCGCAATGACCGCTGACACGACAGGTACTGCTGCATCGATTCAAAGTGACAGGAGACAGCATTTGCCCAGTATGGTTATGAACTACTTTTCCTCCCTTATCAATGTTCTCCCTCACAGGTCATTCCCCTTTGATTACTGGGCATCTAAAATAGACATCTGGCCTGAATTGGCAGAATATGCATTACAGGAGCTCGCTTGCCCTGCTGCTAGTGTGCTAAAAGAAAGAGTCTTCAGTGCTGCTGGTTCAATAATGACCGAAAAAAGGACACGTCTGGCTACCCAGAATGTTGATGATCTAACCTTCATTAAAATGAACCAATCATGGATTTCAAATTATTTTGCCCCACCTTCCCCTGCTGACACGTAGCTTGCCTGAAAAATGTCTTGCGTTTGGCCTCCTCTTACTGACTTCGCCAATTCTACCATTTGCAGCTGCTGAAGGTCCACCATAGGCCATTTTTATACCGCCCTAAATGGGCTTACTCCCCCCACAGGGCCGTGGTCACCACCTGGCGCAAGCACCTGTGCGAGTGCCTTTTGCCTGGACAGGTGGGTGGGCCCACTCTTGGGCGACGGCACTGGCACAGGTTCCCTCATAGTACAATGAAGTGTCTCTGATGGTGGTGGTGCACAACCAACATCAAGCACACCGTTGTAATATGAGGGGCCCTCTGACAGTACCGCCGCCCGCGAGAGAGTGTACCCCCCCAGCTCGAACAGTGCTCTACCACTTGCAATACTTACCTCTCCCTGCTCCACCACTGTGTAGTCTGTGCTGTTAAATCCTTCAATGGCAGTGCCAATACATATTTGTTGAAATGATAGATGATAGTTAAAATATACAGGGGCCCTGGCCTCTATTTAGACCAGTTAATACTTTGCGCCTACTACCACTGTCTGCTACTTAGCAGAGGAGCCCACCCCTGTACCTAGCTATGCCACCTGTTTATTTATGAACTAATTTTTTTGGCAGATATTTAGCCCACTTTTTATTATTTGGGCCTACTAACTGTGTCTGCCACTCATTACAGTTTTCCTCCACTGAACAAAGAAACGCCGCCTGTTTAGTCCTGTTACCAGTTTTGAACTGCATTTAGCCTACTTTATTATTTGGGCCTATATCTGTGTTTCCTCCTCACCCTGCCCATTGCCCAGCCACTGCTAGATGAGTCTGCTGGTACATTGACCCAGACCACTACATTCCCATTGCACTCTACACAGCCAGAATCTGACCCTGCTGAAAGTCAGGTTCCCCTTCCCGCATACTATACCACCTTACAAGGGGACAAAGAGGAAGGTGCAGATGAAAGTGCAGGTTCCTTCATCAGGTGAGGGGGCATAGTCATTGACGACGTCACTGGCACAGGGCCCCTCATAGTACGCAAAAATGTCTTTGCCAGTGGGAGGCGCCACCCGCCGTCAAACACACCGCCGTACTATGAGGGGCCCTGTGCCAGTGCCAATGAGTGGGCCCCCCCTGCTTGCTCAGGATCACAGCATTTGCAAAGTTGAAATACTTACCTCTCCCTGCTCCACTGCCGTGACGTATTCCGCGTTTCTTGGGCCCACGAAAATCTTGAGCCTGTCCTACCCCCCCCCACAACTTTAGCCAAATGACCCCCCAGTTTCAATGCCGAACTACTATTATAAAGTAAATTAAGATTGACAAGCTTAAGTAATAAGAATTGATGTTTTTGGCATTAAAATGGGCACTGTAGGTGTTTTCCTGTCCTCCACTCACTGACGACTTTGATTCCCCATTGACTTGCATTGGGTTTCGTGTTTGTCGGCCCCCAACTTTTCGCAATAATCGGCTGATTTCAACTGACCCGACTTTTGACAAAGTCTGGTTTCGCGAAACCCGACTCGATCCGAACAAAGTAAAAGTCGCTCAACTCTATTGAACACTGCAGAGAGCTTGCAGGAATTTTCACTTGTGCCCACCTCAATCTTGTGTATGTCTGTTCATGTAGCTGGCAATATACTAAGGAAATAATTTGTGTCTGTCAGTATCCGGCTGGTACTGCGTGCTGAGTCAGTAACGTAGCTGGAACATGTTGTAGGCTCGCCTGTATCACCCCTAAGTTAAGTACACATTACTGGGATTAACCGCTCTGGCATGTCAGAATAACAAGATCAAGAGGGGCATTTTCTGAGCGTCACCATAGTCTGTCAGTTTTCTTTTCCATATTCCAATTTGTTTTTATTATGACGGACAGATCCTCTGTTATTAATACTAACACCTGTGAGGCTAACGCACGCGTCATCAACCTCTAGCTATATTTATATGGAACACTTCATCTATATATAATAGTGGTTTTTACTGTCTGTTAGTGAATTGATTCGAAAACAGGAAATGTGCAATGGTAGGAAAACACACGATCCACTTATCCTTCCACATGGACCATGGCGCTGCTGATGAGTTGGATGTTTATAGCCATTTTTCCAAAACATTGTTAAATAACACAGGCTGCAGAGCGCCAAGTAAAGTCTGAAAATTATGATTTCTCTCTTCTTTTTCAAAGTAGCTATTGTAAAGCCAATACTGTTTTGCAGATACTTGTTAAGTTTGCAGCCTCCAAAAATCTAACATTATTTTCCATGATCAAAGAACATAGAGATGTGTTGTGATTTGTGTCTCCCTACAGGCTCAGACAAGCTTGTCGAGGAACCTTTGAATCCTAAGGTTGGTCACTGGAGCCAAGACATGTACCTTATCTTGAAACCTATTGTAGAAAGAATATAACCCTAACCACAAGCATATCGACGTGCAATGAATCACTAATTCAAGCAGACAATGACTTAACTATATAACCTAAAGAACTGCTTTGAATGATCAATAGATAACCCAAAATGATGAACAGACTATTTACTTTATTGTAAGGACGCCAGTATGACAAAACAAGATAAAAGAAATCTCAAAAGGACAGTAATTAAAACACACACAATGTAATAAAATAAGAAATGGAGTAAATATTTTCATATATAAAGTGCAAGGGCACAAAGGACAGGCATTTTAAGGTAGGAATTATAATTACCAAAAGTAAATGATAAACATCAAAGCCACAAATATGGATGAATAAAAAATAAGTGAAAAGAAATTACTTACCCGGGTTTATAGTGGATATGCTGCCTCCGCCGCCTCATACTCCAACATGCAATTCACACGAGCTTCCTCAGGGATTGATGGGGCAGGAGCGCTAAGCAGTAATTAAATAAGAAAGAAATGTTTTCAGAAAACAATCAAATAAAACTCACACAGCTGCTAATAAAACTCACATTCTTGTGACGTCGCCGCAATCTGCCCAATGGAATGGTGACAGTGGCGGCAAGACAGTGCATGCGTCCTATAACTGGCAGCTGGGTGAGCTTTATCTGATTTAGTTCTGAAAACATTTCTTTCCTATTGAAGTCCTACTGGGCCCGCCTGCCCCATCACTCCCTGAGGAAGCTTGTGTGTAACGCGCGTTAGAGTGTGGGTCGGTGGCAGCATCATCACCATGAACTCTGTTCAGTAATTTCTTTTGACTTATTTTTTAATGATCCACATTTGTAGCTTTGATGTTTATTATTCACTTTTGGTAATTATAATTCCTATGTACTTGTCCTTTTTGCACTTGCACTTTATACATGAATAGTATTACATTGTATCTGTTAAACAGAGTAGTGGTATGTCACCTGCTGCCATAGTATGGAGAGACACACCACACATCAGCTGGAGAAGGCAGTGTGGAGTATAGGAAGGCAAGTTACGGAGAAGAAGAGAAATCATTGAAATCAAAGAGGTGCTTGGCTGTGCAGGACTTTTATGTTTGAGAGACTTACCACCTGATAGAAGTAAGAAGGCCAGGGAAGTGATGGATTTTAGAAAAATTAGAAAATTTGTATCCTACTGCAATCATAATTTCCCAAAGGACAAAAATAATATTGTATTTATACTGCTCGACAGTAGTAAAATAAAAAAAAGTATGAAAATGTGATTTTACTATTTTTACCCAGTCCCTGCAAAAAGGTCAATAAATAAATTTGATATGTATTATTATAATTTTATTATAGCGCCATTTGTTCCATGGCGCTTTACATGTAAAAAGGGGTATACCAAAAAAAATAGTAAAGTAATCTTAAACATTAGCAATCATGACTGGTACAGGAGGAGAGAGGACCCTGCCCACGAGGGCTCACAATCTACAAGGGTTGGGTGAGGATACAGAAGGCGAGGGTAGAGCTGGTCTTGCAGTGGCTTGGTCGATTGGTGGTTACTGCTGGTAAGCTTGTCATAAGAGGTATGTCTTCAAGTTCTTTTTAAAGGTTTCCATAGTAGGCGAGAGTCTGATATGCTGTGGTAGAGAGTTCCAGAGTAGGGGTAATGCGTGGGAGAAAGCTTGTATGCGATTATGGGAAGAGGAGATAAGAGTGGAGTAGAGAAGGAGATCTTGTGAGGATCAGAGGTTGCGTGCAGGTAAGTACTGGAAGACGAGGTCACAGATGTGTGGAGGACACAGGTTGTGGATGGCTTTGTATGTCATGGTTAGGATTTTGAACTGGAGTCTTTGGGTAATGGGGAGTCAGTGCAGGGATTGCCAGAGGGGAGAGGCTTGGGAATAGCGGGGGGGACAGGTGGATTAGTTGAGCAGCAGAGTTTAGAATAGATTGGAGGGGTGTAAAAGTGTTAGATGGGAGCCAACAGAGAAGGAGGTTTGCAGTAGTCAAGAGATGATGAGGGCATGGACTAGGGTTTTTGCAGATTCTTGGTTGAGGAATGTACTGATCCATGAAATAATTTTGAGCTGAAGTCGGCAGGAAGTGGAAAGGGCTTGGATATGTGGTTTGAAAGAGAGATCCGTGTCAAGGAGTACACCGAGGCAGCGAGCTTTCGGGACTGGGGAGAGTGGGCAGCCATTTACTACGAAGCCATTTACTATGAAGGTGTAAATGGAGAAGAGCACGGGCCCTAGGACTGAACCTTGCAGGACTCCGACAGAAAGGAGGCGAGGTGAGTGGTGTGCGACTGGGAGATGCTGAATGTCCGGTCTGTTAGGTATGACGAGATCTAAGATAGGGCCAAGTCTGAGATGACAATGTGTGAAGATATGTATCCTAAAATGGTGCTGATAAAAAATACAGCTCATCAAATAAAAAGCAGTCCCCTTCTAGCTACATCATCGGAAAGCTCTTAGAATGTCACCATACAAAGAATATTTTTTTCTCTATAAAACATGTTTTTAGTTTCAAGAAAAGGTAATCAAATATGAAATAAATGATACATATTTGCTGCAACTGAAATTACTTGAGAAAAAAGTTATTTTATTGATACCACACTGTACTGTTTTTTCCCATCCCTGCTTTTTTTGATAAGGAATGAAAGAGAATTAATAAACAATGTAAACCCCCAAATGGTGTCATAAAAAACAAGCCATTGTGTGACTATGTAAATGGAAAAATAAATAAGTTATGGCTCTTGGAACAATGTGATTAGAAAACGAAAATAATTTCTGCATTTCAAAGACATACAAGTGAAGACCAAATATTTGCATGTAACTAATGAGGGACGCCCCAGGCATTTTTACTTGTGGGAAACACGCAGCTCAGTCCAACACTGGCTACTTATGTTTGTTAAATTATAATAAATACATAGACGTTTATGCAGAATTTAGTGTTTATAGAGATGAATATACACTGCTCAAAAATGAAGAGAAATCTTAAATCAGGCATAAGAGATAAACATATCTATTGATATAAACTGTCTAATTCGTTGAGAACAAAACAACATATGGTCGGTCACCTTTTAATGAATAACTGAAAAGATGGTAACAAATTGCAAGCTTTTAAGACTACTCAGGTCTCTTCATCAGGCATAACCAAATAGAAATTTTGTATTAATCTAAGCCTGATGAAGAGACCTGAGTGGTCTTGAAAGCTTGCAATTTGTTACCATCTGTTCAGTTAGCCATTTAAAGGTATCAACCACTGAGGACTCTCAATCCTAAATATTTTTCTATCTACTGGCTAACACTGTGCAAAGATATTTATCTTTCCTGTATCAATATGGTTGGTCAAACATCAGCATTCAATTGAGGGCTGCTTTCCCAACCACCTCAAAGAAAAAAAAATTGAAATCACAGGCAGATCCAATTTTGGGTGAAATTCATAATGGCATCTCATATTCCTAATGTGGCTCATTTTTATGACTCCTATGTACCTGTATGCACTCTGGCCATTCTCCTGATAAGGCAGAGGATAGTGTCCCGGGGTATCTCCACCCAGACTTGGTTCCACATGTCAGTTAGCTCCTGGATAGTATGTGGGACAATATATGACCAGTCCGCCTGTGTATAGTCAGTAGGCACTCGTTACTATCATTGGATATGGTACATAGACAATAGCTGAATTGGTTCTGTCTTCATTTTGTTGGCAATGCTCATTTACATGTAGGATTGAAAAGTAGAGTAGACAGATGGAGGTCTGTTTGTCAGATGTATATTTATGCTGAGCTTTGGAAACAAGTGTAAGGCTATGTGAACACGTTGGAGATTTATTGCGGGTCTGCAGCAGTTTTTCCACTCAAAATTGCACCAAATCTGCAAAGGAGTGCTCAAGCATTGTTAATCAATTGGAATCCAGAATTGGTGTGCACATTCTGCGGAAAATTCTGCACTGATTCGCAGTGTTTTATTTTCCGCAGCATGTCAATTCTTTTTGCTGATCTGCAGCGTTTCTGCACCCATTGACTTACATTTAGTCAGTCAAATCCGCAGCAAAACTGCAGGTGTAAACAGGTCTGCAGATTTGCGTGCCAAAAACGCTGCAGAAAGGAAGGAGGAAGAGTGTGTGTGTGTGTGTGGAGAATATGTGTGTGGGCAGAGACTGTGTGAGCGGAGAATATGTGCGTGTCTGTCTGCACGTGTATGCGGGAGTGTGGGTGGCTGTGCAGCTGTCTGCGGGTGTCTGTGTGTGTGTGCGGTTTTTCTGTGTGTGCAGTGCCATCATCCGACGAATGTGTTCAATTGTAAAACAAAAACAAAAAAAAATGTCATACTCGCCAAACACCTAATCCCCGACACCCGTGTCTCCTGCAACAAAAATAAAATAATAAACCAACATAAATAATCCCTGTCTTCCGTAGTCCATTTATTAACGAGTGTCTCATGGCAATTTCACATGTAGAACAGTCACAGCAGGAGATGTGACTGTTCCACCCGGCCTCCGGTGATAGTTCAGTTCTCACTTACAGCACTGCTGCGTGAGATAATTCTCACACAACGGTGCCGTAAGTGAGAGCACGAACTCTGGTGAACTCTAAGTGATACACTGCCACAGTGATTATCTCCTGTGAGTGTATCACTGGAGGCTGGGTAGAGCAGTCTCCCCATGTGACAGTTCTACATGTGAGATCGTTGTGGGACACTCTGTAAATGGACTAAGTCAGACAGGGAGTATTTATGTTGGTTTATTATTTTATTTTTGTTGCAGGAGATTGAGGGGTTCGGGGATTAGGTGATGCAGTAAGTATGGTAAATTAAGATTCAATAAAGGAGTCTGTGTGATTATTTCAACTAAAAGACTTTATTCTGGCTATCTTTATTTACAATACTACTATAGGATTAGTAATGGATACGTGTCTTATAGACGCCTCTCCATTACTAATCCGTGGGCTTGATGTCACTGGCAATACAGAGGTGTGGAGAGGAGGAGAAAAAGATCCGTGCATACAAGGCGCACACCCAAAATCACAAGACAATGTTGAAATTATGTGCAATATTTATTAGTAGACATAATAAAACCATTAAAAGACAAAACACATAGCCAGAAGTCCCATATGACTCAATATATCAATACAATGTCAAGGCAAAGTGCAGCATATATATGGGTGCACACATGGATAATTAGCCCTGGAAAACAATATCAATGCCAATAAATCATAAATCACATGAAGTCTCACACCGGGCGTCCCCACGGAGACAGAAGAAAAAGGAACTTAATGCAAGACCACAATAAATCCTTATATAGAACTTTAGACCCCTCTTAGCAAGTAGAAAAGTGAGCAGTTCCTGGTTGTGTAAGAAATGGAAGAACGCTGAAAACAATTGCAAAAAGAGAGGGGAAAAGAGAGAAAAAAAAAAAAGAGGACGTCCAGGATGAGAAAGCCATCCGATTTACCAGATGAATCAGTGAAATGGGCGTCAGGGCATGAAGTCCAGGGGTCAATAGCCAAGGAACCGAGGCGATGTGGGGAGCCCCATGCGTATCGCTGCAACCAGCAGCTTCGTCAGGGAAAGTGTGACACATTCACTGATTCATCTAGTAAATCGGATGGCTTTCTCATTCTGGATGAACTCTTTTTTTTTTTCTCTGTTCCCCTCTCTTTTTGCAATTGTTTTCAGCATTCCTCCATTTCTTACACAACCTGGAACTGCTCACTTTTCTACTTGCTGAGAGGTCTATAGTTCTATATCAGGATTTATTGTGATCTTGCATTAAAGGGGTTGTTCACTACTTTCAGTTAACCCCCCCGGAGCCCCTAATGAATTTTATAAATACCTTCTGTTGCCGTTTTTGCC
This sequence comes from Ranitomeya imitator, assembly GCF_032444005.1. Lineage (NCBI taxonomy): Eukaryota > Metazoa > Chordata > Amphibia > Anura > Dendrobatidae > Ranitomeya > Ranitomeya imitator. The sequence continues at coordinate 427,028,303 of NC_091286.1, read as the reverse complement.
TGTGAGCGGCGCTATGGCGGCGGCTGAGTCTGGGTCACGTGACCCCCAGGCTGCATCCGCCGCTAATTTCTCCCGACGTCACGTCAATTTCCAGACTCTGGAAATTGATGTGACATCAGCAGCAGGCGTCACCCAGCCTCCACAGACAGCAGTCACTCAAGAGTGACTGGGCTGTGCTGGGGGCGGGCGGGGCAGGGGTCTGTTGGCCGGCCACGCTAATGTGCTGACTGAGATGTGCGGTTGGTGGTGGCGGTGGATGTTTGCGGTGGTGGCGGTGGCCGGTGGTGGTGGTGGCAGCGGCCGGTGCGGTGGAGATGGTGGTGGTGGCGGCGGGGGTGAGGGTCTGCGGAAGGTGCTGGAGTGTGCGGGCGGGGGGTCTGCGGGGCTGTGCGGTGGGGTCATTGATGTGTGTGTCTCTGTGTGCAGGTATCGTCCGAAGGGACTAAAAGTCCCATCGGGCTATGCCTGCTACAGTGACAGTAAGTGACACATTAGCCAATGATGGGACAGTAGTAGTCCATCATCCGGCTAGTGTGTTGAATGTACAAAAAAAAATAAAAACACAGAAAAAACACACATATACAGTACAGACAACATACATTACACACATACAGAACATACATCATGCGACATGCACCATGCGACGTGACATGCACTATGCGACATGCATCATGCAACATGCACCATGTGACGACATGCAACATGTGACGACATGCTAGATGTGGCATGCGACAACATGCACCATGCGACATGACATGCACCATGCAACATACATGTGACAACATGCAACATGTGGCAACATGCAAGATGCGACATGTGACGACATGCACATGCAACATGCACCATGCGACATGACATGCAACATGCAAGATGCGACATGCAACTACATGCACATGCAACATGCACCATGCGACATGACATGTGACATGCATGTCGTCACATGTTGCATGGTGTCACATGTTGCAACATGCAAGAAGCGGCATGCGACGACATGCACATGTGACATGCACCATGCAACATGCACCAAGCGGCATGCAAGATGCGTCATGCACATGCAACATGACATGCACCATGCGACATGACATGCAACATGCAACATGTGACGCCATGTAACGTGATGACATGCAACATGCAAGATGCGACGACATGCACCATGTGACATGCAACATGTGACAACATGCAAGATGCGACATGTGACGACATGTGACATGCACCATGCGACATGACATGCACCATGTGACATGCACCATGCGAAATGCAAGATGTGACATGTGATGACATGCACCATGCGACGTGCACCATGCGACATGCAAGATGTGACATGCGATGACATGCACCATGCAATGTGCACCATGCGACATGCCATGCGACATGCACCATGTGAAATGCACCATGCGACATGACATGCAACTTGTGATGACATGCAACATGCGACATGCACATGCGACGTGCAACGTGTGGCGACATGCAACATGTGACATGCAACGTGTGACAACATGTGACAACATGCCACATGCAACATGTGACAACATGCAACATGTGACATGCAGCATGCGCATGTGACATGCAACATACGACATGCAACATGCCACATACAGTACATACATACAATACATTCATACATTACATACAATACAGACATACAGTACATATAACATAGAGTACATATTCACCATCACTTGTCACTTTGATCCCTGAAGCCAGTGTCACCTGTAAAAAATATTAAAATAACAAACAAACAATATACTCCCTAGTCCGCAGAAATCCACGAGTGTCCCACGAAGATCTCCCGTGGAGAGCAGCAGCATTAGATGATGTGACCGCTCTCCAGGGGCTCCAGGAATACAATGATGGAAGGAATCCTTCCACAATATATTTCTACACCCCTGTGAGAAAATAGTCCCTAGTCTCACTTTTGGCATTGCTGTGTGAGAAAGTTCCCACGCAGCAATTGCCATAAAGTGAGACCAGTGAACTATAGTAACCTCAGTGCTGCACTGCAGGAGCCATTGTCTCCTGTCAGTGTGTCACTGAGGGTCCTATAGAGCAGTGACATCACCCGATGTCACTGTTCTATAGGGGAGATCGTCGTGGGACACTCGTTATTAACTGGACTACGGCGGACAGGTATTATACGGTTTATTTTACGTTTTTTGCAGGCACTGAAGTATGGTAAGTATGGTTAAATGAAGAATATTAAAATACTTTTTTTTTTAAACTCTTTTACTACTATAGGATTAATAATGGATAGGCGTCTTATTGACGTCTCTCCGTTATTAACCCGGCTTAATATCACCTTACAATAGCAAGGTGACATTAAAGGTACCTTCACACATAACGATTTCGTTAACAATATTGTTGCTTTTTGTGACGTAGCAACGATATCGTTAACTATATCGTTATATGTGACAGCGACCAACGATCAGGCCCCTTCTGGGAGATCGTTGGTCGCTGGGAATGATCAGGACCTTTTTTTTTTTTTGGTCGCTGATCACCCGCTGACATCGCTGAATCGGCGTGTGTGACGCCGATCTAGCAATGTGTTCACTGGTAACCAGGGTAAACATCGGGTTACTAAGCGCAGGGCCGCGCTTAGTAACCCGATGTTTACCCTGGTTACCATTGTAAAAGTTAAAAAAAACAAACAGTACATACTCACATTCCGGTGTCTGTCCCCCGGTGTCAGCTTCCCTGCACTGTGTCAGCGCCAGCCGGCCATAAAGCAGAGCACAGCGGTGACGTCACGACCTAAACATCGACGCTGCAGCGATCGGCATCGTTATCTATATCGCTGCAGCGTCGCTTAATGTGACGGTACCTCAACCCCTTATTACCCCATATCCCACCGCTACACGCGAGTGGGAAGAGAGAGGGTAAGTGCCGGAATTGGGGCATTTCTGGGGCGGTTGGGGGCTGATATTTGTAGCCGGGGGGGGGAATATCCATGGACCCTATCTAGGCTATGAATATCAGCCCGCAGCTGTCTGTGTAGACTTTCTGGCTATAAAAAATATAGGGGACCCCACGTCATATTTTGGGGGATCCCCCTATTTTAATAGCCAGTAAAGGCTACGCAGACAGCTGCGGGCTGATATTCATAGCCGGCTACAAATCTTGGCCCCCGGCCATCAGCTTTCCCCCTGTGGCGCAGAAAATTGCACGGGAGCCCACACCATTTTTTTTTTCCGTTTTTTTAAACAAACATATTCTTCATTAACCCCTTTCTGCCAGCTGACGGAATAGTACGTCAGCTGGCAGTATCCCCCGCTTTGAGGAGGGATTCGGCGGTGAGCCCACTTCAAAGCCGCAACATGTCAGCTGCTTTCAATACAACAAAAGAAATTGACATGATCGCTAAACGGCGTAGCGAGAAAATAAATTCAAAAGCCAAAATTATGTTTTTTTTTGGTCGCCGCAACATTGCACTAAAATGCAATAACGGGCGATCAAAAGAACATATCTGCACAAAAGTGGTATCATTAAAAACTTCAGCTCTGCACGCAAAAAATTGGCCCTTACCCAACCCGATATCTCAGAAAATATAGACGCTACGGGTGTTGGAAAATGGCACAATTATTTTATTTCTTTTTAGCCAAGTTTGGATTTTGTTTTCACCACTTAGATAAAAAATAACCTAGGCGTATTTGGTGTCTATGAACTCGTAATCACCTGGAGAATCATAATGGCAGGTCAGTTTTAGGTTGTGTGCACACGTTGCAGATTTGGGTGCAGAATTTTCTGCACAAAATCTGCATTTCCTTGCAGAAAACGCAGCTGCGTTTTTTTATGCATTTTTTTTTTCCACATTTTTTGCATGGTTTTGATTCAGGTTTTTGATTTTTTTATGCAGTTTTTGCTGCTGTTTTGATGCAGTTCTTGGTGCAGTTTTGATGCAGTTTTTGTTGCAGTTTTTGTTGCAGTTTTGATGCAGTTTTTGGTGCAGTTTTGGGTGCATTTTTTTCACGGTTTTGATGCATTTTTTTTTTTTTTTTGGTGCGGTTTTTCTGCGTTTTTGTATGCCTTTTTGAAAACTAAAGATGTATTATTGATAGTGTTGAGCGATACCTTCCGATATCGGAAAGTATCGGTATCGGATAGGATCGGCCGATATTCAAAAAATATCGGATATCGCCGATACCGATACCCGATCCCAATGCAAGTCAATGGGACCAAAATATCGGAATTAAAATAAACCCTTTCTTTCCTTGTAGGTTCATTCTACATGAAGGAAAACAACTAAGAATAATGCAGGATGTATTTGGGGAGGTGGCGGAGACATTAAAGTCATAGAGGTTTAGCCCAATCAAATAGAATAGCATGTTTTTTTGTTTTTTTTTTAAAGACGTTCGGAGTGACAAAGATATTGACTATGTAAATATTTTTTTTATTTTGTCAGATATTGATGTTTCACTATTCCACGCCCTTCCCCTTCTTTTTTTTTTTTTACTTTTCCCACATTTTCATCTTCATCATCATCAGCATCTTTGACATCAACTTCTTCTTCACCTTATTCATCTTCTTCTTCATCCTTTACCTTTTTTTTATTTTTTTTATTACATTCTTCATATTCATTTTATTCAACTATTATTATTCTTCCTATTCTACATATTCATTTTTTTCAACTGTAGTATTCTTCCTATTCTACTTCATCATATTCTCATTTGTGACAGGCATTTCCGTAGTTGTTATCTATAAAAGTTGGAAGATTACACCTTCCGTTCTGCCAGTCACAAAAGTTACATTTGTCCGCGTTCAGTTTGGCCTGCAGCATCAGGCTTTATCCAGGGGCACCACGAGGAGGAACGGACTCACCCCCATACACTGCTTAGTCTTCTTCTGCATATAATTTAGATAATATCTTTTGCTCTGATATTAAGTGTTATGCTTAATGTTCTTCTGCTCTTTCTTCTGCAGCCTCTTGTTCTTCTGCTTCTCGGTCTTCCATGTCGTCGTCTCCAGTGTTGTCATCTCCGCCGTCGTCGTCTCCGCCGTCGTCGTCGTCATCGGGGTGGTCTTCCGGGTTGTCGTCGTCGTCATCGGGGTGGTCTTCCGGGTCGTCGACTTTAGGGTCTTCAACTTGGAAATGTAGCAGAAGGTACAAGAAGGCTGAGAAAATGCCAAGAACCTGATGATGGAACTGGAACTCGGATGGCTACCTGAAGGTTCAAGAGCCTATGGAACTACCGAGGACCAGCTGACGTTACTGGAACCCGGTTACTAAGCAGGAGGTACCCGTGCTAAAAAGCACTACCAAGGACCGCCTGACGTTGGCGGAACTCGGATACCCAGAAGGAGGCACCTAAGCCAAAGGCTCTGCCCGGAACCAGCTGACGGTACTGGAACCAGGATGGGGAGCAGAAGGTACAAGAGCAAAAGACACTGCCGAGAACCAGCTGACGGTACTGGAACCCGGATGGGTAGCCGAAGGTCCAAGAGCCAATGGAACTACCGAGGACCAGCTGACGTTACTGGAACCCGGTTACTAAGCAGGAGGTACCCGTGCCTGAAAGCACTACCAAGGACCACCTGACGTTGGTGGAACTTGGATACCCAGAAGGAGGCACCTAAGCCAAAGGCTCTGCCCGGAACCAGCTGACGGTACTGGAACCAGGATGGGGAGCAGAAGGTACAAGAGCAAAAGACACTGCCGAGAACCAGCTGACGGTGCTGGAACCAGGTGGTGGACCCGAAGGCCCACAGGAGAGGAGAGAACAGCTAGGCCGCGAGGCAGCCGCAGTTACCAAACCCCAACAGTCCTACAGGGGGAGCTGGGCCTACTGGCACTACAGAACCAGCCTTGACTACCAGTTCACGCAGCCCACATAGGAAGCTCCTAAACTGGGGGCACCCTGGAGTTGGCTAACCCGACCGCACCACGACGGGGCAAGCATAGGCGTCTCAGTGAGCTTGACACAACCCGGAAACAGCTGACGGTGCTGAAACCAGGTTTGGCACGAGGGAGTACCTGTGCCAAAAACACTGCCGAGAACCAGCTGGCGGTGCTGGAACCCAGATGCGTTGCCCCAGTCTGCAAGAGCCAATGGCACGACCGAGGACCAGCTGACGGTGCTGGAACCCGGTTACTAAGCTGTAGGTGCCCGCCCTTAAAAGCACTACCAAGGACCGCCTGACGTTGGCGGAACTCGGATACCCAGGAGGAGGCACCTAAGCCAAAGGCTCGGCCCGGAACCAGCTGACGGTGCTGGAACCAGGAGGTGGACCCGAAGGCCCACAGGAGAGGAGAGAACAGCTAGGCCGCGAGCCAGCCACAGTTACCGAACCCCAACAGTCCTACAGGGGGACCTGGGTCTACTGGCAATACAGAACCAGCCTTGACTACCAGTTCACGCAGCCCACATAGGAAGCTCCTAAACTGGGGGCACCCTGGAGTTGGCTAACCCGACCGCACCACGACGGGGCAAGCATAGGCGTCTCAGTGAGCTTGACACAACCCGGAAACAGCTGACGGTGCTGAAACCAGGTTTGGCACGAGGGAGTACCTGTGCCAAAAACACTGCCGAGAACCAGCTGGCGGTGCTGGAACCCAGATGCGTTGCCCCAGTCTGCAAGAGCCAATGGCACGACCGAGGACCAGCTGACGGTGCTGGAACCCGGTTACTAAGCTGTAGGTGCCCGCCCTTAAAAGCACTACCAAGGACCGCCTGACGTTGGCGGAACTCGGATACCCAGGAGGAGGCACCTAAGCCAAAGGCTCGGCCCGGAACCAGCTGACGGTGCTGGAACCAGGAGGTGGACCCGAAGGCCCACAGGAGAGGAGAGAACAGCTAGGCCGCGAGCCAGCCACAGTTACCGAACCCCAACAGTCCTACAGGGGGACCTGGGTCTACTGGCAATACAGAACCAGCCTTGACTACCAGTTCACGCAGCCCACATAGGAAGCTCCTAAACTGGAGGCACCCTGGAGTTGGCTAACCCGACTGCAACACGACGGGGCAAGCATAGGCGTCTCAGCGAGTTTGACACAACCCGGAAACAGCTGACGGTGCTGAAACCAGGTTTGGCACGAGGGAGTACCTGTGACAAAAACACTGCCGAGAACCAGCTGGCGGTGCTGGAACCCGGATGCGTTGCCTATCAAAGATTGTCTTCCTACAGCCCCAACTAGCGGTGTTGGAGCAAAGGGTAAGCAGGGGGAGCAGAGTGTAGGCCAAAGCCTGCACTGGAGTCAGCTTTGTGTCTGCGTTGCGTTTGCAGGACACTTTGCCGGCTACACAGTGGGGGAACAGCAGGCGGTGCTGAACCCCACTAACACATTGGCTGGTGTTTTTCTCTGTGCAGCTAGCACTTCTGGGCAAAAACTAGCGTTGTTACAGCCCAGGGTCAGCAGGAGGAGGAGAGGAGCAGAGTGTAGGCCGAAGCCTAGTTGAACCAATTTCAAAGGTAACCTTTAACCCCCCCTCAGGTGTTGCAAGGTACAAGAGCCACACCTTGTGCAGCATTAATGCTGCACAAATAAAAGGTTGCTCTATTAATTTTTCTACTTGCACACGCTGAATGCAACACGTACACAGTTTAGCCCATTCTACAGTCAAACTGTAGTTGAGGCGTGACTTGTATTTTTAAGGAGACGCAGCATAGGTGTGCTTGGCGCAGCTTCCTGAGCGTTGTTTTTTGCTGTACAGGAGTCTGCGCTCTTGTGTTATCCCTTGGCAATGCCCTGTTAGCGCTGCCCGTCTTATGACCTCATTTCATGTTAGCTGCTGCGGTTAACGATGGCCATAAATCCCAGACCCACAGTGCCTTTTCATAAAGTCACACTGCAGTGCTGGGATTCGTGGCCTTGAGCAGTAAATATTTTCGACGCTCACACACGTCCTTACACCTGCTTCAAACTGGGCGGCCTCTGCTGATCCCTTTTCGCATGCCGCGGCCATGAGGCCGCACAGTCTGAAGAAGGCGGAAGGAGATGAGTGACGACAGGCGAACATACGCACTGCTCGTGCCCATAAACCACACCCTCGCTGACAAAATAAATAAGACAACGAGGGGCGTTGTTTCACGCAGGGCGGATGCACAGGCGCAGCCAGCTAACCATGATGTCAAAAGACGGGAAGCGCTACCAAGGGGGGGTGCTGCGTATCATTAGAAAGGAAAGTCACACCTCAGCGACAGTGGAATGGTCTCAATGAGACACATTTTGTACGTGTTGAGTTCCACGTGGGCAAGGAGAAAAACTCAGCCACCTTGTACAAATGCAGCAGTACTGCTGAACAAGGTGGCTGTTATACATAGAAACACCTGGGGGTGGGTGGCAGGTTCCCTTTAATTTCAGTTCATGTGCCTGCATGGCGTTTGCAGGGCACGTTGCCGGCTGAGCCCAGGGTCAGCAGGAGGAGGAGAAGAGCAGAGTGTAGGCCGAAGCCTGCACTGGTGGCAGCTTTTGTTCTGTTGTGCCTGCGTGGCGTTTGCAGGTCACGTTGCCGGCTACACAGCTGGGGAACAGCTGGCGGTGCTGAACCTGTTATGTTTGCTAATGACAGGTGTTATGAAGGCAATCCAGAAACACAGTGTGCTTAGCGATCAGAGCGCACACAGTGATCTGACAAATACCCAAAAATACAAGAACGAGCTCTGAGACGTGGAAACTCTGTAGACTGCACACCTGATCCTATCCTAAACACAACTAAAAGCGGCTGTGGATTGCGCCTAACAACTACCTAGGCAACTCGGCACAGCCTAAGAAACTAGCTAGCCTGAAGATAGAAAAATAGGCCTGACTTGCCCCAGAGAAATTCCCCAAAGGAAAAGGCAGCCCCCCACATATAATGACTGTGAGTAAGATGAAAAGACAAAACGTAGGGATGAAATAGATTCAGCAAAGTGGGGCCCGATATTCTAGGACAGAGCGAGGACAGTAAAGCGAACTTTGCAGTCTACAAAAAACCCTAAAGCAAAACCACGCAAAGGGGGCAAAAAAAAAAACCCACCGTGCCGAACTAACGGCACGGCGGTACACCCTTTGCGTCTCAGAGCTTCCAGCAAAACAAAAGACAAGCTGGACAGAAAAAAAGCAACAAAAAAGCAAAAAGCACTTAGCTATACAGAGCAGCAAGTCACAGGAACAATCAGGAGAAGCTCAGATCCAACACTGAAACATTGACAAGGAGCAAGGATAGCAGCATCAGGCGGAGTTAAGTAATGAAGCAGTTAACGAGCTCACCAGAACACCTGAGGGAGGAAGCTCAGAAGCTGCAGTACCACTTGTGACCACAGGAGTGAATTCAGCCACAGAATTCACAACATGAACCCCACTAACACATTGGCTGGTGTTTTTCTCTGTGCAGCTAGCACGTCCGGGCAAAAACTGGCGGTGTTAGAGCCCAGGGTCAGCAGGAGGAGGAGAGGAGCAGAGTGTAGGCCGAAGCCTAGTTGAACCAATTTCAAAGGTAACCTTTAACCCCCCCTCAGGTGTTGCAAGGTACAAGAGCCACACCTTGTGCAGCATTAATGCTGCACAAGTAAAAGGTTGCTCTATTTAGTTTGCTCCTTGTACACGCTGAATAAAACACGTACACTATTTAGCCCATTATACTGTCAAACAGTAGTGGAGGCGTGACTTGTCTTTTTAAGGAGATGCAGCACAGGTGTCAAAATTTACACCTAGGTGCTGGGCGCAGATTCCTGAGCGTTGTTATTTGCTGTACAGGAGTCTGCGCTCTTGTTATCCCTTGGCCATGCGCTGTGAGCGATGCCTGTCTTCTCACCTCATTTCATGTTGGCCGGTGCGGTTAGCGATGGCCATGAAACCCAGACCCGCAGTGTCTTTTAATAAAGTCACACTGCAGAGCTGGGATTCGTGACCTTGCGCAGTAAATTTTGTCGCCTGTCCCTCATGTCCTTACACCTGCATCAGACTGGGCGGCCTCATCTGATCCCTTCTCGCATGCCGCGGCCATGAGGCCACACATTCTGAAGAAGGCGGAAGGAGATGAGTAAAGACAGGCGAAGATATCCACTGCTCGTGCCCATCAATCACACCCTCGCAGTCAAAATAAGTAAGACAACGAGGAGCGTGGTTTCAGGCAGGGCGGACGCACAGCCGCAGCCAGCCAACCAAAGATGTCAGAAGACGGGCAGCGCTAACAAGGGGGGTGCTGCGTGTCATTAAAAAAGAAAGTCACACCTCAGGGACATTGTAATGGTCTGTAATGAGACACATTTTTTACGTGTTTAATTAAACGTGGGCAAGTAGACAAAGTCAGCCACCTTGTACAAATGCAGCAGTACTGCTGTACAAGGTGGCTGTTATACATAGAAACACCTTGGGGTGGGTGGCAGGGTCCCTTTAATTTCAGTTCATGTGCCTGCGTGGCGTTTGCAGGTCACGTTGCCGGCTACACAGCAGGGGAACAGCTGGCGTTGCTGAACCCCACTAACACATTGGCTGGTGTTTTTCTCTGTGCAGCTAGCACTTCCAGGCTAAAACTGGCGGTGTTATGAGCCCAGGGTCAGCAGGAGGAGGAGAGGAGCAGAGTGTAGGCCGAAGCCTAGTTGAACCAATTTCAAAGGTAACCTTTAACCCCCCTCAGGTGTTGCAAGGTACAAGAGCCACACCTCGTGCAGCATTAATGCTGCACAAGTCAAAGGTTGCTCTCTTAATTTTTCTCCTTGCACACGCTGAATAAAACACGTACACTATTTAGCCCATTCTACTGTAAAACAGTAGTGGAGGCGTGACTTGTCTTTTTAAAGAAAAGCAGCCCAGGTGTCGAAAATAACACCTTGGTGCATGGGCGCAGCTTCCTGAGCGTTGTTATTTGCTGTACAGGAGTCTGCGCTCTTGTTATCCCTTGGCCATGCGCTGTGAGCGCTTCCTGTCTTCTGACCTCATTTCATGTTGGCCGATGCAGTTAGCGGTGGACATGAATCCCAGACCCACAGTGTGTTTGGAAAAAATCACACTGCGTGGCTGGGATTCGTGCCCTTGTGCAGTTAATATGTTTGCCGCTCACACATGTCCTTACACCTGCTTCAGACTGGGCGGCCTCATCTGATCCCTTATCGCATGCCGCGGCCATGAGGCCGCACAGTCTGAAGAAGGCGGAAGGAGATGAGTTAAGACAGGCGAACATATGCACTGCACATGCCCATCAATAACACCCTCGCAGCCAAAATGTATGAGACAACGAGGGGCGTTGTGTTGGGCAGGGTGGACGCACAGGCAGCCAACCAATGATGTCAGAAGACGGGCAGCGCTACCAAGGGTGGTGCTGCGTATCATTAGAAAGGAAAGTCACACCTCAGGGACAGTTGAATGGTCTCAATGAGACACATTTTGTAAGTGTTGAGTTCCACGTGGGCAAGGAGAAAAAGTCAGCCACCTTGTACAAATGCAGCAGTACTGCTGTACAAGGTGGCTATTATACATAGAAACACCTGGGGGTGGGGGGCAAGCTCCCTTCAATTTCAGTTCATGTGCCTGCGTGGCGTTTGCAGGTCACGTTGCAAGCTACACAGCAGGGGAGCAGCTGGCGGTGCTGAACCCCACTAACACATTGGCTGGTGTTTTTCTCTGTGCAGCTAGCAATTCCGGGCAAAAACTAGCGGTGTTAGAGCCTAGGGTCAGCAGGAGGAGGAGATGAGCAGAGTGTAGGCCGAAGCCTCCACTGGTGGCAGCTTTTGGTCGGTTATGCCAGCGTGGCTTGTGCTGGACACGATGCCGGCTACACAGCAGGGGAACAGCTTGCGGTGCTGAACCCCACTAACACATTGGCTGGTGTTTTTCTCTGTGCAGCTAGCACTTCAGGGCAAAAACTAGTGGTGTTAGAGCCCAGGGTCAGCAGGAGGAGGAGAGGAGCAAAGTGTAGGCCGAAGCCTAGTTGAACCAATTTCAAAGGTAACCTTTAACCCCCCCTCAGGTGTTGCAAGGTACAAGAGCAACACCTTGAACAGCATTAATGCTGCACAAGTCAAAGGTTGCTCTCTTCATTTTGCTCCTTGCACACGCTGAATAAAACACGTACACTATTTAGCCCATTATACTGTCAAACAGTAGTGGAGGCGTGACTTGTCTTTTGAAGAAGACGCAGCACAGGTGTCAAAATTTACACCTAGGTGCTGGGCGCAGACTCCTTACCGTTGTTATTTGCAGTACAGGAAAGTGCGCTCTTTTGTTATCCCTTGGCAATACCCTGTTAGTGCAGGCAGTCTTATGACCTCATTTCATGTTGCCCGGTGCGATTAACGATGGCCATAAATCCCAGACCCACAGTGCCTTTCCATAAAGTCACACTGCGGTGCTGGGATTCGTGGCCTTGTGCAGTAAATATGTTTGCCGCTCACACATGTCCTTACACCTGCTTCAGACTGGGCGGCCTCATCTGATCCCTTATCGCATGCCGCGGTCATGAGGCCGCACAGTCTGAAGAAGGCGGAAGGAGATGAGTGAACACAGGCAAACATATGCACTGCACATGCCCATCAATCACACCCTCGCTGTCCAAAAAAATAAGACACCGAGGGGCGTTGTTTCGAGCAGGGCAGACGCACAGGCGCAGCCAGCTAACCAATGATGTCAAAAGACGGGCAGCGCTAACAAGGGTGGTGCTGCGTATCATTAGAAAGGAAAGTCACACCTCAGGGACAGTGGAATGGTCTCAATGAGACACATTTAGTACGTGTTTAATTAAACGTGGGCAAGGAGAAAAAGTCAGCCACCTTGTACAAATGCAGCAGTACTGCTGTACAAGGTGGCTGTTATACATAGAAACACCTGGGGGTGGGGGGCAGGCTTCCTTCAATTTCAGTTAATGTGCCTGCGTGGCGTTTGCAGGACACGTTGCCAGCTACACAGCAGGGGAACAGCTGGCGTTGCTGAACCCCACTGACACATTGGCTGTTGTTTTTCTCTGTGAAGCTCGCATTTCCGGGCAAAAACTAGCAGTGTTAGAGCCCAGGGTCAGCAGGAGGAGGAGAGGAGCAAAGTGTAGGCCGAAGCCTAGTTGAACCAATTTCAAAGGTAACCTTTAACTCCCCCTCAGGTGTTGCAAGATACAAGAGCCACACCTTGTGCAGCATTAATGCTGCACAAGTAAAAGGTTGCTCTATTTAGTTTGCTCCTTGCACACGCTGAATAAAACACGTACACTATTTAGCCCATTATACTGTCAAACAGTAGTGGAGGCGTGACTTGTCTTTTTAAGGAGACGCAGCACAGGTGTCAAAATTTACACCTAGGTGCTGGGCGCAGATTCCTGAGCGTTGTTATTAGCTGTACAGGAGTCTGCGCTATTGTGATCCCTTGGCCATGCGCTGTGAGCGCTGCCTGTCTTCTTACCTCATTTCATGTTGGCCGTTGCGGTTAGCAATGGATATAAATCCCAGGCCCGCAGTGTGTTTTCAAAAAATCACACTGCGTGGCTGGGATTCGTGGCCTTGTGCAGTAAATATGTTTGCCGCTCACACATGTCCTTACACCTGCTTCAGACTGGGCGGCCTCAGCTGATCCCTTATCGCCTACCACGGCCAGGAGGCCGCACAGTATGAAGAAGGCGGAAGGAGATGAGTTAAGACAGGCGAACATATGCACTGCACATGCCCATCAATCACACCCTCGCAGCCAAAATATATGAAACGAGGGGGGTTGTGTCGGGCAGGGCGGACGCACAGGCACAGGCAGCCAACCAATGATGTCAGAAGACGGGCAGCGCTACCAAGGGGGGTGGTGCGTGTCATTAAAAAGGAAAGTCACACCTCAGGGACATTGTAATGGTCTGTAATGAGACACATATTTTACGTGTTTAATTCTACGTGGGCAAGGATAAAAAATCAGCCACCTTGTACAAATGCAGCAGTACTGCTGTACTAGGTGGCTGTTATACATAGAAATACCTGGGGGGGTGGGGCCAGGTTCCCTTTAATTTCAGTTCATGTGCCTGCGTGGCGTTTGCAGGTCACGTTGCCGGCTACACAGCAGGGGAACAGCTGGCGTTGCTGTACCCCACTAACACATTGGCTGGTGTTTTTCTCTGTGCAGCTAGCACTTCCGGGCAAAAACTAGCGGTGTTTGAGCCCAGGGGCAGCAGGAGGAGGAGAGGAGCAGAGTGTAGGCCGAAGCCTGCACTGGTGGCAGCTTTTGTTCTGTTGTGCCAGCGTGGCTTGTGCTGGACACGTTGCCGACTACACAGCAGGGGAACAGCTGGCGGTGCTGAACCCCACTGACACATCACCTAGTGTTTTTTCTGTGTAGACAACACTTCCAGGTGGCAACATCTTGTACAGCAGTAATACTGCACATGAAAAATGGTGGCTCTGAAAATTATGCTCCTTGCAAACGCTGAAGTACACACTCATATAATGTGTCCCCTCACACTGTCAAACCGTCCCGGAAGTGGGACTTTCCTTTGTAATGTGACACAGCAAAGCCGTCATTCCAACCCCCTTGGTGCCGTGCGCCACCTCCTCAACGTTGTTTGGTTCTGTCACGGAGCCCGCGCTGTAATGTTATCCCTTGGCCATGCACAGTTAGCGGTGCCCGTCTTCTGACATCATTTAGGTGTCAGGCTGGCAGTGCCTGTGCGTCCAAGCTGCCCGAGATCCAACCTTGCAGTGTCATCTAATGTAGTCCCACTGCGGGCCAGGGATCCATGGGCATGCGCAGTGCATATCATCGCCTCTCACTCACCTCCTTCCTGCTTCTTCAGACTGTGCGGCGTCACGGCCGTGGCATGCTATTAGGGATCAGCTGACGCCGCCTAGTCTGAAGAAGCGTGAAGAAGGGGAGTGAGAGGCTAGTATATGCACTGCGCATGGCCATGGATACCAGGCCCACTGTGGGATCACATTAGACGACACTGCGAGGTGGGATTTCGGGCAGCGTGGACGCACAGGCGCAGCCAGGACGACAACAAATGATGTCAGAGGACGGGCAGCGCAAACTGTGCATGGCCAAGGGATAACATAACAGCGCAGGGTCCATGACGGAATCAAACAACGCTAAGGAGCCAGCGCACGGTGGCAAGGGGGTAGCAATGACGGCTGTGCTGCGTCACATTACAAAGGAAAGTCCCACCTCCGGGACGGTTGGACGGTGTGAGGGGACACATTACATGAGTGTGTAGTTCAGCGTTTGCAAGGAGCATAATTTCAAGAGCGACCTTTCCCTTGTGCAGTATTAGTGCTGCACATGGTGGCTCTTTCAGTAACAAACGCCTGGGGGGGGGACAGGTCCCCTTACATTTTAGTTGTGCCAGCATGGCGGTCGCATGACACGTTGCCACACACACAGCTGGGGATCAGCTGACGTTACTGAACCCCAATAACAGAGGAGCGACTGTTAACTGTGCACACAGCACTTCTAGGCACCAACTGGCGGTGTTAGAGCCCAGGGACAGCAGGAGGAGCAGATTGGAGGTATTGCCGCACACACAGCTGGGGATCAGCTGACGTTACTGAACCCCAATAACAGAGGAGCGACTGTTAACTGTGCACACAGCACTTCCAGGCACCAACTGGCGGTGTTAGAGCCCAGGGTCAGCAGGAGGAGCAGAGGAACAGAGTGTAGGCCGAAGCCTGATTGGAGCAAGTTGAAAGGGAACCTTTAACCCCCCCCCCAAGACGTTTGTAGCTGAAAGAGCCATCTTTTGCAGCACTAAGGATGCAAAAGGAAAAGGTTGCTCTTTTAATTATGCTCCTTGCAAACACTGAAGTAAACACTAAAAATGTGTCCCCTTATACCGTTCAACCGTCCCGGAGGTGCGAATTTCCTTCGTAATGGGACACAGCACAGCTGTCATTCCTATCCCCTTGGTGCCGTGCGCTGCCTCCTCAGCGTTGTATTAAGCTGTCACGGAGCCTGTGCTGTTCTGTTAGCCCTTGGCCATGCCCAATTAGCGCTGCCTGTCTTCTGACATAATTTGGTGTCAGGCTGTCAGTGCCTGTGCGTCCACGCTGCTCCAGATCCCACCTCGCAGTCTCGTCTAACGTAATCCCACTGCGGGCCTTGGATCCATGGGCATGCACAGTGCATATACTCGACTCTCACTCCCCTCCTTCCCTCTTCTTCAGACTGTGCGGTGTCACGGCCATGGCATGCTATTAGGGATCAGCTGACGGCGCACAGTCTAAAGAAGGCGGAGGGAAATGAGCGAGAGCTCGAGGGGAAGATATGCACTGCGCATGCCCATGGATCCCAGGCCCGCAGTGTGACTCAATCAGAAGACACTGCGAGGCAGGATCTCGGGCAGCGCGGCCGCACAGGCGCAGCCAGCCTGACACCAAATTATGTCAGAAGACAGGCAGCACAAATAGGGCATGCCCAAGGGATAACAGAACAGCGCAGGCTCCGTGACAGCTTAAAACAACGCTGAGGAGGCAGCGCATGGCACCAAGGGGGTAGGAATGACTGCTGTGCTGCATCACATTACGAAGGAAAGTCCCAGCTCCGGGACGGTATAACGGTATCAGTGAACACATTTTATAAGTGTTAAGTTCTGCGTGTGCAAGGAGCTAAACCAAAAGAGCTACCTTTTCCTTGTGCAGCATTACTGCTGCACAAGATGGCTCTTTCAGTAACAAACGACGGGGGGGACAGGTTCCCTTACATTTAGGTTGTTGTGCCAGCGTGGCGGTCGCAGGACACATTGCCGGCTACACAGCTGGGGATCAGCTGACGTTACTGAAACCCAATAACACTGGGTCGTATGTTTTTACTGTGCAGCCTGCACTTCTGAGCCGCAACTGGCGGTGTTGGAGCCCAGGAATAGCAGTTCAGGTGGTAGAAAGATGAACACAGCAGGAGACCTGGATGACACCCAATTACTTAATCAGGCAGAGGAGTGGCAAATTCCTGCGATATCCAGGCCTGGTTCATTTTCAGGAAAGTAAGCCGGTCAACGTTATCGGAGGACAGTCGCATGCGACGGTCTGTTAGTACACCACCTGCGGCACTAAAGACACGTTCCGATAAGACACTAGCCGCAGGGCAAGCCAGCACCTCCAATGCATACTGGCTTAGCTCTGGCCATGTATCCAGCTTAGAGACCCAAAACTTGAACGGGGAAGAGCCGTCTGGGAGTACAGTAAGAGGGCAAGCCATGTAGTCTGTCACCATCTGATGGAACCGTTGCCTCCTGCTGACTGGAGCCGCCGGTGATGGTGTAGACATTTGGGGCGGGCACACAAAAGTGTGCCAGAGTTGTGCCATACTGGGCTTGCCTTGGGCAGAGGCACTGCTTCTGCTCCCTCTTTGGGCAGAGCCTCCCCCACTGCCTCGACGCACTGAGCTGCTTTGTAAAGCACTAGCAGCACTCCTCTCAGTTGGACAGGAGAAGATGATGGAATTCACCAGTGTGTCGTGGTACTCCCGCAATTTACGCTCCCGGGTCAACGCTGGGATGAGGTTTTGGACGTTGTCCCGGTAGCGAGGATCGAGGAGGGTGAACACCCAATAATCAGGCATGTTGAGAATGTGGTCGATGCGGCGGTCGTTTCTCAGGCACTGCAGCATGAAATCCACCATGTGCTGCAGAGTGCCAACTGGCCCAGAAACGCTGTCCCCTGCTTGAGACATGATCTCTGCCCGCTCGTCATCACCCCACCCTCGCTGTACACACTGACCACTGGACAATTGTGTCGCTCCCTCCTCTGGACGGAGCTCTTCCTCCTCCATTGACTCCTCCTCATCCTCCTCACAAATTGGCCCTGCGTACCCCTTTGTGAGGAACCACGTGGCGCTGACTCTCCAGAAGCTGATGGAAATGGTGACTCCTCATCCTCCACCTCTTCCACAACATCATCCCTTAACCCTTGCAAAGTTTGCTGAAGCAGGCAGATAAGGGGGACAGTCATGCTGACTAGTGCATCATCTGCACTTGCCATCCGCGTGGAATAATCAAAAGGACGCAAAACCTGGCAGACGTCCTTCATAGTGGCCCACTCTGTGGTTGTGAAGTCTGATCGGCGCTGACTGCGACTTCTTTGCGCCTGATGCAGCTGGTACTCCATAACTGCTTGCTGCTGCTCACACAACCGCTCCAACATATGTAACGTGGAATTCCACCGGGTAGGTAGGTCACATATGATGCGGTGTTCCGGAAGGCGGAATCGGCGCTGCAGAGCAGCAATGCGGGATCTGGCCAAGCTGGAACGCCGCAAGTGAGCACACTCTAGGCGGACCTTGTGCAGCAGGGCATCAAGATCCAGATAGTCCCTCAGAAAACTCTGCACAACCAAATTGAGCACATGTGCCAGACATGGGATGTGAGTGAGGTTGCCAAGGGCCAAAGCTGCCACCAGATTTCGGCCATTGTCACACACTACCATGCCTGGCTGGAGATTCGCTGGCAGTAACCACACATCGCTCTCCTGCTTGATGGCATTCCAGAGCTCCTGCGCTGTGTGGCTTCGATTCCCCAATGAAACTAGTTTCAAGACGGCCTGCTGACGTTTGGCCACGGCTGTGCTCATGTCGGTCATAGGTAAACGTTCACGGGTCCATGTGGAGGTGGACTGTGACGGCTCCTGCAGAGTTGATTCTGAGGAACTTGTGTAAGAGGAGGAGTCAATGCGTACAGACTGGATTCCTGCAATCCTTGGAGTGGGCAGGACACGTCCTGCGCCACTCGCACGATCTGTACCTGGCTCAACAACATTAACCCAATGGGCAGTGAGGGAAACGTATCGCCCCTGTCCATGCTGACTGGTCCACGCATCGGTGGTGAGGTGGACCTTGCTACTGACGGCGTTCAGTAGCGCATGTTTTATGTTTCCCTCAACATGCCTGTGCAGGGCAGGGACAGCTTGCCTGCTGAAGTAAAAGCGGCTGGGCACCTTGTACTGTGGGACTGCCAATGCCATCAAGTCACGGAAGCTGTCAGTCTCCACCAGCCTGAACGAGAGCATTTCCAGGGACAACAGTTTGGCAATGCCTGCATTTAGAGCCTGTGCTCGGGGGTGGTTGGCCGAGAATGCCCGCCTTTTCTCCCATGCCTGTACTACCGATGGCTGTAGAGTAGACTGGGGGTGAGGATGACTGGGAAGGTGGTGCTGTGGGTGGAATTACACAAGGTCTCTGGACAACAGTGCCAGAGGTTCTTCCATGGCGATCCTGGGAGGAAGCCAAACCAGCTGTGCGTGAGCTGGAGGAAGAGGCAACACGAGCTGAAGAGGTGGTAGCTGCCGCTGTTGGTTGGCCTACATCTTCAGTGTGTTTCTGTAACTCCACCGCGTGCCTGTTCCGCACATGTTTCCACATATTTGTGGTATTGAGGTTGCTGACATTTTTCCCTCTTTTTACTTTCTGATGACACCGCTTGCATTTGACAAAACAAATGTCATCTGCAACTGTGTCAAAAAAGGACCAGGCACTGCAAGTCTTGGGAGCACCCTTTTTGGCTTTGGAAAGAGACAGGCTCCTAACGGGTGCCAAAGTGGAGGCTACAGGCTCCGCAGTCTTCCCCCTCCCTCTCCCTCTTTGGCCCGTAAGGGGAATCTCTTCCTCAGAGCTGCTCCCACCACCTTCCTGTTCCTCACGCCACGATGGGTCAACGACCTCATCATCTCCACTACCCTCTGCCACCAACTGCTCCTCCTGGGTAGTCTCGGCAGCACAGTACGCACCAGAAAGCGGCACCTGAGTTTCATCATCAGATGCGTACTGCGCTGTAGTCACCGGAGGCACTGGCCCACCCGCCTCTTCAGAGTCAGAGAGACAAAGCTGTTGGGCATCACTGCACACTGCCTCTTCTTCCATTTCTCCAATGCTGCTTTGCTGGCCCCCTGTTTCCAAGCCAAGAGATTCAGAGAACAGAAGTAGAGACAGCTCCTGTCCTGGGCTCTCTGACTGCCTGGCCAATTTGGCAGGTGGTGAAGAGACAGATGGCTGCTCTCCAGTGGTCTGTGCCTGAGAGGATGTGGCACTAACTGAAGTCGATGCCGAGGCGTTAGCTGCCATCCACCCGACAACGGCTTCAATTTGGTCTTCACACAGCAGCGGTGCACGGCGCTCTCCGACAAAGCTGCGCATGAAGGACTGTTCCCTGCTGAAACTGAGTGACGACGAGTCACCGGCGCCCGCAGCAGGCACAGAATCACCACGTCCTCTCCCTGCTCCGCGCCCACGCCCACGTGCCTTACTCCCTGCCCTCTTCATCTTGGTTGACAGATAAAGATAAGCAGAAAAGTACTATGGCCTTAGTGTGCTTATTCCTGAAATGCTCCTCCTAACAGGTGTAAGAAACACTAATGTTGTAAAGTGTGGACTAGACTTTATTATTGATAAAATGTGGCCTACACAAGTGTTAAGTTGTGTTTGGTGAACTTTACTTTTTTTTTTTTGCAGATCGGGCTACAGAGCTAGTTTAAATCACACGGAGATCGTGCAGACAGCCGTAAACAGCACTGCAAGGCCCAAAAAACCTCCTCTAGGTTATCCTATTTAGTGTTTTTCCACTATTTAGCTGGAGACGGGTGGAAAGACACTAATAGGGATTTTTTTTTTTAATTTTTAAGCAGGCTGCACTATTTGAAAAAAAGTAAATTTTTTTTTCAAGGTATGAGGCAGTAACGCACCCTGAGCTGAATCCAACCGGCTATGGCTGCACACAGACTACAGGGCGAGCTGCGCTCACACAGAGACCGTGCAGACAGCCGTAAACGGCGCTGCAAGGCCCAAAAAAACCCCTCTAGGTTATCCTATGTAGTGTTTTTCCACAATTTAGCTGGAGACGGGTGGAAAAACACTAATAGGAATTTTTTAAAAAATTTTTTAAACAGGCTGCACTATTTGAAAAAAAGGAAAATTTTTCTCAAAGTATGAGGCAGTAACGAACCCTGAGCTGAATCCAACCGGCTATGGCTGCACACAGACTACAGGGCGAGCTGGGCTCACACGGAGACCGTGCAGACAGCCGTAAACGGCGCTGCAAGGCCCAAAAACCCCCCTCTAGGTTATCCTATGTAGTGTTTTTCCACAATTTAGCTGGAGACGGGTGGAAAAACACTAATGGGAAATTTGAGAAAAAATGTGCAGCAGGCTGCACTATGAGCAAAAAAGGACAACTGTGTGAGGCAGTGTGAACCCCCCCTGAGCTGAATACAACCGGGTATATGGCTGCACACAGACTACAGAGTGATCTGCACACACACACACACACAGAGACCTTGCAGAACGCTGTTAAAACAGCGCTGCAAGGCAAGAGCAAGGTGAACAGTGAAGAACACACAGCGTTTTGCTAAATTAGCCTTTGGAAAGGAAAATAAAGCAATTAGCTATCTCAACTGGCCCTCAGTTAGAACACAGCGTCCTGTCCCTAACTGAAATCACAGCAGAGTGAGCGCAAAATGGCGGCAGCGTTTTTTATAGTGCAGAGTGACATCATTTCAGCAGCCAATCACAGCCTTGCCAGTACTTACATGCCCACCATGCTAAACAGGATGTGCCCACACTTCCAATCATTCCTCATTGGCTGCTGTGTTCAGTTTGAATTCTGGGAACTTCCGATTCCGGTATCCGATACGCGGGAAGTATCGGAATTCGGTATCTGAATTCCGATACCGCAAATATCAGCCGATACCCGATACTTGCGGTATCGGAATGCTCAACACTAATTATTGAACAAAAAAAAAATTGTGATGTCATTATTGTCCAACCTCCTCTTTTACATTTGTCCAACCCACACTCAATTACACACAGATAGATGATAGATTAAATGGATAGACAGATCTACATATAGATAGATCTATAGATATATACATCTATCTATTCATATATCTATCTATAGATATATCTGGATAGATATATCTATTGATAGATGTATGGATAGTGTAGTGTGTGTATCCACTGTCCGGATTACATCCGAATTAGCTGCAGATTGAATGCTGCGTACTTGTAGTCCCATCGGATGATGCCTGCACATACTCCCCAAAAGACCCCCCGCACAGCCCTTCACACACCCGAACAGTCTTGCACACACCCGAACAGTCTTGCACACACCCACACAGTGCCGCATACATCCGAACAGCCCATAGACCCCGCCCACACACACCCGAACAGCCTTGCACACACCCAATCAGTCCAGCACACATCCGCACACATGCGAACAGCCCGCAGATCCCGCCCGCACACATACATGCACAGTCACTGCCAAAACACACTTCCCTCCTCCCGAACTGCAGCGTTTCTCGGACCCACATCCGCAGCAAAACTGAAGATCTTTTTTTACATCTGCGGTTTTGCTGCGGATGTGCCCGACTCAATGAAAGTCTAAGGGTGCAGAAACGCTGCAGTTTGGCACAAAAGAAGTGACATGCTGCTGGGAAAAAAAACTGCGTTTCGGTGCGGCCTTTTCCGCAGCATGTGCACAACAAGTCTGCGGCTCCCATAGACTTACATTGGTTGTGCACTACACTGCGGATTTGATGCAATTCCGTGCTGCAAAAACGCTGCGGATCTGCAATCAAATCCGCAACGTGTGCACACAGCCTTAGCATTTAGTGAACCTAGCAAAAAAGCCAAGCAAAAAACAAGTGTGGGATTGCACTTTTTTTGCAATTTCATCGCACTTTGAATTTTTTTCACATTTTCTGTTACACGGCATGGTAAAACCAATGCTGTCGTTCAAAAGTAGAACTTGTCCCGCAAAAGACAAGCCCTCACATGGCCATATTGACGGAAAAATTATGGCTCTGGAAGGAAGGGGAGCGATAAACGAAAAAAGCTCCAGGGATGAAGGGGTTTAGAAACATGGATATGGACATATCTATCTATCTATATCTATCTATATCTATCTATATCTATCTATATCTATCTATATCTATCTATATCTATCTATCTATCTATCTATATCTATCTGTGTGTAATGGAGTGTGAGTTGGACAAATGTAAAAGAGGAGGTTGGACAGAAATGACATCACAAATCTTTTTGAAGATAGAGGAGGGAGAGGTTTGGGTGTGTTTTGGAGTGGGTGTGGTAGGTTCGGGCTTAGAAGCCTGTGCAAAGCATCATGGAACTTGTAGTATTAGAGCACAATAACTCAGGAGAAAGGAAGTTGTCGATTAACCCCATGAGAGCTGGATCCAGCACTGAAGATGTGCTGCTACAGCATGATAAAAGGTAATTTTGCTAAAATAAACACAGTGGATGTTTTCAGTGGCACATAATAGCAAGATTTATGAAAAAAAAATTATTGTAGTGGACAACTTCTTTAAGTTCCTTTTTCTTCTGTCTCCCTGGGGACGCCCGGTGTGAGACTTCATGTGATTTAAGATTTATTGGCATTGATATTGTTTTCCAGGGCTAATTATCCATGTGTGTACATATATATATGCACTTTGCCTTGACATTGTATGGATATGTCATAGTCATATGGGACTTCTGGCTATATGTTTTGTCTTATATCTACTAATAAATATTGCACAGAATTTCAACATTGTCGTGGGATTTTGGGTGTGCGCCTTGTATACACGGATCTTTATCTCCTCCTCTCCACATGTTTAGCCTCTCCGTGCATGAGGCAGCAGCCCCATTCATATTAGTCCTTATTTAGACATGCCCTATAGTAGTGCTCCTTACCTTTTTTGTTCTTGGCAATGCAAAGGTGACATCAACCCCACAAATATTACCCCACTTGCCACCGTTACAAGCAGGGCCAGACTGGGACTAAAATTCAGCCCTGGCATTTGAAGTTACACAGGCCCACTTGTCACATGGTGACTGTATAATATCTTTGTACACTTGTAGGCAGGGCCGGTTTTAGGCAAAGTGGGGCCTTATGCCTAGGCAAAGTTTAAAATTGGGCCCCAAATGCTAATATATTGCACATCACACAGAAGCATTTTGGTTGTATTTACATGTGCTGAGTTCAGGCCACTAAATGAGTTTAATCGACAATACTGAAGTTGTTCAACACTTGTTTCCGGCCTCTTTCCACCATCTGAGGAATAATGATGGGACAGAACGATCACTAATAGATCACTAGCAGATCACCATACAGTATCAAGTTATCAGCAGCACATCTACAGTTTACACCGGCGATGTGCTGCTAAGAACAAGGATTTTTGTTCCAGCAAAAACAATCTAAATATGCAGCATTTTACTTGTTAAGTAAAATACACCCCATAGTCCTCCATTAATTATAATGTGCACCACAGTCCTCCATATAGTATAATACACTCCCTATAGTTCTCTATATATTAAAATACACTGCTCAGTCCTCCATACAGCTTAATACACTCCTCATAGTGCTCCATATAGTATAATGCACCGCCATAGTCATCCATGTAGTACAATTCACTTCCCATAGTATCATGTACGCCATAGTTCTTCATATAGTATAACGTATTCCCCATAGTCCTCAATACAGTATAATGCAGCCCACATATAGTATAATGCAGCCACCACCCTACAGAATATAATGCAGCCACCCCAGAGTATAATGCAGCCACCCCATAGAATATAATACACCCACAATAGTATATAACACAGCCACTTAGTATATAACACAGCCTCCCCCATAGAATATAATATACCCCCATAGTATATAGCACAACCCGCATAGCAGTATACAGCACAGCCCACGTAGCAGTATACAGCACAGCCCACGTAGTATACAGCACAGCCCACTTAGCAGTATACAGCACAGCCCACACAGTTGTATACAGCACTGCCCACACAGTAGTATACAGCAGAGCCCACATAGTATTATATAGCACAGCCCACATAGTATACAGCAGAGCCCACATCTCTCTCCCCCCCCAGAATGGCCCCACAGTCCAGTAAAAGAAAAAACATACTCCTCACCTCACCTCACCTCACCTCGTGCCCGCGTTGCTCCCTGCTCCTGTCTCGGCGGCTGCCACTGCACTGCCTGGGACACAGTGAGTGCGCGCGCACCCACAGTGTCAGAGGCAGAGAGGGGAATGATGGGAGAGGGAGCATCAGCGGCACTGGGGGGAAGGGTGAGTCGGCACGCAGCAGCCCAACTACTGACACCGGCCCTTCTGGCATTTGCCAGAACTGCCCGATGGCCAGTCCGGCCCTCGTTACAGTGCAAGTGGGAAGAGCGAGGCTAAGTGCCAGAATTGGTGCATCTATAAGATGCGCCATTTCTGGAGCGGCTGAAAGCTGATGTTTTTAGCCTGGGGGGTGCCAACATACATGGCCCCTCCCCAGGCTATTAATATCAGCCCTCAGCTGTCTGCCTAGCCTGTGCTGGTTCGATTTTATAGGGGAACCCTATGTCAATTTTTTTCTGGGGTTCCCCTGTAAACTAGACAGAAAAGGCTAAGCAAACAGCTGTGAGATTATATTAATAGCCTGGGAACCTTTGTGGCTATTGGCTCCTTCCCAGAATTTTAACATCAGCCCTCAGGCATCTGCTTTCCCTCTGCTGGTTATTAAAATTATGTTAGAGCCCACAAAATGTTTAACTTTTTTTTGAAAAATAAACAGATATTGCATTTCACGCAGATTTCTGAGGGTTTGTTCGCACAGTCAGTAAATGCTGTGGGTTGGACGCTGCGTACATCCACAGCGTCCAACCCACAGCTGCCAGATGTTACAACTTAGTGAATGGGATTTTAAGAAATCCCATATCCACTATGCGTGTGGAATGCCTGCCAGGCCCGTGGGGTACTTGGTACCGGGTCCAGTATTTAAAGGGGATGTCACTGTGGTGGTGACCCGGTCCATGGCCCTGGGCGCCAAAGTAAAAGGGAATGTCCTTAAAGGGGTTTTGTGAATAAAGTTTGTGACGCCAACCTGTGGTTCTCGATCAGTGGTTCTCTGGGGTGATGTTGTGGCTGCAGGGATAGTATGGCTTCCCACAGGTGAAGCTGGGTCCCCAGGGCTCCCGGTGTATAAAGATGCTGGGTGATATAGCAAGAAATGGAGGACACAGTTTCTTTACCTGGTTTACTGATGAATTCAGGCAGCCACACTCCAGGGTACTGGATCACAGGTGCAGGTATGGTCCGGCTGGCTTGGAAGCGAGTTGGGAGTCCCCCTTACCAGGTGGGGTTAAAAGTCTTTCTTCTAGTGCTGTGGTGTAGTTCCTTGCTGCTTTAAGCCTCTCACAAGGTCCTCACATGCTCTCTCTGTCCTCCAGGTTGGTAGGACACTACCCGTACGACAGGGAGCTCGAGCCTTTTTACAGGGTCTCTATCACGACCCCGGCTCTATGCGCTACTGTGTCCTCAGGTGTAAGAGTGGACAGGTGACTTGTAATCCAGCTGTCCTGCCGGTTTCTGCTGTGAGACGAGGAGCCTCTCACAACCTTGGTCTTCCGGCTACCGGTATCTGCGCTCAGTAGGGTGGTAGCTCAGTCGCAGCTAATCCCCTAGTTCTTCACTCTCCTGCGCTTCTCTTCCCCTCCATGCGCTCTACAGCTTGTCCAGCATTCTGTTCTATCTCTTTCCTTTCAGGAGCTGCAGCACCCTCGTGGCTGCATGGCCCCTCTCTCATACGTTCTGCCTCAGACTGCTCCAATCTGCTGTCTGGCACTCGCTGACTGAACTCACTTTCCCTCCAGACCAAAATACATATGGGGAGCCACCCACAAACTGGATCAGAGCTCCTCCTGGCCTGGAGTATGAACATGTATGCTTGTGTCTACTTGATAAAGAAGTTCCTTCCTCGCTTCCAAGCATGACATCGCTCTCCCTGTGAGGAAAGCAATGCCACTGTGACAACCAGGAACCTGGGCTTGTCACATGTGCATCGGTACCCTTGGCTTCCCTGCGGAGACGTACATGCGGCGCTATTTTCCAGACAGCAGCATGTCAATTTATCTTGCGGAGATGCTCAGTCTCAGCAAGATAAATATCACCGTACAATGTATAGGGCAACGTGATTCTGCACGGTTCAATGAACACCTGCTTTCAAAAGCTAGCAGCGCTTTGGACACAGTGGACATGTGCTGCATCCAAAGCACTGCAGATTACTGACTGTGGGGATGTAGCCTAATAACAGTTGCTGTTTTGTTACAGCATATGTAGGTTAATTATGTTAATGCTCCTACATAGGCTGGTGTGCATGTGTGTCTTTAATTGTGTGTGGGTGTGTCTTTATTTAATATTAATGAGGGTATCTGGCTGAAGAGGTTGAACAAGGAAATTACATCACATTTTTTTTTAACCCCTTTCTGACATCAGACGTACTATCCCGTCGAGGTGGGGTGGGCCCCTATGACCACCGACGGGATAGTACGTCATATGCGATCGGCAGCACTCACGGGGGGAGCGCCGCCGATCGCGGCCAGGTGTCAGCTGCTTATCGCAGCTGACATCCGGCACTATGTGCCAGGAGCGGTCACGGACCGCCCCGGCACATTAATCCCCGGCACACCGCGATCAAAGATGATCGCGATGTGCCGGCGGTACAGGGAAGCTTCCCGCAGGGAGGGGGCTCCCTGCGGGCTTCCCTGAGCTCCCCGCAGCAACGCGATGTGATCGCGTTGCTGCGAGGGTCTTACCTCCCTCCCTGGCTGCTCCAGCCCCGGAACCAAGATGGCCGCGGATCCGGGTCCTGCAGGGAGGGAGGTGGCTTCACAGAGCCTGCTCAGAGCAGGCACTGTGAAGCCTGCAGCGCTGCAAGTCAGATCAGTGATCTGACAGAGTGCTATGCAAACTGTCAGATCATTGATCTGTGATGTCTCCCCCTGGGACAAAATAAAAAAGTAAAAAAAAAAATTTCCAAATGTGTAAAAAAAAAAAAAAAAAAAAAAAAATAAATAAATAAATAAAATATATATATATATATATATATATATATATATATATATATATATATATATATATATATATATATATATATAAATTCCCATAAATACATTTCTTCATCTAAATAAAAAAAAAACAATAAAAGTACACATATTTAGTATCGCCGCATCCGTAACGACCTGACCTATAAAACTGGCCCACTAGTTAACCCCTTCAGTAAACACCGTAAGAAAAAAAAAAAAAAACAAGGCAAAAAACGCTTTATTATCATACCGCCGAACTAAAAGTGGAATAACACGCGATTAAAAAGACAGATATAAATAACCATGGTACCGCGTCATCTTGTCCCGCAAAAAACGAGCCGCCATACAGCATCATCAGCAAAAAAGTAAAAAAGTTATAGTCCTGAGAATAAAGCGATGCAAAAATAATTATTTTTTCTGTAAAATAGTTTTTATCGTATAAAAGCGCCAAAACATAAGAAAATTATATAAATGAGGTGTCGCTGTAATAGTACTGACCCAAAGAATAAAACTGCTTTATCAATTTTAGCAAACGCGGAACGGTATAAACGCCTCCTCCAAAAGAAATTCATGAATAGCTGGTTTTTGGTCATTCTTCCTCACAAAAATCGGAATAAAAAGCGATCAAAAAATGTCACGTGCCCGAAAATGTTACCAATAAAAACGTCAACTCGTCCCGCAAAAAACAAGACCTCACATGACTATGTGGACCAAAATATGAAAAAATTATAGCTCTCAAAATGTGGTAACGCAAAAAATATTTTTTGCAATAAAAAGCGTCTTTCAGTGTGTGACGGCTGCCAATCATAAAAATCCTCTAAAAAACTCGCTATAAAAGTAAATCAAACCCCCCTTCATCACCCCCTTAGTTAGGGAAAAATTAAAAAAATGTATTTATTTCCATTTTCCCGTTAGGGTTAGGGCTAGGGTTAGGGCTAGGGCTAGGGTTAGGGCTACGGTTAGGGTTGGGGCTAAAGTTAGGGTTAGGGTTTAGATTACATTTACATAGATTACATAGGGGACAATACAAATATCTCGCTGAGGATCTGTTTATACCAAGGAAGGTGACGGGCACAAGGGGGCATTCTTTGCGTCTGGAGGAGAGAAGGTTTTTCCACCAACATAGAAGAGGATTCTTTACTGTTAGGGCAGTGAGAATCTGGAATTGCTTGCCTGAGGAGGTGGTGATGGCGAACTCAGTCGAGGGGTTCAAGAGAGGCCTGGATGTCTTCCTGGAGCAGAACAATATTGTATCATACAATTATTAGGTTCTGTAGAAGGACGTAGATCTGGGGATTTATTATGATGGAATATAGGCTGAACTGGATGGACAAATGTCTTTTTTCGGCCTTACTAATTATGTTACTATGTTACTATGTTACATTTACAGTTGGGAATAGGGTTGGGATTAGGTTTAGGGGTGTGTCAGGGTTAGAGGTGTGGTTAGGGTTACCGTTGGAATTAGGGTTAGGGGTGTATTTGGATTAGGGTTTCAGTTATAATTGGGGGGTTTCCACTGTTTAGGCACATCAAGGGCTCTCCAAACACGACATGGCGTCCGATCTCAATTCCAGCCAATTCTGCGTTGAAAAAGTAAAACAGTGCTCCTTCCCTTCCGAGTTCTCCCGTGTGCCCAAACAGGGGTTTACCCCAACATATGGGATATCAGCGTACTCAGGACAAATAGGACAACAACTTTTGGGGTCCAATTTTTCCTGTTACCCTTGGGAAAATACAAAACTGGGGGCTAAAAAATAATTTTTGTGGGGGAAAAAAAAAAGATTTTTTATTTTCACGGCTCTACGTTATGAACTGTAGTGAAACACTTGGGGGTTCAAAGTTCTCACAACACATCTAGATGAGTTCCCTGGGGGGTCTAGTTTCCAATATGGGGTCACTTGTGAGGGGTTTCTACTGTTTAGGTACATTAGGGGCTCTGCAAACGCAATGTGACGCCTGCAGACCATTCCATCTAAGTCTGCATTCCAAATGGCACTCCTTCCCTTCCGAGCCCTCCCATGCGTCCAAACGGTGGTTCCCCCCACTTATGGGGTATCAGCGTACTCAGGACAAATTGGACAACAAATATTGGCGTCCAATTTCTCCTGTTACCCTCGGGAAAATACAAAACTGGGGGCTAAAAAATAATTTTTGTGGGAAAAAATGTTTGTTTTATTTTTATGGCTCTGCATTATAAACTTCTGTGAAGCCCTTGGTGGGTCAAAGCGCTCACCACACATCTAGATAAGTTCCTTAGGGGGTCTACTTTCCAAAATGGTGTCACTTGTGGGGGGTTTCAATGTTTAGGCACATCAGTGGCTCTCTAAACGCAACATGGCGTCCCATCTCAATTCCTGTCAATTTTGCATTGAAAAGTCAAACTGCGCTCCTTCCCTGCCGAGCTCTCCCATGCGCCCAAACAGTGGTTTACCCCCACATATGGGGTATCCGCGTACTCGGGATAAATTGTACAACAACTTTTGGGGTCCAATTTCTTCTCTTACCCTTGGGAAAATAAAACATTGGGGGCGAAAAGATAATTTTTGTGAAAAATATGATTTCTTATTTTTACGGTTCTGCATTATAAACTTCTGTGAAGCACTTGGTGGGTCAAAGTGCTCACCACACCTCTAGATAAGTTCCTTAGGGGGTCTACTTTCCAAAATGGTGTCACTTGTGGGGGGTTTCAATGTTTAGGCACATCAGGGCCTCTCCAAACGCAACATGGTGTCCCATCTCAATTCCAGTCAATTTTGCATTGAAAAGTCAAATGGCGCTCCTTCGCTTCCGAGCTCTGTCATGCGCCCAAACAGTGGTTTACCCCCACATTTGGGGTATCGGTGTACTCAGGACAAATTGGACAACAACTTTTGTGGTCTATTTTCTCCTGTTACCCTTGGTAAAATAAAACAAATTGGAGCTGAAGTAAATTTTTTGTGAAAAAAAGTTAAATGTTCATTTTTATTTAAACATTCCAAAAATTCCTGTGAAGCACCAGAAGGGTTAATAAACTTCTTGAATATGGTTTTGAGCACCTTGAGGGGTGCAGTTTTTAGAATGGTGTCACACTTGGGTATTTTCTTTCATATAGACCCCTCAAAATGAGTTCAAATGAGATGTGGTCCCTAAAAAAAAAATGGTGTTGTAAAAATGAGAAATTGCTGGTCAACTTTTAACCCTTATAACTCCCTAACAAAAAAAAATTTTGGTTCCAAAATTGTGCTGATGTAAAGTAGACATGTGGGAAATGTTACTTATTAAGTATTTTGTGTGACATATCTCTGTGATTTAATTGCATAAAAATTCAAAGTTGGAAAATTGCGAAATTTTCATAATTTTTGCCAAATTTCCGTTTTTTTCACAAATAATTGCAGGTAATATCAAAGAAATGTTACCAATGTCATGAAGTACAATATGTCATGAGAAAACATTGTCAGAATCACTGGGATCCGTTGAAGCGTTCCAGAGTTATAACCTCATAAAGGGACAGTGGTCAGAATTGTAAAAATTGGCCCGGTCATTAACGTGCAAACCACCCTTGGGGGTAAAGGGGTTAATGATGTATCTTTATTTAGCTTACAAATCCTCATGAAAATCCGCATCAAATCCGCATAAAAAACGCATCAAATCTGCATGGAATTTCAACTACGTTTTCTGCCAGGAGAGAACGAATCCGCGCAGAATTATACACAAGCAAACCTGAAATGTGCGCACATAGCCTAGGGCTCACTCACAAGAGCGTACGTTCCCTCATGCAAAGGAATCGGGTCCATTATGGTAATGACACTCCGACCAAACTCTGATCCGAGTCTCATCCTAATGTGATCTGATTCTCTCGGATGAGAGCACAGGTGAGAAGATGGAGAACAAAATGTTTCCATCGCTCCATTGTGTGATTCCGTGAAAATCATATTATAACATTGGTTTGACTGCTGTTCGATAAAACATCAGATAGCACTCATCCGATGTGTATGCTCGTGTGAGCGAGCTCTAAATATGATATTTTACTATTTACAAATACATCATCTAAATTCCTATGTTTTTAAAATAGCTATTTTTAAAATTTTATGGCACAGATACTGTATGTCTTTCTTGAGAATGTTCCAAAAAAGTAGCAGCATGTGTGAGTTCCCTATGTCTAAGCTGGAGATATACAATCTGCACAGGAAATGTTCAGGCGCTGGTCATTTTTCTTATCTCTTTTCCTTGTGTGACTGAAGGAAACAGAGCACAGAATGACTCATAATAAAAGAATCTCTTTTTTTTACATCATATGCTAATTCTCTCTTTTGATAATTTTGAGAAAACTCTTAAAAGTGATTTTACAGTGGAATTTGTGTGTTTAGACAACCAGATTTGTTCCATTGTATGCACATTTTTACATTGTTGTCTTCATAACGCATATACAATTTTTTTTACAATTTCAGGTGAACACCTTAGGCCTGTCCCACACGTCCAGATAATTCCGGTACCGGAAAAATCGGTACCGGAGTAATCCGTGTCTGTGTGTCCGTGTGCTCACGTGGCACATCAGTGTGGCACACGTGCGGCAGCCGTGTGCCGACTGGGTACCACACGCACCGTGCAGGAGACAGCGCTAGAGTTAAGCGCTGTCCCCTGCTTTGGGTGCTGAATCCAGAATTCATTCCTTCTTCCCAGCAGCGTTCGCTGGAGAGAAGGAATGAAAAATCATTTTTAAAATTTTTTTTGTTTTTAAAATAAAGTTCCCGGTAATCTCCCCCCTCCCACCCCCTGTGCGCCCGCCCACTGGCATTAAAATACTTACCCAGTCCCCTCGGCGCTTCCATCCTCTCAGCGTCGCAGCTCTTTCTGTATGAGCGGTCACATGGTGCCGCTTATTACAGTGATGAATATGCGGCTCCACCCCTATGGGAGGTGGAGCCGCATATTCATCACTGTAATGTGCGGCACCACGTGACCGCTCATAGAGGAAGAGCTGCGACGCTGAGAGGATGGAAGCGCCGAGGGAGCTGGGTAAGTATTTTAATGCCAGCGAGCGGGTGCACAAGGGGTGGGAGAGGGGAGATTTTTCATTCCTTCTCTCCAGCGAACGCAGTTGGAGAGAAGAAATGAATGGGGCTTCAGCACCACAAGCTGGGGGGACAGTGCTTACAGTAGCCCTGTCTCCTGCATGGCACACGGACTGCACACGGACAGCATCCGTGTGCGGTACGTGTTTTGCATGGACCCATTGACTTTAATGGGTCCGTGTGATCCACGCGTTCCCAGAAACACTGACATGTCTCCGTGTTTTTCAAACGGACACACGGTCCGTGAAAACACGCTGACATGTGCAGAGACACATTGATTTTAATGTGTCTACATGAGTCAGTGTCTCCGGTACGTGAGGAAACTGTCACCTAACATACCGGAGCCACTGACGTGTGAAACCAGCCTTAGAGGGGGATTTCCATTCACTCTAAGGGCAGGTGCAGATGACTGCAGGTTTTCTTATCTGAGAAAATTTGGCTGATTCTGAAAATCACATTCTGATTAGTGATGAGCGAATATACTCGTTACTCGAGATTTCTCGAGCATGCTCAGGGGTCCTCTGAGTATTTTTTTAGTTTTTCTTGCCGCAGCTGAATGATTTACATCTGATAGCCAGTATGTTAGGGCTGGCGGAATGCACCGAGTAAATAGAGAGATGTTATTTGGTGCGTTCGCAGCCCAGGGCCCACCGTGCAGGAGAGAACCTGCTGCTGGCAAATGGCGGCCCTATATGACAGTAGAAGCAAACTCTGTTACTTCACAGAGTTGCCTAAAGAAAGCACTGTGTCCTGTTAAACTCACAGGAGTACACAGCGACTGCTGAGCAGATAGCAGTTTGTGGTTACGCAATCAAAGAGGCAATCATACAATCTCCTCAACGGAGGAGCCGGTATTCTAGGGGCTTATTTCAGCCGGGTCCCTGAACACATATACACGTAACCACACTGGTGCAAAGCACATAACTTAGATTTGATACTAGCGCATGGCCGTGCGGCCATGCGAACCTTTTATAGCTGCAGCAAGTACAGGACCTTCCTAGAAGGACCAATGAGAGGCTGCCACAGAGCCTGAGCAACCTCAGGACCTTCCTGGAGTACCAATGGGTTTTGCTGCAGTATCTAAGCATGTGACCCTCGATCTCCAATAAGAGATCTTACCCTGGGCATGCTCAGAAGGGGAGAAGCAGGACTTGGTCCCAAAAGTGTCTGCTCACCACTGCCCAGCACTGGCCTCAATGGCAGAAGCTGGAAAAGCAGCAGGAACCCTTTGAACAGAGTCAGACTGAGCGAGATGCTGGGACCGATGTCTCCGCTGAGCAGGCTCCACTGCAGCAGGAGAAGAATGGGAGATCGCAGCGGAGATGGCCCGAGATTCCCCCTGTGCAGAGGCGGGAACTCGACCCCTAACACAGTATAAATACATGTGGGGATTCGCTAGCAACCCACACATGTACTTATGCTGGCTATCAGATGTAAATCATTCAGCTGCGGCAAGAAAAACTAAAACTCTGAGCACTAAAAATACTCGGAGGACCCCCGAGCATGCTCAAGAAATCTCGAGTAATGAATATATTCGCTCATCACTAATTCTGATCAAACTCCGATTTAGAATTTGATCAGAGTGTGATCCAATGTGCTTGGAAGAGGACAAGGTGGAGAAAAAAATTCTACATCTTTTCCCTTCTGTCATTTCGTGGATATTGGACTACACTAAGATGTCACCCGAGTGCAGTCCGATGTTCCGTGGACTCATTGACTTGTGTGGCCAAGTGTGATCCAAATATTCCTTCAAACTTGGACTTGCTGTGAATTCTTACCCAGACTGGTTCTCACCAAGGAAAAAATCAGACTTGTGCACAGCCCCAAAAAGTAACATTGATTTCAATGTGATGTGTTGTTTTCTTGGATTGCACTTGGGCCAAAAATATGCTTGTCTGTATGAGTCCTAAGTCAGATTCCACAATGAAAATCTAAAGAGGAGCGCAAGTTGGTCTTTTCACATCTTCTTTCCATTTTTTCCTTGTGCAATAGTAACCTTTTTACATCCAATTATAGACATAGAACATCATGAGCAGATGTCAATTCCTGCACCATGATGTGCTAAACCTGTCATTCCTTTGAATTGTCACTGTGTGCGACAGCTGAACAGCACAGGAAGAGGTGCGGGGACCCCGAATGCAGATCGATGTGATTGGTCAGTAATTCCGACTAGCCGATCACAGAGCAATCACACAGAAGGTGTTGAAATATTAGCACCTCCTGCCTTATCAAAACAGTAGCTCGGCGCTGCTTGTGGCCTAGCACCTGCTGCGACAGCCAGGAACTGTGTCAGCACCGCCACTAGCTGTTTATCCCCCTAAATGCTGCGATCGAGAATATTTAGGAGGCAGGCAGAAGGAGGTGAGCTCCCTCTGCTTTCGCTTATTATTATTATTATTATTATTATACATTTTTATAGCGCCATTTATTCCATGGCGCTTTACATGTGAATACGGGGCAAATATAGACAAATACATTAAACATGAGCAGATAACAAGGCACACGAGTACATAAGGAGGGAGGACCCTGCCCGCGAGGGCTCACAGTCTGCAGGGGGTGGGTGAGGATACACTAGGAGAGGGAAGAGCTGGCTGTACGGCTGTTCAGTAGGTTGAGGATCACTGCAGGCTGTAGGCTTGTCGGAAGAGATGAGTCTTCAGGTTCTTTTTGAAGGTTTCTATGGTAGGCGCAAGTCTGATGTGTTGGGGTAGAGAGTTCCAGAGTATGGGGGAAGCACGGGAGAAGTCTTGGATGCGGTTATGGGAAGAAGAGATGAGAGGGGAGTAGAGAAGGAGGTCTTGGGAGGATCGGAGGTCGCGTGTAGGTAAGTACCGGGAGACCATGTCACAGATGTATGGAGGAGACAGGTTGTGGATGGCTTTGTATGTCAGTGTGAGGGTTTTGAACTGGAGTCTCTGGGCGATAGGAAGCCAGTGAAGGGCTTGACACAGGGGAGAGGCTGGGGAATAGCGGGGGGACAGGTGGATTAGTCGGGCAGCAGAGTGTAGGATGGATTGGAGTGGTGCCAGAGTGCTAGAGGGGAGTCCAGAGAGTAGGAGGTTGCAGTAGTCGAGGCGGGAGATGATAAGGGCATGCACTAGCGTTTTTGCAGTGTTGCGGTCAAGGAAAGCACAGATCCGGGAAATATTTTTGAGTTTGAGAAGACAGGAGGAGGCAAGGGCTTGGAATTTCCGCTTACAGCGGAAAACTAAGAATAGAGGGCACCATCAGACATAGTCGATTATGTGGAAAATCGGAGGAAGCAGGAGTATATAGGGTTAAAAATAGTAAGCTTTATTACAAAAACATATCAAGTCATATAAACTTATTCCAAACTAATAATACTAAAATCACCTATGCCCCAAAAATATATAATACATAGTCGAAAGTTAAAGGGAAAGTCTGTTCCAAATGTAATATATCTGTGTCAAGACCAAGTGGTCTAAATGTGCAAATATGCAGCAGGAGCAATACTTACCAAAGATAAATGGGGGAGGTGGCACTAGATCGCAGTGCAGTCTACTATCACCAACAATACCTAATGGACGAGTGTGTGACCATGTCCATTAGGTATTGTTGGTGATTGTTTGAAAAATATAAAATCTGTCTGCTGGACTATTTTTAGTCTGTAAGTTATACACGTAGGGCTGGTTTTGATTTGTCCTTTGTTTTTTGTTTTTTACTAATAGTTGCATTGGGTACCAATCATAAGGTATACTAGACCTAGTAGAAATGGACTTAATTTGACATTGTTTATTATTATTGATACATGATTTGGGATATGTGACTTATGGATTTCGGCAATCAAGCTAGTTCTCCCTCTATCTATCTATCTGGATGCAATCTGTTTATAGTTTTTGTGACTCTTAAAACTCTGTATGGGTTCGTAATGCAGACTGGATCTACACTAAGCGCCTTGTGCCTGAGGCCTGGAGATCACTTTCTTTTGCTCCTTAATATAGTTAATGAGCTGTGCTGTATTTGTCAACCAATATGAGCATCTCAGGCAATATAGGTATGTTCCACTACCCTATATTGGCTAATAACTAAAGACTGTGTTGGGTTTACGACATCAGTATCCTCATGATATTTTCTTTGAGTCAACTTCGTTGGTTCTTTTGCCTTCTAGGTCCTCCACTTTTCTCCCTGGGCACTGGAAGAATGTATTGTACTGTTGCTTTAGTTGCAGATTTATGTACATTGTATACATATTTGCAGATTTATATACATATATTTAGTCTGGCTATACAAGTGAGATTAAAGATGGCTGAAACTACTTATTTTAGCGGAATGAGATCACAATCTATTATGCATGGTGGCAGTTCCTTAGTTGACTGATGCCCATTGATTGGATATCATAAATGGAATTTGTCACCAGATTTTTCTAACTCTTCCGAGAGCAGCCTGGCATAGGCAAAGAGAACCTGAATCCAATGATGTACCATATAGATTACTGGGTGCAGCTGTTCTCACACAATCAGAACTTGTAGATTTAGCAGTGAAGCAGAGCTGAGGAACCTAACCCCGCCCTCACCAGGCTCTCTATATACAAAGTCCATAGACAGTGAGATTCTTATCACAGGAAGGGGCATGTGGGACTAAAGGTACCGTCACACTAAACGATATCGCTAGCGATCCGTGACGTTGCAGCGTCCTGGCTAGCGATATCGTTCAGTGTGACACACAGCAGCGATCAGAATCCTGCTGTGATGTCGTTGGTCGCTGCAGAAAGTCCAGCACTTTATTTGGTCGCTGGACTCCCTGCAGACATTGCTGAATCGGCGTGTGTGACACCGATTCAGCGATGTCTTCACTGGTAACCAGGGTAAACATTGGGTTACTAAGCGCAGGGCCGCGCTTAGTAACCCGATGTTTACCCTGGTTACCAGCGTAAAAGTAAAAAAAAACAAACACTTCATACTTGCCTTCCGCTGTCTGTCCCTCGGCGCTCTGCTTCTCTGCCCTGTGTAAGCACAGCGGCCGGAAAGCAGAGCAGTGACGTCACCGCTCTGCTTTCCGGCCGCTGGGCTTACACAGGGCAGAGAAGCAGAGCGCCGAGAGACAGACAGCGGAAGGTAAGTATGAAGTGTTTTTTTTTTTTTTTACTTTTACGCTGGTAACCAGGGTAAACATCGGGTTACTAAGCGCGGCCCTGCGCTTAGTAACCCGATGTTTACCCTGGTTACCGGCATCGTTGGTCGCTGGAGAGCTGTCTGTGTGACAGCTCTCCAGCGACGCTGCAGCGATCTGGATCGTTGTCAGTATCGCTGCAGCGTCGCTCAGTGTGACGGTACCTTAAGGCTCACATGACCAGCTAGTCACAGCAATAATAAGCTACTGATGCTAAAACAATCATTGTATGCAGAAAAAATCCTTCGAGCTTGATAAGAGATGCATCCTGTGTTTTAACCCCTTAAGCCCCGAGGGTCGTTTGCACGTTAATGACCGGGCCAATTTTTACAATTCTGACCACTGTCCCTTTATGAGGTTATAACTCTGGAACGCTTCAACGGATCTTGGCGATTCTGACATTGTTTTCTCGTGACATATTGTACTTCATTTTAGTAGTAACATTTATTCGATATAACTTGCGTTTATTTGTGAAAAAAACGGAAATTTGGCGAAAATTTTGAAAATTTCGCAATTTTCCAACTTTAAATTTTTATGCCCTTAAATCACAGAGATATGTCACGCAAAATACTTAATAAGTAACATTTCCCACATGTCTCCTTTACATCAGCACAATTTTGGAACCAAAATTTTTTTTTGTTAGGGAGTTATAAGGGTTCAAAGTTGACCAGCAATTTCTCATTTTTACAACACCATTTTTTTTTAGGGACCACATCTCATTTGATGTCATTTTGAGGGGTCTATATGATAGAAAATACCCAAGTGTGACACCATTCTAAAAACTGCACCCCTCAAGGTGCTCAAAACCACATTCAAGAAGTTTATTAACCCTTCAGGGGTTTCACAGGAATTTTTGGAATGTTTAAATAAAAATGAATATTTAACTTTTTTTCACACACAATTTATTTCAGCTCCAATTTGTTTTATTTTACCAAGGGTAACAGGATAAAATGGATGCCAAACATTGTTGTACAATCTGTACTGAGTACGCTGATACCCCATATGTGGGGGTAAACCACTGTTTGGGCGCATGGCAGAGCTCGGAAGGGAAGGAGCGCCATTTGACTTTTAAATGCAAAATTGACAGGAATTGAGATGGGACACCATGTTGCGTTTGGAGAGCCACTGATGTGCCTAAACATTGAAACCCCCCACAAGTGACACCATTTTGGAAAGTAGACACCCTAAGGAACTTATCTAGATGTGTGGTGACCACTTTGACCCACCAATTGCTTCACAGAAGTTTATAATGCAGAGCCGTAAAAATAAAAAATCATATTTTTTCACAAAAATGATCTTTTCGCCCCCAATTTTTTATTTTCCCAAGAGTAAGAGAAGAAATTGAACCTCAAAAATTGTTGGCCAATTTGTCCTGAGTACGCTGATACCCCGTATATGGGTGTAAACCATTGTTTGGGCGTATGGCAGAGCTCGGAAGGGAAGGAGCGCCATTTTACTTTTCAATGCAAAATTGACTGGAATTGAGATGGGATGCCATGTTGCGTTTGGAGAGCCCCTGATGTGCCTAAACATTGAAATCCCCACAAGTGACACCATTTTGGAAAGTAGACCCCTTAAGGAACTTATCTAGAGGTGTGGTGAGCACTTTGACCCAACAAGTGCTTCACAGAAGTTTATAATGCAGAGCCGTAAAAATAAAAAATCATATTTTTTCACAAAAATAATCTTTTCGCCACCAATTTTTTATTTTCCCAAGGGTAAGAGAAGAAATTAGACCACAAAAGTTGTTGTTCAATTTGTCCTGAGTGCGACGATACCCCATATGTGGGGGTAAACCACTGTTTGGGCGCATGGCAGAGCTCGGAAGGAAAGGAGCGCCATTTGACTTTTCAATGCAAAATTGACTGGAATTGAGATGGGACGCCATGTTGCGTTTGGAGAGCCCCTGATGTGCCTAAACATTGGAACCCCTCACAAGTGACACCATTTTGAAAAGTAGACCCCTTAAGGAACTTATCTAGATGTGTGGTGAGCACTTTGACCCAACAAGTGCTTCACAGAAGTTTATAACGCAGAGCCGTTAAAATAAATTTATTTTTTTTTCGCAAAAATTTTTTAGCCCCCAGTTTTGTATTTTCACAAGGGTAACATAATAAATTGGACCCCAAAAGTTGTTGTCCAATTTGTCCTGAGTACGCTGATACCCCATATGTGGGGGGGAACCACTGTTTGGGCGCATGGCAGAGCTCGGAAGGGAAGGAGCGCCATTTGGAATGCAGACTTAGATGGATTGGTCTGCAGGAGTCACGTTGCATTTGCAGAGCCCCTGATGTACCCAAACAGTTGAAACCCCCCACAAGTGACCCCATATTGGAAACTAGACCTCCCATGGAACTTATCTAGATGTGTTGTGAAAACTTTGAACCCCCAAGTGTTTCACTACAGTTTATAACGCAGACCCGTGAAAATAAAAATTCTTTTTTTTTTCACAAAAATGATTTTTTAGCCCCCAGCTTTGTATTTTTACAAGGGTAACAGAATAAATTGGACCCCAAAAGTTGTTGTTCAATTTGTCTCGAGTACGCTGATACCCCATATGTTGGGGTAAACCCCTGTTTGGGCGCACGGGAGAGCTCGGAAGTGAAGGAGCACTGTTTTACTTTTTCAATGCAGAATTGGCTGGAATTGAGATCGGACGCCATGTCGCGTTTGGAGAGCCCCTGATGTGTCTAAACAGTGGAAACCCCCCAATTATAAATGAAACCCTAATCCAAACGCACCACTAACCCTAATCCCAACTGTAACCCTAACCACACACCTAACCCAGACACACCCCTAATTCTAATCCCAACCCTAATCCCAACCGTAAATGTAATCCAAACCCTAACCCTAGCCCCAACCCTAGCCCTAACCCTAACCCTAACCCTAACCCTAACCGGAAAATGGAAATAAATACATTTTTTTTAATTTTATTATTTTTCCCTAAGGCTAGGTTCACATTGCGTTAGGGAAATCCGTTTAGCACTAGCGGATTGCGCTAACACAATGTCTTTTTAGGTGTCGTGTTTAGTGGTCGCGTTAACGTCCCCGCTCTGGAAGATCGGGGATCGGACCTCGGGCGCGCCGCGGACGCTGCAAGCAGCGTCTGAGGCGCGCCACAAAAGAATGGCACCTTGCTAGCGCGAGCCGAAAATGGCACGCTCTAGCGATGCGCTACACCTGAAAATCACATTGCTGTCAATGGTTGTGCTAACGGACCCGTTGCACGGCGTTAATTGTGACATTTTCGCCGTGCAACGCTGTCCGTTAGCGTTAACCCATTAACGCAATGTGAACCTAGCCTAACTAAGGGGGTGATGAAGGGGGGTTTGATTTACTTTTATAGCGAGTTTTTTAGCGGATTTTTATGATTGGCAGCCGTCACACACTAAAAGACGCTTTTTATAGCAAAAAAGTTTTTGCGTCTCCACATTTTGAGACCTATAATTTTTCCATATTTTGGTCCACAGAGTCATGTGAGGTCTTGTTTTTTGCGGGACGAGTTGACGTTTTTATCGGTTACATTTTCGGACACGTGACAGTTTTTGATCGCTTTTTATTCCAATTTTTTTGTGAGGCAGAATGACCAAAAACCAGCTATTCATGAATTTCTTTTGGGGGAGGCGTTTATACCGTTCCGCGTTTGGTAAAATTGATGAAGCAGTTTTATTCTTCGGGTCAGTACGATTACAGCGACACCTCATTTATATCATTTTTTTTATGTTTTGGCGCTTTTATACGATAAAAGCTATTTTATAGAAAAAATAATTATTTTGGCATCGCTTTATTCAGAGGACTATAACTTTTTTATTTTTTTGGTTATGATGCTATATGGCGGCTCGTTTTTTGCGGGACAAGATGACGTTTTCAGAGGTAACATGGTTATTTATATCCGTCTTTTTGATCGCGTGTTATTCCACTCTTTGTTCAGCGTTATGATAATAAAGCGTTGTTTTTTGGCTCGTTTTTTTTTTTTTTTCTTACGGTGTTCACTGAAGGGGTTAACTAGTGGGCCAGTTTTATAGGTCGGGTCGTTACGGACGCGGCGATACTAAATATGTGTACTTTTATTGTTTTTTAGTTTTTTTTTTATGTAAAGAAATGTATTTATGGGAATAATATTTTTTTTTTTCTGCTTTATTTAGGAATTTTTTTTTTATTTTTTTTTTTTACAAGTGTGGAAATTTTTTTTTTTACTTTTTCACTTTGTCCCAGGGGGGGACATCACAGATCACCGATCTGACAGTGTGCACAGCACTCTATCAGATCGGTGATCTGACATGCAGCCGGGCAGGATTAGAGCTGCAGCTGCAGCCTGATCCTGACCCGGAAGTGCTCCCTGCAGGACCCGGATGCAGCCCGGCGGCCATTTTGGATCCGGGGACTGCAGGGAGAAGACGCTCGGTACACG
This sequence comes from Ranitomeya imitator, assembly GCF_032444005.1. Classification (NCBI taxonomy): domain Eukaryota; kingdom Metazoa; phylum Chordata; class Amphibia; order Anura; family Dendrobatidae; genus Ranitomeya; species Ranitomeya imitator. The sequence goes on along the minus strand of NC_091286.1, from coordinate 426,986,012 downwards.
GTGAGCACATCACCGTGTACCGATCGTCTCAGGGAAGCCCGCAGGGAGCCCCCTCCCTGCGCGATGCTTCCCTGCACCGCCGGCACACCGCGATCATCTTTGATCGCGGTGTGCCGGGGGTTAATGTGCCGGGAGCGGTCCGTGACCGCTCCTGGCACATAGTGCCGGATGTCAGCTGCGATAGGCAGCTGACACCCGGCCGCGATCGGCCGCGCTCCCCCCGTGAGCGCGGCCGATCGCATATGACGTACTATCCCGTCCATGGGAATTAAGTCCCAGGTCACCTGGACGGGATAGTACGTCATATGGGATTAAGGGGTTAATCACTACATCATGCTGTCTTCAGATTACAAAGCAAAAACCTGCTGACAGATTCCCTTTAAGAAATGTCAGAGGTGTCCTACAATCGCTTAGTCCCCTCTCACCAGTTGGTATAATAGTGGATTTGAGTAAGAGAATGTTTTACTGTATACTTGTTGGCCAACAACAATCTGACCCCAACATTTTTTTTTAGTTAATGATGATTTTATGGAGATTTGCTATAAAATTGTTTATTATGATAGTTTATTCTCAATCCGATGTTTTCAAAACTTTGTTATCCATGGAAACAAAATCACAGTGGTTATATATTTATCCTGAAGTTGGTTATAGTCAAGCTTTTCCTATGAAAAGAATATTTTTCAGATTATGTATGTGCTCATTGTAGATTGCACGTGATTTGACTGTGAACCAAATCCCTTTTATTGCAGGTGAGCTAAACTAGGGTGCATTAGACAGGCTGCTTCTTATTAGGTTTGTATGTGATGAATTTAGGAAGTACAAATTAAACTGGGTTTCCAAGAAATATTACGAGCTCCAAATTCAGAACAACTGTTCACTTGCACAACTTTGTGGAAATAAAATGCATGTTGTATTGTGTCTAGCAGATGGTTCCACATTACCCGCACAATACAAGTCTAATTAGAAATCACTTGTATGTGATTAGGAATAGACCAGCGGTGACATTTCCCTGCCAACACAAATTCTGAAAAATAAGGACATTTAAATCATCGCTTTTAATTTAAGAAAATTGGCATCGCATTCATTAACTTTACTCGGCATCCCTACTAGCTGTGTTTAATGCTCTTACTAAGTTATCCTCCTTGGCTGGAATACAGTCTTTTTATAAAGTGTGATGCCAGAGGCTTTGCGCTTGGCGTTTGATAATCTGGAAGGATTATTTGCCATTTCAGTACCATGTATAAAAAAGAGTGGACACACGTCTTCTAAAGCCTGAAAAGCACTTTTGTTGGCTGTCTGACAAGGATGTGTGGCTTTTCATAACCTATCTATAAAATTCCTAAAATTAAAATATCTGTAGACACAGTATAATAAAGGCTGTAAAGATCAATATTTACATCATTTAGAATTTATAAGAGGTAAATGGCTAAAGCTAAATGTACATATTCTAATCCACTTTTTCTTCTAGGCACTGAAATAATTTATTGTACTTTTGTGTTATTTGTAGATTTATATACAGTACATTATATACATATTTGCAGATTTATGTACATGTATTTATGGTCTATGAAAAGTTGAATGATAATTTCCACATTCTGTCGTTATTAGTTGTGGATTTTCCAAATTAATTCAATTTAATTACCGTATATACTCAAGTATAAGCCGAGATTTTCAGCCCACTTTTTTGGGCTGAAAGTCCCCCTCTCGGCTTATACTCGCGTCATACCCAGGGGTCGGCAGGGGAGGTGGAGCGGAGGCTGTCTAATTATACTCACCTGCTCCTGGCGCGGTCCCTGCAGGTCCCTGCTTCCCCAGCGCTGCAGCTTCTTCCTGTAGTGAGCGGTCACATGGTACCGCTCATTACAGTAATGAATATGCGGCTCCACCTCCCATAGAGGTGGAGCCACATATTCATTACTGTAATGAGCGGTAACTGTGACCGCTGACTACAGGAAGAAAATGTGGTGCTGGGGAACAGACGTGCAGTGAGGGCGCCAGGAACAGGTGAGTATGACGGGGCAGTGCGCAATATTCACCTGCTCCTCGTTCCACCGTCGGCGCCGCTGTGTCTTCCGCAGTGACGCTCAGGTCAGAGGTCGAGGTGACGCGATTAGTGCGCGCCGCCCTCTTCCTGAACATCGGTGCAGAGGACGGGGAAGACACAGCGGCGGTCAGCAGTGGAACGGGGAGCAGGTGACTATAGCAAGTGCCAGGGGCCGGAGAGGTGAGTGTATTTTTTTATTTTTTTAATCGCAGCAACAGCATATGGGGCAAATATCTGTATGGAACATCTTATGTGGACATGTGCTGCATTATATGGCACAAATATCTGTATGGGGCATCTTATGTGGCCATGTGCAGCATTATATGGGGCAAATATCTGTATGGGGCATCTTATGTGGCCATGTGCAGCATTATATGGCACAAATATCTGTATGGGGCATCTTATGTGGCCATGTGCAGCATTATATTGGGGCAAATATCTGTATGGGGCATCTTACGTGGCCATGTGCAGCATTATATGGTGCAAATATCTGTATGGAGCATCTTATGGGGCCATGTGCAGCATTATATGGGGCAATTATCTGTATGGAGCATCTTATGGGGCCATAATCCACATTTGTGGAGCATTATACGGGGCAAATGTCTGTATGGAGCAATTTTATGGGGCCATAATCAGCATTTGTGCAGCATTATATGGGGCATATTTTAATATGGAGCATCTTATGGGGCCCATCATAAACTATATGGAGCATTATATGGGGCTCCTGATTCAATATGGATATTCAAAAACACTTAACCTACTGATGTCTCAATTAATTTTACTTTTATTGGTATCTATTTTTATTTTTGACACTTACCGGTAGCTGCTGCATTTTCCACCCTAGGCTTATACTCGAGTCATTACGTTTTCCCAGTTTTTTGTGGCAAAATTAGGGGGGTCGGCTTATACTCGGGTCGGCTTATACTCGAGTATGGTAATTATTTTCATATGGCTATGCAAGTTACATTTCAGATGGCTGAACCATTTTTTATTAGCAAAGTCTAACAATCTAATATCTATGGAAGCAGTCCAACAGTCCAGTATAGTAGATACTCTTCTGTTTTTCCATTTGTCCGGTAGAAATAAGTTGGAGGGGAACTGATCACAATTGATCCCATTCTGGTGGCATGAGAAATCTTTTTGAGCCAGATAGAGAACCATTGAATGCTGTGTTTCTGTGTCCAAATATGGATGCCAGAAGAACAAACTGCACAAGATTTCCATCCGTCGTGTCCGGTCCAGGATAAACAGGAGTAGCCGGTTATACCTAACACATGCGGGACTTGATATAACAAAATACTCCAGAGTTAGTCCTATTAATTTAAAAGCATGTAGAAATAGCTAGGTCTATCAATCTAGAGCAGTCCATGATGGCATAAACAGATGTAAGTAGTAATCTTCAAATACCAGACACTTTAGATAAGCTATTATACTGTATATGCCCTTAAGTAATGCTTAGATTCTATGAGTCTGAATATAGTCTTTGAAAAATAAATTCCATGGTATGATTATGAGGGGTGCTTAGAAATGCCTTGAGGAGACTGAGATAGCTGGTTTGTCCTTAGCACATGAAGAGGCAACTATTAGTTCATCGTTTATCAAATTTTGCCTTTCCAGTTTTAATTTCTCGTGCTATAGCTTAGAAAACATAGCGACAGAGATTCATTATCATTGTCTAGAATCATAATATTAAGATAGATGCACCAGAATTTTCACTTAATTTGCAATAAAAACTGTGTTTTAGATTCATTTTTCTTCAAGCTTGACAAAGGGGCATGTTAGAAAGTAAGCAAAAAAATGGACATTAAGCTCCAAATTTGCACCACAATTTAACGCAACCTATCAGACCAAAGTAAGCAAACTACTATATGGTGTAGGCTAGACAGTATAAAAACGTGAGAAATGTATTAAAATACATGAACCTTCCTGAAAAATCTGTTACATTTTAATTCTAAGGGCTCGTTTCCGAAGCTTTGCAAAGTCATAACATGTAGGCACAACTCCAAGTTTTCATGCAAGTTTTTCCCAGCTTCAATGAAATGGGCATAACTGGGGCAAGACGGGAGTGTTGAGACTGCTGCTCATCAAATTCATGACAATCAGTGGAATTTGCTGGGCCACAAATTTTACTCCAGAGTACGATTTATGGTGAGGCGCACACATAGGTGTACACCCCTCGTCTGATGCTCCTTATTCATGAAGATGCTCATGCGTCGTTGGTGCATTGTGCCCTTAGTCTCTAAATGAGCAACACAGACTTGCATCCCTTTGGTCTCCACTCTATAGGGTGCAACATTTATATGGATATACCTAAATAAAATAGGAAGTTGATATCACCAACCATTCCCGTTTGTGGCACGTTAGTATATGGGATGGGGAAAACTTTTCAAGATGGGTGGTGACCATGGCCACCATTTTGGATCCAATTTTATTTTTTTCAATGGGAAAAGGGTCATGTGACACATCCAACTTATTGAGAATTTCACAAGAAAAACAATGGTGTGCTTGGTTTTAACGTAACTTTATTCTTTCATGAGTTATTTACAAGTCTATGACCACTTATAAAATGTGTTCAAAGTGCTGCCCATTGTGTTGGATTGTCAATGCAACCCTCTTCTCCCACTCTTGACACACTGATAGCAACACCACAGAAGAAATGCTAGCACAGGCTTCCAGTATCTGTTGTTTCAGATGTTGCACATCTCGTATCTTCACAGCATAGACAATTGCCTTCAGATGACCCAAAAGATAAAAGTCTAAGGGGGTCAGATCGGGAGACCTTGGTGGCCATTCAAGTGGCCCACGATGACCAATCCACTTTCCAGAAAACTGTTCATGTAGGAATGCACGGACCTGACACCCATAATGTGGTGGTGCACCATATTGGGTGTCAGGTCCGAGCATTCCCACATGAACAGTTTCCTGGAAAGTGGATTGGTCCTTGTGGGCCAGTTGAATGGCCACCAAGGTCTCCTGATCTGACCCCCTTAACCTTTTATCTTTGGGGTCATCTGAAGGCAATTGTCTATGCTGTAAAAATAAGAGATGTGCAGCATCTGAAACAACGGATGCTGGAAGCCTGTGCTAGCATTTTTTCTGCAGTGTTGCTATCAGTGTGTCAAGCGTGGGAGAAGAGGGTTGCATTGACAGTCCAACACTTTGAACACATTTTATAAGTGGTCATAAACTTGTAAATAACTCATGAAAGACTAAAGTTATGTTAAAACCAAGTACACCATTGTTTTTCTTGTGAAAGTCTCAATAAGTTTGATGTGTCACATGACCCTCATCCAATTGAAAAAAATAAAGTTGCATCAAAAATGGCCAACTTCAAAAAGGCCGCCATGGTCACCACCCATTTTGAAAAGTTTTCCCCCTCACATATACTAATGTGCCACAAACAGGAAGTTGATATCACCAACCATTCCCATTTTATTTAGGTGTATTCATATAAATGGCCCACCCTGTATGTCCCATATTTTGTCCTAATGAAAAAATTTCCATAGTGATGTGTCTATACAGGGTTAATGCACACAGTGATGTGCATTGTAATATCACAGTGAAGCGATAAATAAGTCAAAGGAGTTACAGCAAATTAATCATGTTCACATTAGTGTTAAAATTGTGGGATTATATGCACCGTCAATGTACAGTACTGAGAGAATGCATGCACACAGTGATGTCATAGCATAGTGATACAGGGGTAAAGCACAAAGTGATGTCATAGCACAAGGGTAGTGCACACAGTAATGTCGGTACAGATATAATAGTATAGCACAGAGAGATGTAACCACACTCATGGGAAAATCATAGCTCATGAAAAAGAACTGTAGTGTCGCCTTGCAGGTACAATCTAATGCACATAATGATGTCACAGGTATAATATATTGATGTCACAACACAAACACCATTGCTGCAGAAGAGATATTATAGGACAGTAAGAATAAGACCCTTAAGACAGTAGACCAAAGTAAAATGTCTAAACTATGCATGTTTCCTAATAGGTTTTATTGAAATAAAAATAGTTTTTTTCTTCTTTGCATAATAAAAGTGTTTATTTGGTTGAATTGCCAGAAAATGACCACTTTGCACTTACTATGCACATGTTTATTTCCCTTTGTGAAACACATAAGTACTGCTTCTGAATCCAAGTTTTGGTCTGGTAAGATTACTGGCATTTCTCCTTCCTGCAGCTAATGGAAAAATCAGTAAATCATCAAACACCAGTTACATAATGTAAAAAACAAACGCACATTCCATAGTAGTCATACTCTATTCCCATTAGTAGGACCTCTTGTCTCATGTTAAATTTGACATGATTTATGGACTGTATGACCTAACAAACTTGGACTTTCTAGGCATGCCGTTAATACTGCAGCATTTTATAATGACAATGAGCATTTCCCGTGTTTTGAAGGTACTTGAATGGAAAAGAAATGCACACTTGAGCCTCAATTCTTTAAGACTGGTGTTTTACATGGCAGTTTTTGATGAAGTAATATGCACCTAATTTACTAAGAGTTATGGAAGTATTAATTAATTTGGCACATTGCAAAACATGTACTTCATTAAGGGACTGGCATGCATTTCTGTCTTAATTTAGGACATTTTTGTGACCTAAATTATAATGAGTTTATTGTCAGCGATCAGCCACGCCACTTCCAGTTGTGTGCTGCCTAATTTTTTTAAAAAATTGGGAAAGTTAGCGAGCATTTGATTTAAACCACCAAAAGAAAACTGAAGTAAATTTTTTGATTAATCAGCTCCATTGGGCTCATGTGAATAATAACTTTGCATTTTATGGAGTCAAAATGGAGCCACCACTGAAGAGCATGATCCCTCTACTGAATCTTTGTATTGCTATACTTTTATATACTCTATATTCATATGAGTATATAGTGGCTTGTTAAAAAAATTAGGTTGTGGAATACTGGTTTCGATGATGTTTAAGCTGTGTACTGGGGTGGGTTTCCCAGGATACAGTAAAGTCACAAACGAGACTAACAACTCTAACCCCAGTTCAACCACCAAAAATGCTTTACTTAAATTTGTGGATAAACCTAGCCAGAAATTGGAGAAATATTCAACGAAGTCTACAGACATGAGACCCTTGCGCTGTACAGCCTGGTGCCCTGCAATATGTGCCAACTATACTCATTATATTTTGGCCTTCTGACATACCTAAATAGATAAACTGCCTACTATCTTTTAATACCCTGGACTCTGGGGCAATTGAATGGGTGGGTAGTATGTTCTCGCCTGCGGTACAGACAACAGCTTACAACTTACAATGAATTACCTCTGTTCCCCAACTGAATATTCCCTTCCCTCAATATGACTACAGTGAATAACGCACAATGGTCCTTTCTCAGCTATACCGAGAATAACTGAACAAATAACGAAATGCAGTGCCTGCTTAGCTAGAAGATAAGTTAAAAGAGCTCGAGCAAATATTACGCAACTTTAATATTCTCCAGAAGCTCCACTCTGAGTAAGCCAAGTATGGCTTTAAGGCCATGGCCTGAAATGGTCAATTTGCCTATCCAGCTAACTTTAAGCCTTGTATCAATCTTGAGTATTTTGGCACCAGAATGTGGTGAGATGTGTGCACGGTTACACACTACGGTGGCGCAGAGGGTGTTAGTTATCTTGCCAACCCATGTCTGCTCCAGACAAAAGATCAATTCGTGTGGACAGATGAGGCCCTGTCTGACAGGCACACGATACTGCTGATGACTATGACTTGACTCCACAGCGGTGTTCAGTTCTGCTCGCATTAGGTCATGGTCTTTTCTCGAATTTCAGCAGCATTCCTGACAGTAATCTTCTCCCATCTGGTAAGGATCGGATAATGGGCAGGATCAGCTCCACATAATGGTTGGTTGCTTATACTCGCGAATGTCACTGGATCACTCTCCGGCACGTCCTCTCTCAGTTATCAGTAACTTCAAAACTGCAAGCAAGATGGTCGCCTCTCTCTTTCCTATGACGCACATCCAACTGTTCACTGTCTCCAACCCTGCAGTTTGTTGCTAGGCAGATTAACCTTTCAGGTCTGTTTAGGAAACGGCAGCCTCTTGTGGGTGATTTATAGCATTTCAATCTATGTAAAGCAGTATCACGTCATTACTTACAGCAGGCAGGTAATTCAACTTATATACAACAGGTACAATGTTTGCGCTCATACGGACACAGATATGCACATCTATACCACACTAGTGAGTCGAGTGTTACACTGTATGTACAGGGGATTACCATTCACCTCTTTATCAAGGTACATATCTCTGGTCATGCGTAATGGGGGCTGTTTCACCATCTCACAGATGTCTGTTTGGAGGTATTGCTTCTAGGAGAGTTTATATATGTACACAAGGAATCTGATGGAGCATGTCAGTGTAAACCCTAAAACAAATACTGCTAAGCCAGACCAATATCCTAATAGCTGTGCACTTTTGTGTAGAATATGAAAACAAAGCTATAAGCTCTAGTTAAATAACTCATGCAGATTTAATAACTGTGTTTATTCTCTCTGGACTTCTTCTCTGGTTTCATGTTTTCTTTTTATTCTTCTGTCCAGAAGTAGCACTTTATAAGTGCAACACCCCAGGTAACCAGTTGTTGCAGTGATGTTGCTTTCCTTTCGGGGAGGGCGATGTCATGTGTGGAGGCAAGGAGGATTCAACACATTCTGAATCCAGGCCAGGAGGAGGAGCTCAGGACTCGGATTCAGGGGAGCTTCTCTCAGCTTTAAGTGTCCTGGTCTGGAGGAGGAGTTAATTAGTTGGTCCAGGGAGACCAAGCGAGACAGTCTGAGAGAGACACGGAAGGAGAAGAAAGTCTGAAACAGCAGACATTGGAGCTGGCAGCCAGGATTGTGCTGTGGGTCCAGGAAAGAGAGAGAACCTGAAAGGTTGTTGCATTCAGTGGAGCATTGAGAAAAGGAGTGCAAGAATGGAACAGGGCTCAGAGGGGAACTGTGACCGGGCACCCTCAGAGCCAGTGCACAGAAACCGGGTACCAGGAGCCCGAGGCTTTTGTGGGACTCTGAGACACGAAGCAGAACCGGAGGGCACTAGACTACACGTTAACTGCCCGCACCAAGCCTGAGGTACAGCAGTACTCTAAGAGCCTGGGTCATGGTAGAGGCCCTATAAAAAGGTTCAAACTGCCTACTGTGCAGGCAACTGTCCTAGAACGAGAGAGGATTCCTTGTCAGCAAGCTACAAGCAGCAGGGACCTTGCCATCTTAGCGCAAGTAGGAAAGGCTTACGGACCTCACCTGGGAGAGGGATCACCTTTGCCTCCAAGCCGGCCGGACCACACCACCACCCATGCCTGGTATCCTGGACTGGGGCCTGCTAACAGTAAACCAGGTAAAGACTTTACAACTTGTGTCTTCCATTTATTCGTCGGCATACACCATCTTTGCCACACACCTTGGGAGCCCTGAGGACCCCGTTTTACCTGTGGGAAGCGTCACCATCATTGCTGCAACAACATCCCCCAGGGGACCCCTTTAAACCAGCGTCGGTCCCCCTATTGACCGAACACCACAGGTGGCGTCACGACAGACTATCACAATTCCCCTTAAAAGACCTTTCCCCGTTTAGTGAACGCCCAGAGCCACGGACCGGGTCACAGCCACCGTGACATCCCCTTTAAGACCGGACCTGGTACTGATTACCCCACGGCCCAGGCAGGTGACTCATAAGTGATTTGTGCTTTGCTTGTCTTCCACTGGCTGTGATGGCATATTAGTTGGTTTTTCCGTGTCACCATTAATAAACATTCTGGATTCCTTAAGGAGAAATTGCTTGTACACAGTTGGATAATTTCAAGGCTCTGTCTTTTTCATCGTCAACTAAAAAATGTTAATGCAACCAAAAAAGTCTTAAAGTGTAATGCAATGTAAAAACTTAAAATCCAAAAGTGCAATAGTAATAACTCTAATAATCAAATTTCTCTCCTCTTGCCATGTGAAATTCACTTTAACCCTGGCTGCTAGCACCGGTGGATGGTGGAGTATGCCACCCACTAGCGCTCCATTGTATAGGGGGACACAATTGATATATTTTAAACAAACACACATAAGAATGCTGCAGAGTACAGTTATTTCAGTTAGGGAATTAACTCTTTTAATCACTTTTACTAGTTGGTTTGTGTACATTTGGGATGTTTAGTAGCTATTTAAATGTAAATCCATTGCTGTATTCAGGTATTCTGCTCCTCGAACACAGAAATATTTTTTATTGCTTCTTTCAACAGTGCTTACAGTCCTACTTCAGAGGCAATCATGAAACCACTACTGAAATGGAATTTTGGCAGCTAGAATTTGGTCTGCACAAAAAAATGGAACAGTGTCACTTATGTTGCCCAATATCAGACGGGTCATGTTAGGTAACACCATCTTTCTAAAGTTCAGATCTTCATGTTCTGACAAATCTGTTTCAGCACTTCATACTAAAGTCTACAAGTTGGCAACAATGTTGGTGTGATGAAGTTGTACACTTTGTGCCTACCAAAGTGGCTTCAACTTTTATAAAGTACTTTCCATGCCGATGAGGTTTATAAAAGATTTCTTTTGCAGAACATTAAGCCAAGACTTCTCAAAGTTAGACTTTGTACTTTGTAGCTTTCTTTATAAGGATGTCTAGTGAAAAGATCAGATCTGAAGTTGAAGCAAGTGTGGAACATTAGGTACCGTATATACTCGAGTATAAGCTGACCCGAGTATAAGCCGACCCCCCTAATTTTGCCACAAAAAACTGGGAAAGCTTATTGACTCGAGTACAAGCCTAGGGTAGGAAATGCAGCAGCTACCGGTGAATTTCAAAAATAAAAATAGATGCTCCATACCGTTCATTATTGCCCCATAGATGTGCCATATAAAGCTGTGCCATATAGTGCTCTGCACCATTCATCATTGCCCCATAGATGTGCCATATAAAGCTGTGCCATATAGTGCTCTGCACCGTTCATTATTGCCCCATAGATGTGCCATATAGTGCTCTGCACCGTTCATTATTGCCCCATAGCTGTGCCATATAGTGCTCTGCACCGTTCATTACTGCCCCATAGATGTGCCATATAGTGCTCTGCACCGTTCATTATTGCCCCATAGCTGTGCCATATAGTGCTCTGCACCGTTCATTACTGCCCCATAGATGTGCCATATAGTGCTCTGCACCGTTCATTATTGCCCCATAGATGTGCCATATAGTGCTCTGCACCGTTCATTATTGCCCCATAGCTGTGCCATATAGTGCTCTGCACCGTTCATTACTGCCCCATAGATGTGCCATATAGTGCCCTGCGCCGTTCATTATTGCCCCATAGCTGCCATATAGTGCTCTGCGCCGTTCAGTATTGCCCCATAGCTGCCATATAGTGCTCTGCACCATTCATTATTGCCACATAGCTGCCATATAGTGCTCTGCGCCGTTCAGTATTGCCCCATAGCTGCCATATAGTGCTCTGCGCCGTTCAGTATTGCCCCATAGCTGCCATATAGTGCTCTGCACCGTTCATTATTGCCCCATAGCTGTGCCATATAGTGCTCTGCACCGTTCATTATTGCCCCATAGCTGCCATATAGTGTTCTGCACCATTCATTATTGCCCCATAGCTGTGCCATATAGTGCTCTGCACCGTTCATTATTGCCCCATAGCTGCCATATAGTGTTCTGCACCGTTCAGTATTGCCCCATAGCTGTGCCATATAGTGCTCTGCACCGTTCATTATTGCCCCATAGCTGCCATAGTGTTCTGCACCATTCATTATTGCCCCATAGCTGTGCCATATAGTGCCCTGCGCCGTTCAGTATTGCCCCATAGCTGCCATATAGTGCTCTGCGCCGTTCATTATTGCCCCATAGCTGTGCCATAGAAAGCTCTGCCATTGCTGCTGCAATAAAAAAAAAAAAAGCCATACTCACCTCTCTTGCTTGCAGCTCCCGGCATCCGGTCCCGGTGTCTCTCCGCACTGACTGATCAGGCAGAGGGCGGCGCGCACACTATATGCGTCATCGCGTCCTCTGACCTGCACAGTCAGTGCAAGAGGACGCGAAGACAGAGCGGCGCCCGGCGTGTGGAACGGGGACAGGTGAATATTACATACTTACCTGCTCCCGGCGATCCTGGCGCTCCCTCTGCCTGTCACACGGTCTTCAGTGCCGCAGCCTCTTCCTCTATCATCGGTCACCGGCACCGCTGATTAGAGAAATGAATATGCGGCTCCACCCCTATGGGAGGTGGAGCCGCGTATTCATTTCTCTAATGAGCGGTCCCACATGACCGCTGAAGAGGGGAAGAACTGCAGCACCCGAAGACAGTGTGACGGGCAGGGGGAGCGTCAGGATCGCCGGGACTAGGTGAGTATGCCTCAGCGCCCTCTCCCCCTCACGCGCCGCCCCTGCCGCCCACCGTGACTCGAGTATAAGCCGAGAGGGGCACTGTCAGCCCAAAATTTTGGGCTGAAAATCTCGGCTTATACTCGAGTATATACGGTACTTATCAAACTTGAAAAGTTTCTTCTAGACTTGTAAAATGTATGCCGCATATCTATGTACAATTTTTTTCTTCTATATATACTACTACTATCTAAAATATTTGGGTAACATATCATGTCTTAAAGGAAATCTGTCACCCCCTGGGACACTTTTAATCTATTACTATACTATTACTATAGGAATATAGGTAATAGAATGGTTAAACCAGTCTTACCTGTATGCCTCATAGTTGCGGTCTAGATGTTCAGAAATGCATTTTTAATGTTTTATGTTAATGATTTCTTCCAGACTCCAGGTCATGTGGTGTCTGGAAGAAATCCCTGCCCCATCTCTTCATTATAAAGACACCCCACCTCTCATCAGCGTCACACTGACCTGTGACGTACAGTTGTGGTGCTGTAAGACCGTGCATGCGCCATGCACTCACGCAGTTATGTGAGCCTTATCTGCCCTTCTATGGGTAACATCATCATCCTGCTTTTGCGCAGGCGAGTCTCTGTGACTTCGCAGTGACTTGCCTGGGCAGAAGCAGGATGAAGGCACTGCTCATAGATGGGCGGATAAGACTCCCATTACCGTGTGAGTGCACGGTGCATGTGCAGGATTCCGGTGCCGCACCTGCATTTCACAGGTCAGTGTGACGTGCATGGGAGGGGGGTGTTGTTGTAATGAAGAGGGTGGCATTCTCTTTGTAGTCAACCTTTAAGAGTGATCCAGTGTCCATTTTCTACTGTGGGTCTTTCAGTTTCTGCGTATCACATTTCTAACATATGGCATATAGCATTTTGTATCCATTCCATTTGACAACTCGCTTCACAGGCAGTTTGTATATATGACCTCCAGTGATTTTCTGGAATAATAGTAGGTTGCCTATAGCCCATGAAGTGGACCATCTGCTAATATTTGTACTGTACACTCTTAGTGACTTTTATGTGGAAATAGATTTTACAGCCAAGTCATATTTGACTCCCTTGTGGTGTCTTCTCTCTACATGTGCCATCTTTTGTTTATTTGTGAGGGTTTCAATGTATTTTCATAGTTAGACACAGAAAATATTCCAGACCTTCAATTAATGAGATCAGTATGATCTGACTGAGCCATTAATGAATAGTTCATGGAAACCACACATAATAAACTGTATTTCCATGTAGCGCTGACAGCAACCCTCTCCAAATATGGATGCTCACTGAATTTTTACATTGCGTTCTGACCCCTAGGAAGGGGTGATCTTACTAGAAAATAAAGTTTTCCATTAGCTCACTAAAGAGTAACAATTCTCTTCTGAAATTGTCTTCATTTATTGAATACACATGTGTAATTCTGGAAGAATATACCTGAAATCCTAATGACTAGCTCTTAATATGAGAGTAAATAGGCAATCACCAGAACTTTATGTGTGTAAATGGTGGGATGTGATGTCACGAATGTCTAATGTCTGCAACTACTGAGCTTCGAGGGTAAGTCTATAACTCACATAATTGTATAATCTCCAGTAGCATTCCTTGCACTTTACAGTGTAGCATTAGACCGCTGTTAGTCACTGGCTCGACAACAGCTTGGGATATACTGTGCAACTAGTGTCTTGTCAGTGTCTACTCAAACTGCGCCATATTTAGTAATACACTGTATACACATTTATTAGACAGATTGTATTTTGATTATTAAATTTCTTATTGAACAATCCATTGAGTCAGTCCATACGGTTAATAAACCTGAAACCTGAATAAAAAAGTGAGATTTTGTCTTTCATAGGAGAATATCTGCATGCAGAATTATTGGGTAGCGATTAGTGTGCAGAATTATTATGCAACTAAATGAAAAAAATGTAAATTTTCTCCCCTCAATTGCTTATTTCCATTTGCTGAAGTGAGAATAATAACCAAACAGCTCAAAATGTGCAAAAATATATTTCTGACATTTAAAAACCATGTCACTAACCAATATAGCTGCCCCTTCTTTTCACTAACAGTCATAAGTCCAAAAAGAAAAGAAAAAAAAGTAATGCTGGATCCTTGAGATAAAAATATCCTTGTTTTTGTTTGAAAATCATTTGTAAAAAAAATCACATCAGGGTAGTCATTAACTGGTTGTCGCGTTTAGGCAAGAGCCTTAGTCATTGTTACGACTAAGGCTCTTGCCGAAACGCGTCAACCAGTTACTGACTACCCTGATGTGATTTTTTAAATGATCTCATCGCCATAGATGCTTTTCATTTGTCCCTGTGGATCATGCTGAATGATTAATTTGCTGTATCTTTAAACACGTGCCTAAATTTATACTGACCCTTGTTTGACTTACTTTGAACCATTTTCTTTTGGGACAATTTTGTTTCAATGTGGTACATGTTAAGCAATAATTATTTGATAGGCCATACCCTCTTATTAGATGATGTGTGCCAGTATTACTCCTACATTAGTATCCTAACTAGTATCTACACACTTCTAAGAAACGCACCTGGGTGAGGTCCTAGTGATGCACTTTAGTGCACATGACACCCTCCTCCTTTTTGCTAATATTGTCTTAACAGCATTGATTATTTTAAGCTCTTTGAAATTTTCCTTTCATGAGTATCTGTCTTCAGTGCTGAGGTATTAAAGGAAACCTGTCAGCCCCCAAAATCGAAGATGAGTTAAGCCCACCGGCATCAGGGGCTTATCTACAGCATTCTGTAATGCTGTAGATAAGCCCCTGATGTAACCTGAAAGATGAGAAAAAGAGGTTAGATTATACTCACCCAGGGGAGGTCCCGCTATGATGGGCATCGCGGTCCGGTCCGGGGCCTCCCATCTTCTTACGATGACGTCCTCTTCTTGTCTTCACGCTGCAGCTCCGGCATACTTTGTCTGCCCTGTTGAGGACAGAATAAAGTATTGCAGCGCACAGGCGCCAGGAAAGGTCAGAGAGTCCCGGCGCCTGCGCACTGTAGTACTTTGCTCTGCCCTCAACAGGGCAGACAAAGCACGCCTGCGCCAGAGCCATGGCAGGAATACAAGAAGAGGACGTCATCCTTTGAAGATAGGAGGCCCCGGACTGGACTGCAACGCCCATCAAACCGGACCGCAGCGGGACCGCCACTGGGTGAGTACAATCTAACCTCTTTTTCTCATCTTTCAGGATACATCGGGGGCTTATCTACAGCATTACAGAATGCTGTAGATAAGCCCCTGATGCCGGAGGGCTTAGCTTATCTTCGATTTTGGGGGTGACAGGTTCCCTTTAATCACTCATATTCTTTATTGTTTTGCTCAGTGACCATGTTCTGTGTTTAGCTCATATGTTTTCAGTTTTGGACCACCTCTTTAAGTCATATTGGCACTACTGAATGTGTCTGTGTTATTATAACCACTGAACAGTTGATAATTATTTGCAGCTTTTTCTCAGTGCAATGAGAGTAAAGTCTAAATCACACAGGACAATGGACCATTGCACAACATTTTCTTCTGTCATTTTCTTACCCTACTTTTCCATTTGTATATTTTCCACATTAATAATTGTTTTTCTAAATACCATTATGACAGCCAACCCATAGCAAAATCATGGCTTTATTGAGGCTCGTAAATAGGATTTGCATGACTGTAATGCTTTGCAACTTTACTAATGAATAACACACACCAAGGTTTTTCATGGTCTGGTAACTTTCATTAGACTAAAGGTACCTTCACACATAACGATATTGTTAACGATATCGTTGCTTTTTGTGACGTAGCAACGATATCGTTAATGAAATCGTTATGTGTGACAGCGACCAACGATCAGGCCCCTGCTGGGAGATCGTTGGTCGCTGAATAAAGTCCAGAACTTTATTTCGTCGCTGGACTCCTCCTGACATCGCTGGATTGGCGTGTGTGACACCGATCCAGCGATGTCTTCACTGGTAACCAGGGTAAACATCGGGTAACTAAGTGCAGGGCCGCGCTTAGTAACCCGATGTTTACCCTGGTTACCATCCTAAAAGTAAAAAAACATACAGTACATACTTGCCTACCGCTGTCTGTCCCCGGCGCTGTGCTCTGCACTCCTCCTGTACTGTCTGTGAGCGTCGGTCAGCCGGAAAGCAGAGCGGTGACGTCACCGCTCTGCTTTCCGGCCGCTGTGCTCACAGACAGTACAGGAGGAGAGCAGAGCACAACGCTGGAGGACAGACAGCATTAGGTAAGTATGAAGCGTTTGTTTTTTTTTTTCTTTTAGGATGGTAACCAGGGTAAACATCGGGTTACTAAGCGCGGCCCTGCGCTTAGTTACCCGATGTTTACCCTGGTTACCGGGGACCTCGGGATCGTTGGTCGCTGGAGAGCTGTCTGTGTGACAGCTCTCCAGTGACCAAACATCGACGCTGCAGCGATCCGGATCGTTGTCGGTATCGCTGCAGCATCGCTTAATGTGAAGGGGCCTTAAAAAAAGGGGTATTATGTGCAAGACCACATGTGATCCAAAGGAAAGTGTGCACTGAGCCACAGCAAGCTAGATCCTATGCTGTACAACTGGCACATACTGCTTCTGTATACGTTGTTTTTTTTTTGGGGGGGGGGGCGTTTATATATACTTTTCCACTTTTCATATTTTATAAATGTCAGTGTTTGTAAATTTTAAATCGTAAATTTTAAAGAGGTTGTCTCACACTTTTTTTTCGCTCCCCCGAAATGAGGCAACCACCCAAATGCCTAGCTGGTATATTCTGATAACATTTCTAATCATCTGTTTAGGAACAATACCTGCTAGTCTTGCACCCACAAGCAATCTACAGTGGGTACGGAAAGTATTCAGACCCCTTTAAATTTTTCACTCTTTAGTTCATTGCAGCCATTTGGTAAATTCAAAAAGGTTATTTTTTTTCTCATTAATGTACACTCTACACCCCATCTTGACTGAAAAAAAAAACAGAAATGTAGTAATTTTTGCAAATTTATTTAAAAAAGAAAAACTGAAATGATACATGGTCATAAGTATTCAGACCTTTTGCTCAGTATTGAGTAGAAGCACCCTTTTGAGCTAGTACAGCCATGAGTCTTCTTGGGAATGATGCAACAAGTTTTTCACACCTGGATTTGGGGATCCTTTGCCATTCTTCCTTGCAGATCCTCTCCAGTTCCATCAGGTTGGATGGTGAACGTTGGTGGACAGCCATTTTCAGGTGTCTCCAGAGATGCTCAATTGGGTTTAGGTCAGGGCTCTGGCTGGGCCAGTCAAGAATGGTCAGAGTTGTTCTGAAGCCACTCTTTTGTTATTTTAGCTGTGTGCTTAGGGTCATTGTCTTGTTGCAATGTGAACCTTCAGCCAAGTCTGAGGTCCTGAGCACTCTGGAAGAGGTTTTTATTCAGGATATCTCTGTACTTGGCTGCGTTCATGTTTCCTTCAATGACAACCAGTCGTCCTGTCCCTGCAGCTGAAAAATTTTCCCATAGCATGATGCTACTACCACCATGTTTCACTTTTGGGATTGTATTGGGCAGGTAATAAGCAGTGCCTGGTTTTCTCCACACATATTGCTTAGAATTATCACCTAAAAAGGTCTATATTCATCTCATCAGATCAGAGAATCTCATTTCTCAAAGTCTGGGAGTCCTTCATGTGTTTTTTAGCAAACACTCTGCGGGCTTTCATATGTCTTGCACTGAGGAGATTCCATTGGGCCACTCTGCTATAAAGACCTGACTGGTGGAGGGCTGCATTGATAGCTGACTTTGTGGAACTTTCTCCCATCTCCCTACTGTATCTCTGGAGCTCAGCCACAGTGATCTTGGGGTTCTTCTTTACCTCTTTCACCAAGGCTCTTCTCCCACAATTGCTCAGTTTGGCTGGATGGCCAGGTCTAGGAAGACTTCTGGTGGTCCCAAATTTCTTCCATTTAAGGATTATGGAGGCCACTGTGCTCTTAGGAACCTTAAGTACTGCAGAAATTCTTTTGTAACTTTCTCCAGATCTGTGCTTTGCCACAATTATGTCTCTGAGCTCCTTAGTCAGTTCCTTTGACCTCATGATTCTCATTTGGTCTGACATGCACTGTGAGCAGTGAGGTCTTATATAGACAGGTGTGTGACTTTCCAAATCAAGTCCTATCTGTTTAATTAAACCCTGCTGGACTACAATGAAGGAGTAGAACCATTTTAAGGAGGATCACAAAGAAATGAACAGCATGTGACTTAAATATGAGTGTCTGAGCAAAGGGTCTGAATACTTATGACCATGTGATATTTCAGTATTTCTTTTTAATTAAATTTGCAAACATTTCTACATTTCTGTATTTTTTCAGTCAAGATGGGGTGCAGAGTGTACATTAATGTGAAAAAAATGAACTTTTTTTGAATTTACCAAATGGCTGCAATGAAAGAAAGTGAAAAATTTAAAGGGGTCTGAATACTTTCGATACCCACTGTATGTCGTCAATACAGACTAACTTTTCGTTTCCAGAATATCAAAAGTCCATTCGCTAACAGCCAATGGTGATGATTTCTTCACTAGGTCTCCTTTATTGAGTCAAAGTTAATAAAAGTTTGGCACAAGTTCACCTAAAAATTATGTATTATACAAAGGAATTATTTTTACCACAAAATAGTACACAGAGCTATACCTTTTAAAAAATGTATTCTTTATTAAATATTAATTAAAATAACCACAATTTGATTTTCTAAATAAAAGAGAGTAAAATCAAAAAGAGCTAATAATAAATAAATAGTATATGTGCCACATGATACCGTGTCACGGCAGTTTCACATGTGTGTAAAACCATGGTCAACAGTTCATTATCAAGGACAGGCAACTAATAAAGTAAAGGTGCATCTCCCAAAGGAAGAATGTGGGGCTATAAAATTGTAATAGGGGTCCAATAAGCCACTCAAATAATATGGTAAGGTGCAAAAAAAATTCAGATCCACAGAAACAACCACGCAGGGATGCCGGCATAGAGCAAGAACAGCCAATGTGGTGCAAGATAGGTTTTCTTATCTAGGTCCCCTTTATTGAGTTAAAGTTAATAAATGTGTGTCACAGTAGCATACATAATAAAAAAGGCTCAAAATGCTGATAAATATGATTTACCTACAAATGAGAAATTCCCTTTCTTTAGCCAGGGGGACTGAGTGTGGTTTCTGCATGACATCATAGCCTGTGCATGCAGACCTACACGTAATTGTATCCCTGTTTCCAGGACTGTGGTTAGGCTGGTTATTACAGACTCCTGTTGCCTCCTGAAGCACGCATTAAATTAAATAACTGCAGAATAAGCTCGCTGTCAGGACAAAAATACTTGCTAAAATAAAACTTTTGTGGCTTTTTAAGTGAGAGGAATGGAGACAGGAACTTTTACGGCAGACTATGCTAACGTAGGGAGCTTTAGTAAAGGTAAAACAATAACATTTTACTGTGCTGCTTTTGTAGGCAATAATAAAACCAGCAATAAATGTCTGTGTGGGAATAAAGCAGTAAGAAATGTGTCCATCCACAGTGCACATAGGATACAGTGACTCAGTAGCGCTAAAATATGACACGGAAATGTACTTAGTTAAACATTTTTTTACTCTACAAGAGTTCAATGTAATGTTCTCTAAAGAACTGGGCATATATGATAATATTTGTGTTCTGTTTTCTCCTGTTCATTTGTAAATGTGTATTTCTATACATTGTGGTCTGATAAAATCATACTAAAATGAACACTATATACTTCCAAAGATCTACGGTATATTTGTTATTTCATGACTAGTGTAGAACTACAAAAGAAATGGCATCAATGTGGGTAGGTGCGGGTCCAAGAGGGTTGGGAACGTTTGCCCATCGGGCTCTGGTTCCTTAGATCTTTCTGTAACTTATCTCACACGCAAGTGTGACCATCATTTATTGAATTCTATGCAGTCATCAGACTCACAAAATCGGATTCCACATTCTCCCAGAAAGAGAATCTTCCAGCGATAGAACCTATCACACATGCATAATTTGAAGAAATTGGAATAACAAAAAGTGCAATAGGGTTTTACCTGTGTACGAAATGGGAGACCAAAGGTAATGGTACTCACCTGGCGTGGTTGTGTACCCACAACCACTAAAAGGCTCAAGGCTTCTGCAGACTCATGGCTTGGAGAAAAACTAATGGAATAAAAGGGTTAATTCTTCGCTTCCGATATGGAAGGATAAAGAGCAGAAAATTGTCCAGGAATGCAGTTTTAATTATCAACGCGTTTCGAAGTTTCAAACTTCTTCATCAGGACAAAACCAAAAATGACACTCGGATCAAAGTCTGATTAGGGTTGTTATCTGAGTGTCAGCATAGCATGATCCGATTCTCTTT
Organism: Ranitomeya imitator; assembly: GCF_032444005.1. NCBI lineage: Eukaryota > Metazoa > Chordata > Amphibia > Anura > Dendrobatidae > Ranitomeya > Ranitomeya imitator. The sequence goes on along the minus strand of NC_091286.1, from coordinate 426,965,182 downwards.
GATGACAGAATTGGATCACAATGTGAGAAGAGGGAGAACAAAATGTCTCCATTTCCTCCTTTCTGTGTGTGGATGTCATACAAGCGCAGTCCAATGTGAAATTGCAGCATCCTGTGATTTTTTTTGTTTTCACTAGCAGATTTTGTCAGTAAAAAAAACAGCACATCAGCACTGACCCAGTGAGTAACTTTGGTCCGATATCACTCGTCCGATGTATGCGCTAGTGTGAACGAGCCCTTAAACTGATACATAGAAGAGAAGTGGTAAATCCAGTTGCTGACCTGAGTGGACGCAGTCGAAAATCTTACCAACTTGACCCCTGACAATCAATGGATTTATACTTGTGTTTTGGCAGACCCGTCTGTACATATAAGTCCCAGGCAGGTATTGTCAGAATAATCCCAATGGGCATTAGTACTGGAAATGGCTTGCTGCACAAGGTAGTAAATATATCTAGCGCTCAGCAGAGTATAGTATACAATGCTGAGTCTGGTAGTTCCACAACACACACTATGTAGCACCGTGATTACCGGACATCTTAAAAAGGAACTGTATTCAGGGCAGCACTGCCAAGCAAGATATCCAATACATTGGTTTAAAGGGGTTTTCTGGTTTCAAAGAATGCCTGTCCTCAGGCACAGTTTATTCTTTAACCGTCCTTTGATCACCCTCCCTGGGTCCAGCTCTGAATCTCCGTTGCTCCCACTGTCTGTTATTGTCTAAAGCACTGCAGTCATTAACCCCTTCATGACCCAGCCTATTTTGACCTTAAAGACCTTGCCGTTTTTTGCAATTCTGACCAGTGTCCCTTTATGAGGTAATAACTCAGGAACGCTTCAATGGATCCTAGCGGTTCTGAGATTGTTTTTTCGTGACATATTGGGCTTCATGTTAGTGGTAAATTTAGGTCAATAAATTCTGTGTTTATTTGTGATAAAAATGGAAATTTGGCGAAAATTTTGAAAATTTCGCAATTTTCACATTTTGAATTTTTATTCTGTTAAACCAGAGAGTTATGTGACACAAAATAGTTAATAAATAACATTTCCCACATGTCTACTTTACATCAGCACAATTTTGGAAACAAAATTTTTTTTTGCTAGGAAGTTATAAGGGTTAATATTTGACCAGCGATTTCTCATTTTTACAACGAAATTTACAAAACCATTTTTTTTAGGGACCACCTCACATTTGAAGTCAGTTTGAGGGGTCTATATGGCTGAAAATACCCAAAAGTGACACCATTCTAAAAACTGCACCCCTCAAGGTGCACAAAACCACATTCAAGAAGTTTATTAACCCTTCAGGTGCTTCATAGCAGCAGAAGCAACATGGAAGGAAAAAATGAACATTTAACTTTTTAGTCACAAAAATGATTTTTCAGCAACAATTTTTTTATTTTCCCAATGGTAAAAGGAGAAACTGAACCACGAAAGTTGTTGTCCAATTTGTCCTGAGTACGCTGATACCTCATATGTGGGGGTAAACCACTGTTTGGGCGCACGGCAGGGCTTGGAAGGGAAGGAGCGCCATTTGACTTTTTGAATGAAAAATTGGCTGCACTCTTTAGCGGACACCATGTCACGTTTGGAGAGCCCCCGTGTGCCTAAAAATTGGAGCTCCCCCACAAGTGACCCCATTTTGGAAACTAGACGCCCCAAGGAACTTATCTACATGCATAGTGAATTCTTTAAACCCCCAGGTGCTTCACAAATTGATCCGTAAAAATGAAAAAGTACTTTTTTTTCACAAAAAAATTATTTTACCCTCAATTTTTTCATTTTCACATGGACAACAGGATAAAATGGATCCTAAAATTTGTTGGGTAATTTCTCCTGAGTACATTGATACCTCACATATGGAGGTAAACCACTGTTTGGGCACATGGTAAGGCTCGGAAGGGAAGGAGCGCCATTTGACTTTTTGAATGAAAAATTATCTCCATCGTTAGCGGACACCATGTCGCATTTGGGGAGACCCTGTGTGCCTAAACATTGGAGCTCCCCCACAAGTGACCCCATTTTGGAAACTGGACCCCCCAAGGAACTTATCTAGATGCCTAGTGAGCACTTTAAACCCTCAGGTGCTTCACAAATTGATCCGTAAAATGAAAAAGTACTTTTTTTTCACAAAAAATTTATTTTCGCCTCAATTTTTTCATTTTCACATGGGCAATAGGATAAAATGGATCCTAAAATTTGTTGAGCAATTTCTCCCGAGTATGCCGATACCTCATATGTGGGGGTAAACCACTGTTTGGGCACACGGCAGGGCTCGGAAGGGAAGGCGCGCCTTTTGACTTTTTGAATGGAAAATTAGCTCCAATTGTTAGCGGACACCATGTCGCGTTTAGAGAGCCCCTGTGTGCCTATGCATTGGAGCTCCCCCACAAGTGACCCCATTTTGGAAACTAGACCCCCCAAGGAACTAATCTAGATGCATACTGAGCACTTTAAACCCCCAGGTGCTTCACAGAAGTTTATAATGCAGAGCCATGAAAATAAAAAATAATTTTTCTTTTCTCAAAAATGATTTTTTAGCCTGGAATTTCCTATTTTGCCAATGGTAATAGGAGAAATTGGACCACAAATGTTGTTGTCCAGTTTGTCCTGAGTACGCAGATACCCCATATGTGGGGGTAAACCACTGTTTGGGCGCACGGCAGGGCTCAGAAGGGAAGGCACGCCATTTGGCTTTTTAAATGGAAAATTAGCTCCAATCATTAGCGGACACCATGTCGCGTTTGGAGAGCCCCTGTGTGCCTAAACATTGGAGATCCCCCACAAATGACCCCATTTTGGAAACTAGACCCCCAAAGGAACTAATCTAGATGTGTGGTGAGCACTTTGAACCCTCAAGTGCTTCACAGAAGTTTATAACGCAGAGCCATGAAAATTAAAAAAAAAAAATTCTTTTCTCAAAAATGATTTTTTAGCCCGCTATTTTTTATTTTCCCAAGGGTAACAGGAGAAATTTGACCCCAAAAGTTGTTGTCCAGTTTGTCCTGAGTACGCTGATACCCCATGTGTGGGGGTAAACCACTGTTTGGGCACACGTCGGGGCTCCGAAGGGAAGTAGTGACTTTTGAAATGCAGACTTTGATGGAATGGTCTGCGGGCGTCACGTTGCGTTTGCAGAGCCCCTGGTGTTCCTAAACAGTAGAAACCCCCCACAAATGACCCCATTTTGGAAACTAGACCCCCAAAAGAACTTATCTAGATATGTGGTGAGCACTTTCAACCCCCAAGTGCTTCACAGAAGTTTATAACACAGAGCCGTGAAAATAATAAATACGTTTTCATTCCTCAAAAATAATTTTTTAGCCCAGAATTTTTTATTTTCCCAAGGGTTACAGGAGAAATTGGACCATAAAAGTTGTTGTCCAGTTTGTCCTGAGTACGCCGATACCCCATGTGTGGGGGTAAACCACTGTTTGGGCACACGTCGGGGCTCCGAAGGGAAGTAGTGACTTTTGAAATGCAGACTTTGATTGAATGGTCTGCGGGCGTCACGTTGCGTTTGCAGAGCCCTTGGTGTGCCTAAACAGTAGAAACCCCCCACAAGTGACCCCATTTTAGAAACTAGGAACTTATCTAGATGTGTGGTGAGCACTTTGAACTCCCAAGTGTTTCACAGACGTTTACAACGCAGAGCCGTGAAAATAAAAAATAATTTTTCTTTCCTCAAAAATTATGTTTTAGCAAGCATTTTTTTATTTTCACAATGGTAACAGGAGAAATTGGACCCCAGTAATTGTTGCGCAGTTTGTCCTGAGTATGCTGGTACCCCATATGTGGGGGTAAACCACTGTTTGGGCACACGTCGGGGCTCGGAATTGAGGGAGCACCATTTGACTTTATGAATACAAGATTGGCTGGAATCAATGGTGGCGCCATGTTGCGTTTGGAGACCCCTGATGTGCCTAAACAGTGGAAACCCCTCAATTCTAACTCCAACACTAACCCCAACACACCCCTAACCCTAATCCCAACTGTAGCCATAACCCTAATCACACCCCTAACCACAACCCTAATTCCAACCCTAACCCTAAGGCTATGTGCCCACGTTGCGGATTCGTGTGAGATTTTTCAGCATCATTTTTGAAAAATCCGCGGGTAAAGGGCACTGCGTTTTACCTGCGGATTTACCGTGGATTTCCAGTGTTTTTTGTGCGGATTTCACCTGCGGATTCCTATTGAGGAACAGGTGTAAAACGCTGCGGAATCCGCACAATGAATTGACATGCTGCGGAAAATACAACGCAGCGTTTCCGCACGGTATTTTCCGCACCATGGGCACAGCGGATTTGGTTTTCCATATGTTTACATGGAACTGCAAACCTGATGGAACACTGCTGCGAATCCGCAGCGGCCAATCCGCTGCAGATCCGCAGCAAAATCCGCACCGTGTGCACATAGCCTAATTCTAAAGGTATGTGCACACGCTGCGGAAAACGCTGCGGATCCGCAGCAGTTTCCCATGAGTTTACAGTTCAATGTAAACCTATGGGAAACAAAAATCTCTGTACACATGCTGCGGAAAAACTGCACGGAAACGCAGCGGTTTACATTCCACAGCATGTCACTTCTTTCTGCGGATTCCGCAGCGGTTTTACAACTGCTCCAATAGAAAATCGCAGTTGTAAAACCACAGTGAAATGCGCAGAAAAACCGCGGTAAATCCGCAATAAATCCACAGCTGTTTAGCACTGCGGATTTATCAAATCCGCAGCGGAAAAATCCGCAGAGGAACAGAATATGTGTGCACATACCGAAACCCTAACCCTACCCCTAACCCTAGCCCTACCCCTACCCCTAACCCTACCCCTAACCCTACCCCTAACCCTACCCCTATCCCTACCCCTAACCCTACCCCTAACCCTACCCCTAACCCTACCCCTAACCCTAACCCTACCCCTAACCCTACCCCTAACCCTATTCTAACCTTAGTGTAAAAAAAAAAAAAATTCTTTATTTTTTTATTGTCCCTACCTATGGGGGTGACAAAGGGGGGGGGTCATTTACTATTTTTTTTTATTTTGATCACTGAGATAGGTTATATCTCAGTGATCAAAACTCACTTTGGAACGAATCTGCCGGCCGGCAGATTCGGCGGGCGCACTGCACATGCGCCCGCCATTTTGGAAGATGGCGGCGCCCAGGAAAGAAGACGGACGGATCCCGGGAGGTAAGTATAAGGGGGGGGGGGAGATCAGGGCACGGGGGGAGCGTCGGAGCACGGGGGGGTGGATCGGAGCATGGGGGGGTGGATCGGAACACGGGGTGGGGGATCGCTGTGCAGGGGGGTGGATCGGAGCACGGGGGGGGAATCGGAGCACGGGGGGATCGCTGTGCGGGGGGGGTGATCGGAGTGCGGGGGGGTTTGATTGGAGCACGGGGGGTGTGATTGGAGCATGGGGGGAGCGGACAGGAGGACGGGGGAGCGGAGCACAGGACGGAGGGGAGCGTACCACAGATCGGGGGCTGGGGGGGCGATCGGTGGGGTGGGGTGGGGGCACATCAGTGTTTCCAGCCATGGCCGATGATATTGCAGCATCGGCCATGGCTGGATTGTAATATTTCACCAGTTTTTTAGTTGAAATATTACAAATTGCTCTGATTGGCAGTTTCACTTTCAACAGCCAATCGGAGCGATCGTAGCCACGGGGGGGGTGAAGCCACCCCCCCTGGGCTAAACTATCACTCCCCCTGTCCCTGCAGGCCGGGTGAAATTGGAGTTAACCCTTTCACCCGGCCTGCAGGGACGCGATCTTTCTGTGACACAGCATATGCGTCACAGGTCGGATTGGCACCGACTTTCATGACGCATACGCTGTGTCACAGGTCGGGAAGGGGTTAAAGGGAAGATGCCATCAAAAAAAAATTTTTTTCAGAAATTGTAAAAATGTAAAGAATTAATGATTACATTTTCTTAAAAAATATTATCATTTGTTTATAATTTAGTAAAATATGAAAAATAATTTGAAAAGTTTTGGAAGTTCCACTTTTCAACACTAGGGGGAGCAGCTGCTGAAATTTCAGAAAAACCTAGTGTACAACTAGCTCACATTACAGCACTGCAGTAATAATGGGCGGAGTCTGGTGACGTGTGTGATGTCTCCTCTCCTCCCCTTCTGGGTGTTTGCTAAGGGATTAGAGAGGATGATATTCAGGAACCAAATGAGCAGCCATTTTGTTGGTGACTGCAGAGTATGGCTGCCGTCACACTATCAGTATTTGGTCAGTATTTTACCTCAGTATCTGTAAGCCAAAACCAGGAGTGGAACAATTAGAGGAAAAGTAGAATAGAAACACATCACCACTTCTGTATTTATCACCCACTCCTGGTTTTAGCTACAAATACTGAGGTAAAATACTGACCAAATACTGATAGTGGACGGCAGCCTTAGGCTACTTTCACACTAGCGTTGTTGGCTGTACGTTGCAAAGCGTCATTCAGGAGAAAAAAACGCATCCTGCAAAGTTGTCTGCAGGATGCGTTTTTCCCCATAGACTAACATTACCGACGTATTGCCACACGTCGTAACTGCCGTGCGACGGTTGCGCCATGTTTTGGTGGACCGCCGCCACAAAAAAAGTTACATGTAACGTTTGTGCGTCGAGTCCGCCATTTTCAACCGCACATGCACGGCAGAAACTCCGCCCCATCCTCCCCAGACCTTACAATGGGGCAGCGGAAGTGTCGTAAGACTGCTTCTGCTGCCCACGTCGGACATTTCTTTCACAGCATGCATCGGTACGACGCACTGCGATGGGCCCGTACCGATGCTAGTGTGAAAGCAGCCTTATACTGACAAGTCTACAGTCACCAAGGATGGCAGGCAGCAAGGATTCTGGGAGATCTGTGGTGGAGGGAGCAGGGTGACAGCAGCACAGCGTATTTCAGGAGAGCAGTGTGCTGGTCTATGGGGGCCCCCTGTTTGGTGCGCGGAGCAGCCAGGGATTGTACATACAGCGCTGTCTTTTATACACATGGATGGACCGTCTGCTTGTTTGCTCCACAGAAATCCTGGAAACATTTCTGCGGATTGATGGCCTGTTCTGATCCAGACTTTGCATGCAGACCCCATTCCCCTCCTCAGATCCTGTCTTCCCCATCCTGTCCTGGCGATGTGTGAAAGTGAGGCGACAGGCGCAGTCCGCGGTGACGCTGGGAAGGAAATGTAGCCATATAGTAACAATAAAAATGAGACCCCTCTCTTCAGCTGCCTCACCAGCCCTGACTGCACCTAACTGGAGGTCATGCTGCCCCCTCTATTACCCCAGACCCGTGTGCAGGTGCTCAGCCAGAACCACCATAGAATGGGTCCGCTTTCTGAAGATAATACTGCCATAGTGTTCTCACATAATACCGCCATATAGATCACACACAATACTATCAAATAGATCACACAATACTGCCATACAGTTCTCACATAATACCACCATATAGATCACACACAATACCGCCAGTGTTCTCACATACCGCCATATAGATCACACATAATACCGCCAGTGTTCTCACATACCGCCATATAGATCACACATAATACCGCCAGTGTTCTCACATACCGCCATATAGATCACACATAATACTGCCATAGTGTTCTCACATAATACCGCCATATAGATCACACATAATACCGCCAGTGTTCTCACATACCACCATATAGATCACACATAATACCGCCAGTGTTCTCACATACCACCATATAGATCACACATAATACTGCCATAGTGTTCTCACATAATACCGCCATATAGATCACACATAATACGGCCATAGTGTTCATAAAATACCGCCATATAGATCACACATAATACCGCCAGTGTTCTCACATACCACCATATAGATCACACATAATACTGCCATAGTGTTCTCACATAATACCGCCATATAGATCACACATAATACTGCCATAGTGTTCTCACATAATACCGCCATATATGTTGTGAGTTCTGTTTTTGGGCTCCCTCTGGTGGTTACTGATGGTACTGGGTGACTTGTCTTTCCTGGGTTTCTGGGTTCCACCTGTTCCATCAGCATATGGGAGTTTCCTATTTAACCTGGCTTTGCTGGCATTTCCTCGCCGGTTATCAATGTATCCAGTGTGTCTTGTTACCTCTGCTCCCTGCTCCTAGAACCTTCTGGTCAAGCTAAGTTTGGATTTTCCTGTTTTGGTGTTTTGCTTTATTTGGTTTTTAGTCCAGCCTGCAGATATGTGATTCTTGCTGCTGGTTGCTCTAGTGGGCTGAAATTGCTCCTCATGTACCATGAGTTGGCACATGAGTTCAAGTAATTTCAGGATGGTTTTTTGAAGGGTTTTTCGCTGACCGCACAGTTCACTTTTGTATCCTCTGCTATCTAGCTTTAGCGGGCCTGATTTTGCTGAAACTGTTTTCATACTGCGTATGTGCTTTCCTCTCATTTCACCGTCATTATATGTGGGGGGCTGCTATTTCTGTGGGGGATTTCTCTGGAGGCAAGAGAGGTCTGTGTTTCTACTAATAGGGGAAGTTAGATCTTCGGCTGGAGCGAGACGTCTAGGATCATCGTAGGCACGTTCCCCGGCTACTTTTATTTGTGTGTTAGGTTCAGGGTCGCGGTCAGCTCAGGTTCCATCGCCCTAGAGCTTGTTTGTATCTGTGCTTGTCCTTTGGTGATCCCCTGCCATTGGGATCATGACAGTATAACCGGCCCACAAAGTGTTAATTGTATTGGCTGAAGTAGGAGGATAAGTAGTCTGAGGAAGTTTTTTTTTTTTTTTCCTTCTCTTTCCCTCAGAGTTTGCTGCCTAGCCTTATTGCAGCCTGGCTACTTCCTCCTCCTCTTAATCTTTGAATGGCTCTGATCCCAGCTGTTTATCATGGACGTCCAGAGTTTTTGGCTTCCAGCCTGAATAATCTTGCCACTAAGGTTCAAAATATACAGGATTTTGTTGTACATGCTCCTATGTCTGAACCTAGAATTCCTGTCCCAGAGTTTTTTTCTGGAGATAGATCTCGTTTTCTGAATTTTAGGAACAATTGCAAGTTGTTTCTTTCTCTGAAATCTCGCTCCTCTGGAGACCCTGCTCAGCAAGTCAAGATAATTATATCTTTCCTGCGGGGTGACCCTCAGGATTGGGCATTTGCATTGGCACCAGGGGACCCTGCGTTGCTTAATGCGGATGCGTTTTTTCTGGCATTGGGTTTGCTCTATGAGGAACCTAACCAAGAGATTCAGGCTGAAAAAGCTTTGTTGGCCCTCTCTCAGGGGCAAGATGAAGCAGAAATTTATTGTCAAAAATTTCGGAAGTGGTCGGTGCTTACTCAGTGGAATGAGTGCGCTCTGGCTGCAAAGTTCAGAGATGGCCTTTCTGAGGCCATTAAAGATGTTATGGTGGGGTTCCCTGCGCCTACTGGTCTGAATGAGTCTATGACTATGGCTGTTCAGATTGATCGGCGTTTACGGGAGCGCAAACCTGTGCATCATTTGGCGGTGTCGTCTGAACCGTCACCTGAGATAATGCAATGTGATAGAATTCAGTCCAGAAGTGAACGGCAAAAGTATAGGCGGAAAAAAGGGTTGTGCTTTTATTGTGGTGATTCAGCTCATGTTATATCAGCATGCTCTAAACGCACAAAAAAGGTTGATAAGTCTGTTGCCATTAGTACTTTACAGTCTAAGTTCATTCTGTCTGTGACTCTGATTTGTTCATTATCATCCATTTCCGTCGATGCCTATGTGGATTCAGGCGCTGCCCTGAGTCTTATGGATTGGTCATTTGCCAATCGCTGTGGGTTTAGTCTGGAGCCTCTGGAAGTCCCTATTCCTTTGAAGGGAATTGACTCTACACCTTTGGCTATGAATAAACCTCAGTACTGGACACAAGTGACCATGCGTATGACTCCCGTTCATCAGGAGGTGATTCGCTTCCTGGTACTGTATAATTTGCATGATGTTCTAGTACTTGGTCTGCCATGGTTACAAACTCATAATCCAGTCCTTGACTGGAAAAAAATGTTTGTGTTAAGCTGGGGTTGTCAGGGGGTTCATGATGATGCACCTCCGATTTCTATCGCTTCATCTACTCCTTCTGAGATTCCTGTGTTTTTGTCTGACTATCGGGATGTTTTTGAGGAGCCTAAGTTCAGTTCGCTTCCTCCTCACAGGGATTGCGATTGTGCTATAAATTTAATTCCAGGCAGTAAATTTCCTAAAGGTCGTTTGTTCAATCTGTCAGTGCCAGAGCATACTGCTATGCGGGATTATGTTAAGGAGTCCTTGGAAAAGGGACATATTCGTCCATCTTTGTCCCCTTTGGGAGCAGGTTTTTTTTTCGTGGCCAAAAAAGATGGTTCCTTGAGGCCTTGTATAGATTATCGTCTTTTGAATAAGATTACCGTAAAATATCAGTATCCTTTGCCATTGTTGACTGATTTGTTTGCTCGCATTAAGGGGGCTAAATGGTTCACTAAGATTGATCTTCGGGGTGCGTATAATCTTATACGAATAAAGCAAGGTGATGAGTGGAAAACCGCATTTAATACGCCTGAGGGCCATTTTGAGTATTTGGTAATGCCTTTTGGACTTTCTAATGCTCCTTCAGTCTTCCAGTCCTTTATGCACGATATTTTCCGTGAATATCTGGATAAATTTATGATTGTGTATTTGGATGATATTTTGGTTTTTTCTGATGACTGGGAGTCTCATGTTCAGCAGGTCAGGAAGGTGTTTCAGGTCCTGCGGGCCAATTCCTTGTTTGTAAAAGGCTCAAAGTGTCTCTTTGGAGTCCAGAAGATTTCTTTCTTGGGGTATATTTTTTCCCCTTCTACTATTGAGATGGATCCCGTCAAGGTTCAGGCTATTTGTGACTGGACGCAGCCTACATCTCTTAAGAGTCTACAGAAGTTCTTGGGCTTTGCTAATTTCTATCGTCGTTTTATAACTAATTTTTCTAGTGTTGTTAAGCCTTTGACGGATTTGACTAAGAAGGGTGCTGATGTTGCTAATTGGTCTCCTGCGGCTGTGGAGGCCTTTCAGGAACTTAAGCGCCGGTTTTCTTCTGCTCCTGTGTTGCGTCAGCCAGATGTTTCGCTCCCTTTTCAGGTTGAGGTTGATGCTTCCGAGATTGGTGCGGGGGCGGTTTTGTCACAGAGAAGCTCCGATGGCTCAGTGATGAAGCCATGCGCGTTTTTTTCTAGAAAGTTTTCGCCGGCTGAGCGGAATTATGATGTTGGTAATCGGGAACTTTTGGCCATGAAGTGGGCATTTGAGGAGTGGCGTCATTGGCTAGAGGGTGCTAGACATCGTGTGGTGGTCTTGACTGATCACAAAAATTTGATTTACCTTGAGTCTGCCAGGCGTCTGAATCCTAGACAGGCTCGTTGGTCACTGTTTTTTTCTCGTTTCAATTTTGTGGTTTCATACCTGCCAGGTTCTAAGAATGTGAAGGCGGATGCTCTTTCTAGGAGTTTTGTGCCTGACTCCCTTGGAAATTCTGAGCCCTCTGGTATCCTTAGGGATGGGGTGATTTTGTCTGCTGTCTCCCCAGACTTGCGACGTGCTTTGCAGGAGTTTCAGGCGGGTAAACCTGATCGTTGTCCGCCTGAGAGACTGTTTGTTCCGGATAATTGGACCAGTAGACTCATCTCCGAGGTCCATTCTTCTGCGTTGGCAGGTCATCCTGGAATATTTGGTACTAGAGACTTGGTGGCCAGGTCTTTTTGGTGGCCTTCCTTGTCGAGGGATGTGCGTTCTTTTGTGCAGTCTTGTGAGGTTTGTGCTCGGGCTAAGCCTTGCTGTTCTCGGGCCAGTGGATTGTTGTCACCTTTGCCTATCCCGAAGAGGCCTTGGACGCACATTTCCATGGACTTTATTTCGGATCTCCCTGTCTCTCAAAAAATGTCCGTCATCTGGGTTGTGTGTGATCGCTTTTCTAAAATGGTTCATCTGGTACCCTTGCCTAAGTTGCCTTCCTCCTCTGAGTTGGTCCCTCTGTTTTTTCAGAATGTGGTTCGTTTGCATGGGATTCCTGAGAACATCGTTTCTGACAGGGGATCCCAGTTTGTGTCTAGATTTTGGCGGACGTTCTGTGCTAAGATGGGCATTGATTTGTCCTTTTCGTCTGCATTCCATCCTCAGACGAATGGCCAGACTGAACGAACTAATCAGACCTTGGAAACTTATTTAAGGTGTTTTGTTTCTGCTGATCAGGATGACTGGGTTACCTTTTTGCCGCTGGCCGAGTTTGCCCTTAATAATCGGGCTAGTTCTGCTACCTTGGTTTCTCCTTTCTTTTGTAATTCGGGGTTTCATCCTCGTTTTTCCTCTGGTCAGGTGGAACCTTCTGATTGTCCTGGAGTGGACATGGTGGTGGATAGGTTGCACCGGATTTGGAGTCATGTGGTGGACAATTTGAAGTTGTCCCAGGAGAAGGCTCAGCAGTTTGCTAATCGCCGTCGCCGCGTGGGTCCTCGACTTCTTGTTGGTGACTTGGTGTGGTTGTCTTCTCGTTTTGTTCCTATGAAGGTCTCTTCTCCTAAGTTCAAGCCTCGGTTCATCGGTCCCTATAGGATCTTGGAAATTCTTAACCCTGTGTCGTTTCGTTTGGATCTCCCGGCATCGTTTGCTATTCATAATGTGTTCCATCGGTCGTTGTTGCGGAAGTATGAGGTACCTGTTGTTCCTTCGCTTGAGCCTCCTGCTCCAGTGCTGGTGGAGGGAGAATTGGAGTATGTTGTGGAGAAGATCTTGGATTCTCGTGTTTCCAGACGGAAACTCCAGTATTTGGTCAAGTGGAAGGGTTATGGTCAGGAGGATAATTCTTGGGTGGTTGCCTCGGATGTTCATGCTGATGATTTGGTTCGCGCTTTTCATAGGGCTCCTCCTGGTCGCCCTGGTGGTTCTCGTGAGGGTTCGGTGACCCCTCCTCAAGGGGGGGGTACTGTTGTGAGTTCTGTTTTTGGGCTCCCTCTGGTGGTTACTGATGGTACTGGGTGACTTGTCTTTCCTGGGTTTCTGGGTTCCACCTGTTCCATCAGCATATGGGAGTTTCCTATTTAACCTGGCTTTGCTGGCATTTCCTCGCCGGTTATCAATGTATCCAGTGTGTCTTGTTACCTCTGCTCCCTGCTCCTAGAACCTTCTGGTCAAGCTAAGTTTGGATTTTCCTGTTTTGGTGTTTTGCTTTATTTGGTTTTTAGTCCAGCCTGCAGATATGTGATTCTTGCTGCTGGTTGCTCTAGTGGGCTGAAATTGCTCCTCATGTACCATGAGTTGGCACATGAGTTCAAGTAATTTCAGGATGGTTTTTTGAAGGGTTTTTCGCTGACCGCACAGTTCACTTTTGTATCCTCTGCTATCTAGCTTTAGCGGGCCTCATTTTGCTGAAACTGTTTTCATACTGCGTATGTGCTTTCCTCTCATTTCACCGTCATTATATGTGGGGGGCTGCTATTTCTGTGGGGGATTTCTCTGGAGGCAAGAGAGGTCTGTGTTTCTACTAATAGGGGAAGTTAGATCTTCGGCTGGATAGAGACGTCTAGGATCATCGTAGGCACGTTCCCCGGCTACTTTTATTTGTGTGTTAGGTTCAGGGTCACGGTCAGCTCAGGTTCCATCACCCTAGAGCTTGTTTGTATCTGTGCTTGTCCTTTGGTGATCCCCTGCCATTGGGATCATGACACATATAGATCACACAAAATGCTGCCAGTGTTCTCACATAATACCGCCATATAGATCACACACAATACCACCATATAATTCTCACAATACTGATCAACCATAATACCACCATACAGATCACATAATACCGTCATATAGATCTCACATAATGCCATAATACAGCATGACGCCCGCAGCTCCTGTTATCGCACGCATTGAGTTGTGTGTGCAATGGGGAAAGATATGCAGGGGGGAAAGGAGTGCATAGGAGAGGATTAGATACACGGTTCACCAGACAGTATCACACAAGAGAGGATTAGATACACGGCTCAGCAGACACTATCACACAGGAGAGGATTAGATACACAGCTCAGCAGACAGTATCACACAGGATAGGATTAGATACACGGCTCAGCAGACAGTATCACACAGGAGAGGATTAGATACACGGCTCAGCAGACACTATCACACAGGATAGGATTAGATACACGGCTCAGCAGACACTATCACACAGGAGAGGATTAGATACACGGCTCAGCAGACACTATCACACAAGAGAGGATTAGATACACGGCTCAGCAGACACTATCACACAGGATAGGATTAGATACACGGCTCAGCAGACACTATCACACAAGAGAGGATTAGATACACGGCTCAGCAGACACTATCACACAGGAGATGATTAGATACACAGCTCAGCAGACAGTATCACACAGGATAGGATTAGATACACGGCTCAGCAGACAGTATCACACAGGAGAGGATTAGATACACGGCTCAGCAGACACTATCACACAGGATAGGATTAGATACACGGCTCAGCAGTCAGTATTCCACAGTAATGCAAAAGCCAGGCAGCATACTAAAAAGACACAGGGAGGATAGAGCACTAAATAGTGCCACACTGCCCCTCACCCGAAGAGAAAACCCAACTCCATACAAATAGTGAAAGATAGGAGTACACCAGGAGCATATTGGTATTTAAGAAAAATATATTTTATTAAATCACATATAAGATCATATATTAAGCATATAAATTAGCAATGATAAGTGATATTCATATAATCCAATCAGATACAAAACTAAAGGATGGAAAAAACGTGAGTGGGCAACCCCCGGTGTACACCATCATCGGAGCCAACATGCATGCCAAAAAGGTAGAAGAATTGTACTACTGCTAACTACCTGTCACACAATCCATGTGGGGTGCCAAGAAACGGCGTGAGGAGACAGGTAAATAAAAAAGGCTCTTACCACAGAAAGGTCAATGCGAGGCACCGAGACAGGGCACACCAGGTGGGATCCACAAACCAACCCCCGACGCGCGTTTCGCCCACGAATAAAGTTGCTTTTTCAAGGGGAGATGCCCGGGAATGTATGTGGCTCCCTTAAATGCCGCCGGCCGGAAACCATGTGACCACTCACATGGTGACTATCGGCCAATGAATGCGGGATAAAACGGCGCGTGCGCATGTAACCAACCCAGTACAGCGTCACGGAAGGCGTCACACCCCGCACGGGCACCTGGGAAAAAGCAGGATAGGATTAGATACACTGCTCAGCAGACACTATCACACAGGAGAGGATTAGATACACGGCTCAGAAGTCAGTATTCCACAGGATTAGATACACAGGTCAGCACAGGAGAGGATTAGATACATGGCTCAGCACAGTATAGTGATAGATGCAGGGTCTGATGTCCTGTGAATAGCTGCAGTGAGAGGTCGAGCAGCACAGAGCCTCCCCCATCCCCCTCTGTTACCTCTCTGCAGCTCCTGATAAGAGAACATCAGACCACAGCACTTCAGACTCTCTAGCGATTCTAGAGATTCAGCCACACACCAGGCAGCAGAGGACAGGGAATGGCCGCTGAGTGTGAGGGGAGACAGATGGAGCTGCCCCTCCAACAGCACAGCTCTCAGTCACAGTGGAGCTCACAGGTACACTCCACTGTAGACTGAAGCAAGATGGCGCCGATCTCCTGCCTCTGCTGTGATGTGGAGACAGCCTAGCGGGCGTGGCCACATCAGAGCAGAGAGCAGACATTGCTAGCTATGGGGTCGCCTCCTGACTACAGATGTCTATGTCCAGGGCAGCCGTATGTGAAGACTGTAAGGCTAGGGTCACATTGCGTTAGTGCAATCCGTTTAGCGCTAGCACTAGCGGATTGCGCTAACGCAATGTTTTATATGGGGCTGCGGTCGGGGTTGCGGTAACGTCCCCGCTCTCGCAGATCGCCGATCTGCGAGAGCGGGGAACGGACCGCGGGCGCGCCTCGGACGCTGCAAGCAGCGTCCGCGGCGCGCCAGGAATCTCCGGCGCGTCGCTAGCGCGTGCCGATCATGGCACGCGCTAGTGTAGCGCGTTCCCATTAGCGTGAATGGGCGCGTTAACGGACGCGTTGCACGGCGTTAATTTCGCCGTGCAACGCTGTCCGTTTAACGCGGTCCCATAACGCAATGGGAACCCAGCCTAAGAGTCGTTCAGCTACACTTACAGTCCTGCAAATGAAAATGGCGGCGCCCAGTGGCAGAAAAAAAAATGAATTAAAAAAAAAAAAAAAATTCTATGCACTTGAAAATAACTTATAAAAATAAGCAATTAAAGAGGTTTTTTTTTTTTTACAATATTAAAACGCGGCACCTTCCCTTTAAGTGAGCTTTGTGGCTCTGAGTGGCTCAAACTATCTACCCGGGTGGAGCACTCCAGACTTAATAATAATAATCTTTATATAGTGCCAACATATTCCCCAGTTCTTTACAATTCAGCAGTTCATATACAACAGTCATAACAAAGTTAATGATAATTCAATAATTAATGCAAAGATAAAGAGCTTACAATCTACAATGAGGTGAGGGTGATGCAAAGTACAGGGGTGTCACGGTTCACGGGGAGGATACCTTTATGATCCCCACCACTCACACCAATTTATCATGAACCGGGGTTGTTTGGTTGCCCAGTTCTTTTCTAAAGGGGATTTATCTATATCCCACTTCCCAGTTCCGGTTTGGAACTTGCAGCACTCTGGCGCCCCCTTACCCTCAGGTCAGACAGGGTACTGCACCTAGGATAATTAGTCGCCAGAAAGGCTGCCTTACTTTATACTGGCTAATGGGCACACTGCAGCGAGGGCGATATAACTACTCCCGCTCAGGTGGGAATAATAATTATCAACGCCGTCCATCATTGCATAGTCTCCCAAACGCACAGGACAAATCCACTGCCACCAGCTCCGATTTCTTTATTATTAACGGGTCCGGAGCCAACCCAAATTAGTAGCATAATTCACTTCAAAGGACGTGACAGAACTTTATAGAGCAAGGAAAGACAAAGCTAGTAATTTTATATATTTTACTCCAAAAATGTAGGCAGTGTTTACCGAAGTATAAAAAGATATTATAAAAAAGACAATTATCGTATGTACAGTACAATTACAAATAAAAGGGGATTAAATTTGAAAAACACTTACATTTCATTCATATAATTTCATCCTAAGGCTGACCGTGTGCTGTGGGGGAGGGGCACACATCTAGATTAGTGATGAGCGAATATACTCGTTACTCGAGATTTCCCGAGCACGCTCAGGTGTCCTCCCAGTATTTGTAAGTGCTTGGAGATTTAGTTTTCTTTCCAGCAGCTGATTTACATCAGTTAGCCAGCTTGATTACATGTGAGGATTCCCTAGCAACCAGGCAGCCCCCACATGTACTCAGCCTGGCTAGTAGCTGTAAATCATTCAGCTGCGGTGATGAAAATGAAATCTCCGAGTAGTCCTAAATATTCGGAGGTCACCCGAGCATGCTCGGGAAATCTCGAGTAACGAGTATATTCGCTCATCACTAATCTAGGTGCATCACACACCTGTCTCGCAGCTAGACCCAGGACAAAAGACTAGTGAAGACTAATGTCTCACTCAGTTATCTCCGTGCCCAAAGCCAAGGCACTTTCCCTGTGGTGACCTCACTCAGAGGCTGAATTCTCCCCTTTCTTAGGGTTATGACATACCATTTCTATACATACAGTAACTCACTGTATGAACCTCTGAGACGAACGACACAGTGATCATGATGCTCACCAGATCAGGGGGGTTCTTTTAAGTATAAACATGGTGCAGATATATGACCTGCTTAGAGAGAAATATGTTCCTTGCATTTCGTTGTCTTAGATCCTAGCAATTTCAGTGAGTTATAGATCTATTGGTGAACATCTGGAATATATAATCCTTGTATCTCTAGCCCTAATCGATGCCAGTATACATAACTTTAAAAGAACCATAGAGTCCCATGCAGTTTGGAAAGTGGCTGTACCAGTTTTGGCTGGTATTAAGCGGGAGGGGGAATGAGGGGTTTAGACAGAGATTGGCTTTCGCAGCACAGAGCCATAAAAATTCCTCAGTGAATGTTGTTGGCTGGTCTCACATTACAGCGCGATAGCAGGCAGAGGAAACTGCAGCTGAGTATGTGTAATTGAAGTAATCAGAAATTCTTCTTATTTCCTGACTTATTTAGGGGCTTATTTGCAATGATGGTCCAGCCATCTTGAGGAAATGGGGGGTAGATAAAGGCTGCATGAGGTAGTCACCAGCCAATATTTGTAGTGCTTTTGGGTGCGGTGGAGTTTGATGGAGAGATATGTTCAGAGAAATAGCGAATGGATTATGGATTAGTGAACGTGATAGGCAGCCCTAAATAGATGTGTTTTTTGGGAGCGACTAAAACTGTGCAAGTTGTGACTAGTTCTATTTTCTTGGGGTAGAGCATACCAGAGGATTGGTGCTACTAGGGAGAAGTCTTGGAGCCGGTAGTGGGAGGTACAGATTAATGCGGCTGTTAGTCGAAGGTCGCTTGCGGAGAGTAACAATCGGGTAGGCTGATAAACAGAAATGAGGGATTAGATGTAGGGGGTGCCACACTGTGGAGAGCTTTGTGAGTGAGAACAAGCAGTTTAAAATGGATCCTATAATGTATGGGCAGCAAGTGCAATCACTGGCACAGAGCCGAGGCATCTGAGTACTGATTAGCCAGATAGATGACCCTGACTGCTGCATTACGGATGGACTGGAGATGGGACATTAACAGACGCTGGACCCCAGGAGGGTGAGTAAAGCCAGTGTCCTTTTTTTCAAACAAACTGCAGCCAATGGATAGAGGTTTTCTGTAAACTGAAAGCTTCTTTAACCCCTTCCCGACCTTTGACGCACCGTATGCGTCATGAAAACCTGTGCCAATCCGACCTGTGATGCAGCATATGCGTCATGGCCGGATTGGGCTCCTGCAGGCCGGGTGAAAGGGTTAACTGTAATTTCACCCGGCCTGCAGGGACAGGGGGAGTTGTACTTTAGCCCAGGGGGGGTGGCTTCGCCCCCCTGTGGCTACGATCGCTCGGATTGGCTGTTGAAAGTGACGTTTCACTTTAAATCAGAGCGATAGTAATATTTCAATATCATCAGCCATGGCTGGAGATCGCGATCTGCCCCCCCCCCACCAATCACCTCCCCTCCGGTCCTCCATCCGGTCATCTAGTGTCCCCCGCACCCCTCCGTCCTCCTGTCCGCTCCCCCCGCTGTCCGCTCCCACCCCCCCGCTGTCTGATCACCGCCCCCCTCATACTAACCGACCTGTGTCCCTCCTGGTCTCCGTCCGCGTGTTCGATGGGTGCTGCCATTTTCCAAAATGGCGGGCGCATGCGCCGGCAGATTCATTACAGCTACATTTTGATCACTGTGATAGAAACTATCACAGCGATCAAAATAATAAATAACCCCCCCTTTATCACCCCCATAGATAGGGACAAAAATAAAATAAATAATTTTTTTTTCTCTTTGCCCCACTAGGGATAGGGTTAGGGTTGGTTCACACTGCGTCTAAGCAGTCCGTTAGACGGACTACGTTACACCACGGCATAAACGCGGTGTAACGTAGTCCGTTACGGCTGCCATTGACAGCAATGTCGGACGCATCACTAGCGCAGGCCCACAATGGGCGTGCGCTAGGGATGTGCCGTCATTGAGTGATGGACCCGGAGACGCGGGCTGCAGCATTTCCAGGTCCGTCACTGATAGCGAAGATAGAGCTAGCAGATGCTTTATCTGCGCTAGCGTGATGCAAACATCGGCACTTGCGCTAGCAGCAGCCCGTTAGTTTATGGGCTGAACGGGCTGCTGCTAGCGCAGTGTGAACCTGGCCTTAGGGTTAGGGTTACGGCTAAAATTAGGTTTAGAACTAGGGTTAGGGTTAGAATTAGGCTATGTGCACACGGTGCGGATTTGGCTGCAGATCTGCAGTGGATTGGCCGCTGCGGATTCGTAGCACATTTCCATCAGGTTTACAGTGCCATGTAAACCTAAGGAAAACCAAATCCGCTGTGCCCATGGTGCGGAAAATACAGCGCGGAAACGCTGTGTTGTATTTTCCACAGCATTTCAATTCTTTGTGCGGATTCCGCAGCGTTTTACACCTGTTCCTCAATAGGAATCCACAGGTGAAATCCGCACAAAAAACACTGGAAATCCGTGGTAAATCCGCAAGTAAAATGCAGTGCCTTTTACCTGCGGATTTTTCAAAAATGGTGCGGAAAAATCTCACACGAATCCGCAACGTGGGCACATAGCCTTAGGGTTAGGGTTGGAAATAAGGTTAAGATTAGGCTGTGGTTAGGTTTATTGTTAGGGGTGTGTTGGGGTTAGGGTTGGGATTAGGGTTAGGATTAGGGTTAGGGTTGGGATTAGGGTTAGGGGTGTGTTGGGGTTAGGGTTGTGGTTAGGGGTGTGTTGGGGTTAAGGTTGTGATTAGGGTTATGGCTAGAGTTGAGATTAGGGTTAGTGGTGTGTTGGGGTTAGTGTTGGAGTTAGAATTGAGGGGTTTCCACTGTTATGGCACATCATGGGTCTCCAAACGCAACATGGCGCCACCATTGATTCCAATCAATCTTGCATTCAAAAAGTCAAATGGTGCTCCCTCTCTTCCGAGCCCCGACGTGTGCCCAAACAGTGGTTTACCCCCACATATGGGGTATCAGTGTACTCAGGACAAACTCGGCAACAACTAATGGGGTCCAATTTCTCCTGTTACCCTTGAAAAAATAAAAAAATTGCTTGCTAAAATTTCATTTTTGAGGAAAGAAACATGATTTTTTATTTTCACGGCTCTGCGTTGTAAACTTCTGTGAAGCCCTCTGGGGTTCAAAGTGCTCACCACATATCTAGATAAGTTCCTTGGGGGGTCTAGTTTCCAAAGAGGGGTCACTTGTGGGGGGTTTCTACTGTTTAGGCACATCAGGGGCTCTGCAAACGCAACGTGACGCCCGCAGACCATTCCATCAAAGTCTGGATTTCAAAAGTCACTACTTCCCTTCCGAGCCCCGACGTGTGCCCAAACAGTGGTTTACCCCCACATATGGGGTATCAGTGTACTCAGGACAAACTTGGCAAAAACTATTGGGGTCCAATTTCTCCTGTTACCATTGTGAAAATAAAAAATTGCTTGCTAAAACATCATTTTTTGAGGAAAGAAACATGATTTTTTATTTTCACGGCTCTGCGTTATAAACTTCTGTGAAGCACTTGAGGGTTTAAAGTGTTCACCGCACATCTAGATTAGTTCCTTGGGAGGTCTAGTTTCCAAAATGGGGTCACAGGTGGGGGAGCTCCAATGTTTAGGCACACAGGGGCTCTCCAAACGCGACATGGTGTCCGCTAACGATTGGAGCTAATTTTTCATTCAAAAAGTCAAATGGCGCTCTTTCCCTTCCGAGCCCTGTCGTGCGCACAAACAGTGGTTCCCCCCACATATGGGGTATCTGTGTACTCAGGACAAATTGTACAATAACTTTTGGTGTCCAGTTTCTCTTTTTACTCTTGGAAAATAAAAAAAATTGTTGCTAAAACATAATTTTTGTGACTAAAAAGTTAAATGTTCATTTTTTCCTTCCATGTTGCTTCTGCTGCTGTGAAGCACCTGAATGGTTAATAAACTTCTTGAATGTGGTTTTGTGCACCTCGAGGGGTGCAGTTTTTAGAATGGTGTCACTTTTGGGTATTTTCAGCCATATAGACCCCTCAAACTGACTTCAAATGTGAGGTGGTCCCTAAAAAAAATGGTTTTGTAAATTTTGCTGTAAAATGAGAAATCGCTGGTCAAATTTTAACCCTTATAACTTCCTAGCAAAAAAAAAATTGGTTCCAAAATTGTGCAGATGTAAAGTAGACATGTGTGTAATGTTATTTATTAACTATTTTGTGTCACATAACTCTCTCGTTTAACAGAATGCAAAATTCAAAATTTAAAAATTGCAAAATTTTCAAAATTTTAGCCAAATTTCCATTTTTTCACAAATAAACGCAAAAATTATTGACCTAAATTTACCACTAACATGAAGCCCAATATGTCACAAAAAAACAATCTCAGAACTGCTAGGATTCGTTGAAGCGTTCGTGAGTTATTACCTCATAAATGGACAGGTCTTTAAGGTCAAAATAGGCTGGGTCATGAAGGGGTTAATTATGCTCATTTGTGGATAGGCATGTAACTTGATAAAAGAGGAAAATTCTTAATAGTCTCTTACCCACCCATGGGTTTACCTTATCAGCGTCTTCCAGAGCAAACTCACATGTGCGGTCTCAACATTCTGTACCACTTTGCTTCTCATTGTGCGAAACCCTTGAATCTCTCAAGCAAGGGGCAACATTGTCTAGGAGCTGCACCTATACCAAAGGAAATGGTGAGAGAGGAATGCACATGAGAAAATATCTGCACTAAAGTCCATTTTTTTTATAGAGAGTGGGTTCCCAGTACTGTTCCCCGTGATTCAGACCTGTTCAGTATGTGCATGGAGACACCAATGGACCTCATTCAGTAGGTGACTTGATGCTAAGGAGGTACCTCCACCCCGGGCAATAGCCGTTATATTTTTTTGTTTGTCCTTTAAAATAATTACAAGCTTTACAAGTGAATTTCACACAACTTTGACCAGTGCCCTTATCTAACTAGCTTTTAAGGCAGACCATTGAAGCAAGTAAACCTAAAGTATATTCCCAACGTTTTTACCTAATTGGGAATAAAATTTTGAATTAATTTTTTGATACTGCATATTTTGTTGGATGGAGTTCTTTTTTTCTCATAATGATGCCCAAATTCTCTGCATTGATACAGAGTTACACTCTAAAGTTATTATTATGCATTGCATGTATAGCGCTATCATATTCAGCGGCGCTCTACATACATTATCATCCTTGTCTAATTCCCTATCAGTATGTATGTGGAATGTGGGAGAAATCTGGAGTATCGGTAGGAAACCCATGCAAGCAGGAGGAGAACATACAAACTCCTTGCATATGTTGTCCTTGGTGGGATTTGAGACCCCAGCACTGCAAGGCTGCAGTGCTAACCACTGGAAATTATGACAGTTTCAAGTTTCTAATCTTCTGTAGGTTAACAAGAGTCAAAATGATCCCTGTGCCTATGCCAAAGATTTGGAGCTTCAAATATTACTAAATGTCAGATTTAAAATTATTTGACTTGTGTAAGTTATGTTCAGTGTGGTTTACAGGGCAAAGTCAACTATTTGGCAGCCCAGAAAAATCAGTCCACTGTGTGACTGGGTTACTTTGTGCTTTATACAATCTTTTTCAACTTTAATTTATTTAAAACAAAAACTCTTCATAGACATTTGATGCCATAAATAATTTTACATTGTTTTAGAGACAATCGTAACAAGACAATAAGAATGTATTACCTTTACTGATTAATGATAATGGCTGCTCATATATCATTTTCTAATAATGTTGTGGCATAGAATCAAAGAATTATGACTTCCATCTGTTGGCATTATGACTGATTCCCTCATTTCATGCACCTTGTGAGACTAATTCTACAGACAGTAGTCTGTTCTTTACCCCATTAGCGCACGCTGAGCCGTCTGCACAGGAAGGAGCGTTGGAATGAATTTCATGCTAATCTGCTTTGCAGCAGCTGATAAGATCCAGCTCCGGCTTGATCAAGCTTCTTCATAAAGTGGATTTGAATACAACATTTATTGGTATAAAACTCTGGAGGGTAATATTGTATTTTGTGTGAATGAGATAAATGACCAAACAGTAAGCAAAGATAATCAAAACCATTGCTTCTCCTGCTGATATTTATCGTCCGTACTTAAAATAATGCAGGGTTAGGCTATATTTTTTTTAAATGAGTCCCTTAACAGGAAATGTGATAAAATATAAAAATAACATATACCCACCTATAAAAACCCTAGCCATCGAATAATGGCAATTTACTGATCACTGAGGAGCTGGCCGCTGGCACCTCCACTGATCCTGAGAACAAAATTCTACAGTGCCCCACATGAATAGATGTAAAATCTAGTATGTACTCCTCTGCTTCTTCTTCGTTTATTCTCCATGAAACTGCTGGAGATGACCAAATACTGTGTGGTGTATGGCTGAGGGTTGCACTCCTGACAGGGTATGATGTATCTTATGGTGGCCAATCTTTCTGTCAGGAGAAGAGTCTTTCCTTCTCAAATTACACACAGGAAACTCCACAATACAATATTTGCACAGTAACTGCCTCTAGGCAGAAGATGATGATGATGGTGGTAGTAGTTGGTGCATTTGAGCCCCAGTCATGAACCAGCCGTAAGAACTTAAAACAGTAGTCTTTTTACTGAAGGTAATGGGGCAAATTATTATTTACAAACAGCACTAAACTGAGGTACAGGATTACACTCACAGTTGATGATTGCTGTGTACCTGCAGACAGGCAGATCTTAGTAACCTCTGGTTTTATTAAGTCTGAATATTTATTCTTCAGCACTGTGCTCTGTTTCTGCCCTGAGGTAACTCTTCCTCCTAGAGGTGCAATGGTAGTCTTCCTCATATGAAGACTATTAACTCCCCTTATTATGCCAGTCTCCTTTTTAAGCAAAGCAGGCAGGGAGAAAATAGGTAATTCATTCACCTACAAAATGGCTTCCACTTCTCAACATGACTGTCCACCAACTAACTTTAAATTAAAACTATCACACAGGACTTGGCTCTTCCCCCTTCTATGTGACTGTAGAGCTGCAGTCATTGGCTCACTGCCCTGAGGCGTTTTTCCAGGTGTTTGTGTCATCACACACAGTTGTGTGAGCACGGCCAAGGTCTCTGCTGCTTCACACTGCATTGCAATACTTACAAAATGCTTTTCGGACCCGAGTCAGGGCGTTGTCCCAGCCATCCCACATCGCTTTGGCCACCTCATTCCATAGCCGCCGGATCGTCACGTTGTCCGAGTGCTGTGGAACCCGGGTGTCCCACAGCGGCACTCACTCATGGACCAGGGAGATGAGGATATCGTTGTCAATGAGGTCCTCATCCCATTCTGGAACCTAAAAAAAAAAAGAAGACATTAATGTTGGATACAGTAACATAAGGAAAAGAAAGAAAACAGAGGCTGAGAAATGGCATGAATTATGAAAGTCAAGATAAAAAAGGAGTCCAGAAGAAAAATGTAAAGAAAGAGGAAAGTAAAAGAAAGGAAGATTCAAGAATACTAAAGTGAGGATACAGTAAACAGTCAGCCAGGTATACTTATACGCTGCCGCCTTGCCACCCGACTATGACCCCGCTGCTCCTGCTGACCCTCTGCCGCAGTGGAAGAAGTGCTCTAAAAAAAGTTTTTAAAAAACTGTCACATGTGTAGATGTGACAGTGAATACTGTTACCAATCTGAGGAGTTGAATACTCCTCAGACTGACATGTTCGGCTTGAGAAGGCCCATGACGTTGCTCCTCATCAGAAGAAGATGACATTCTGATGCATGCAGAAAGAAAGAAATGGCTGAAATTAGGACATGTAGAGACAGAAAAAAGAAAATAAAAGCATTGGCTAGGATATACTCACATTGTTCAGAGTCTTGTTTCCTCCAAGGTGCTTTTATCTGTTTGCTCTGCTTCTCTGTCTGCTGAGTAGTGACCTGCAACTGTCCACTCCCTCCCTTTATCACCTTGTATGTGGGGGGTGGGTAATTAGTGTCTAGACATGTTTTTCTCTGGTGCAACGCATGCATTCACAAACGCAAGCAAATGCATGTGCTTGCGGCCACATGCGTTCACATAGACAGCAATGCGTTTTTTTGCCACATTCCATCCGCTAACAACCGCATACATTTCTAGGCGGCAAATTGACACCTCTATAATTACTACATGTAGCATTTACCGTGCCAAACCGCAGATGACAAAACGACGCATGCGTCATCAAACGCGGCAAAACGCAATCGAACACAGACACTAATGTTAAAGATAGGAATACACAACACATGCGGATAATTGTTGAAGAAATGCTGCGGACACAACCGCAAATGTGAAACCGGCCTTATGCAACCCTTGATAGATCCACCAGGGTTTTCTCCACCATTATGCTGATTGTATCATGCCTTCGGGGTTTTGGTCTTTCTCTTTGCCTTGTTCCTTGTATTCTTCCGACCATGATGTCCTTCTCCAGTGATTGCTTTCTTTGCATGATGTGTCCAATGCAGGTAAGTCATAGCTTGGTGATCCTTGCTTTGAGCAACATGTCTGGCTTGATTTGTTCTAAAATTGATTTATTTGTTCTTCTTGCCATCCATGGTATTGATAACTTGTACAGTTGGTGCAAACCATTTTAATTCCCTGCCATTCTAGCATGAATGCTCAAATTGGCCCTGTTTTTTTTTTGGTTTGTTTACTTTACTGCCAAACAACTACGTGTCCTCTGCAGCCAAGCGGCATTATAGTCTATGGCTCTGCTGGCGCATATATCTGAATACTGTTTTGTGGGGCGGTCCAGACACAAGCCCCAACAGGACCAACAAACATGGGCAGAAACATATGAAAGCACCCTTAGGCTTCATTCAGACGTCCTTGTTAGTTCACATATGTAAAAAACTGGTACAAATGTCTCCAATTTTTTAAAATCTGACGTGTCACTTTATGTGGTAATAACTCTGGAATGCTTCTACATTTACCAGAGATTCTGTTTTTTTCGCAACATATTGTAAGTCAATTGTAAATTTATCTGCTTTTTAACAAAAAATTTTAAATATCACAATTTTTAGATCATGCATTTTCCTGCTTTTAAAATAAATAATCACACAGAATAGTTATACCATATGTTTATTTTAAACCACTTTAACACAAACCACGATTCATGATGCACAGATAAAAAATATAAGTGTAGTACAATGCCAAAGATTTAACTTACTTCTTACATTACATGAGTGATATCTATTTTAATTTCTTGAATTGCTCAGAAGTCGATGAAATCTTGCAGATCACAGCACACAGTGAGTGAGCAGACTTATCATTTTAGACAAGACTGTATAGTCCTCCATACAATATTACGGGCACCACATAGTCCTCCATACAGTATTATGGGCACCACATAGTCCTCCATACAGTATTATGGGCACCACATAGTCCTCCATACATCATTATGGGCACCACATAGTCCTCCATACAGTATTATGGGCACCACATAGTCCTCCATACAATATTATGAGCACCACATAGTCCTCCATACAGTATTATGGGCACCACATAGTCCTCCATACATCATTAAGGGCACCACATAGTCCTCCACACAGTATTATGGGCACCACATAGTCCTCCATGCAGTATTATGGGAACCACATAGTCTTCCATATAGTATTGTGGGCACCACCTAGTCCTCCATACATTATTATGGGCACCACATAGTACTCCATACAGAATAATGGGCACCAGATAGTCCTCCATACAGTATTATGGGCACCACACAGTCCTCCATACATTATTATGTCCACCACATAGTGCTCCATACAGAATTATGGGCATCACATAGCGCTCTATAAACAATTATGGGCAACACATAGTCCTCCATACAGAAAAACGGGCACCACGTACTCCTCCATACAGTATTATGAGAAAAAACTAGGAGGGAAAAAACCGCGCAATAGGGTTTTCTCCAAGGGAGATAAGGCTGTTTAAATAAGGCTATTCTAACCTGATTTAGTTGTGTATACGCAACATTTCAATCACCTATACATCCAGCTGCTGCAGGTCCAATGGATCTTCAGACTGGGAAAACACAGATAAGGAGGATTTGTGGATAATCTGCGCTGCTGGTATCCCATATAATGCATCCAAATCCAGACAGACAGTACATGCATTTTTTTCTTTATTTAGTCTATAAGAAAATTGCTTTTCTTGTCCTGATGAAGAAGTCTGTAGTAAGTCGAAATGCATAGAATAAGTAAAGAAAAACCGCATGTACTTTCTGTCTGGATTTGGATTTATTATATGGGATACAAGCAGCGCGGATTATCCACAAATCCTCCTTATCTATACAGTACTAGTTGAACAGCCCGGCGTTGCCTGGGCATAGTAAATATCTGTGGTTAGTTATAGCACCTCACTTCTTTTTTTCCCATCAACACCTCTCATTTTCCCCCTCACATCTCTCATTTTCTTCCTTACACCTCTCATTTTCCCCCTCACTCCTCTTATTTTCCCCCTCACTCCTCTCATTCCCCCCTAACACTTGTCATTTCAACCTCACATCTGTCATTTTCCGATCACTCCACTCTTTTCCCTCACTCCTCTCATTTTGCGCTCACACCTTTTCATTTTCACCTTACACCTCTCATTTTCCCCTCAGTATATACATGTTTGTCATCTCCCTTATATATAGTATACACCTGTATTTCATCTCCTGTATATAGTATATACCTGCATGTCATCTCCCCTGTAAATAGTATATACCTGCTGTATATTGTATATACCTATGTGTCATCTCTTCCTGTATATAATATATACCTGTATGTCATCTCTTCTGTACATACTATATACCTGTGTCATCTCCTCCTATATATAGTATATAACTGTATGTCATCTCCTGTATATAGTATATACCTGTATGTTATCTCCCCTGTATATAGTATATACCTGCTGTATGTCATCTCCTCCTCTACATACCTATGTGTCATCTCCTCTTTTATATAGTATATACCTGTATGTCATCTCCTCCTGTATATAGTATATACCTGTAAATCATCTTCTCCTGTATATAGTATATACCTGTGTCATCTGCTCCTGTATATAGTATATACCTGTGTGTCATCTCCCCTGTATATAGTATATATCTGTGTGTCATCTGCTCCTGTATATAGTATATATGTGTGTGTCATCTCCTCCTGTATATAATATATACCTGTATGTCATCTCCTCCTGTATAATATAATATACCTGTGTCATGTCCCCTGTATATAGTATATATGTTGTGTGTCATCTCCCCTTTATATAGTATATACCTGTGTGTCATCTCCTCCTGTATATAGTATATATCTGTGTGTCATCTCCTCCTGTATTAGACCTCGTTCACACATTATTTGCTCAGTATTTTTACCTCAGTATTTGTAAGCTAAATTGGCAGCCTGATAAATCCCCAGCCAACAGGAAGCCCTCCCCCCTGGCAGTATATATTAGCTCACACATACACATAATAGACAGGTCATGTGACTGACAGCTGCCGTATTTCCTATATGGTACAGTTGTTGCTCTTGTAGTTTGTCTGCTTATTAATCAGATTTTTATTTTTGAAGGATAATACCAGACTTGTGTGTGTTTTATGGCGAGTTTCATGTGTCTAGTTGTGTGTGTTGAGTTGCGTGTGGTGACATGCGTGTAGCAACTTTTTGTGTCGAGTTGCATGTGACAGGTTAGTGTAGCAAGTTGTGTGCAGCAAGTTTTGCGCATGGCGAGTTTTGCGCGTGGCGAGTTTTATGTGTGGTGCGTTTTGAGTATGTGCAAGTTTTGTGTGAGGCAACTTTTGCATGTGTTGCAACTTTTGTACATGTGGCAATTTTTCCGCGTGTGGCGAGTTTTCCATGACGTGAGTTTTGCATGTGTGGCGAGTTTTGCGTGAGCCTAGTTTTGCATGTGGCGAGTTTTGCGCGTAGCGAGTTTTGAGCGGTGACTTGTGTTTCGACTTTTATGTGGCAAGGTTGGTGTATGTGTGGTAAAATGTGTGCTGAGGGTGGTATATGTGTTCAAGCACGTGGTAGAGTGTGGCGCATTTTGTGTGTGTGTTCATATCCCCGTGTGTGGTGAGTATCCCATGTCAGGGCCCCACCTTAGCAACTGTACGGTATATACTCTTTGGCGCCATCGCTCTCACTCTTTAAGTCCCCCTTGTTCACATCTGGCAGCTGTCAATTTGCCTCCAACACTTTTCCTTTCACTTTTCCCCATTATGTAGATAGGGGCAAAATTGTTTGGTGAATTGGAACGCGCGGGGTTAAAATTTTGCCTCACAACATAGCCTATGATGATCTCGGGGTCCAGACGTGTGACTGTGCAAAATTTTGTGGCTGTAGCTGCGACGGTGCAGATGCCAATCCCTGACATACACACACACATTCAGCTTTATATATTAGATTATGGGCATCACATAGTCTTCCACACAGTATAATGGGCACCACATAGTGCTCCATACAGTATTATTGACCCCATATATTGCTCCAAACAGTATTATGGGCCCCATACCTTGATCCATAGAGTATAATGGACCCCATATAATGATCCATACAGTATTATTTGGCACCATATTATGCTCCATACAGTATATTGGCCCCGTACAATGCTCCATACAGAATAATGGGCCCCATATGTTGCTCCACACAGTTTAATGAGCTCGATGCACTACAGTGGGCCCCATATAATGTTCCATACAGTATCATGGTACCATAAAATGCTCCATGCAGTATAATGGGCCCCATATAATGCTCCATACAGTATAATGGTCCCATATAATGTTCCATACATTATAATGGGCCCTATATAATGTTGCATACAGTATAATGGACCCCATATAATGCTCCATACAGTATAATGGCCCCATATATTGCTCCACACAGTATTTAATGGTCTCATATACTGCTCCATACCGTATAATATCCCCATATATTGCTTCATACAGTATAATGGGCTCCATATAATTCTCCATACAGTATAATGGGCCCCATATATTGCTTCAAACATTATTCTGGTCCCCATATATTGATCCATACAGTATAATGGGCCCCATATATTGTTCCATACAGTATAATGGGCCCTTATATTTCTCCATACATTATAATGAACTCCATACAGTATAATAGGCCCCTTATATTGCTTCATGCAGTATTACGGGCCCCATGTAATTCTCCGTACATTATAATGGGCATCACATAATGCTCCAAACAGTATAATAGGCCCCATATATTGCTCCAAAAAGTATTTTGGGCCCCATATAATGCTCCATACAGTATAATGGTCCCATAAAATGCTCCATACAGTGTAATGGCCCTATATATTGCTCCATACAATATAATGGCCTCATAATGGTCCATACATTATAATTGGCCCCATATAATGCTCCATACAGTATATAATGGCCCCATATAATTCTCCACACAGTATACTAGGTCCCATATATTGCTCCATTCAGTATAAAATAGCTCCATATATAGCTCCATACTGTATCATGGCCCCATATATTGCTTCATATGGTATATAATGGCCCATACATTGTTCCATACAGTATAATGACCCCATATAACACTCCAAATAGAACAATGGCCCCCATATATTGCTTCATACAGTATAATAAGCTCCATACAGTACAGTGGGCCCCATATAATGCTCCATACAGTATAATGGCCTTATAAAATGTTCCATACAGTATAATGTGCCCCATTGAATGCTCCATACAGTACAATGTGCCACATATAATGCTAAGTACAGTATAATGCATTGCCCCATATATTGCTCCATACAGTATAATGGCCCCATTTAATGCTTCATGCATTATAATGGGCCTCATATAATGCTCCATATAGTATAATGGCCCCATATAATGCTTCATTTAGTATAATGGGCCCCATATGTTGCTCCATACAGTATAAAATGACCCCATATATTGCTACCTACCATATCATGGCCCCATATATTGCTCCATACAGTATATATTGGCCCCATATATTGCTCCATGCAATATATAATGACCCCATACACTGCTTCATACCACATAATGGCCCCATATTTTGCCCCATGCAGTATAATAGGCCCCTTATAATGCTTTATACAGTATAATGGGCCCAAAATTATTCTCCATACTGTATAATGTGCCCCATATAATGATCCGTACAGTATAATGGGACCCATATATTGCTCCATGCACTATCTAATGGCCCCATATATTGCTTAGTGGCCTATGTAATGGCCCCGTATAATGATCCACACAGTATAATAGCCCTATATAATGCTCCATACAGTATAATGGCCCAATATATTGCTCTATACCGTATATAATGGCCCCATATATTGCTCCATACAGTATACAATGGATGCATATATTGCTCGATGCAGTATAATGGCCCCATATATTGCTCAATACAGTATAATGAGCCATATATATTGCTCCACATTGTATATAGCTCCATATATTGCTCCATACAGTATAATGGGCTCCATATATTTCTCCATACAGAATAATGAACCCCATACAATACTCCATACAGTATATTGGGCCATATATATTACTCCATACAGTATATAATGGCCACATATATTGCTCCATACAGTATAATATGCTACATATAATGCTCCATACATAATAAATAATCAAATACTTGCTTATCTTTGTTTCCTACAGCTCTGGTCTCCTCAGCGTCTTCTGACTCTCTGCAGTGCTCAGCACAGAGGGTGCGCTGTGGTTATGTCATCGCACCTTCTGCCCTGAGAAGTCACAGAGATTCACAAGACACTAAAGAGACCGGAGCTGCAGGGAACAGGGAGAGGTATTTGATGAGGGGGTCCGGTGCCAGTCCTGGCAACTGGCTCCCTCCGATTCATGGGCCTTATAGTTGGTGTCCCTGACAACGAGGGAGCCACCCTTTCTTCCAGGGCCCTGCCGGCACTTGTCTGGGTGCGCCCGATGTTGACACCGGCCCTGTTTGAGGGGACTATATGTCAGAAAACTTTATTTATAAAAACTGCACCCACACCTCAAAGTATTCAAAAGAATATTCCGGAAGTTTTTTGACTCTTCAGGTGCTTAACAGAAATTAATGCAAGCTGCATTGAAAAAGTCAGAAATTACATGTTTTCCATAAAAATTTTACTTTAGCTTAAAATTATCATTTTCATGAGTCACAAGAGAAAATGAACCCCAGAATTTATCCTGCGATTTCTTCTGTGTATGTTGATGCCCAATATTGAGCTGAAAATACAATTTGAGCACACAACAGGACTTAGAAAGAAAGAATCAATATTTGACTTTTGGAGCACCATTTTGGCTGGAATAGATTCTGGACCCTATTTTGCATTTAAAGAGCTCCGAACTAGTGATGGGCGAGCCTGAACAATAAAGTTTGGAGTCAATACCAATCACCTTGTGTCCGTGCATGAACCCCGAACACTGATTTCTCCAGGAAGTCCATGTTACTGTTTAGGTTCAGCAACCCGAACATAGGCTATTTCCCATGCTGTCATCTCTGTGACAGCGCGAGAAACACCGGCGGCTCTGATTGGCGGTAAGATTTTTACCACCGGTCAGTGAGCCAGCAGCTGTGACCGGCAGTAAAAATGTTACCACTAGGCTTGAGCGAAACGGATCAGACAAATTCAAAAGTCACCGACTTTTGGCAAAGTCAGGTTTCATGAAACCCGACCCGATCCTAGTGTGGGATCGGCCATGCGGTCGGCGATCTTCGCGCCAAAGTCGCGTTTCGTATGACGCATTTGGCGCCATTTTTTCAGCCAATGAAGGAGCGTGGGCAGAGTGATGACATAGGTCTTAGAGAGAGAGAGAGAAGAAGGAGAAGGAGAAGAATAGATTTCCCATTGACTTTGCATTGGGTTTCGTGTTTCAGTCGATCCCCGACTTTTCGCCATAATCGGCCGATTTCACTCGACTTTTGATATAGTCGGGTTTCGCGAAACCCGACTCGACCCTAAAAAAGTAAAAGACGCTCAACCCTAGTTACCACCAGTCACAGGCATCAGCCGATGAGAGTGGTACGTGCAGCTTCATGTCTAGACAACTGGATTATTTTCTCGTCGGATAGGTGAGAGATATGGTTGTTTATTATTTTTTGTGTTTTACAAGTGACATGGGCATCAATGGATTAGGCGTAACGGTAAGTATAACTTTGCTTTTTTATTTTTATTTCAAATGAAAGTGTGTCTTTATTTCAATTAAAGGAATTTATTCTGGCTGAGCCTCTGAGGTGCAAAAACAGCAGAAAACCCCACAAGTGTCCCCATTTTAGAATCTATGCTCCTAAAGGGATTCATCTAGAGATGTATGATTATCTTAAACCTACAACTGATTCTCAACATTTTAAGTCAGTTGGTGTTAAAAATGAAGCATATTTTTTGTTTTTTCATTAAGATGTTTTAGCACAAAGTTTTCAGTTTCACAAATGAATAAAATAAAAAAATGGGCTTCGGAACTTGTTACACACATTAACTTGAGTACACCAATTTTCTTTGGGAAGAAAATACTGTTCAGTCACACATTAGCACTGTGCTATGTTGGAGTGCTGAGTTTTCTTATATTGTTTTAGGGTGCCATAACATATTATTAGAGTTCCTGAGTTGCCTGAACAGCAGAACCCTTCAACATTAACCCTATTTAAAAAAACAAAACTCAAGATTTACCCTGCAGTAAATAGATAAATAAACAGCACTATATTTTCAAGCACTGTTGCTGTTTATCTTGGGTTTTGTCTGTTTAGTAGCCAGTGTGAACGTGCGCTTATACACTACATGCTGCTTTCAGGTTTTTCATTTACCCCATTTAACAAACTACACCATCAGTGAATTCATATAGGGGGAAATGAACATGTTGACACCACAGGTGTCACAGACCATTTTATTCCATTGGGCCGTGAAGAAAAAAAAAAGAAATTTTTACTACTAAAATATTGATTTAGCCCCAAATTTAAACCTGGGATATTATGTGAAAATGGACCCACAATTTGTTACACAATTTTCCCCAAAAGGGCTAAGGAGAGAGGAAGTGCCCTTTGACTTTTGGAGGGTAGTTTTTCCTGGAATAGATTTTGGGCACCATTTGAAGAGCCCTTAAGGTGCCAGAATAGCAGAAACTTACCTCAAGTGACTGCATTTTGGAATTGCACTCCACTGGGAATTGTTCTGTGGGTGTAGTGACTATTTTGATTCTACAGGTGTTTCCCAGAAAATTGCAAAGATGCCTGCTTAGTGACCAATACATTATGCCCAGCTTATACTTCTGAAAACATATGCCCCAAAATTACTAAGTGGGCTCTCCTCTCTACAGTAAGGGTATGTGCACACGTTGCGGTTTTGCTGCGGATCCGCAGTAGTTTTCCATGTGGTGTACAGTACAATGTTCACCTATGGAAAACAAAAACCGCTGTGCACATGCTGCGGAGAAAACCACGCGGAAACGCTGCGGTTTACTTTCCGCAGCATGTCAATTCTTTGTGCGGAATCCGCAGCGGTTTGGCACCTGCTCCATATTAAAAATCCGCAGGTGTCTAAAATAGCAGTGGAAACCGCACAAAAAACCGCGATAAATCTGCAGTACTTTTTGCACTGCGGATTTAATCAAATCCGCTGCAGAAAATTCCGCAACGGAATCCGCAGCATGTGCACATGGCCTAATACCAAACATGTGGATGCTAACATCAGTTTAGTCACTCTGTGGGGCTCAGAATGGATGAGGGCTAGTGTTGAGATAGGCAATTAAGTATCACAATGGACATAGCGATCAGAGCACATACAGTGATCTGACAATAACCCAAAATAATAGAACGAGCTCTGAGACGTGGGAACTCTGCAGACCGCAATCCCTAATCCTCTCCAAACAACACTAGAGGCAGCCGTGGATTGCGCCTAACTCTGCCTATGCAACTCGGCACAGCCTGAGAAACTAACTAGCCTGAAGATAGAAAATAAGCCTACCTTGCCTCAGAGAAATACCCCAAAGGAAAAGGCAGCCCCCCACATATAATGACTGTGAGTTAAGATGAAAAGACAAACGTAGGGATGAAATAGATTCAGCAAAGTGAGGCCCGACTTTCTTAACAGAGCGAGGATAGGAAAGATAACTTTGCAGTCTACACAAAACCCTAAAGAAAACCACGCAAAGGGGGCAAAAAGACCCTCCGTACCGAACTAACGGCATGGAGGTACACCCTTTGCGTCCTAGAGCTTCCAGCAAAACAATTAGACAAGCTGGACAGAAAAAATAGCAAACCAATAGCAAAAAAGAACTTAGCTATGCAGAGCAGCAGGCCACAGGAATGATCCAGGGAAAAACAAGTCCAACACTGGAACATTGACAGGAAGCATGGATCAAAGCATTAGGTGGAGTTAAGTAGAGAAGCACCTAACGACCTCACCAGATCACCTGAGGAAGGAAACCCAGAAGCCGCAGTACCACTTTCCTCCACAAACGGAAGCTCCCAGAGAGAATCAGCCGAAGTACCACTTGTGACCACAGGAGGGAGCTCTGCCACAGAATTCACAACAGGCTAGTGATGAGCGTATATACTCGTTACTTGAGATTTCTCGAGCATGCTTGGGGGTCCTCCGAGTATTTTTTAGTGCTCGGAGATTTAGTTTTTCTTGCCGCAGCTGAATGATTTACATCTGTTAGCCAGCATAAGTACATGTGGGAATTCCCTAGCAACCAGGCAACCCCCACATGTACTTATGCTGGCTAACAGATGTAAATCATTCAGCTGCGGCAAGAAAAACTAAATCTCCGAGCACTAAAAATACTCGGAGGACCCCCAAGCATGCTCGAGAAATCTCGAGTAACGAGTATATTCGCTCATCACTAATGAGAGCATTTGGATTTAGGAGTGTAGATCTTTTGTTGTGGTGGGTGTTGTGAATTCTGTGGCAGAGCTCCCTCCTGTGGTCACAAGTGGTACTTCGGCTGATTCTCTCTGGGAGCTTCCGTTTGTGGAGGAAACTGGTACTGCTGCTTCTGAGTTTCCTTCCTCAGGTGATCTGGTGAGGTCGTTAGGTGCTTCTCTACTTAACCCCACCTAATGCTTTGATTCATGCTTCCTGTCAATGTTCCAGTGTTGGACTTGTGTTTCTCTGGATCATTCCTGTGGCCTGCTGCTCTGCATAGCTAAGTGCTTCTTTGCTATTTGTTGCTATTTTTTCTGTCCAGCTTGTCTATTTGTTTTGCTGGAAGCTCTGGGACGCAAAGGGTGTACCTCCGTGCCGTTAGTTCGGTACGGAGGGTCTTTTTGCCCCTTTGCGTGGTTTTCTTTAGGGTTTTGTGTAGACTGCAAAGTTATCTTTCCTATCCTCGTTCTGTCTAGAATATCGGGCCTCACTTTGCTGAATCTATTTCATCCCTACGTTTGTCTTTTCATCTTACTCACAGTCATTACATGTGGGGGGCTGCCTTTTCCTTTGGGGTATTTCTCTGAGGCAAGGTAGGCTTATTTTTTCTATCTTCAGGCTAGTTAGTTTCTCAGGCTGTGCCGAGTTGCATAGGTAGCGTTAGGCGCAATCCACGGCTGCCTCTAGTTGTGTTTGGAGAGGATCAGGGATTGCGGTCTGCAGAGTTCCCACGTCTCAGAGCTCGTTCTATTATTTTGGGTTATTGTCAGATCATTGTATGTGCTCTGACCTCCATGTCCATTGTGATACGGAATTGCCTTTCACAACAGGTGGGGATATATCACTTTTTCTTCCTTTGTACTACCAGTAAAGTGAAAACTTCCCATGTTTCTGATGACATATGGTGGACCTAAGTAGGGGCTTGCTTTTGATGGGTCAAGTTGGAGCTTTCTTTGGTACTGTTTTGGGCTGAGTAACATTTTGAGTTGCTGGTAAGGCTGAATTCTCTTTTATCCTGTTTTGTATGCTATGCACTTGCACAGGAGTTTCCAACTACCGTAAATTGTTAAAATACGCTAGTCAAACAGAAGATTTCAAAATAATAAGTGTCTCTCTTTTTTGTCTTCAACAAGAGTAGTCAACCAGGTCAGTCAAAGTGCAAAGTGACTCCATCTGCCTCATAGTGAATGTTTCCTTCAGGGGATCTGTCTGAATCCTGTTTTTTGGAGTTTTAGACAGGGCCCCCAATGTACCGTAAGTGCTCTCAGCTAAGAGCTGAGGATGAGTGTTAGTCAAGACTTCTTGCAAAATAAAAATAGTTCTGTTTTTTGGGGAGTTTTTTTTAATGCTTTGCTACTTACGTATATATGGTACTAGATGTGGCCAGATTCTAACGCATTGGGTATTCTAGAATATGTATGTAGTTTATTTATGAAGATTTCAGAATAATGCAATGAATACACAGGATTCGGCAGGCCGGGTGTGACCAATTAGCGAAGCTCGGTTTAAATTCCGCGCCGGACTGAGCCTGTCGCTGATTGTTCGCGGCCGGCTGCTCCGTTCCTAGTAATGCCTTGCGGCAATAACCCGTGATGATGTAGCGGTGTCGCGAGACCGCTACATCATCTGGGGTCATTGCCGCAATGCATTCTTAGGACCGGAGCGTCGCGAGGAGTGGGAAAGGCTGCTGCGGACGCCAGAAGGTGAGAATATAATGATTTTTTTATTATTATTATTTTTAACATTTTATGTTTTTACTATTGATGCTGCATAGGCAGCATCAATAGTAAAAAGTTAGTC
Source organism: Ranitomeya imitator (assembly GCF_032444005.1). Taxonomy (NCBI): domain Eukaryota; kingdom Metazoa; phylum Chordata; class Amphibia; order Anura; family Dendrobatidae; genus Ranitomeya; species Ranitomeya imitator. Next base: position 426,926,842 of record NC_091286.1, on the reverse strand, counting down.
ACGCTTACAGGGTCAATAGCAGCGTTAATGGACTGCGTTACACCGCGTTATGCCACGGTGTAACCGAGTCCATTTAACGGACTGCTAAAACACTATGTGGGCGCTGACTGGAGGGGAGTAGGGAGGGGCCAATTCGCGGCCGGACTGTGCCTGTCGCTGATTGGTCGCAGCCAGCTGGGTGCGACCCATCAGCGATTATATTTATATATATATATATATATGCGATTATATATATATATATATATATATATATATATATATATATATATATATATATATATATATATAGGTATATATATATATATATATATATATATATATATATATATATATGCTTTTTTACACAAAAAATTACGTTTTTGCATCTCCTTGCTTTGAGATATATTTTTTAATTTTTTACCAATAGAGCTGTATGAGAACTTGTTTTTTTTTGGGGGGGATACATAATATTCTTTGATCACTTTCTATTACAGTTTTTGTGAGGCTGAATGAAAAATGTAGCAGTTCAAAAATATTTTTTTATGCTGTTTACCAGGCAGTAAAAGAAGTAAGACCACTTTATTATTTTAGTGAGTTTGAATACAATGATATCAGATTTATATAGTTTCTAAGTTTTGCTGGATTTTCTCGCACAGAACAATTTTTATAAAAAAATATTTATTTTTGCATCACCATATTCTGAGAGATATAACTTTTTCATTTTGCTGACAACTGACCCTAGTTAAAGCTTTATTTTTGTATTTTTGCTGGACGAGATGATTTTTTTCAGTGACATAATTTTTCATGACATATATCTTTTTCTTTGTGTCTTATTACACTTTTTCTGCAACAAAATGATCAAAGAGCAGCATTTCAGATGTGTTTTTTTATTTTTTTTACAATGTGCACTACAGTATATTGTGACAGTTTTATAGAACAAGTTATTTTGGGTGGGGTAGCAAATATGTGTTACATGAAATGTGCATTTTTAATGGTGAAACATTTTTCTATAATTTTTTTATACCTTATATTTTTTTTTTTATATAACATATATATATTGTTCAATGCTTTTTTTAAAACTTTCGGCAGAGACTATTATCCTCTACTTAGCAGCACTGCCTTTGGCTCATTGCTAAGACTGTGTGCCCACGTTGCATTTTTTATGCGTTTCTGCGAAAACGCTTAAACGCATTTCCATGCAATCTTATGGGATTCTGCAGTTGCTGTGCCCATGCTGCAGATTTTCCCGATGCAGTATCGCATAGCGGTAAAATCTGCAGCATGTTCATTATTTCTGCGTAATCGTGGCGATTCCGCAGCCATAGGATTGCATTGAAACACTCACTTTATGCATGTGGCTTTGCCCACCATGTGTAAAGTGAGCAGCACTTCATGTGCGGATGGTACCCAGGGTCTGCAGGAGAGGAAACTCTCCTTCAGGCCCTGGGATCCATATTCATGTAAAAAAAAAAGAATTAATGTAAAAAATAGGGATCTACTTACCTTATGATGGCCCCCGAGTCCTCCCGCCTCTCAGTGGTGCACGCGGCGGCTTCCGTTCCCAGGGATGCATTGCACGAATCACCTGGGATGACGTCACGGTCACGCGACTGTGACTTAACAAAGGTCCTTCGCGCAAAGCATCCCTGGGAACAGAATGCATCGGCAGCACTGCTGAGGAGATCAGGGCCGTCGGAAGGTGGGAATAACCATATTTTTTATTTTTTTATTATTTTTAACATTCTATCTTCGAAGAACCCATGGCTGATTTTTTTATTTTGACACAAGGCTAGATGAGGATATGTTTTTATAAAGCTGGGAAATTTGCATCACTGGGCCTTTCCTAATGATAGTGAACAAGCCTTAACCCTAAAAGGCTAATTAAGATCTGAAACCTTGTTCAAAGTTATTTGATCACACAAATCTCCAAGGGTGCCCACATTTTTTCATCAAAAATGTAAAAACTGACATATATATATATATATATATATATATATATATATACAGTGGGGCAAAAAAGTATTTAGTCAGTCAGCAATAGTGCAAGTTCCACCACTTAAAAAGATGAGAGGCGTCTGTAATTTACATCATAGGTAGACCTCAACTATGGGAGACAAACTGAGAAAAAAAAATCCAGAAAATCACATTGTCTGTTTTTTTAACACTTTATTTGCATATTATGGTGGAAAATAAGTATTTGGTCAGAAACAAAATTTCATCTCAATACCTTGTAATATATCCTTTGTTGGCAATGACAGAGGTCAAACGTTTTCTGTAAGTCTTCACAAGGTTGCCACACACTGTTGTTGGTATGTTGGCCCATTCCTCCATGCAGATCTCCTCTAGAGCAGTGATGTTTTTGGCTTTTCGCTTGGCAACACGGACTTTCAACTCCCTCCAAAGGTTTTCTATAGGGTTGAGATCTGGAGACTGGCTAGGCCACTCCAGGACCTTGAAATGCTTCTTACGAAGCCACTCCTTCGTTGCCCTGGCGGTGTGCTTTGGATCATTGTCATGTTGAAAGACCCAGCCACGTTTCATCTTCAATGCCCTTGCTGATGGAAGGAGGTTTGCACTCAAAATCTCACGATACATGGCCCCATTCATTCTTTCATGTACCCGGATCAGTCGTCCTGGCCCCTTTGCAGAGAAACAGCCCCAAAGCATGATGTTTCCACCACCATGCTTTACAGTAGGTATGGTGTTTGATGGATGCAACTCAGTATTCTTTTTCCTCCAAACACGACAAGTTGTGTTTCTACCAAACAGTTCCAGTTTGGTTTCATCAGACCATAGGACATTCTCCCAAAACTCCTCTGGATCATCCAAATGCTCTCGAGCAAACTTCAGATGGGCCCGGACATGTACTGGCTTAAGCAGTGGGACACGTCTGGCACTGCAGGATCTGAGTCCATGGTGGCGTAGTGTGTTACTTATGGTAGGCCTTGTTACATTGGTCCCAGCTCTCTGCAGTTCATTCACTAGGTTCCCCCGCGTGGTTCTGGGATTTTTGCTCACCGTTCTTGTGATCATTCTGACCCCACGGGGTGGGATTTTGCGTGGAGCCCCAGATCGAGGGAGATTATCAGTGGTCTTGTATGTCTTCCATTTTCTAATTATTGCTCCCACTGTTGATTTCTTCACTCCAAGCTGGTTGGCTATTGCAGATTCAGTCTTCCCAGCCTGGTGCAGGGCTACAATTTTGTTTCTGGTGTCCTTTGACAGCTCTTTGGTCTTCACCATAGTGGAGTTTGGAGTCAGACTGTTTGAGGGTGTGCACAGGTGTCTTTTTATACTGATAACAAGTTTAAACAGGTGCCATTACTACAGGTAATGAGTGGAGGAAAGAGGAGACTCTTAAAGAAGAAGTTACAGGTCTGTGAGAGCCAGAAATCTTGATTGTTTGTTTCTGACCAAATACTTATTTTCCACTATAATATGCAAATAAAATGTTAAAAAAACAGACAATGTGATTTTCTGCATTTTTTTTTCTCAGTTTGTCTCCCATAGTTGAGGTCTACCTATGATGTAAATTACAGACGCCTCTCATCTTTTTAAGTGGTGGAACTTGCACTATTGCTGACTGCCTAAATACTTTTTTGCCCCACTGTATATATATATATATATATATATATATATATATATATATATATATATATATATATATATATATATATATATATATATATATATATAATTCAAAGGAAATGTGTCATATTTAACTAGTTTAGGCTTTTTAGAGATGATTTAATCTTGAATTTACTTAACTGTTCACAATAACAGTAATTTTGTCCATTGGTGCCCACACTTTTATATGTCACTGTAAATGCATCGAATGACCACAGACATGTCTTGAGCAGGGACATGTCTAAGGGGGCATTTGCCCTGCATGCAGCCAGCAGGGGAGTTCTCTCGGACGACATGATGCAGTGGTCCATGGTGTCTCGCTGGCACTACATTTTGCCACCTTTCTAGAGTGGGAATTGGCCATTCTCTGAGCCAGCTGTCAGCTTGCGAAGAGAAGCCAGAGAAGGTTAAACACGCCAGCTCCCATCTTTCAATTGTACTTATGTCTTTCAGGCACGAGTACACTTAAAGCCCTGACCACTGACACTTCCAGTTCAGAGTGATATGGTCACCAGTGTGCTAACAATAGAGAAGTCATATTCACCACTCTGTTGTCCGTGCACACTTGGTGCAACCGTGCACAAGGTTATAGCAATACAGAGAAATTCAGAAACCAGGGCATCAGACGTCCTCCTTCTTGTAACAGAAAAATCACATTTTGACTGTGCATGGCCTTTATCAAGCCATAAAAGAGATATGTACAGACAACGTAGTAGACAGGGTACTATTTATAGTGAGATAATTGTAGACCAATCCCCATAGATCCTCCCATCAGTCCAACCTCACTGTAATGGAATTTTTACGTAATAAAAACAAAACATCAATATAATTATAATTAAAAACATGGGATAAATAAAAGCATACATCCATCTATTGTCACGTTTAATTATCAAGTAGTATCTAAATATATATGAAAAGGTTTAGGGTTGTTATGTCGGTGATTAGTAAGTTTGTGTGGCCACCAGTAGCCACCATTGATGTTTTGCGTGAATAAACATACTAATCACCTACATATCAACAATTAACGCCATGTGGTCCGATGTTTGGTTGACTTTGCATGTTGAAATAGTTTAACTTTAAAATACCACATACACATTGTATAGTAAATAAGTTTGTAGGTTCGGTAGCTCTTTTAAAAAGTACATTTCTGGTATAATATGATCTGTCTAGGGACTGGAATAACAATGTATCTAATACCTAGATTTCTCTGCTGACATAATTGTCTACAGGCCTCTGTGTAGGCAATGTGTGTATGGAAACACATGTCATTTTAGGGTATGTTTCCACGTTCAGGAAACACAGCGTGTTTCATGAAATCCTGTCTCCACTATGCGTTAAAAGACGCATGCGGCAGACCCGCGTAAACGGACATGCGGCGTGTCTTTTCAGAACACAGCATGTCCTTACAATGCTGAAACAACGCATGAAAAGCGCAGGTGACAAATCCTGATGCAATCCTGATCGTGGACACATACCCTTATAGCAACTTATCGAGTACCTGTTTTTCATCTTTTGCACTCCCTACGGTTCCTGTCAGTTGTCAATGTCATATTGCATGGATTGGTCAGATTTTCCAAGCATTTGTTCCTCTGCACAGGCTGGAGAGTCTGAATTCCCCTGTAATGTATGTTAACATGACTTGCAGGATGTGTAGGAATGCACGTAATGGAGGTTCTCCTGTGGGATCTGTAGAAGCTAACAGTCTTTGCTTGATATTTTCAATACAGGCTTAACACATTCTCCCTGCTCTGCCAGCTGCCAGGATTGAAGTGTTTCCACGCACTTAAAGAACGGACATTGCTCCTGACTTGTGTGGGTTTTTCCCATCATTTGCCAATGAATACAGTTCTAACAACTGTTTATCATGAAATATATATTCATTAGACGTTCCCTATCAGACACATCTCTGTATATCCACCGGCTTAGGTACAACAAACTAAGCAGTCAGAAGGAAAGAAATTAGCTTTTGAATACTATGGATGAAAGATTTAAGGAGGCACTCGCCCATCTACTAAATATAATGTGGGTTTATGTTAAGCCTTCGCCATTAAAACACTGATGCCTTTATAGCTTTCGAAAAAGGAGGTTGTTTTCATGGGGGTCTGTGTTGGAATTTCTGATTATGAGTGATTGGAATGGACTTTTCCGTGTCTTGTGTCATGTATAACAAGTGTTAGTTATAGCAAGACTACTGTTGGCATAAAAAGAAAAATTAACATTTGTCCCTCATTTCCACTATTCCAGTTACATAGTTGCAACAAGGATTGTGAAAACTGACACAGGGACCAAAAATGGGTCCAACAAACTGATTAAAGCACAGTCCATTATTTACACATGATAAAAAAGAAGGCATGAAACTGATCTAAGGGTTCTCTCACACCACCGTATACATCGGACAAGTACTATCCAATTTTTTTTATCGGAAACATTCAGACCAATGTTATTCAAAGAGGCAGTGCTGCTAAACGTTTTTTTTTTTTTTGCCTGACAACTCTGAGACCGGTTGACAATCACCCATTCTAGTCTATGGCTGTGTGGAAAACTTTTATACTGCACTCGGTTTACTTCTCAGTACAGTCCAATTTCCGCAGAGTCAAGTAGTGGAAAAGATGGTGAAATATTGTTCTCCATCTTCTCCTCACAGTGTGTTCCGGTTATCTCATCTGGGAGAATCGGATCAAACTATGCTGATACTCTGACCAAATTCTGACAGAGTTTGATCAAAGTGTCATTAGCATAATCAATCCAATTCTCTCAGATGAGAGAATCTACAGTCATGTGACCCTGCCGTAAGGGTGTCAATTTGTTGCATGTTGGTTGAGGATTTTGCTGCATACAATGTTCCAATTGTACGGTTCATCGGAAGTAAACACCTTTGGATGAATGGAACCAGTTTTCTGTCACAGAAAATTCTGCAAAAAAATCAGCAGTGTGGGAATTTGTGTCATTTTGCGTGCAGAAGATACTCTGAATATTATAATACCAGCATTGTGGATGAGATCTTACAATATCTTAGCCACACACTTCCATGAAAATCTACAGTGGAAATTGACGTGTACCGTGGGTTGTAAATCCGCAGCACGTCAATTTATGCTGCAAATTTCACCCTTTGCCAGTTTCTCTCCAGAGTTTTTCCTGTGGAACATTTCCAGTGGGGTACATTTATGTAGACATACCCTAAGGTCACTTTTGCGAATCAGAAAATGGGAAAAAATAGGTATAGTCAAACACAAAATATGTCTTCTGGCACATCTTGTCTGACATATAGGGATGTTGTTTGTACGGAATAAAAGGGAACCTTCTTTTTAACTAAAAAGAAGGGAGGTGAACCAATTTGCCAGTTCACAGTATTGTAATTTAATTCACTAGATCATTACCCTGTGAGCAACACCCCCTTAAATAAACATAAAAAGTGCCAGCAAAAAAAACCCACACTAAGGGGAGCATCCTGAATAAAGTAAGACTGGCCTTGGGTGACCTGGTGACAGGTCTTCTCCATACAAGCCTTCGAATTACACTCCGTTATTTAATAATTGAGATTTTTCCACCTTGGTAAGATAAGACTTTCGTACTAAAAATCTATTTCTTCTTGTACGCGAGACATTTCTAAATCCCTTCCTTAGAAAGAGGAAACCAATGTGAACTGGTAATAGCCTGCTACATTTCCTTTCCTACGTAGTTCTAGACCTGAATGTAACACATTGTGTAACCTAAATACAAGTAAATAGATGTACAGAGACACTCATCACATTTTCCATGACTAATGTAATGCCCCCTTGAGTATTCCTTTCCCCAATCTCTTCTCAACAGCCATCTGGGAGTAATATAACAGATGATCTCATTGTATTATGTATACAGCATGTAGTTCTCGAAAAACATGAATGGTTACAATAAGTAAAAAGTGTTGGGTTGATGTCAGACAACCATAGCTAGGTTGTCGAAGTACATAGTTGAACACTTTAGCTTATGTCATTGGCTTTCTTTCCTATGTGCTCATCATTCAGACCACTTAATAACTGGTATTAATGTATCATAACATAAATGTATGTGTACTGTTCCTTATTCTCATGAATGGGACTGAGCTGCATTACCAGAGACAGCCCATGAACGAGGGACATACAGTACATACATATGTTTCTAAATCTTATTCAACTCCCGGTAGGGTATTGCAGCTGCAGTGCAAACAAAATGTCAGACTAGACGATGCTTCCATCATTGATAACTTCTGATCACCAGGTGTTAAAGAAGCCAGACCAAAGGTGATCAATCTCTCTATTGAAGCAAGGGATGTTTTGTAAGACACCACTTTAATAACTAGCATATTCTTATCCAGTTCTTATAGGATATGTTCAGTCGTTTCCATTCCATTTTTTTGATAGTAACGAGGCAATGTTGAGTAAGGAAATAGGCATTAGAGCAGTTTCACATCTCTGACAATCACTGTTCGATTATGGATCGTGATGCGTTGACTGGCAGAAGGTCTCCCGACCCGAGCTCAACAGTCTGTATGAGACTCTTGAGTATGCGTGAGGACACCCTTGGCCAGTTCGGATATTGCAGTCTGTACTAGGACCATGAATATCGTCCGTCTGATACCTGCCTCACACAGATTTGTCATCATGTGAAAGTTTTTCATTTCTTTAAATTAGATCTCTCTGATGTACTGTAGGCTCTCTGTTTTCAGCTATTGAGATCATGTGGATGGAGAACCATTAAAATAGGTCAAAAAAATCTACAGTTTGGTGAGCAGGCTGCAAAAAGCTTCATCAGGAGTTCTTACATATTCAACCCTGGAAATTGGGGAATCGAGGTGGGGTGCCCACAGACAACAACCACTGTGCTGAATAGGTGATAAATGTATAATTGCTCCACTTCAATGTCAGACCAGGGTGCCTTGAGCCCAATAGTGAAACTGACTTTGACCCTAAAGTTCCATTCTAACATTAGGCTATTTTCACACTTATGTTGTAGTATTTGTTAGAAGGCTCAGTCACTTGTTCCATCATTATGTATGCTGCACAATTTCTTTCGGTTAAAAAGATGAACATCCTAACAGAAACAAAAAAGTCCTGACTAGAGTCAGTAGGGTCATTAGCACTTGTGTCAGTCATGTGACATGTTCATTTCATTTATGAGTTCCATTTTTCTGTTCCTATAACAATGCAGAAATGGGACTTTGCTCGCCCATGTGATCTTAGCTATAACTGTTCATTTTTAGGCCAACACATTTTTGAATTTTTGAGTTGGCATAAGCACTTGTTTTTTTCGATGCCATCAATGGAAAGTGTATATAATTTAAAGAGATTGTCCCAAATCAAAGATTGTTACTCCATAGGCTTATGGACACATAAAAAACTGAGCTTTTACGCACCCTACCAGAGTTCAATGCTGCCTCTTGTTGCTCTGTCCTTTTTTAATTGGCTGCAGCGGTGACTTCAAGTCTACAATGTTGCAACCAATCCCTGAGCTCAGTGGCTTGTGACATCTTCATGATGTCACCACTGCAGCTGATCAACAAAGGCCAAAGAATGAAGAAAAGCTCAATTAGGTTTTTGTGTTTTGTTTTGTTTTGCAACCATCAGTCTATGCAGTAATCTTATATGGGATAAGCCATTTACCGTAACTATTTACTTATAGGCAGGCGTGGAGGCGAGAGATTTTTTTTCTTTTTGCTATAAAGCGCATCATAGATGTATTAATTTATTCTTCATATACAAATGCCGGTTATTTTTATGGGTACATGTGTTTTGACATTTTTAAGTATAAATGATACGTTTTAATGTCTGGATTTTATTGCTATAAACTCTCACACAATTATACCCTGTATTAGACCTGCATCAGGAATATGCAAACAACCTCACAAGCTGGTACTTTAATGCAAATCAACTTAACATTTTACATTGACTTTATACACTTTTGTTTATTTTTCACTATTAGACACGATTATGGAAAAAAAGGTGTAGGTACATTTCAAGGCATTTAAGAATGAGCTAAATCTTACCTGTATGCTCAAAAGTCTGGGCATGGTTCAAAAAATTACCCAACCCTCTCGCATTCCTAGCAGACATTTCTTCATTTAGGAACACACAGCCGTTATTTACTGGTGACAAGTACCATTAACCAGAGACATTTCCTACGTAATCCATGTGATGATGTAAGTGTGAAATGCAGAATAACGTGCACATTGATCCACAGCCCAGGGCAAGTCCCTTTCCCTCTTCGCAATGACACCGTGACTCTGTCAGTGCTCTCACAGTTTTGGTTCCCATGAACAGTTATAATCCCACGTGGACACATTAATATATGCACACATGAAATGCTTACCAGTCATTCCAAAATAAAGTCTGACATATACTTTTCCTTGAAATTAAAGGGGTTGTCTGGACTTCTGATAAAAGTCTGCAGTAACTCTGTGCAACTTCAGAGTTCTGAATCCTTACAGTGCACACAATGCCTGCTGTCAGGAATCTCTATCATTGCCAGTGACAGTGTAAAGATTCAGAAGTCTGCAGTCACATAGAGTGACGTAAGACTTCTATCACTACCACTTTCACCTTTTTTATAAGGATGTCCAGTACGGTAATATTGATGATGACCTACCCTTATATGTATGTCTTATATACCATATCATCAATGCTGATAACTGTTGATTGGTGGAGGTGCCTTGCGTCGGACTCCCATTGATCTGAGCTTGATGATCTATCTCCTGGAGCAGTTGCCCATAGCAGACAATTAGATCATTGATTTTATTTTCCACAATGATATCTTTATTAAACTGCTCCTCTGTTCCACTTTGCTACTCACAATGAGGCCGAGATCACACATACGTGAGATGCGGCCGAGTCTCGCAGGTGAAACCCCTCCTCTGGCGCCGGCACTGCGGAGCGGAGCGTGCGGCCGCATAGCAACACATGGAGCTGCACGCTTTGCTCCCAAGTGCCGGCACCAGAGGAGGGTTTTCACCTGCGAGACTCAGCCGCATCTCGCGTATGCGTGATCCTGGTCTGATTGTTTTCATTTATATTATGTTTCTGTCACAGATTTATACAAGGTTACATTCCTTGGGGAATGCATACATTTACAAGGAGCGAGATCCTCTAGTGGCCACTGTAGGAAGCCAGATATTATCATTTTGCTATTTGGCTGAGAAGGTAAAAAGGAATTTTGAGATATTTCAGAAAAATCTTAATCTCCAAGATTTATTATTGATCAGTTCCTACTTCTGTGACTTAACTAATGCATTCTATTTATTATTATTTCTTTGTACAAAATGACAAATATCACCGTGTGTCCCGTTCACTTTACAGCAGTGACATTGACATTTTTACTGGTGTTTGTAAATGCAATTTCGTATTTGAGGAGTGTAATACCAAGAATGAAAAGTTATGGAATGATGGAAATCAAATAATCTGAGAGCTTCTGTAATAATAAACACATAATGAAAAAATTAAAGGAAAATTTCCAAAACATCTCGATTTATTCAGTATCAGGTATTAGCACCATACACAGAAATACTTGCACTTACACACCTTGGCTGCTATTAGTGAGGTTATTAATGGATGTCTGAGGAAAGTTCTGTTATGCTGAATGCGCTTGGATGCACAAATCATCAAAATTCGCTACTGGCAGCTCCTTTTACAATTGCTGAACAATCACATCCCTGATGTGCTAGATGGGAGACAAGTATGGAGATGCTGCAAGTCATGGTGGCACGTTTAGGTCATGCAGGCTGCCTAAAAGCATGAGCAACTTGTGGCCTAGCATTGTCATGCAAACCAGCTCTTGGGACAATTTGGAATAATGACTGTACCACTGGTTCCACAATGAAATCAATGTAAGACAGAGCTATTAGTGTACCTGGAATGAAGACTAGAGGGGTTCCGGCTACTGCACATTATACCACCCCGAACTACAATCCCGGGAGCAGCAATGATATGCCTTTCCCTCGTGAAGGCCTTTTCATGACATTGCCTCTGTGGTTTCCAGGTAGAGACCAGATGGTGGAATGGAGTAATGGAGGCTGGAATCAAGGTCTATCCTCTTCAGCAATGAGTTGCACTTTCGTGTTGGATGCAGTGATAGCTGAAGATTGGTTTGAAGACCACATGGGCAACATGATGATGATGATGATGCCTTCATAAGGGAATGTTACATCGGTCCTAGTTCCATGATTCTGGTGTGAGTTGGCATAATATACTGTAACTGCCCCCCTTTATTCTTCATTTTAGGTACATTAACAGGTCAGCGTTTATTAATTTGGTCACGGAGCCCTAGCTATTTCTCTTTTGTGTTCGAGGAGCCATTTTTCAACACGACAAAGCCATACCCTATGTTGCTTGTGCTACTGTTAGCAAACTGCATGGCCTAAACAGGCTACCATGGCCTGCAGGATCTTGAGACTTGTCTGCCATCGAGCATATCTGGAATGTCATTGGTCTGCAATTACAAAGGTCCCTGCCAGCAGTGGATTTTGAAGATTGGCATGGCCAAGTGCATTCAGCGTGGTAGATTGTTCCTCAGACAAATAACTTCATTGAGACTTGTCAAGGCATGTAAGGACCTGTATTTCTGCGCTTGGTGCTTATACTACATACTGAATAAATTGGGATGCTTTAAAAATGTGTCAATTTTTTCACAGTTTGCATATCATTAGCATGTCAATTGATCATTCATCATTCCAGGACTTTTCCTTCTTGGTTTACAATTTCAATGTTGAAGAGTATATGAGAGTCATGTGGTGGACAGCAAGTTCACTTTAAAACTAGATCCTGCAAGCGCAGCATAAAAGATGTGTAAAAAAACGTGTGGCTGCAGGAACAAATTGTTCTTGCCACACAGTGACATGCTGTAAATCAAGCTCCGGGATCCTATTTTTTTGTTTCTTCCTTTGTTTTCATTCTCTTTCCTGTGCTGTTTTTTTCATTTTGCAATAGCAGAGGGATACATTTTCACTTCTCGCTTTTAAGAATGACCTTTCTTGATGCACTGATCTGGTAAAGTCTTTAGAGCGTAAACTTGGCTGGGTAAGGAGGCCTTTGATGCTCTTCTATTTTTCACAAATAAACATTTTTTGCACCCTTTCAATATTGTAACAAATATGGTCCAGCTTAGAAGTCAAAAGAAAATGTAGACTCTGCAGAAAACAATAGTATTGTAGAAAAATTTGGTTGCTAAAATTAGCTGACAATAATTGCCCGTACATAAGGATTATTCTTACGATCACCCCGTTTGCTGTTGCTATTACAACCACAATATTGGAAAAAGATGTATACATTTTATAATATGTATGACTCCATGCCTTCGCCTTATACTCCATTGGAAATGTGGTGCTATTCATTGATTTTGGCATGTGCATGTTCTTTAATGAGGTAAAATAGCAACCAATAATCAGTACCTTTTTACTTGTGTCTGATGTAAATTGACGCATATCACTGGCTGGCAGCATCTACATGAGTATCCACTTTTTCATGGCATATGAAATAGTCGTTACTATTAGGGCGAAGTCAGATGACCATATAACTCAAGTGAATGGAATCCGTGGTTTGATAGCACTTATTCAATGGGGCTGTGCACATGTTCGATTTTTTTCATCGGACCAAGTGGCCTGAAGAAGAAAATCACAGCATGTAGAATTTGACTCCAATAATCAGATCAGACACGGCCATTTAAGTCTATGGGTCCATGGAAAACATTGGACTGCACGCTGATGATGATTTTCCCAAACAGACTGAATGGACAAGGTGGGGAAACATTTTTCCTCCACCTACGAGAAAATTGGTCACAATATGATCACCCTCTCTATGTGATTAGCATAGTTGGACTGATTTGATGAGACTAATAGTTTGGTCTACCGCCATGATTTCACCGTTAGTCTGAACTAAGCACTCCTTTCTTGGCAGAGGCAGCTTTGATTCTGCAGCATGGGAGAAGCAGAGGGACACTGATGCTGGCCAGACTCAGCCAGCTTTAGAATACCTATTTATCTTGAAAATGGAGAAGTTTTTAATAAGAGGCGAATTGCAAAGTTGCTTTAACAATTGATGAAATTGAGACAACCCTTTTTAAGTACCTTAATGAAAGTCATTATCCTTACAAAATTAGTTAAAGGTGTTTTATACAGAAGAATTCCTTTTCAATGGCATTAGTTAAGTTGATAGGCACCAAGCTCTTTTTATAAAGATATAACGACACAGGTTGAGATTGATGAAGGGCAATTCAAAGGAAAAGTTGAGCAGTTATCCATAGCAAGCAATCAGGTTCCAGCTGTTATTTCCACTGGTCATGAAAAAAACTGCTTCCCAATGTCAGCAATCACAATACTAACAGCAGAGCACATGCACTTAGAAAGGCAATTGACTTTAGAGAGGTTTTTCAAACTAAATATCTTCTTTTTGTTTCTACTGGATAGATGACATACAGTCTACCAACGCTGTTAACCTGCAGAATAAACCCATATCTGCAGATTAACAGCATCTGGTGACAGGTTCCCTTTAACTGAATAATTTCTTCAAAAGGTGCCTGTCAAATAATTCATGCTGCTCAAACCTTCGGTGTCATGGTTGGCAGCCTTGCTGCATGATTACAGCCAGGTGTATTTTTCTTTGAAATTTACCAGAGAGACTATACGTTAAATTTCTGTCTGGAGACCATAGCCGGTGATCAGACTAGTCTGGCTGTTCCCACAACTGCTGCAGGCAAGTGATTGGTCTCTCCCTATGTACACATAAAGGCGAGACCTGTCACTCACCAGTTGCTTTGCTGGGAGAAGCCGGCCAGTAGTAGAGTCGGTCAAGTCTTGTTTGCAGCTATTGTTCAAAGTATAGTATTTCTGAAATGCTAGAGAATTTTAGAAAATAATAGCTGGCTGCAGTTGTGCCGCCAGACTGTGAGTCATGCTACCGTGGTTTGGGCAGTATGACTCGCCTGACAGGTTCCCTTTAATTATTAAAGAAGGAAAATAATGCAGTACTTGCAAATTAATATATAAAAAAGTAATATAAATTGGTTGCCATGGAAGTAAGAATAAACAACGTAGAACAAGTATCGCCTTTCGGTTTCTTTGATAGGCCAAGAAGAAACACCTCACGGTTAAATCTGTGTTTCAGACTTTGAGCAACTTTTCTTTTTAAAATCTTATTTTATACACTTAATCTTAGAATCAAGTTTCTGGACCAAATGACCAATTTTTTAAAGGGACCCCAAGGACTCGATGACATACTCTAGAGCAGTGTTTGCATGGAGTTCTGTCCTTGTTAGCAGAGTTCTGCTATCTACACCAGTCACATGGATATTGAATAAAGTCAGACTATTTAAACGGATCCATTTAAAGTAATCCATTCATATGTAGTTCTCTAAAGCAGGTTCGGACTGGCCATTTGGCAATTCTGGCAAATGCCAGAAGGACCTGTCTGGTCGTGGATGCTTGTCTGCTATGTTGTTAACAGAATCGGTGTTCTCAAAACACCCATACTGTCAAGAACTGTGACTAAGCACAAAGTCGCTGACTCCGTCACTTACCCCAGCAGGCCACGGGTATCATTAGAAATATTGGTCATGTAGTAAATCTTGCTTTCCTCCATCCAGAGTAATATTAGTAATATATCCCATCTGGTGCTTGGGGACGGGGACAACATGAGCCTGTTTGATTTCATATGCCAGGACTGTATCAGTCCCAGTCTGTACGTGCTCTAAAGCCTGCATGTCTGGACTGGTGGAGTCCCAATGATGGCAAAAGATAAATTAATCTCTTGGCACAACCTCATTAAGATTGTGGCCCTGAAGTAAGGAGATGAAAAAATGACCACCAAATCAAAGATTATGTTCTGCTCACAGGAGAACACAATGTACAAACAAAATACAAATACAATTATTTAAAAAGCCTATTTTTATTAACGCATTCATTGTCATTGAAGTCATTTGTGGAAAAAATGAAGTAATTCGAATATGTGTAAAATAATTTGGTGTATGAAATCTATCTTCTAAATTTTACAAATTTTCAATGAATATGGTTTGTTTGTGTTAGGGTTGTGTGCCGAGAAATTTGGGTAAGAATTACACTAGTTATTATTCTATACTAGTAGAGTGAAAACCTCTTCTGAATGCTCTGTGGATGGATGTATCGTAGAATTATTTCTGGTTTTCATACTTGGCAGTGGATTACTGTCACAAGGTCAGAGTGTAGTGTGTTTTTTTTTTTTAATTTCTGTAATTTAAGTTTCCTTGCCAGAAAACTTGTCCAAACGACAGAAAGCTTCCAGACTTCCAGTCCAAACTACTTTTTTGGCAGAATGCAGAGAATGAGAAGTCTCCTCGCCCTGTTTCTCAATACAGAAAAAGGGCTCAAGAATACCAAGTGCTCTGTGTCATGCGCATGGCTTCAGCTCTTAAACATTTTTTGCAATCTGTTTTATATAAAGTATTTCACATACATTGTAAGATTTTATGGATAACTGGTGCTCTAGTTTCCATCAAACATTAATTTTACAAGTGCTCATATTAATATGCAATATCTTTTTTAAATGGTAAAAAAATGATTTTCAAGCAAGGGCTCAAGGAAAATATATATTCTCCAATTAGTTCTGTATAGATAGGTAATATTTGTGCATTTGAGCCCATTTTGTGCTGTACTGAGTTTTTCTTACTCCCCTTAGTAGTAATTAAAATTATTCTTTAGTCATAAAACTTTTTTTGCAAAATTCTTCTTTTAACTATTCTGTAGCTTTGGTGGAAAATTAATTGATGCGAGATTATGAAAATCCATGGTAAGCATAATTTTTTCTAAACCGATTTAGAGTCTGTGCACTGGGTTACATTATGAACCAATGTTCTAAAGGTTAGTAATAAAGGGCCCGCATACAGCTTTAGGCCCATATGGTACCTCTGCAAGTCTCTGTAAGTAGGTAGACACCTAGCAACTGGCTTATTGGAGTGATTTTATGAGGAATAAGACAACATCATTTTAAAATAAAGGGCTTTGCAGCCTATTTTTCACAATATTAAATGACATTTAAGTTTTCTTGAAGTACCATGTCCATTAAAACTCCAGGATAACAGGGATGTGGTGGTGTCTAATGGGCAATTCTCTTCTGCCTCACTCTTTCTAATTTGGCCTTAGAAAGCACATGCAATAACCCAACCATATATGCTCCGTGTGAACCATGGGGAACCATTATCTGTAGACTACCTATGTATCAGCTAGTTATGCTTTCAGTATCAATACTTATCAGAGATTTGTCCTGTGTAATACTGCAGACTTTAAAGCCCTTTTAAATTAGACAGAAGCATAGAATTGTACTCTAAACCCCCACACCATGACTTGTATACAAAGTTGCCAATAAGTTGTAATAGAGTCCGTCTTCTCTTAGGGTACCGTCACACAGTGGCATTTTGATCACTACGACGGCATGATTCGTGACGTTCCAGCGATATAGTTACAATCTCGCAGTGTCTGACACGCTCCTGCGATCAGGGACCCCGCTGAGAATCGTACGTCGTAGCAGATCGTTTGAAACTTTCTTTCGTCGTCTAGTGTCCCGCTGTGGCGGCATGATCACATGGTGTAACAAAGGTGTGCACGATATTGTATACGATGTGCGCATAGTAACCAACGGCTTCTACATCGCACATACGTCATGAAATTATCGCTCCAGCGTCGTACATTGCAAAGTGTGACAGCAGTCTACGACGCTGGAGCGATATTGTTACGATGCTGGAGCGTCACGGATCGTGCCGTCGTAGCGATCAAAATGCCACTGTGTGACGGTACCCTTACTCTATGAAGAAACGATTTGCCTATTTTGTTTTAAAGGAGAGCATTGTATGGCCTATAAATTTTCGTATGCGAACTTGGTGCTCTCCGCAATGATAAACTTTAACCCTTTTAACCTGCTAAAGGACTTTCACCTAGGAAAATAGTTCTCCTGCTCGGCACTGATGAGGGTCCAAAATGTATCTGCAAATGGAATTTCTGCCTTTGCTTCCTATCCTAAGTTGTGAGGCAAGGGTTAATATTGACTTTTAAGTTGCTGCCTCCAATAGGTAGCACTGAAGTCCTTTACCTCTTCCTCTCTGAAGAGGCTTTTTGCACAAAACAAAGCATGGGAAGTTGACTGAATTGTCTCTGGAGACTTTTCAATAACAACACCTTATTCTAGAGTTGTGAGTCCTTCAAGAATTCACATGTGGTGTTGAGTTACAACATTGCCTCTATCGTATTCACCTCTAACCTTTCCAGAGAACATTTTGCAATGGATTTCTGAGGTCATAAGTTTTATGTTTTAGATGACCATGAGTTAAACTGAAGATTTGTTAAGTCAGAAGAGATAACATTCCTGCAGTATCTCAGAAATGCATTTACTTTTCAGGTCGTAACATGAGTTTCAGAGATGTTTTTTGGGAGTTAATTAAGGGAAGGAATTCTTGCCCAAATGAGGAATGGAAAAGTCAGACTGCGTCTGTAGTTTAAATGTACTAAAGGGAAAATAGACTCTCCAATCTTAAAGATTAAAGCTAAGTTAACATCTCTAGTTTTCTGTTTCATCAATAGAGCAGGAAACTGAAAATGGCAAAGTGCTGAATTTGTCATGCTATCCCAACAGCGCCTCATAAAACCCATTGACGTCTAATAGGATCCATTTTGTCCTGTTATGGTGATGGAGCTGGATAGTTCCCTGCACAGCTGTTGGTCAAGAGCACCTGCCTCTGTGCAAGGAAAACTTCACGATTGAATTACAGGTAAACCAGCGCTGCAGTCGCATCATTCTGTGGAGTGGTTTGGTTCAGTGGATAACATTGTGATTATATTGGTTTTGTCAGTTCTTAATATGTATAGTCTTGGCAATTTATCTATTGATCTTGAGACATAAGTGATAATAAATATACACTCTGCTTTTTCCCTTTTTTGTGCTCTGATAGCATTAATATCCCAAATAAATGCAAGCCACGGTTTAGCATGAAGGAGTGTGAATATCCTTTCCCATGTTTCTATTTTTCATCTACAGCGGAACCTTATCCAAATTGTCCATGAAATTCATACATTCAGAGAAAAGTGTATTTTGCTTTGCAAACATTTGAAGTAAACAGATGGTAAAACCATATTACTTTTGCCACTTGTGATCTGTCTTGTCAGTTCCATATAAATTGTACTTTAGTGTTTATGAAAGAAGCACAAGAGGAATGTTTCCCAGATGGTTTTGTTGATATAATAACACAGAATGTGTCCTTGTGTTACCTTGTAAATTCATGCACTCCTCCACCTCTTGAAGGTCACACTAATTAGGGGGTAATTTTTGTGATGAAAACACTTCTCTTAATATATGGACACATTTGACAGAATTCTAATATGCCATATTCTGCAAAATTGTATTTGTAGAGTTTGCAGATTTTACCATAAACTAAAGATTCTCTTAGGGTATGTGCACATGGCACATTTAAGACACTGGCAGAATCACCATGTTTTAAATACAAAAATGCTGCAGGAAAACGCCAGCGGTCATTTTCCTGTAACATCTTTGCCGGTAGTTTTGCGGCAGGTCCTCTGCCGTCATGTTTACTTCAAACCTTCAAGTATATGGAGTGGGCGGTACTAAATAAATAATGAACAAATTACTCTTTTGAACTTCTTCACAATTTCCAAACCTTGAAGAAGATAAAATAAATGACAAACGATGACCCGTGCACAGCAATGTTCATTATTTTCATGGTGCTTTCTTCAGATGAATACAAGTAGAATATGCCTGAAAAAGACCATGTGCACATACCATTATTGTAGTTGACAGGAATCTCCCTCGCTTCAGTGTGTCCCACAGGGGTAGATGTCTGGGCACTAAAACTCCAACCTGAATTTTGCTCAAGGTAGAGGTGCCTTCATTTATGTTTGCTCATACACTTACTTTCTGACATAGTTTAATTTTTTCTCATTAGAATACATAGTGTCATATTTTTACTAAAGAAATAGCTGATTGGTCTACATGTAGCCATTTTTTATACATATGTAAATGTATCAGTTTTAGAATTAATGTTGGCTACATTCAGGAACTTTGTAAGGTAGAGATGCAACCTTTACTCTACTTCACAATTTTTTGTAACTTTTTAAAAATATTTTACAAATGTCTATACTGTGAGTTTTGCACATGCATTCATTGCTATGTTTCCATTCCTGTCAATATGAAATAGGGCAGCATTACTCATGTAGATGCAGGTCCCAGAGGTAGACCCTCCACTACCTGACATTAATGGGACAATCTCTTAAGTGGTATACATCCACCAAAGACAGCACTTTCCAAGAAGTTTCCAAATCTTAGGTCATATAGGTAAACTACAGTGACATTTCAACTTTTATGGTCTTTTTCAAGTTACTATAGAAACGTACAGATGCAATATGTTATATAGACAATGAATAACATCACAAAAATTTGTTACACCCACAACAAATATCTATTATTACTATTATTATTATCATTATTCCTTTAGTGCCTTTTATTCCATGGCACTTTACATGTGAAAAGGGGT
Organism: Ranitomeya imitator; assembly: GCF_032444005.1. Lineage (NCBI taxonomy): Eukaryota > Metazoa > Chordata > Amphibia > Anura > Dendrobatidae > Ranitomeya > Ranitomeya imitator. The sequence goes on along the minus strand of NC_091286.1, from coordinate 426,906,727 downwards.
ATACAAAACAAGTACAATAATCTTGAACAAAATGAGTCACCGACTGGTACAGGAGGAGTGAGGTCCCTGCTCGCAAGAACTCCCAATCTACAAGGGATGGATGAGGGTACAGTAGGTGAAGGTTGAGCTAGTTGTGCAGCGGTTTGGTGGAACATGGGTTACTGCAGGTTTTAGGCTTGTTGGAATAGGTAGGACTGCACTCCTTTTGAGGGTTTCCCCTGTAGGCCAGAGTCTGATATATTGGGATAGAGAGTTACAGAGTAGGGGGGATGTACATGAGAAATCTCTGATGCGATTATGGGAAGAAGAGATAATAGGACAGTAGAATAGGATATCTTGTGACGATCGGAGGTTGCATGCAGGTAAGTACCATGAGACTAGGTCACAGGTGTATGGAGACTGAGGTTGTGGATGGATAAGTATGCCAAGGTTAGAGTTTTGAACTGGAGTCTTGGGGCAGTGGGGAGCCAGTGAAAGGATTGACAGAGAGGAGAGGCCAGGGAATTGCGGATGGATAGGTGGATTAGTCAAGCAGCAGAGTTTAGGATAGATTGGTGGGTGTTCGAGCAGAAGGCGACAAAGCAGGAGGTTGCAGTTGTCGAGGAGGGAAATGATGAGGGCATGCAGTAGTGTTTTTGCAGATTCATGGTTGAGGAATGTGCGTATCTGGGAGATACTTTGGAGTTGGAGTGGGCCATACCAAACAATAATCAAATATATTACTATGCTAAAACAGGAAATATGATGTTACAAAAATAAGAGGACCAGCAATTGTATACATTACATAATACACACATTAAAATAAAAATAGAGACAATATTAGTAACATATCAGGAGATTCTGTCAAATACAAACTTTCAATGGATAGCCTGTATTTAACCCTTTCGATTCTAACCTGTCAAGAGTGGACATCCACCTCAACTTTTTTTCTAAAGAATTTTTTTCCTGTCTTCCCTTTCCTTAGTGAGGGAACATGATATATAACTCTAAGGCTATGTGCACACGATGCAGATTTTGCTGCAGATCCGCCGCGTTTCCGCAGCTGCGGATCCGCAGCAGTTTCCCCTGCGTTTACAGTTCAGTGTAAATGTATGGGAAAAAAACGCTGTGCACATGCTGTGGAAAAAAACGCGCGGAAACGCAGTGGTTTACAATCCGCAGCATGTCACTTCTTTTGTGCGGATTTACAACTGCCCTTATGGAAAACTGCAGTTGTAAATCCGCAGTGGAAACCGCAGGAAAACCGCGGTAAATCCGCGATAAATCCGCAGCGGTTTTCCACTGCGGATTTTTCAAATCTGCTGGAATCCGCTGCGGAAAAATCCGCAGTGGACCCAGACTACGTGTGGACATAGCCTAAACCTCATTTGGCTTATCATTTGTACAATGTTTTCTCACAGAAAATCTTAGAAATTGGCAATTCTTTCAAACCCATTCTTAGTGTACTTTTATATTTGTTAATTCTAGCTTTAATTTCCATCGTAGTTTATTCCACATATATTAAACTGCAAGGACAAGCAATAATATATTACAAAGATAGATATACAAGTATACCTATGTTTAATACAAAAGTTTCTCCTAGTATATGGGACAATTAAGGACAAGAAAAAATTCTCTTTCTAGGTGTACTCAGTAGTGTTTGGATCTTTTCTTTACATGGACCACTATCTGTTTTACCAATTTAACCCTTAAATTATGACCCCTTCTTTATGACATCAGATTCCGCCACATCTGGACTGTCCCTCATTAACAAAGCCTAATGTTTTCTCACAATATCCGCTATCCTACCACTGTTGTTATTAAATGTATACACAAATGGAATCACTTTATTTTCTCTTGTATCCATTTATTTTTTTAAAGTGACTCTGGATCAAGTGCTCAAAGCAATGTTTTAAAAGACTTAACTATATTTGCTGGATAAGGCTAGGTTCACACTGCGTTATGGTGGTCCATTAAATGGACTACGTTACACCGTGGCATAACGCGGTGTAACGTAGTCCGTTAATGCCGCCATTGAAAGCAATGTCGGATGTATCGCTAGCGCACGCCCACAATGGGCATGCGCTAGGGATGTGCCGTCATTGAGTGACGGACCCTGAGACGCGGGCTGCAGCATTTCCGGGTCCGTCACTGCTAGCGCAGATAGAGCTCTATCTGCTCTAGCGCGATGCAAACGTCGACACTTGCGTTACAGCAGCCCGTTAGCGTATGTGCTGAATGGACTGCTGCTAACGCAGTGTGAACCTAGCCTAATCGCATAGTATAAATCTAGAATACATTTGGTCCAAATGATGATCCAAGATATTTGTGTCTTCTACTATGCTCCTAACACTAAGGAGTTGATTCCATGGAAGGGAATCCATCTTCTCTTCTGGGTAACAACTTTCAACTTGCAAAATATTCCTATAAGTTTATTTTACATAAATATTTGTAACCAATTATTTTTACAATAAACTAGTGTGTCTAGAAACTGTATTTCTCTAATGGAATACGTAACCGTAAATTGCAACTCAGGTATTATTTGATTTAGATCCTGATGAAAATGCCTCATGTCACCAACTGTATGGGTGATGGTGTGTACTCGAGTCTGGGACACGGAGGTGCTGGTATAACGGACCGTGTGGTCCAAGTCAATTAAATATAGAAAATATACCGCACACTCAATTTTGGTATGACGCAAAAAAGGAAGGTTTTGTGCCAAATTTATTCAAATACAAAGTACAAAAAGTTGCCACACTGAAAATGGAGGAGAGAACCCAACGTTTCGACCCTCCCGGGTCTTATTCATGGGGTTGCTAGGAAAGTAGAAAAACAACAGTATAAACATCTGTCTGTAATACAGCAACATTATATACATTGGTAATGAAATCAAAAATAAAAGAAAAATAGAGAATAAAAAAATAACACAAGTAAACAAAACAAAACAAACTATCACCAATAGAATAAAAATAAAAAAAATATATAAAAAAACCAGGCAGCCAGAAATCATGAAGGACTGGCAATCGGAAGCGACAGGAATCAGCTTCTGTAGAGATGTTAGGTCAGGTGAGATATAAACAATGAAATTACCTCTGGTTCTCGTTATAATTATACACAACAGTGGCAATGGAAAGTAAGCGATCCCTTCCAGGTATGTCCTGTCATTATGATAAGATCCATATTAGACTACAAGAGTATACATAATATAAGCACAGAAAATCGTGTTGGTATAAGACAAAAGTAAATCTAGAGGACAAAGGTGTGTGGGACTATGGACAATGTATGATGCTGGTGTACCCATATAGGTGATCCTGTCAGGAATGAGTTTGGGACCAAAAGGAAAGGTCCCCTATAGTATGTCCCAAAGTGTTGAAAAGTCATAATAGCAGTAGGGGAACTGCTATCTAGATGCCAGACCCACATAGTGTGTCCATAATACAGGGAGAAGGGATAGTACAGGAGAGAGAGGGAGGAGTAGGTTCCAGATAGATACCTTTGCATGGGGTCAGATGTAGACATTGAGGGCCACCTCTCAACTGATTTGTATTCTAAACCGACAGACTGTAATAGTCTTTTGCACTATTCCAGCAGCCATCCAAAAGCCACACGTAACAGCCTTCCCCGCTCCCAATTTACTAGGGTAGCCAGGATTGTCTCGGATCCAGCCGTATTACCCACACGTCTGGACACTATGTCTGAAAGATTCAGGGAGAGGGACTACCCCCAGCGCCTTCTTGATCAGGAAATATCGAGGGTCCTTCAACCCCAATCACCGACCCCGAGAAACTCGAACAAGGACAGAGTACCTTTTGTCCACACTTTCCACCCATTTATGCCCAAAATAGAAACTGTGATCAAAAAACACTGGTCTCTCCTAGTGAAAGCATACCCTCAAATAGCAAGCTTCTCAGCACCACCCCTTATGTGTAACAGGAGGGCCCCCAACATTAAGGACAAATTAGTACGGGCAGACATCGGTAGCACACGCTCCACCACAAATCAAAGTGTATTAGCTCCACGCCGCCAAGGGACATTCCCCTGTCTTAGCTGTGCCTCCTGCTCAAACGTAATTAAATCTGTGTCACACATCCCAGAACAGGCAAAACATATCCCATCCGGGGATACCATACATGCAATTCTAATTTTGTCATTTATGTCATAAAATGCCCATGCGGCCTTCTATACGTGGGGGAAACAACTCAACACATAAAGGACCGTATAGCGAGCCACAAATCGACCATCCGCTGCAATAAAACCTGGCTCCCCATCCCCGAACACTTCACTAAAATGAGACATACTGTGGCCCAACTCAAATACCAAGTTATTGAACAGGTACGCAGACCCAGGAGAGGTGGTAACCATGTCAAACAACTGAAACTCAGGGAAACCTTTTGGATTCACAAACTTGGGACCCTAACTCCAAAAGGTCTCAATAGGGAGATTGATTGGCTGCTATAACATCACTACTATTTTTCTTTTTCTTACAGACACGTTGAGTTTTCTACCCTATAGGTGAGTTCTCCATTTTGCTTTTTCCTTTTTATTCCTTTTTTCTTTTTTTTCATTATTTGGTCCCCTAATTTTTATTTTTTATTCTTTATTTTCATTTTTATTTTTATTATTTATTTTTTATTATTTATTATTTATTTTTTATTTTTTATTCTTTATTCATTATTCATTATTTATTTTTTATTTCCCCCCCCCCCTTTTTTTCATCTTATAGTTTCTACCGCATAATTCTATTTGCCTCATGCTATTTTTCCATTTTGTCCAGACTTAGTGTTGTCCACTTACTCACAGACTTATTATGGCCCACCACTTAGTCAGTTTTCCCTAAATACAGTCGCTACTTTCTTCCACCCATAGCGCTTTGATACTCCCACATTTGGGCAGACTTGCCCTCACTATGACCCAGCACGATCTGCACATGCGCGATTCACACCGCGCTATTTCTGGTTTCTGTGCCCCTGCCCGTCCCCACCTCTTGGCTCGTTCCCACCCCATCCCTAGAGCAGGCTACGTCATGCCTCAGAGTACACTCCCTCCTTTGGGCAGGTTTGCCCTCACTAACGTTCAGCGCCGACTGCGCAGGCGCGATTAACACCGCGCCACTTCCGGTCCGGGACTTCCGGTTCGGCGGTATTTTTAAGCAGTACCGCTACTCGCTCCCACCACATTCCTACAGCAGGGCGCGGGAGCGCCGCCGACATCATACCTGGACATGAGCTCTAACAGGTACAGAGATCACCTACAGCCAGCACTCTATAAGCCATCTGCCCTGCAGTCTATCTATTTCACCTCCTAACGGACAAGCCTTTTTCACAGTGAGACGGCCTTCCTTATCAGGCTCCATATACCAGGGACACAGAGACTACATCTGACCCCATGCAAAGGTATCTATCTGGAACCTACTCCTCCCTCTATCTCCTGTACGATCCCTTCTCCCTGTATTATGGACACACTATGTGGGTCTGGCATCTAGATAGCAGTTCCCCTACTGCTATTACGACTTTTCAACACTTTGGGACATACTATAGGGGACCTTTCCTTTTGGTCCCTAACTCATTCCTGACAGGATCACCTATATGGGTACACCAGCATCATACATTGTCCATAGCCCCACACACCTTTGTCCTCTAGATTTACTTTTGTCTTATACCAACACGATTTTCTGTGCTTATATTATGTATACTCTTGTAGTCTAATATGGATCTTATCATAATGACAGGACATACCTGGAAGGGATCGCTTACTTTCCATTGCCACTGTTGTGTATAATTATAACGAGAACCAGAGGTAATTTCATTGTTTATATCTCACCTGACCTAACATGTCTACAGAAGCTGATTCCTGTCGCTTCCGATTGCCAGTCCTTCATGATTTCTGGCTGCCTGGTTTTTTTATATTTGTTTTTTATATTTATTCTATTGGTGATAGTTTGTTTTGTTTACTTGTGTTATTTTTTTATTCTCTATTTTTCTTTTATTTTTGATTTCATTACCAATGTATATAATGTTGCTGTATTATAGACAGATGTTTATACTGTTGTTTTTCTACTTTCCTAGCAACCCCATGAATAAGACCCGGGAGGGTCAAAACGTTGGGTTCTCTCCTCCATTTTCAGTGTGGCAACTTTTTGTACTTTGTATTTGAATAAATTTGGCACAAAACCTTCCTTTTTTGCATCATACCAAAATTGAGTGTGCGGTATATTTTCTATATTTCATGTCACCAACTGACTCCGTTCAAATAAAAAAGTCATCAATATAGCAAAGTCAAACCTAGACATACTGCTAAAAGGTAGAGGTGTGCACATACTAATCTTCAAAGGCAGCCATATAGGTGTTAGCATAAGTTGGGTCCGTATTGGACCTCATGGCTGCCCCCCTGCACTGCAAGTAAAAATCATCCCCGGTCACAAAGTACAGTAATTCTGTTGGGATATGAACCCCAGCAGCACCACGGGAACATATCTAGGGTGTCCAGATTGACATCAATTGCTCTTGAACCATTACCATGTTCTATGGATGTGTATAGGGAAGCCACGTGGAGGGGAACTAAAATGATATCGTCCGTTGTGGTAAAATTCCTAATTTTGTTGAGAAAATCATTGATGTCCTGAATATATGAGTGGGTCTTAATAACAAAGTCACATAATATGTGAAAACATTTTGTAACATATGGAATTCCTTCCCGGCACAATACGATGTTGAGGAGGATTTTTCATATTTGTGTGTATCTTTGGAATAAAATAACAGGTGAATCAATAAAATAAATTCAGACATCGTGACATCCAAAACCCCTTCATTTTTAACATTCTCCACCAAAGAGGTTACCTTTATTTTGAATTTCTGTGTAGAATTGTAAAAGTGAAAAAGATGGCACATAACCCTCTCTGAAGACCCTTGTGGTTTTATTGTATGTAAATTGTATTTTATTGCATATTTTACCCTTATGTAGTCTGCAGTTCCTGTTAGACAGAGGTGGACAGGGTTAACTGCAGGACCAGCCCAGAGTTGGGGAGGAGTAATTGGCACTGGTGTTTTAGTTCCTGGTTTTATAGTTAGTCTAGAAAGTACTTGCAAGAAACAAAGGACACTCTCAATGAATTTTGTTATCTGTTATGAACCGGTGGTTTAGGAGCAACATGGGACGAGCTCTGAAGGAGGTGGTACCTGTACTGACCGCAGTCCCTAAGCTCAATACAACACTAGAAGTAGCCGTGGGATGCTCCTGGCACTCCCTAGGCACCTCGTCACAGCCTGAGAATTAACTACCCCTAAAGATAGAAACAGGAAAACTATCTTGCCTCAGAAAAAATCCCCAAAGGATAGATAGCCCCCCACAAGTAATGACTGTGAGTGGAGAGGGAAAAGACATACACAGAATGAAACCAGGATGTAGAACAGGAGGCCAGTCTAGCTAGATAGATAGGACAGGATAGAATACTGTGCGGTCAGTATTAAAAACAACAAAAATCCACACAGAGTTTATAAAAATCTCCACACCTGACTAAAGTTGTGGAGGGTAAATCTGCTTCCCAGAGCTTCCAGCTTAACTGAATTTATCCATACTGACAAGCTGGACAAAACATAGAATGCACAGAACGAATAAGTCCACAACATGTGGACAGAAAAGAGCAAAGCAAGGACTTAACTTTGCTGAACTGGTCAGGATATCAGGGAAATCCAAGAGAGATGTGAATCCAACCAGGAACCATTGACAAGTGGCACTGGCTGAAGGGAAGAGTGTTGTGAATTCTGTTGTCGAACTCCCTCCTGTGGTCGTGAATGGTACTTCGGTGAGTTCTGTCCATGGACTCCCTCTGGTGGCTGTGAGTGAAGCTGCTGCTTCTGAGGTTCCTTACACAGGTGACGTGGTTTATCCTTTGGTTGGCTGCTCTATTTAACTCCACTCAGATCGTTACTCCATGCCATCTGTCAATGTTCCTGCACTGGTTCAGTTCGCTCTTGGATCTTTCTGGTGACCTGTCTTCTCCAGCAGAAGCTAAGTTCCTGATAGTTATTATTTGTTCATTGTTTCCTTGTCGAGCTGGTTATCATGATTTTGTCTTGCAAGCTGGAAGCTCTGGGATGCAGAGTGGCATCTCCACACCGTTAGTCGGTGCGGAGGCCTTTTTGCACACTCTGCGTGGTCTTTTGTAGTTTTTTGTGCTGACCGCAAAGATACCTTTCCTATCCTCTGTTTAGTAAGTCTGGCCTCCCTTTGCTGATACCTGTTTCATTTCTGTGTTTGTGACTTCATCTTAACTCACAGTCAATATATGTGGGGGGCTGCCTTTTCCTTTGGGGAATTTCTCTGAGGCAAGGTAGGCTTTATTTTCTATCTCTAGGGCTAGCTAGCTCTTAGGCTGTGAAGAGGCGTCTAGGGAGAGTCAGGAACGCTCCACGGCTATTTCTAGTTGTGTGATAGGATTAGGGGTTGCGGTCAGCAGAGCTCCCACATCCCAGAGCTTGTCCTGTGTAAGTTTAACTATCAGGTCGTGCCGGGTGCTCCTAACCACCAGGTCATAACAGAAGAGCCAGGCATAAATAGCCGAGCAGAAAGACAATCAGTGGAAGCAGCTGCAGACTGCTAAATCCAAAGAACAGCCATTCCACTTAAAACCACCGGAGGGAGCCCAAGAGCAGAACTCACAAAAGTGCCACTTACAACCACTGGAGGGAGCCCAAGAGCGGAATTCACAACAGTACCCCCCCTTGAGGAGGGGTCACCGAACCCTCACCAGAGCCCCCAGGCCAATCAGGATGAGCCAAGTGAAAAGCACGAACCAAATCGGCGGCATGGACATCGGAGGCAACAACCCAAGAATTATCCTCCTGGCCATAACCCTTCCACTTGACAAGATACTGAAGCCTCCGCCTCGAAAAATGAGAATCCAAAATTTTCTCAACCTCATATTCCAACTCTCCCTCAACCAACACCAGGGCAGGAGGATCAACCGAGGGAACAACGGGCACCACATATCTCCGCAACAAAGATCTATGGAAAACATTATGAATGGCAAAAGAGGCTGGAAGAGCCAAACGAAAAGACACTGGATTGATAATTTCAGAAATCTTATAAGAACCAATAAACCGAGGCTTAAACTTAGGGGAAGAAACCTTCATAGGAACATGACGAGAAGACAACCAAACCAAATCCCCCACTTGAAGCCGGGGACCAACACACCGACGGCAGTTAGCAAAACGTTGAGCCTTTTCCTGAGACCACGTCAAATTGTCCACCACATGAGTCCAAATCCGCTGCAGCCTGTCCACCACAGAATCCACACCAGGACAATCAGAAGGCTCAACCTGCCCCGAAGAAAAACGAGGATGAAAACCAAAATTACAAAAGAAAGGTGAAACCAAAGTAGCCGAACTAGCCCTATTATTAAGGGCAAACTCGGCCAACGGCAAGAAAGCCACCCAATCATCCTGATCAGCAGACACAAAGCATCTCAAATAGGTCTCCAAGGTCTGATTAGTTCGCTCAGTTTGGCCATTAGTCTGAGGATGAAACGCCGAAGAAAAAGACAAATCAATGCCCCTCCTAGCACAAAAGGCCCGCCAAAACCTAGAGACAAACTGAGAACCTCTGTCAGACACAATATTCTCCGGAATGCCATGCAAACGAATCACATGCTGAAAAAACAATGGAACCAAATCTGAGGAGGAAGGCAACTTAGGCAAAGGTACCAGATGGACCATTTTAGAGAACCGGTCACAAACAACCCAGATAACAGACATCTTCTGGGAAACGGGAAGATCCGAAATAAAATCCATGGAAATATGCGTCCAGGGCCTCTCAGGGACCGGCAAAGGCAAAAGCAACCCACTAGCGCGGGAACAGCAATGCTTGGCCCGGGCGCAAGTCCCACAGGACTGCACAAAAGCACGCACATCGCGCGACAAGGAAGGCCACCAAAAGGACCTAGCAACCAAATCTCTGGTACCAAAAATCCCAGGATGACCAGCCAACACTGAGAAATGAACCTCAGAAATTACCTTACTTGTCCATCTATCAGGAACAAACAGCTTCCCCACTGGACAGCGGTCAGGATAATCAGCCTGAAATTCCCGAAGCACCCGCCGCAAATCAGGGGAGATGGCAGAAAGAATCACCTCTTCCTTAAGAATGCCAACCGGCTCAAGGACTCCAGGAGAATCCGGCAAAAAACTCCTAGAGGGCATCAGCCTTAACATTCTTAGATCCCGGAAGATACGAAACCACAAAATCAAAACAGGAGAAAAACAGGGACCATCGAGCCTGTGTAGGATTCAGCCGCTTGGCCGACTCGAGGTAAATCAGATTCTTATGATCAGTCAAGACCACAATGCGGTGCTTAGCTCCCTCAAGCCAATGTCGCCACTCCTCAAACGCCCACTTCATAGCCAACAACTCCCAATTGCCGACATCATAATTGCGTTCCGCAGGCGAAAACTTTCTGAAAAAAAAAGCACACGGTTTCATCAAAGAACCATCAGAATCCCTCTGAGACAAAACGGCCCCTGCCCCAATCTCAGAAGCGTCAACCTCAACCTGAAAAGGAAGAGAAACATCCGGCTGACGCAACACAGGGGCAGAAGTAAATCGGCGTTTAAGCTCCCGAAAGGCCTCAACAGCCGCAGAGGACCAATTCATCACATAAGCGCCTTTCTTTGTCAAATCAGTAAGGCTTAACCACACTGGAAAAGTTGGCAATGAAACGGCGATAGAAATTAGCAAAGCCCAAAAATTTTTGAAGGCTCTTCATAGATGTGGGTTGAATCCAGTCATGAATAGCTTGGACCTTAACAGGATCCATTTCCATAGACGAGGGAGAAAAAATAAAACCCAAAAAAGAGACCTTCTGAACTCCGATTAGGCACTTAGACCCCTTCACAAATAAAGCATTATCACGAAGGATCTGGAATACCATCCTGACCTGCTTCACATGAGACTCCCAATCATCTGAAAAAATCAAAATATCCAAATATACAACCATGAATTTATCAAGATAATTGCGGAAAATATCATGCATGAAAGATTGGAACACAGATGGAGCATTAGAGAGCCCGAATGGCATCACGAGGTATTCAAAATGGCCTTCGGACGTATTAAATGCAGTTTTTCATTCGTCACCCTGTTTAATACGAACAAGATTATATGCCCCTCGGAGGTCAATCTTAGTAAACCAACTAGCCCCCTTAATCTGAGCAAACAAATCAGAAAGCAAAGGCAAGGGGTATTGGAATTTGACCGTGATCTTATTAAGAAGACAATAATCTATACAGGGTCTCAAGGAGCCATCCTTCTTAGCAACAAAAAGGAAACCCGCTCCCAATGGTGACGAAGACGGCCGAATATGCCCCTTCTCCAAAGATTCCTTAACATAACTCCGCATGGCGGCATGCTCTGGCACAGAAAGGTTGAAAAGTCTGCCCTTAGGGAACTTACAACCTGGAATCAAGTTAATAGCACAATCACAGTCCCTATGTGGAGGAAGGGAACTGGACTTGGGCTCATCAAATACATCCTGGAAATCCGACAAAAACTCAGGGACCTCAGAAGAGGTGGAAGAGGAAATTGACATCAAAGGAACGTCACTATGTACCCCTTGACAACCCCAACTAGTCACAGACATAGTTTTACAATCCAGCACCGGATTATGTTCCTGTAACCATGGAAAACCCAGTACAACAACATCATGTAGGTTATGCAACACCAGAAAACGGCAATCTTCCTGATGTGCTGGAGCCATGTACATGGTCATCTGCGTCCAGTACTGAGGTTTATCCTTGGCCAATGGTGTAGCATCAATGCCCCTCAAAGGAATAGGGCTCTGCAAAGGCTGCAAGGAAAAACCACAGCTCCTGGCGAATTCTAAGTCCATTAAGTTCAGGGCAGCGCCTGAATCCACAAATGCCATGACAGAAAAGGACGATAATGAGCAAATCAGAGTCACAGATAAAAGAAATTTAGGCTGTATAGTACTGATGGTAACAGACCTAGCGACTCTCCTAGTACGCTTAGGGCAATCAGAAATAACATGAGCAGAATCACCACAGTAAAAACACCGCCTATTGTGACATCTGAATTCCTGCCGTTCTGTTCTAGTCAAAATCCTATCACATTGCATAGTCTCAGGACTCCGCTCAGAGGACACTGCCATATGGTGCACAGCTTTGCGCTCGCGCAGACGCCGATCAATCTGAATGGCTAGAGACATAGATTCGCTCAAACCAGCAGGCGTAGGGAAGCCCACCATAACATCTTTAAGGGCTTCAGAAAGACCTTTTCTGAAAATAGCAGCCAGAGCATCCTCATTCCATTTAGTGAGCACAGACCATTTCCTAAATTTCTGGCAGTATAATTCTGCCGCTTCCTGACCTTGACACAGGGCCACAGAAATAGGTTCATCATACAATAATCCGAGCGCTTGAAAAAATGCGTCTACATTCAGCAATGCCGGATCCCCTGATTCAAGGGAGAATGCCCAGTCCTGAGGGTCACCACACAGCAAGGATATGATGATTTTAACTTGCTGAATGGGATCACCAGAAGAATGGGGTTTCAAAGCAAAAAACAATTTGCAGTTATTTTTAAAGTTTAAAAACTTGGATCTGTCTCCAAAAAACAAATCAGGAGTAGGAATTTTAGGCTCCAAAGCCGGAGTCTGGACAACATAATCTTGGATACTCTGTATTCTTGCAGCAAGTTGATCCACACGAGAAAACAAACCCTGAACATCCATGCCAGAGCATAAATCCTGAACCACCCAGAGATCAAGAGGAAAAAAAAGAAAAAACAGAGCACAGAAAAAAAATGGCTCAGAATTTTTTTTTCTTCTTTTGAGATGCATTTAATTCATTTTTGGCCACTTGTACTGTTATGAACTGGTGGTTTAGGAGCAACATGGGACGAGCTCTGAAGGAGGTGGTACCTGTACTGACCGCAGTCCCTAAGCTCAACACAACACTAGAAGTAGCCGTGGGATGCTCCTGTCACTCCCTAGGCACTTCGTCACAGCCTGAGAATTAACTACCCCTAAAGATAAAAACAGGAAAACTATCTTGCCTCAGAGAAAATCCCCAAAGGATAGATAGCCCCCCACAAGTAATGACTGTGAGTGGAGAGGGAAAAGACATACACAGAATGAAACCAGGATGTAGCACAGGAGGCCAGTCTAGCTAGATAGATAGGACAGGATAGAATACTGTGCGGTCAGTATTAAAAACTAAAAAAATCCACACAGAGTTTACAAAAATCTCCACACCTGACTAAAGGTGTGGAGGGTAAATCTGCTTTCCAGAGCTTCCAGCTTAACTGAATTTATCTATACTGTCAAGCTGGACAAAACATAGAATGCACAGAACGAAGAAGTCCACAACATGTGGACAGAAAAGAGCAAAGCAAGGACTTAACTTTGCTGAACTGGTCAGGATATCAGGGAAATCCGAGAGAGATGTGAATCCAACCATGAACCATTGACAAGTGGCACTGGCTGAAGGGAAGAGCCAGGCATTAACAGCTGAGCAGAAAAACAATCAGTGGAAGCAGCTGCTGACTGCTAAATCCAAGGAACAGCCATTCCACTTAAAACCACCGGAGGGAGCCCAAGAGCAGGACTCACAAAAGTGCCACTTACAACCACTGGAGGGAGCCCAAGAGCGGAATTCACAACAGTTATCATTGAATATGTGTGATGTAATAGACTGGCAATGAAGCATGTTATTCAGAAACAATCTACAGTTGTGGCAGTTTTCCTTGTAGCAGGCAAATTGGAGCACCTATGTAAGAAGGTTTTAAAGGGAACCTGTCACCCCCAAAATCGAAGATGAGCTAAGCCCACCAGCATCAGGGGCTTATCTGCAGCATTCTGTAATGCTGTAGATGAGCCCCAATGTATCCTTAAAGATGAGAAAAAGAGGTTAGATTATACTCACCTGGGGGCCGGTCCATTCTGATGGGCATCACAGTCCGGTCCAGGGCCTCTCATCTTTATAGGATGTCGTCCTCTGCTTGTCTTCACGCTGCGGCTCCAGCGCAGGCGTACTTTGTCTGCCCTGTTGAGGGCAGAGCAAAGTACTGCAGTGTGCAGATGGCGGCCTCTCTGACTTTCCCAGCGCTTGCGCACTTCAGTACTTTGCTCTGCCATCAACAGGGCAGACAAAGTACGCCTGCGCCAGAGCGTGAATACAAGAAGAGGACATCATCCTAAGAAGATGGGAGGCCCCGGACCGGACCTTGATGCCCATTGGACCAGACCGCAGCGGGACTGCCCCTGGGTGAGTATAATATAACGAATTTTTCTCATCTTTCAGGCTACATCGGGGGCTTATCTACAGCATTACAAAATGCTGTAGATAAGCCCTGATGCCGGTGGGCTTAGCTCATCTTCAATTTTGGGGGTGACTGGTTCCCTTTAAGTGTCTCAGTGTTAGCCAGACCTGAAGGTCCACAGTGGAAGAATTTGGGATCAACCAGGCTAAGGCATGTTAGTAAGGTGATAGCTACTAAGAGCTTATTTATACCATTCACAAGAGTGCAGTTAGGGCACAGTGGGCACAGCGTAACACATTGACCCCATGTAAATTTCTTAACAAGTAATGTGCCACTGTCCATAACCACTACAAATGTGCCTTTGCATTGTGCAGAAGAGAAAACCAATCATTGTCCCTGCTACCCCTTGTATATATGTTTTAACCTTATTAAACAAGACTTTATTTTTGTAAAACCGTCTGTTTTCTTCATCAAAAAGTTAAAGGGATCCACTGCTACACAAATTGTGCCAGAACGTATGCTGAAGGATCACAACCACATGTAGAGACCCAGGGAGCTGTATGTAAGGTGTTTAGGGGTACGTAAATAGATGTCAGATTAATTCCTTTTGAAGAAACACTTATTAATTTCTCATATTACTCAATATCACCGAACTACGAATACATTTCACATTTATACTTAGACGTATCTATTTTTTTCTTTTTAATAATAATCTGTTTAGTGGTGTGGAAGATCATGAAAAATTGGTCCACTCTATGTCTTCTAGATATTCCTCTCAAGATTTTTGAGAGAAACTTTGTAGGGACTATTTCACTCTAATTATATGGTTTAATATAACAGGCTTAAATATAGGAGCAGCTTTGTTAATTGTGGCTAGTTGTGCTTGTTTTTACATTTAAAGGGAACCTGTCACCCCCCTCAGGCGTTTGTAACTGAAAGAGCCACCTTGTGCAGCACTAATGCTGCATTCTGACAAGGTGGCTCTTTTAGTTATGATGCCTGCACACGCTGAAATAAACGTTTATAAAATGTGCCACTCATACCGTGAAATGTTCACGGAGGCGGGTCTTTCCTTCCTAATCAGATGCAGAATATCGGTCAGCTTTCTTAACTTGTCTATTGTAGTAAATACTTGCATTATTCATCTAATATATAATTGCCTAGAATACTACTTCCTGCTAATGTCCGGAGCTAATGTCCGGAGATAAGTGACGTCAACAGTGTCCAGTGTCTGATTGGTTGCCGCCTGCTGCGAGCGACCAATCAGAAACGTGCCGTACTGTGACACACTCCGCCCGCCATTTTGGTGTGATTTTTGAATTTTTACCTCACAGCAAGTTTCTACTGCGTGGAGGCGGGCCCAGTGACGTTGCTCTTCAAGCTCCTGCCGAATTTTGTCAAAAAAATTATAATACCATTTACCAAAACTATATATATTTAGTTGTGAAGTGGTTCAGTGACATTTTCACACCAATTTTGAACTTTTGTTTGGTGTTTTCTCCATATACTGCCTATTATTCACTGACTGTTATACTGAGAGACTGCCGTTTATTAACCTCTTCTTTGCCACATTGGGTATGTTGCTCTATTATTTGCCACATAAGGACATTGTCCATTATTGCCCAGCAATTTCTCTGCAATATAAACTGCCTATTTATTAATATCTGCATTCCTGAAAAGAACTATTGCCTATTATTAACTGGCTATTTTCCTACTACCTGACACTGCCTCTTATTAACCTGTTGTTTGCCACCACCACGCTTAAAGCTGTTTAGCTTAGCCAACATGAGCTCTAATAGTAAGGATACTAATGACACAGAGCCCAAAGCTGCTGATGGCGCACGTAAGATTAGGTCTGATAGAAAGTATACTAATAATGCAGAGCACAAAGACGCCGATGCCGCACGTAAGCGCAAACAGCGTGCTAACAAGAGTACAGAGGATAGATGCAAGCGCATGGACACTGTTAAGTATACTAATGACACAGAGTCCAAAGCTTATGATGGCGCACGTAAGATCAGGTCTGATGTAAAGTATGGTAATGATGCAGAGCGAAAAGCCGCCGATGCCGCACGTAAGCGCAAACAGCGTGCTAAGTCTGATGTCTTTCATCCCTCCCCTCATAAGCATGTTCATGGATCCTGTGTAACTGTACCTTAAATAACAAGAATTGTCAAGAGCTGGTGAGTGCAGCCATTTTTTGTTCTTTCTTACTATATTTATTCAAATGTAAGAATAATACAATTAATAAATAAAAGTATATATGGATTCTAGACTCCCGATTCTTTAGAATCGGGCTGCCATCTAGTGAAATAATAATCCTGGAGCAGCTTTTCTTGGAGCTCTGCATTGTCCTGATCCTTCTAAACTTTCTGAATAACGTCACTAGTAGGAATTGAAAATGCGAAGTTACTAATGCAGACATGTTCGGAGTAGTGACAGTTCCTCTTTAAAATGTTAACTACACATTTTATTACACACAAAAATATTATGACTGAACAGGATACGGCACATGGTAACTTTAATTTTTCAATTATTTTTATGCATGCTTTTCCCATTGGCCTGATTCTGCAATATTTGAGTCTGTTTGAAAATGATTTGACTGTGACGGCAGAATGGTATACAGGATAATTGTATTGACATAATACAAGGATGAAGTCAGTGTACACAGGGCCCCTGGCAATAATCATGAAGCGTAGTAATAATCAGTCATCTCATTGCTACCTTAGTGATCTGATGGCTCTGGAATTGCCTGTATTGTTGCTTTTTTCTTTTTCCCAAGATGCCTGGATGTAATATTACCTTATTCTTTAAGAGCATTATTCAGCTTTTGTGCCCTGCAGGGCATGTTTGCTTTCATATTTCTTCAAGGTGAATATATTATTTTCTATGTTTCCAGAATGAAATAAAGGGACATGAACAGAATGTATTACGGAAAAGGATCATAAAAAACATTACATCCATGTTTGTATTTCTATAGTTTTACAGAGTTTGAGAGAAAACACAATCAATGCAATTAGACTCCTGGAACCTCACCGATTATCAGCATACTGATACTGTGCCATTTTTTATTTTACCCCTTGATTTTGGACCTGCTATTTAAAAGGCTGTAAATGACTTGCATATTGATGATCCATCGTTATTTGCAGTGGTACTACACCCAACACCTCCAAACCATCAACTGTTATCTGTTCTGACTGTTGCCAGGTACAAGCAATATATGGGGCAGAACTCTCCCACTTTGTACATTGTTTATTGGCCACTTCCAAATACTGCACCTTATCTCTTATCTATGTGAATGGAAGAAAAATATCCAGACATCCCTTGAAACGTGCTGAAAGTTCCTGTTCAAATACTTTATTTTCCCACATGGGCCACCAGTCTATTAGCGAAGTTGAGCGTGTTATTGAAGTAAATTTTGTAATGATTTGTTTTCCCGGCAGTGGCCCTCAAGGGTAATGAAGCAATTAGGGGAATAATATTTAAGCTATTTGGCATAGTTTTTAACATACTGGATATTTTACATGGAGCTACAGTGAAAAGAAGTCTCATGCGCTGCTAATATTGTCAATTATTGCTTTATTGTGGAGCACATAACCTTATAACTTATAAGGTATGCAGACCTTCCTCAGGCATATACAAATTGCATTTTGAAAATTTGCTGTTTTTGCTTGAGCTCAAAATAACATAATGAATCACATTGGATTGTCAATGCATCCCTCTTCTTCCACTCTTGACACACTGATAGCAACACCGCAGAAGAAATGCTAGCACAGGCTTCCAGTATCTGTTGTTTCAGATGCTGCACATCTCGTATCTTCACAGCATAGAGCACCACATTATGGGTGTCAGGTCCGAGCATTCCTACATGAACAGTTTCCTGGAAAGTGGATTGGACGTCGTGGGCCAGTTGAATGGCAACCTAGGTCTCCTGATCTGAACCCTTAGACTTTTATCTTTGGGGTCATCTGAAAGCAATTGTCTATGCTGTGAAGATACGAGATGTGCAACATCTGAAACAACGGATACTGGAAGCCTGTGGTAGCATTTCTTCTGCGGTTTTGCTATCAGTGTGTTAAAAGTGGGATAAGAGAGTTGCATTGATAATCCAACGCAATGGGCAGCACTTTGAACACATTTTATAAGTGGTCATAGACTTGTAAATAACTCATGAAATAATAAAATTACCTTAAAACCAAGCACTCCATTGTTTTTCTTGTGAAATTCTAAGTAAGTTTGAAGTGGCACATGACCCTCTTCCCATTGGAAAAAATAAAGTTGGATCCAAAATGGCCGACTTCAAAATGTCCACCATGGTCACCCCCATCTTGAAAAGTTTTCCCTCTCCCATATACTAATGTGCCACAAACAGGAGGTTGATATCACCAACCGTTCCCATTTTATTTAGGTTTATCCATATAAATGGCACACCTTGTATGTATATACTGTGTGTATACATATACATACATACATACACACATATATATATATATATATATATATATATATATATATATATATATATACATATATACACACACACAGTGGGGAAAAAGTATTTAGTCAGCCACCAATTGTGCAAGTTCTCCCACTTAAAAAGATGAGAGAGGACTGTAATTGACATCATAGGTAGACCACAACTATGAGAGTCAAAAAGAGTAAGCAAATCTAGAAAATCACCTTGTCAAATTTGGCAAGACTTATTTAGCAAATTATCATGGAAAATAAGTATTTGGTCACCTAAAAACATGCAACAATGTTCTTAATGTTTGGATGGTAAAATAAAGGACTTGGATTTCTCTACAACCAGGTGAGTGCCGCATTTCTTCTTTCTACCTGACATTGCCATATCATTTGCATTTATGATGCTGAGCACCACACTCCAGTAGTTGGACATCGCCAGCGACTGACAGGAATATGGATCATATCCCTCACATATTGGTGTTGCCATTAACCTGGTGCCATTCTTTCAGCTTCTCTTTTGAAGATTTTATATATATATATAGTATACAGCCCTGCTCATCGTTACTGGCACACATGAAGTTTAAGCACATAAGGTGGGATATCTACTGAAAAAATGAATCAAATGAAACTGTTTTTTGTATAGAGCACTCATGTTAGATACAAAAGACAAAATGCTAAACAATAATTTAAACAATAATTTAAAATAAAAAGCAACACAAGGGAAAAATAGAAAAAATAAAAAAGCCTGCTGTGACTCTGGCATTGGCACCTTTTACAGTAAATTAGTTGGAAAAACATTTTGACTCACCTGTGGTAAATCACAAATGAGGATCACCTGTGATTAATTTTTGGTGCCCATGTGACATGAATTCGCCAATAAATGATGACTCTAGTGTTCTTCTGTAACAACGCTAGAGACAAAGGAGCTGTCTGAAGAAATCAGAACTGCTATTATTAGCAAACACAAGACTTCCAAAGGGTATAAGGCCATTTCCAAAGACCTTGGTATCCCAGTTTCAACAGTGCGCAATGTTGTTAAGAAGTTTGCCAAGCATGGAATTGGCAAGAACCTCCTTGGACGTTGGGGTATGAGGAAAATTGACAACAGATGTCTTCAAAGGTTGGTGCGAATGGTGCAAAAAACACCACATTGAGCATCCAAACACCTGAAGGCCGTCATAGAACAGTTATGGTTTCAACAGGTACCACACGCTGCACCTTAAATCAAGCAGAGCTTTATGGTCAAAAGTCAAGGAAGAGATCATTGCTGAAAAAAAGACATAAAAAGGAATGACTGATTTTTCCCCAAGAGTACCTTCACAAATCCCAATCCTTCTGGGAAAATGTTCTGTGAGCTTGTTGGCAATGAAAAGCAATAGTTTGTTTACAGACGGCACAATGAAGCTTATAAGGAAAAGCACACCCTACCAACAGTTAGCATGGTGGAAGATCCATAATGCTGTGGAGTTGCTTTGCTGTATCTCTAGCCTTGACCATATCACAGGAATCAAGAAATCAGAGAATTATCAAAAGATTTTAGAGTGAAATGTCCTACCCAGTGTAAGAAAGCTTGGTTTAAATCGAAGATCATGGGTCCTCCAGCAAGGCAATGAGGCAAAGCACACATCCAAAAGTACACTGAAATGGTTGAAAAAGAAAAAAATGGACTGTTTTAAAATAACCATCATTTAGTCCTGAACTCAATCCCATTGAAAAAATCTTTGGGATGATCTGAAATCTGCCATTGGGAAAAAGAACCCTGCAAACATTCAAGACCTTGAACAAACTGCAAAGGAAGAGAGGGAGAAAATACAAGCTGAGAAGTGCAGAAACTTATAGATGAGCAAGAGTTGTACACACTCAGGTGCGACGGGAGGAAAACAGGAGGCACCATTCCTTTAAAAAGTCCACATGTGTTTTTATGCTTCAAAAACCCAGAAGCACCAAGAAAAGGTAAACCGCATTTAGAGCAGGCAAAAACAAAGCATAAATGTTCATAGCAGGGCTCTGCTGCGCCAGACCTGTGGGCACACAGGCTGGCGTAATGTCCAGTACTCAGGCTCAGTCTGGAGCCACACACACAGGAGGCCTTCTCCCTCCCAAGACACAAACCATGTGCAAAACAGCCTCCATTACATAAGCTGTAACCACACCCAGAGGTGAGGTATGTGGGTAGCCAGACCCATCTCTCCTAACTACCTGCAACCTGGACCCAAGTGCATGAAACGACATCTTAGTGCTTACGTGCACTAAAGAAAATATTTCGGGTTACATCACAGAGAGCAACCATCTCTTGTGACATATATCTACCATTTATTACGCGGCCATTAGCCTCCTTACAGTGGCTACAAGAAACATTAGGAGGCAATCAACAATGCAACCAAATGTTAATTGGGGGTGCCATTATTGCTGCACATGCTGTTTATTCTGTTTCTTCTTCGAAATTGCAACACGTAAGCTGAAAAACAATATTTTATTGTTGTATTACTTTGAACCACTAATTTGAAAATCCTGAGGATATAACTTTTACATGTACATTTATTTGTGAAGATATTATAAAGTCAATGAAAAAGTGGAGTGCTAATAATGGTGAGCAGCACCACTGTATATGTATGTATGTAGATATATATATACACACAGTATACAGAAGGGGGAAAAGCAAGTAAAAAAAACAATAACAGTGTTAACAGTGCTAAAATCTAATGTAATAAATGTATATGTTTATAAATTATAATGAAAACTTCCCTAGCAAAATAATCTACATTGAAAATCCCCAGCAATTGAAACAAAAAGTTCTAATTACTGGGGATATTGCCTAACTAGCAAAAAGGATAGTTAAAGATTTTAAAAATCTATGTATGTGTTAATGCTGCATCCATAAAAGTCTGGTCTGAGAAAATTTGAGATTAATTGACCCAATTAGTTAACACCAAAAGAAGAGGAAAAAAAAACAAAATGACAAAATTGATTGTTTTCTTATTGTTTTTTTTTGTCACCACAATGCTGCAAAAAAATAAAATTGTATGAATAAAAAACAGCTCAACACGCAAAAAGCTGGAGACACAAACCAAAACAATTTTTTCTTTACAAATTTCCACATTTTATTTTACCAATAAAATAATAAAAAAAATTGGATAACTATGGCATCTCCATAATTATATTGATTGGGAGAAACATAATGCTAGGTTATTTTTAACCACATACCATATATACTCGAGTATAAGCCGAGATTTTCAGCCCACTTTTTTGGGCTGAAAGTCCCCCTCTCGGCTTATACTCGAGTCATACCCAGGGGTCGGCAGGTGAGGGGATCGGGGGCTGTCTAATTATACTTACCTGCTCCTGGTGCGGTCCCTGGCTTCCCGGCGCTGGCAGCTTCCTCCTGTACTGAGCGGTCACATGTCACATGGTACCGCTCATTACAGTAATGAATATGCAGCGCCACCTCCCATAGAGGTGGAGCCACATATTCATTACTGTAATGCGCGATACTTACCTGCTCCTCCGCTCCATCTTCAGCAGTGGCGCTCAGGTCAGAGGGCGCGGTGAAGTGGTTAGTGCGCACCCTCAGCCTGAACGTCAGTGCTGAAGATGGAGCGGCGCCGGAACGATGAGCACGTGAATATTGAAAGCGCCAGGGGCCTGAGCGACGGAGAGGTGAGTATGTGATTTTTTTTTTTTATGGGCCATAACGTTTGTGCAGCACTATATGGGGCCATAACGTTTGTGCAGCATTATATGGGGCCATAACGTTTGTGCAGTACTGTATGGGGCAAGTGTCTATATGGGGCCATAACGTTTGTGCAGCACTATATGGGGCAAGTGTCTGTATGGAGCATCTTATGGGGCCATAATCAACGTTTGTGCAGCACTATATGGGGCAAATATCTTTATGGAGCATCTTATGGGGCCATAATCAGCATTTGTGCAGCATTATATTGGGCAAATATCTCTATGAAGCATCTTATGGGGCCATTATTAACCTTTATGCAGGATTACATGGGGCATATTTTAATATGGAGCATCTTATGGGGCCATCATAAACTTTATGGAGCATTATATGGGGCTACTGATTTCAATATGGATATTCAAAAACACTTAACCTACTGATTTTTCAATTAATTTTACTTTTATTGGTATCTATTTTTACTTTTGACATTTACCGGTAGCTGCTGCATTTCCACCCTAGGCTTATACTCGAGTCATTACATTTTCCCAGTTTTTTGTGGCAAAATTAGGGGGGTCGGCTTATACTCGTGTCAGCTTATACTCGAGTATATACGGTAATTAAAGTCGTAAAAACAAAACCCAAAAGACTAAATCAGAATTGCTCTTTTTTTTTTTTTTTTTCAATTTCAAATCATTTGGAATTTTTACCATTCAAATCAAATACATTGATAAAAAGCTTTGCTCTATATTTTATTTTAATTTCACTTCTGGTGTAACTCCTTTCCGATGATACAATCTTGAGGGGAAATATTAATTACTGTTGCTGTTTTACTATTAATATGGCTGCTGGTATTATTACTATAACACCTCTGTTCTTGGCCTGGGAAATTAGTATTTTAGCCTTTAGCTTGTCTCTAGATGTCAGGGGATGTAGACTTAATATTTCTGTTTAAATTACAGTTTTATTTATAACTTTTCATTTTCACTTGTACACATTGAGTTTAACAGCCTCACAGAATAAATAGGAAATGATTTCAGGCATCGGTAGTCATTGGAACATTAAATAGGAAGTGTTTCTACAGGAATTTTTGGTCTGTCACTGGCAGACGGGCAATGAAAAACTTTAAATTGGGTAGGCAGATGAAATGTCGTTTAGACATATCTAAATTCTAAATGTCCTTTCGAATATTCGTTCCCGTCTAGTGTGTAACATATATTATACAATATAAATATGCAATTTCAATTATTTTTTTTCTGTTTGAGGATGAACTAAAGCATTATCCCTGGGACCTATTTAATTTATTTAGTGTTCTGTAAATGATCATGCTTTTGGAATCCACAAAAAAGTAGGGTAGGTTCAGCAATGTAGCCTTGATGATCTGGACATAAGAAGCACGTTATGTTTGCATAGAAAGTCATTTTATAATTTCTTATTACATAATGAAAGATAAGATCTTATATGAAAATGAAGTACAAAATATACCTCTATCCAGCCATATTATATCGTCCATCCCATTTTAAGAAAAAGTTTTAATACTTTAGGACAGTTACAGACTTACCGATAAGCTTAATAACCACAGGACAGGATTTTGAGGTAGCCAAACGGGTAACTGCCCAGTCCCCTTTTCTTATGGGGCCCTAGAAATTAAACCCCAAAGAACCAACTAAGCTTGAACATAAACCTTCATTATTCTTAAGTACCAAGGTATTTACTTTTAACTCTTTCACAACTTAGGCATTGTATGGTGGTGTTATTTTGGACACCTAGTGGCAGTTTTCTTTGAACATGGTAATATCTATTTTATGGCAATATTCAGGTATAACCTTGGTAAATGTTTGGGTCTGTGTTTTAAAAGAATGAAAAAAGTATGTTAGCTGTAAAAAGAGTAGAAACATATTAAAGTCATACTTAAAGGAATACTAATCCTAGAATTCATTGCAGTATTTTCAGCATGATCTTGAAACAGTTATCATTGGCCGAACCCACTGATAAAGGCGGGATCGATTGACTTACTAATTTGTATGGAGACTTTCATACGGATTTGCAATCCCTTTGTTCTCCAAGAGGCAAGCCATCAGCAGATGAGTCTAGCAGTAAATCTCATATAGAGAACATAGAAAGGTTTAGCCGAGTTGAGTGCACTTGTCTGTGGGAGTCAGGAGAGATGGCATTTGGCCAAACATTTTTTAGCTATCTATTGTGTATGAAGACCTTTAAAAAATCCTTCAGAAAACACAAAGATTAATCTTCTGCTGATCAGTTTCATTTCAGCTTGTGGCCAGCAGAAACCACTCCTCCTTTGCCAAGGAGGCAAGAGTTAAGGTACCTTCACACATAACAATATCGTTAACGATATCGTTGCTTTTTGTGACGTAGCAACAATATTGTTAAGGAAATCGTTATGTGTGACAGCGACCAACGATCAGGCCCCTGCTGGGAGATCGTTGCTCGCTGAACGGAGTCCAGAACTTTATTTCGTCGCTGGATCTCCTGTGGACATCGCTGGATCGGCGTGTGTGACACCAATCCAGCGATGTCTTCACTGGTAACCAGGGTAAACATCGGGTAACTAAGCGCAGGGCCGCGCTTAGTAACCCGATGTTTACCCTGGTTACCAGCGTAAAAGTAAATAAAACAACCACTACATACTTACCTACCGCTGTCTGTCCTCGGCGCTGTACTTCTCTGCACTCCTCCTGTACTGGCTGTGAGCGTCGGTCAGCCGGAAAGCAGAGCGGTGACGTCACCGCTCTGCTTTCCGGCCGCTGTGCTCACAGCCAGTACAGGAGGAGTGCAGAGAAGCAGAGCGCCGGGGACAGACAGCGGTAGGTAAGTATGTAGTGGTTTTTTTTTTTTACTTTTACGCTGGTAACCAGGGTAAACATCGGGTTACTAAGCGTGGCCCTGCGCTTAGTAACCTGATGTTTACCCTGGTTACCCGGGGACTTCGGGATCGTTGGTGGCTGGAGAGCTGTCTGTGTGACAGCTCTCCAGTGACCAAACAGCGACGCTGCAGCGATCCGGATCGTTGTCGGTATCGCTGCAGCGTCGCTTAATGTGAAGGGGCCTTTAGTGATATTTTGCCTAAGCATGGACAGGGCACATCAGTCAGTTGGCTTACGGACAGATATAGGACAGAGAAGAGGAGAGGAGGAAGCATGGGCAATCTCCTGAGCCCCCTGGAAGATTTCTAAGATTCCCTTATATACAGTAGTTCTAATTTTGAGTTGAGATTTATAATAATAATAATAATTTTTATTTATATAGCGCCAACATATTCCGCAGCGTTTTACAAATTATGGAGGGGACTTGTACAGACAATAGACACTACAGCATAACAGAAATACAGTTCAAAACAGATACCAGGAGGAATGAGGGCCCTGCTCGCAAGCTTACAAACTATGAGGAAAAAGGGAGACATGAGAGGTGGATGGTAACAATTGCTTTAGTTATTCGGACCGGCCATAGTGTAAGGCTCGGGTGTTCATGTAAAGCTGCATGAACCAGTTCACTGCCTAAGTATGTAGCAGTACAGACACAGAGGGCTATTAACTGCATAAAGTGAATGAGAACATAATGCGTGGAACCTGATTATGTTGTGTTTTTTTTTTTTTTTTAACCCCTTTCTGACCTCGGACGGGATAGTACGTCCGAGGTCAGATCCCCTGCTTTGATTCAGGGCTCCGCGGTGAGCCCACATCAAAGCCGGGACATGTCAGCTGTTTTGAACAGCTGACATGTGCCGTTAATAGGCGCGGGCAGAATCGCGATCTACCCGCACCTATTAACTAGTTAAATGCTGCTGTCAAATGCAGACGGCATTTAACTACCGCTTCCGGCCGGGCGGCCGGAAATGATCGCATCACCGACCCCCGTCCCCCGTCACCGACCCCCGTCACATGCTTCAGAATAGTAACCATAGAGGTCCTTGAGACCTCTATGGTTACTGATCCCCGGCAGCTGTGAGCGCCACCCTGTGGTCGGCGCTCACAGCACACCTGCAATTCTGCTACATAGCAGCGATCTGTTGATCGCTGCTATGTAGCAGAGCCGATCGTGCTATGCCTGCTTCTAGCCTCCCATGGAGGCTATTGAAGCATGGCAAAAGTAAAAAAAAATTTAAAAAAAAATATAAAAGTTTAAATCACCCCCCTTTCGCCCCAATCAAAATAAATGAAAAAATAATCAAATCTACACATATTTGGTATCGCCGCGCTCAGAATCGCCCGATCTATCAATTAAAAAAAAGCATTAACCTGATCACTAAACGGCGTAGCGAGAAAAATATGCAAAACGCCAGAATTATGTTTTTTTGGTCGCCGCGACATTGCATGAAAGTGCAATAACGGGCGATCAAAAGAACGTATCTGCACCAAAATGCTATCATTAAAAACGTCATCTCGGCACGCAAAAAATAAGCCCTCAACCGACCCCAGATCATGAAAAATGGAGACGCTACGAGTATCGGAACATGGCGCAATTTATTTTTTTTTTTTAAGCAAAGTTTGGAATTTTTTTTCACCACTTAGGTAAAAAATAACCTAGTCATGTTAGGTGTCTATGAACTCGTACTGACCTGGAGAATCATAATGTCAGGTCAGTTTTAGCTTTTAGTGAACCTAGCAAAAAAGCCAGTCTGAACAAATGAGTTTTTAGGGCACACTTAAAACTGTGGGGATTGGGGATTAATCGTATTAACCTAGGTAGTGCATTCCAAAGAATTGGCGCACCACGTGTAAAGTCCTGGAGATGGGAGTGGGAGGTTCTGATTATTGAGGATGCTAACCTGAGGTCATTAGCGGAGCGGAGGGCACGGGTAGGGTGGTAGACTGAGACCAGAGAGGAGATGTAGGGTGGTGCTGAGCCATGGAGTGCTTTGTGGATGAGGGTAGTAGTTTTGTACTGGATTCTGGAGTGGATGGGTAGCCAGTGTAATGACTGGCACAAGGTAGAGGCATCAGTGTAACGGTTGGTGAGGAATATGATCCTGGCAGCAGCATTCAGGACAGAATAAAGCGGGGAGAGTTTTGTAAGAGGGAGGCCGATTAGTAGAGAGTTACAATAGTCCAGACGAGAATGAATAAGTGAGAGTTTTTGCAGAGTCGAAAGTAAGAAAAGGGCGAATTCTAGAATTGTTTTTGAGATGCAGATAAGAAGAGCGAGCCAGTGATCGGATGTGGGGGGTGAATGAAAGGTCGGAATCAAGGATGACCCCAAGGCAGCGGGCATGTTGCTTTGGAGTAATGGTGGAACCGCACACGGAGATAGCAATGTCAGGCAAAGGTAGGTTAGTAGAGGGAGAGAACACGAGGAGTTCAGTTTTTAACAGGTTTAGTTTCAGATAGAGGGAGGACATGATGTTAGAGACAGCGGTAAGACAATCACTGGTGTTTTCTAAAAAGGTCGGCATGATAACAGGAGAAGAGGTGTATAATTGGGTGTCATCAGCATAGAGATGGTACTGGAAACCAAATCTACTGATTGTTTGTCCAATAGGGGCAGTATACAACGAGAAGAGGAGGGGGCCTAGGACTGATCCTTGAGGAACCCCAACAGTAAGGGGAAGGTGAGAGGAGGAGGAACCAGCAAAACATACAGTGAAGGATCGATCACAGAGATAGGAGGAGAACCAGGAGAGAACGGTGTCCTTGAGGCCGATGGAGCGGAGCATAGTGAGGAGATTTGAGACAAAGAGAATAAGAGAAAGAGATTAACAAAGTAATTGAAAACAGTCTTCATTGGAAGATAATGGTAACATAGTAACATAGTTAGTAAGGCCGAAAAAAGACATTTGTCCATCCAGTTCAGCCTATATTCCATCATAATAAATACCCAGATCTACGTCCTTCTACAGAACCTAATAATTGTATGATACAATATTGTTCTGCTCCAGGAAGACATCCAGGCCTCTCTTGAACCCCTCGACTGAGTTCGCCATCACCACCTCCTCAGGCAAGCAATTCCAGATTCTCACTGCCCTAACAGTAAAGAATCCTCTTCTATGTTGGTGGAAAAACCTTCTCTCCTCCAGACGCAAAGAATGCCCCCTTGTGCCCGTCACCTTCCTTGGTATAAACAGATCCTCAGCAAGATATTTGTATTGTCCCCTTATATACTTATACATGGTTATTAGATCGCCCCTCAGTCGTCTTTTTTCTAGACTAAATAATCCTAATTTCGCTAATCTATCTGGGTATTGTAGTTCTCCCATCCCCTTTATTAATTTTGTTGCCCTCCTTTGTACTCTCTCTAGTTCCATTATATCCTTCCTGAGCACCGGTGCCCAAAACTGGACACAGTACTCCATGTGCGGTCTAACTAGGGATTTGTACAGAGGCAGTATAATGCTCTCATCATGTGTATCCAGACCTCTTTTAATGCACCCCATGATCCTGTTTGCCTTGGCAGCTGCTGCCTGGCACTGGCTGCTCCAGGTAAGTTTATCATTAACTAGGATCCCCAAGTCCTTCTCCCTGTCAGATTTACCCAGTGGTTTCCCGTTCAGTGTGTAATGGTGATATTGATTCCCTCTTCCCATGTGTATAACCTTACATTTATCATTGTTAAACCTCATCTGCCACCTTTCAGCCCAAGTTTCCAACTTATCCAGATCCATCTGTAGCAGAATACTATCTTCTCTTGTATTAACTGCTTTACATAGTTTTGTATCATCTGCAAATATCGATATTTTACTGTGTAAACCTTTTACCAGATCATTAATGAATATGTTGAAGAGAACAGGTCCCAATACTGACCCCTGCGGTACCCCACTGGTCACAGCGACCCAGTTAGAGACTATACCATTTATAACCACCCTCTGCTTTCTATCACTAAGCCAGTTACTAACCCATTTACACACATTTTCCCCCAGACCAAGCATTCTCATTTTGTGTACCAACCTCTTGTGCGGCACGGTATCAAACGCTTTGGAAAAATCGAGATATACCACGTCCAATGACTCACCGTGGTCCAGTCTATAGCTTACCTCTTCATAAAAACTGATTAGATTGGTTTGACAGGAGCGATTTCTCATAAACCCATGCTGATATGGAGTTAAACAGTTATTCTCATTGAGATAATCCAGAATAACATCCCTCAGAAACCCTTCAAATATTTTACCAACAATAGAGGTTAGACTTACTGGCCTATAATTTCCAGGTTCACTTTTAGAGCCCTTTTTGAATATTGGCACCACATTTGCTATGCGCCAGTCCTGCGGAACAGACCCTGTCGCTATAGAGTCCCTAAAAATAAGAAATAATGGTTTATCTATTACATTACTTAGTTCTCTTAGTACTCGTGGGTGTATGCCATCCGGACCCGGAGATTTATCTATTTTAATCTTATTTAGCCGGTTTCGCACCTCTTCTTGGGTTAGATTGGTGACCCTTAATATAGGGTTTTCATTGTTTCTTGGGATTTCACCTAGCATTTCATTTTCCACCGTGAATACCGTGGAGAAGAAGGTGTTTAATATGTTAGCTTTTTCCTCGTCATCTACAACCATTCTTTCCTCACTATTTTTTAAGGGGCCTACATTTTCAGTTTTTATTCTTTTACTATTGATATAGTTGAAGAACAGTTTGGGATTAGTTTTACTCTCCTTAGCAATGTGCTTCTCTGTTTCCTTTTTGGCAGCTTTAATTAGTTTTTTAGATAAAGTATTTTTCTCCCTATAGTTTTTTAGAGCTTCAATGGTGCCATCCTGCTTTAGTAGTGCAAATGCTTTCTTTTTACTGTTAATTGCCTGTCTTCTTTGTTTAGCCACATTGGGTTTTTCCTATTTCTAGTCCTTTTATTCCCACAAGGTATAAACCGCTTACACTGCCTATTTAGGATGTTCTTAAACATTTCCCATTTATTATCTGTATTCTCATTTCTGAGGATATTGTCCCAGTCTACCAGATTAAGGGCATCTCTAAGCTGTTCAAACTTTGCCTTCCTAAAGTTCAATGTTTTTGTGACTCCCTGACAAGTCTCCCTAGTGAAAGACAGGTGAAACTGCACAATATTGTGGTCGCTATTTCCTAAATGCCCAACCACCTGCAGATTTGTTATTCTGTCAGGTCTATTAGATAGTATTAGGTCTAAAAGTGCTGCTCCTCTGGTTGGATTCTGCACCAATTGTGAAAGATAATTTTTCTTGGTTATTAGCAGAAACCTGTTGCCTTTATGGGTTTCACAGGTTTCTGTTTCCCAGTTAATATCCGGGTAGTTAAAGTCCCCCATAACCAGGACCTCATTATGGGTTGCAGCTTCATCTATCTGCTTTAGAAGTAGACTTTCCACGCTTTCTGTTATATTTGGGGGTTTGTAACAGACCCCAATGAGAATTTTGTTACCATTTTTCCCTCCATGAATTTCATACCCATATTTATTATTACTACATAATAAAATGTAGTAAGGATGATGGGTGCATCAACCTCTTTGTATTTTGCATTCAGGACAACTGATGATTAGAGTTGACAACATCATCTTGAAATGAGTATTGGGGGTCGCTCTGTACAGTGCGAGGAGAGCGTATTACCATCATCTAGCCAGGTTTAATTATCTTTTGTTGTGAAAGCTGAATCTAGAGAGTTCACTGCTCCCTTCATCCTGGCTATGTCTACATCATCTTGCAATGAATACTGCTTTAATATACAGTATAGGAACTTCATCTGTATTCCCCATTTTGAAATCCACGATTTTGCTATAAGTCCATGAATGAGAAAAGATTTAAATGCATGGTGTACAGTTCCAAACGGAATACCTATATACTGTAACTCCTTCAATAACTGTGACTAGGGATTGTTGGCTTATCTAATACGACTTCCCAGTCCAATATTACTCTTTCGGGTCCATTGCAGCCTCAATTATTTGGTTTCCACACTACCTTAAGATCTTATAATTCTAAGAGAGCATTTATTGAACATTGAATATTGGTTTGTTGGGCAGAAGTCTTCTGCAAAATCCTAAATGCTTTCTTGACAAACCCATTCAGCGTTGGGTGAAACATGATGGAAACATGGAAACAAAGTACAGAGAATGAAAGGCTTGGTTGAACCTTTTTTTTAGAGGTTGAAAATTGCATTAATAGACAATTCAAAAACACGTGTGAAAGTTAAATAAAAAAATGTGTTGTAATCTGAGGCCAAGAAGTGCACTTCAACACTGTTTGTTGAATGAGATTCTTTCTGTGTATGTCTTGTCTCAAATATTAAGTGTCAAATGTGTCTAAGGGCCCCATTCATCAAAGTTTTCATGCTAGAATTCTGCCGTAAAAGCTTTGAAAAGTTGCAAAATGTTGCAACATTTCGCATTTTACTCCCGTTTCACACCAGGTATGAAGTAGCCTGACACAACAGCTCATTTAATCCAAGAAGTGCTGTGACATTCTGTACAGCTGAAATCTCATTCCAGTCACTGACTGGAGTTTGATTTAAGGCATAGCTCACAGAGACGCATGCGGCTTTTCATGAATCAAAAGCGTTTGACTCCAGCACACACCTTCATCAAAACTGGCATGAACAATGCCAGTTTTGATGAATAGGGGCCCTTATAGTTGCCAGTAGGTTGAAGCCTACTTCATGGGGTTAAGCCCAAACATGCTAATCAGTTTCTGTTTATGGGTTTATTAATCATTACCAATTAATTCTATGAATCCAAATTACACCAAAGAAGACTTTTCATACCATTAGGCTGTACATTTCTTCTTTGTATGATTCGTGAAGGCCGTCTGTAAAGTATGACAAGCATACAAGCCTACGGATGAAGTGTAGGAGGATAAAACATTTCATTTGACAGAACAGAAGGTTAAAGGGAAGAAATGTTTTGTATATTCTTAGAATGCCTGAATTCTACTCTTGATTTTCCACTCCAGCCTTTGTTTAGAGAAGAATCCTGTCAATTACATGTTTGCTTGCCCTCCAGCTCATACAAATGGAAAGACCCTTTATCTGAGTGCTGACACAATTTCTAGTTTTCAGCATGATAATTCAATCAGATCTAACCAGATGTGAACTGTCAGACACTGAACCGCACTCCTCTCTCGGCTGTTTGACAAAAGACATTTTAAAGCGGTTACTTGTTTGCAGACTTAGAAACAAGGACTTGTAAGACACAGTTGCATCAATGCTATGTGTACAATGTGTTTGCAATAAAAAATGAAAGACAGACATGACAGATGAAATCACTTAACGGGTAATGTACTATTAGTTAAGAAAATTCTTGCAACAAGTTATTATACATGAGCGTATCAATTAGACTGTAAGAGGAGTGAAAATCCGTCCAGCATCTCCATCATGCTAGGAAATATATGTTTCAGCCCACATGTACAGCTTGCAAAAAGCCTAAAGCGCTTAAACTTTCCCTATAACATTTTCACCTTCTTGCAAGACTGTATAGGTGAAACAAATGTTAACTTGACATG
Source organism: Ranitomeya imitator (assembly GCF_032444005.1). Classification (NCBI taxonomy): domain Eukaryota; kingdom Metazoa; phylum Chordata; class Amphibia; order Anura; family Dendrobatidae; genus Ranitomeya; species Ranitomeya imitator. Next base: position 426,873,935 of record NC_091286.1, on the reverse strand, counting down.
CAACTTGTCATATATTGCAAAACAGCAAACCTTAACTTGACAGGTTCAATGGTTTCTAATTTTAAATGTCAAGTTTAGGTTTTCTCATGGTATGTAATGAGTTAAGTATCAGATTAAGGTTTGATACATCTGATTTTTTCCCCCAAAGAGGTATTGTCATCTTTCTGTTTTTCCATGTTTGTAACAATTGCCATATTGGTTTTTTAAGCTTCTTAAGAAACTGTCACATTGTTATTAACAAGAAATGACAGTGGTTGTCAATTTCTGAAAAGATTTACAAGTGACAGCAAATATGGTTGATCTTACTTTTGGCTTTTTTATGAAAATATTCGTCAAAAGTGAACTGAAAAGTGCCAAAATCAAGAGCTATGGCAATATATGTACAGTGCAGCAAATATGTGACTTTATACTGTATTAGGTGCTCCAGCCAAAACCGCTTTCAATTGTTGAGCCTTGTACTCCAGAAGACCTCTGAACATTTCCTGGGGTGTCCTGTACAAAGATGTTAGTTGCAGGTCCTTTAAGTCTTGTATAGTAAGTTGCTAGATGGGGCCTCTGATACAATAATATGTTGGTAAGGAATTAAACTTAAAACTGTAAAACTTTTTTACCTTTTTAACAATTTGGAACACTGTGAGATCAGGCTATGTTTTGCTTCCCACGGGCATCAATAAGCCTTAAATGGCTAAGAACGTATCACCTCTTCACAAGATTCCCTGTCTTGGACCACTTTTAAGTACTCACCACTGCATGCCAGGAACATCCGACAAAATATAGGGTTCTTGCAATGTCAGATCTTTCTACTTGAAATTTATGTTTTGGAACCAAGAAAATCGTCAAGGAATGACTTTCTGTTAGTAAATTTTCTATTGATTCCCAAAATAAATGTAACATTGATATAACAATATCACAATCTCCTCTACTGCTTTTTTCTCTTGCTACCTTAGTTTCTAATTTGACCAGTAGCAAAAATGGTAACCTGAAATTCCTTTCCTTGTTTTGTATTATTTTTGGCTATTTAGCTGATTTTAGCAGACTTGTGTCAAAATCCAGAAAATACATTTCTGGGTGGAAACACAAACCAGCTCCTTGTCCTTTGTAACATTCCAGAGGTCTACAAATAAGGCTTTATTATTAGGAAAACTATTTTTCCGATATTGTTTATTTTGCCTATGCCTTCAAGACCTAGGCCACATAAATAGAAAAACTGATCCGAAAAAATAGCTAGCTCATATGCTCAGTGTCACAACATGGGCATCATTCTGCCTTGTTATGTATATTCAGCATTGCATTCTATTAGACCTGATATTGGACTAGATGGTGTAGTCACTGTTTCTAGCTTTCTCCTGGGATTTAGAACTATCAGAAATTGTACAATCGTTCACATTTTCCAACCCTACCAATTTTGTATTGTTCATGCAGTCATAGGCCAAATTTGACCTTTTAGAAACAACCTTCAAGCATATCGAAGATAGCAGGAACTCTTATTTTTCATATCAGTGGCTCTACCTAAAATCATTTTACAAAATTGTCTAGAACTATCACCCCTCACATATATAATCCATCACATGATCCACCACATCATATTTCCATTTGGACATTTAATATTTGATAGATGTATGTCCTACCTCTAGGATCTGTGACTGCTGATGTGTAAGCACATGATGCCCCCATAGATTTCAGTCGAGAGGTGGACATATTTGAGCATGGCCTTATCCACTATGGTCTATTGTTATGGAAAAATTGGATTTTTAAATAGACAGCTACTTTAAAAACCTTTTAATATGAATCTAGTCATAGGGTTAGGCAGTAGCGTAACTACAAAGTGAGGGGCCCCGATGCGAACTTTCAAATGGAGCCCCCCCTCCGCGCCAAAATATTTCCCACCGAAATTCACATTTTACCTATTCATTTCGCACACTATAGTTTTGTTGCAATGTTGTATAGTCTGACCTAATACTGCCCTGTACTCGCTGAGAAAAATGATTTTATAACTAACATGTCTCTATACTAATTAGGGTGATGGATTCGGAAGTGCAGACTCTGGGCATTCATGTCCTCCCTCGCTCTAATTCCAAGTGCACTCCTGGCGTTTGAAATCTGTGTGCTGTTTCTTCCTGGTATGATGCTGCAGTGCGTCATTTACAGACCTGTGCAGTGTGGGGGTGTATTGGGTGTACTGGTTGGCTCCGGAGCATGCGCACTGCACATTCTGACGCTGGCGAGTACACGCAATACTCCCCCACAGTGCACATGCTGGGCTCTGCCCACAGCCGTGTACCATTCTTCCCGACTCGGAAATTTACAGCCCGTACACACACGGCTTCGCTCCGAGAACCCTGTACACACACGGCTCTGCTGCATACACCTTATACACATGCGGCTCTGCTCCGTACACCTTGCACACACTGCTTCGCTCTGAGAACCCCGTACACACACGGCTCTGCTCCGTACACCTTGTACACACGCAGCTCTGCTCCGTACACCTTGCACACACGGCTTCGCTCCGAGAACCCCATACACATGCGGCTCTGCTCCGTACACCTTGCACACACGGCTTCGCTCTGAGAACCCCGCACACACGTGGCTCTGCTCCGTACACCTTGTACACACGTGGCTCTGCTCCGTACACTGTGTACACATGCAGCTCTGCTCCTTACACCTTGTACGCACGCGGCTCTGCTCCTTACACCCTGTACACACGCGGCTCCACTCCTTACACCCGCGGATCTGCTCCGTACACCTCACACACACAGTTCTGCTTTGTACACTCCATACACACGCTTCTCCGCTCCGTCCACCCCGTACACACGCGGCTCCGCACCATACACCTCATAAACACGCAGCACCACTCCATACACCCCATACATACACGACACCGCTCACCTCTTTCACCCTCGGCTCAGCTTTGTACTCGTACTACACACCTGACTCCGCTCCATACACCTTGTATACACACGGCTCGGCTCCACTACACACATACACGGCTCTGCTCTGTACACCTTGTACACACACGGCTCTGTTACATCCACACTGTAAACCCCTCCTGACCCCACACATAAACTTTCCCTCATTCAGCACCATGACAATCAAGCACAGAGAGTCCTGCATACACTGAGGCCACTGATCATGTGACCCCTGACTCCTCCCCTCTTGTGACCTCATCACAGGTCCTGTGCTCACAGAACAGGTGTGTATGTACGTGCATGTGTCAGGTGTAAGCAGCACATCAGCACTTTACAGCCGCTTCACTCGCCAGCTGCTGCCTTTCATCTCTGTCAAGCTTCAGTGACATGTTACCAAGCCCTTCTACTAGGTCACATGTCCTTCACGGACACGCCCACTCGCCGCACACTGCTGGAAGTCTGGGGAAGCTGTGGGCGTGGCCAGCAGGGTGCGTGACTTGTCTGCTTGTTTGCTGGACTAGGCGGGCCCTTAAACACTCGGGCCCAGTCGCAGCTGCGACCCCTGCGACCGCAGTTGTTATGCCCCTGGGGTTAGGGCTAAAACTTATTATTGAAGAAGACCTTTTTTTTGCATATCCTTGATAGAACTTGTGACTTGGTCACCACACCATTGGTGAGGACCACATTTTCCTTTCCTTTCAACAGTATTCTAGACTGTAAATTTATCCTAAATAAAAGCGGTCTTCTGTGCCATCAGTAGGTATGAAAGGATGCCTGTACTGTCCGCCCCGCATTTATCCAGCCAACTGTTCCTCAATAAGCCTTTCACGTCTTACCATCAGTAGCTCTGTTAAGTCAATCAGGTCTGGGCACAGCACATTTTTTGAGTTGTTTAGTGCTGTACTTTGAAGGTGTTTTTCTCTCCCTTGGTCTCCATAGTTTGTTTTCTTTTTTAGCAGGTACTATTTGCATCCCAGCTGTCAGACTCCGCATTTATAAAACTTCACAGCGCTTTACAGAAGATTTGCTGCATTCAGTGTTTACCGGGGAAAATATTTATATTTTTTCTGGAGGCGAAAAACGTGTATATAAGAAGACCACATTTTGTTGCTATTGACACTAACTTAGATGCTCTCACCTAAGGATCCTGAAAGTATGAAAGATTTTTTTATGTAAATTTCCAAAGTGCAAAAGCAGAACACAAATATGGACAGAAAAAAAAGTAGCCAGTACACGTGGGACTGAAAATATGAAAGTATAAAGATCAAGATCAAATTCAGGAACATTAAACACGAGAGCTGAATGTTGGTTCTGGGTGGAGCAAAACTCTTTAAAACCTTATTATATTTGTCAGCTGACATCTTGGAACTTAATTTTACACCAGATAGTTGATTGCAGAATAATCTGTTAGTATATCAAAATCTCTTAAAGGGTTTGTTCCACAAATAAATAATAAATTCTGTTACAGCATGCAAAATATAACATTTTTACAATTTAGTTAAATATCTGTATAGGTATTGCAGTTACATACTGTCGCAACCCCCTTGTGTGGTTTTAGTCCTTCCAAGACTGTTCATCTAATGGATCCAGTGGAGGTGGTCGCACATGCTCAGTAACTCAGTCACATCTCCCAGACCCTCTTCTAATTGCTGTTAGATACTTTTGTGGCTGGTAAAGATATTGGGCTTTGTGGCTAGTAATATAATATTTTGTAGCATGTAGCTGGCAGTTTTATAAGAGCATGTTGTTTTGCTGCCCATCATAGTATGTGCAATAAAAAACACTGAGGTTTACAGAAGATCAATCACCAAGTCCAAAGTGGCCAGATTTTGCATATATTTTATTAATTCTGCTTCCCTAATTAATCAATTTTTTCTCTTTTTTTAAATATTGACAAGTTCTAAAAATATGGTCCTGTTTAATTAGGGTGAATTCTTATGGTCTTTAATGGTCTAGTGGTCCGAGGAACAAAATCACAACATGCATGATTTACCTCTAATAATAATGGATGGTAATCGGCCATCCATAGCTATGGGTCCATGGAAAACATCAGACTGCACTCAGATGTCATCCCAGGGTGGTCCAATTTTCACAGACAGACTGGAGAAGATGGATAATTTTTTTCTCTTCACCTCCGAGAAAATTAGACTCTGATCAAACTCTGTACACAAGGGGTGTCAAACTGCATTCCTGGAGGGCTGCAAACAGGTAATGTTTTCAGGATTTCCTTGTACTGCACTGGTGATAATTTAATCACCTACACAAATAATGAGTTGGTGATTAAATTATCACCTGTGCAGTACAAGGAAATCCTGAATACATGACCTGTTTGCAGCCCTCGAGGTATGCAGTTTGACACCCCTGCTGTTCACACTTGCAGGCAATGCACACCTATGTGTGATATGCTCTCTCACAGTACCAAACTTGGGGTAAATTTAAATGGACATTTTTATCTATAGACATTAAACAGAAATATGTACAAACTGATCCACTCGAGCATAATTAATTGTACATATCTAGGATGCAGGGCTGTAACCATCCAGTTGCCTGCAGGTGTGTATTGCGTTGGCACATTTCTGCTTCCAGCATAGTTTGATGTTGTGTTAATGGCTTGTTGACGCTAACATATGCACAGTATGCTCTTTGTATATTTCCTTTGGTCTGTGCCAACCAGGGAGGATGTATTGCTGTTGGCAGCTGAACATCCCTCTGCTTTCTTATGTAACGCTTGTGGATAAACTTTGTGAATTAAGTTCTAGTCTATGTTTCCTACGAAACCAGAGAGTTCAACACGGAAAAGTCCTCTGGCTTATGAAATGGCCCACTTTCTTACATACCCCTTTTTTGATATTTTCTTTGAAGTGAATCATGGAATATATAAATGTTGACAGGAGGCATTTCTTTTTGGGTGGTTACCGCGTAATTTACCTTGCGTTGTAAATTTAACCAGGCATTAACGTCAATATGATATGTCACAGGCCAATCAGTAATATTAATACAGAGCTTCACAGTATTAAGAAAGCTATAATTAGATTATCTGTGCAAAATATAAGGAGATTAAATCGAAAAGTTGGGTTTCTTCAGTGAGAGTTAGTAACCACACTGAACTTTATCTAATGCTTTTGATTCAGTCAACCATTAACCTGGCCTAAAATAATACTGAGAAAAAAACTACTGATGACGAGTCTTCGGTTTAGCTGGTATGTTCTACTATCCATACATATCACTTAGGAAAACACAATGAATTGAGGTTCTCAGTAATTTTTTAGATTTCATACCTAATTTTACCTATCTTCTAATGAGGCAGAGTTCTTTACAAAGTTATATACGGTAGGTTGAAAATCAAGTTCAACATTCAAATCAAGTTATACATTTTCTACTGCTAGATTATTTATAACCCACAATGCCATTTGTTGTGAGAAATACCTCCAGCCCTTTATGGTATAGTATCTGTCATTACTACTTCTTGTGGAAGAGATCTCCTCAGTCTAACTGTAAAGAACCCTTTATTTAGATTCCAGAATTTCATGTCTTCCATTTATAATGAATGTCCCCATACCCTTAGTAAGCTCCTTTGAAGGTATAAATCACATACCATTCTGTTGTATTGATCACACATGTATTTATACATATAAATGAGATCTCCTCTGAGATAAATAGAGCGCTAGGCGTACTTGGTACCAGGTCCTTCGGTTCTCGGGGGGAATGTTACGGTGGCTGACCCAGTCCATGGCCCGTGGGACGTCCGTATTAAAGGGAAAGGTCTTTAAAGGGATATGTTCATGACGCAACCTGTGGTATTCGGTCAGGGTGACCGACGCTGCTTAGGGGTCCGCTGGGGTGATGTTATGGCAGCTAGGTGGTATACCTTCCCACAGGTGAAGTGTGTCCCCAGGGCTTCCCAGAGTGTAGATGGTGGATGGTGTGAGGCGCAGTGAAGAATGAGGACACAAGGTTGCAGTCTCTTTACCTTTTTACTGAAGGTTCAGCATCCACATTTCAGAGCACAGATCACAGGGCTGGCAAAGTCCAGCTGGTTTGGAGGCAATCCAGAGTTCCCTTATCCAGGTGGAAATCAGTAGCCTTCCTCTAGCGCCTGGGTAGTACCTTACTGCTGAGCCTCTCATAAGGTCCTCACAACTATTGTAGATGTTGTAGATGTTATGTCTCTCTCTCTGTCCGCCAGATGGATAGGACAACCTGTATGACCGGTGGCTTGAGGCTTTTTACAGGGACTCTGTCATGCCCCGGCCTTTCGTGTTTGCCACCTTGCCTCCTGGGTATGGGGCAGATCAATAACTTGTAATTAGCTGTCCTGCCAGTCTCTGGAGCAAGGCATAAAGGACTGATGCTCCCTTGGTGTACCGGCTACTGGGATCCCTCGCCTCAGAAGGAGGCAGCCTGTGCAGGCCAGAACTCCTTCTGGTATCCTCTCCTTTTGCTATGACTTCTTCTCACTCTCTACAATACAGTTCTCTGTTCATGTCCTTTCTTAGGAACTGCCAAACGTGGGGCAGACGCAGCTCCGTGACCTTCCGTCTAGGCCTCTGACAGTCTCCCACCCCTGTCAGGGACCAACTACTTGAGCGGAGCTCAGATAGCAGCTGCCTGCGCAAAGCTCAGATAGCTCCTGCCTAACTTCCTCTCCAGGCCACCAGTTTTACCTAAATGTGAAGAGTGCCCTAATAAATAGGAGCATAGCTCCCCCTGGTGGACTGGAGTATGAAATGTGTTATGTTGGTGTTACCTGGTAAAGAGATCTCCTTTATTGCCTCCAAACGTAACATCACTCCCCCCTAGAGGAGAATGATATTACTGCAACGACCAGGACCTTGGGGCGCTGCATAAACAAGGCCAACTTTTCCAATCTCTTCTCATATGAGAGGCCTTCCGTCCCTTGTAATAATCTTGTTGAATCTTGATTCTTTAATTTGTCAGAATCGGAATGTTTTAGCTCCTCAACAGCTTTCAACAGCAGTGAAATACTTCAAACACAGTTTCTACATGGACATCACATACTAATCAGTGATAATTAAATGACATCTGAGCAATCCATAATATAGCATAAAGTTACACATAGTGTTAAACATAGAAAAAAAAATTTATTTTACAAAGTATAAAAACACGGATAAATCCTTCATGCCTAAGAAAAATAAATGAATAACAATAAGTTTATAATCTATTGGTTCTAAACCCTGAATCCAAAGAGGTATACACATTTCATTTATAACAAGATGAGATAAAAACAAAAAAAGAAACAAAATATAAATTTTAAAAGAAATAGTAAGATAAATATAAATACATCAAAAAATTAAAAGTTAAAGCAGAGTTATTTACTATTATAATCTAGAATGGTATAACATTACTTAAAAAAAAAAATTGATGTGTCTTTTTTTTCTTTTTTTTAATCTAAGCTCATTGGATTCTGGGTTTAGAACCAATAGATTATAATAGATTCTTCACTTCATCTAAATTACAAATCTTTTTTAAAATGTAGAGGACAAAACTAGATCCCATATTGAAGCTGTGGGTTTACAAGTGATTTATAGAGGTGTAATAATACTTTGGGATCACAGGATTTTATATCTCTATTTATACACCCTCAATATCTTATTTGCATCTGCTGCTGCTCCCTGACAATAAGTACTGCTGCTCAGCTTAGGCTACTTTCACACTAGCGTCGTGCAATGCACGTCGCAATGCGTCGTTTTGGAGAAAAAACGCATCCTGCAAAGTTGTCTGCAGGATGCGTTTTTTCCCCATAGACTAACATTAGCGACGCATTGCGACGCATTGCCACACGTCGCAACCGTCGTGCGAACGTTGCGTCGTGTTGTGGCGGACCGTCGGAACAAATAAATGTTGCTTGCAACTTTTTTGTGCATCGTGCCTGCTATTTCCGACCGCCCATGCACGGCCGGAACTCCGCCCCCTCCTCCCCGCAACTCACAATGGGGCAGTGGATGCATTGTAATAATGCATCCGCTGCCCCCGTTGTGCTGCGCTGTCACAGGATGCGTCGGTACGTCGGCCCGACGCACTGCGACGGGCCGACGCTAATGTGAAAGTAGCCTCACTTGTAACCAGAATACCCAAGTCCTTTTCCTGTAATTTCTATTTAATGTATGTGCAGCAATAGGATTACTCCATCCCAGGTGTGTTGCTCTACATTTATCTGCAGTAAACCTCATTTGCCAAGTGTTTGCCCATTTAGACATCTTATCCAGACCATTCTGTAATATTATATCGTCAAGCTCAGTTTTTAATATCCTACATATTTTTGTGTCATCTGCAAATGCTCTCAATCCACCATGCCAAAAAGTCATTAATGAGGAGAATAAAAAGAATCAGTCCTGGCATTTAGAGAATGTACCATTTGCAATGACTATTTGTTTCCTGTCCCTTAACCAGGTGCATATAGTCTCGCCTAGTCTCTCCTCCTGAAGCTTCATTATAAAGATACTAGATGGTGGCCCGATTCCAACACATCGGGTATTCTAGAATATGTATGTATGTATGTATGTATATAGCAGCCACATAGTATATAGCACAGGCCACGTAGTATATAGGAGCCATGAAGTATATAGCAGACAAATACTACATGGCCTGTGCTATATAATATGTGGCTGCTATATACATACATACATACCTACATTCTGTAGAATACCCAATGCGTTAATACAGGTCACGCAGTGCATAACAGTGGCCACGCAGTATATATCACAGCCCAAACAGTATATAACACAGCCCACGCAGTATATAACACAGCCCACGTACTATATAACACAGCCCATGCAGTATATAGCAGCCACGCACTATATAACACAGGCGACGTAGTATATAACACAGCCCAAACAGTATATAACACTGGCCACGTAATATATAGCACAGCCCACGCAGTATATAGCACAGCCCATGTACTATATACAGTGGGGCAAAAAAGTATTTAGTCAGTCAGCAATAGTGCAAGTTCCACCACTTAAAAAGATGAGAGGTGTCTGTAATTTACATCATAGGTAGACCTCAACTATGGGAGACAAACTGAGAAAACAAAATCCAGAAAATCACATTGTCTGTTTTTTTTAACATTTTATTTGCATATTATGGTGGAAAATAAGTATTTGGTCAGAAACAAACAATCAAGATTTCAGGCTCTCACAGACCTGTAACTTCTTCTTTAAGAGTCTCCTCTTTCCTCCACTCATTACCTGTAGTAATGGCACCTGTTTAAACTTATTATCAGTATAAAAAGACACCTGTGCACACCCTCAAACAGTCTGACTCCAAACTCCACTATGTTGAAGACCAAAGAGCTGTCAAAGGACACCAGAAACAAAATTGTAGCCCTGCACCAGGTTGGGAAGACTGAATCTGCAATAGCCAACCAGCTTGGAGTGAAAAAATCAACAGTGGGAGCAATAATTAGAAAATGGAAGACATACAAGACCACTGATAATCTCCCTCGATCTGGGGCTCCACGCAAAATGGGGGTCAGAATGATCACAAGAACGGTGAGCAAAAATCCCAGAACCACGCGGGGGGACCTAGTGAATGAACTGCAGAGAGCTGGGACCAATGTAACGAGGCCTACCATAAGTAACACACTACGCCACCATGGACTCAGATCCTGCAGTGCCAGATGTGTCCCACTGCTTAAGCCAGTACATTTCCGGGCCCGTCTGAAGTTTGCTAGAGAGCATTTGGATGATCCAGAGGAGTTTTGGGAGAATGTCCTCTGGTCTGATGAAACCAAACTGGAACTGTTTGGTAGAAACACAACTTGTCGTGTTTGGAGGAAAAAGAATACTGAGTTGCATCCATCAAACACCATACCTACTGTAAAGCATGGTGGTGGAAACATCATGCTTTGGGGCTCTTTCTCTGCAAAGGGGCCAGGACGACTGATCCGGGTACATGAAAGAATGAATGGGGCCATGTATCGTGAGATTTTGAGTGCAAACCTCCTTCCATCAGCAAGGGCATTGAAGATGAAACGTGGCTGGGTTTTTCAACATGACAATGACCCAAAGCACACCGCCAGGGCAACGAAGGAGTGGCTTCGTAAGAAGCATTTCAAGGTCCTGGAGTGGCCTAGCCAATCTCCAGATCTCAACCCTATAGAAAACCTTTGGAGGGAGTTGAAAGTCCGTGTTGCCAAGCGAAAAGCCAAAAACATCACTGCTCTAGAGGAGATCTGCATGGAGGAATGGGCCAACATGCCAACAACAGTGTGTGGCAACCTTGTGAAGACTGACAGAAAACGTTTGACCTCTGTCATTGCCAACAAAGGATATATTAAAAAGTATTGAGATGAAATTTTGTTTCTGACCATATCCCTGTTAAAAAAAATAATTAAAGTAAAAAATAGTTATATACTCACTCTCCGGCGTCCAGCGAAGCTGTGCCGATACGCGCGAGACCGCTAAGCCTTCTGGGTAATTTTGCAATGCATCTCTGGGAACAGAAGCTGGCGGCAGACTACGGAAGGTGAGAATAGCAAGTTGTTGTTTTTTTTAACATTACATCTTTTTACTATTGATGCTGCTTAGGCAGCATCAATAGTAAAAAGTTGGGGACACACAGGGTTAATAGCAGCATTAACGGAGTGCGTTACCCATGGCATAACGCCGTCCGTTAATGCTGCGTGGAAGGGGGTATGGAGAGGGCGCCGGGCACTGACTGGATGGAAGTAGGGAGGGACTAATTCTCGGCCCGGCTGTGGCTGTCACTGATTGGTCGCGGCAGCCAGGACAGGCAGCTGGTGAGACCAATCAGCAACGCGGGATTTCCGGGACAGACAGACAGACAGATGGAAGTACCCCTTAGACAATTATATAGTAGATTATGTTAAACTGTATCAAATGCATTTGCAAAATCCAGATAATTCACATGAGCCACGTGACAAATATCCAGATTTTCACTTACCTCCTTATAGAAACCCAGATGTGGGTTAGTCACGGTGTATAGTTCAAACTATTTTTCTCACATCTGCAACTACATCTTACTAAAATTTGAAACATTTGGACTGGGGCGTTGATCCTTTTTTTTGGGGCCACCCTTGCATTAGAGGGATGTCCCAGAAGCTATAAATTGTTTTTTTAACCCCTCTGTGACCTTGGACGTACTATCCCGTCGAGGTGCCCTGGGCCTATCTGACCCTTGACGGGATAGTACGTCCTGCCCTTTAATGCGATACCGCGACTTAAGTCGCGGTGATCGCATTAAAATTCCGACGCCATCTCACCTGGGGGGAGATGGCCTCGGCATCCAGGGCATTGTCGCCGCCCACCCGCCCTCTCGATCGCTGTGATTGGCTGTTCAATTCTGAACAGCCAATCACAGCCATTCTCATTGTTTCAGCCAATCGGAGCGGCTGAAACAATGAGGTCACAGGCTAGGATCGAGTACCGATGTACTCGATCCTAGGTCCGGTGCCTGGCAACGCCAGGCACCGGCAAGAACACCCCGGATTGGCGCGATCGCCGATCGCATCGATCGCGCCAATCGCAGGGCACCGCGCGGTATTACCGCGCTGTGCCCTGCCGGAACCTGCGTGGATCGGTGCTCTAATAGCACCGATCCTAGGATAGGACACAGTGCAGGCCCAGCAGGGCCTGCAGGAGCCGATTGGCGCGATCGATGTCATCGTCGATCGCGCCAATCACAGGGCGCAGCGGCGATCACTCTGTGACCGCTCTGTGCCCTGCAGGTGACCTGGCTGTGACCTGCCTAGGATGGCGCGAACAGATCCGATCCTAGGCAGGTCACAGCCAGGTCACCAGGAAAGCTCTGATTGGTGGGATCGATGTTATGGTCGATCCCACCAATGACAGGTCACAGCAGCAGCATGACCGCTCTGTGACCTGTCTGTGTCACCTGCCTGACCTGTGTATGACCGCTCTGCAGGGTCCTCATTCTAGCTGAGGATTCCTACAGAGCGGTCATACTGCTGGATCTCCCTGCTGGATTTTGTGCCTGGATCTCCCTGCCGTGCTGGGTATTGTGGTGCCACAGCAGCCTGTAGCACCACAATCCCTGCTAAAGAAAGAAGACAACTAAACGTAAGTTTTATCCCTGATCCCTGCCCAATCCCCGTTCATCCACCCCAATCCCCGTTCATCCACCCCAATCCCCGTTCATCCACCCCAATCCCCCCTTCCCCCTCTTTTTACCCCCTCCACCCCCATTTGTGCCGCCTCCGTGCGCACATTTAGTAGCCGCCGAGCGTTGATTGGTGACGCAGTTCACCGATCAACGCTCGCGCTCGCTTTTTTTCCCTCGCCCCCGTTGCGCCAACTCCGTACACACATTCCGCAGCCGCCAAAGTTTGATAAGTGACGCAGTTCACTTATCAGAGTTTGTGCCTGCCGTTTTCCTTTTTTTTTTTTCACCCCCCTTTTGCGCCACCTGACTACAACCGTACGTTTTGATCACTGATCCCTGCCCAATCCCCACTTCCACCCCCATCTCCCTTCCCCCTCTTTTTACCCCCCTTTGCACCTCCTTCCGTGCGCCCATTTAACAGCCGCCGAACGTTGATTGGTGACGTAGTTCACCGATCAACGCTCGCGCTCGCTTTTTTCCCTCACCCCCGTTGCGCCAACTCCGTACACACATTCCGCAGCCGCCAAAGTTTGATAAGTGACGCAGTTCACTTATCAGAGTTTGTGCCTGCCGTTTTCCTTTTTTTTTTTTCACCCCCCTTTTGCGCCACCTGACTACAACCGTACGTTTTGATCACTGATCCCTGCCCAATCCCCACTTCCACCCCCATCTCCCTTCCCCCTCTTTTTACCCCCCTTTGCACCTCCTTCCGTGCGCCCATTTAACAGCCGCCGAACGTTGATTGGTGACGCAGTTCACCGATCAACGCTCGCGCTCGCTTTTTTTCCCTCACCCCCGTTGCGCCAACTCCGTACACACATTCCGCAGCCGCCAAAGTTTGATAAGTGACGCAGTTCACTTATCAGAGTTTGTGCCTGCCGTTTTCCTTTTTTTTTTTTTCACCCCCCTTTTGCGCCACCTGACTACAACCGTACGTTTTGATCACTGATCCCTGCCCAATCCCCACTTCCACCCCCATCTCCCTTCCCCCTCTTTTTACCCCCCTTTGCACCTCCTTCCGTGCGCCCATTTAACAGCCGCCGAACGTTGATTGGTGACGCAGTTCACCGATCAACGCTCGCGCTCGCTTTTTTTCCCTCACCCCCGTTGCGCCAACTCCGTACACACATTCCGCAGCCGCCAAAGTTTGATAAGTGACGCAGTTCACTTATCAGAGTTTGTGCCTGCCGTTTTCCTTTTTTTTTTTTTCACCCCCCTTTTGCGCCACCTGACTACAACCGTACGTTTTGATCACTGATCCCTGCCCAATCCCCACTTCCACCCCCATCTCCCTTCCCCCTCTTTTTACCCCCCTTTGCACCTCCTTCCGTGCGCCCATTTAACAGCCGCCGAGCGTTGATTGGTGACGCAGTTCACCGATCAACTCTCGCGCTCGCTTTTTTCCCTTCAGCTTTTTTGCGCAACCTCCGTACACACATCCCGCAGCCGCCAAACTTTGATAAGTGACGCAGTTCTCTTATCAGAGTTTGTGCCTGCCTTTTTTTTTTTTTTTACAGGTTTTTCTTCTCCTTTTAGCATTTTCTTTTCAGATAAGTTTGCACAAATCACTCTCCCCCCACACATACACATACAGTTATCAATAAAGTGCACCCAATCACCATATTCACACAAAAATGTCCCGCTCGTCCCGTTCGTCCCAACAGCGCTATTCATTGGAGGAGGCATATGCTTTCCTTGCCTCCGACACTGATAGCGAGGGAGAGGATCCCACTTTCCTTCACTTTTCTGATTCTTCATCCTCTTCCTCCTCCTCCTCCTCTTCCTCCTCCTCCTCCTCTTCCTCCTCGGGTCCTGCGGAACCACCACGCAGACGCCCCAGGACAGAAGATGAGGCAGCCCCCACCACTCCTGAACCAGCGCTCCCCACTGCGGAACCCACATGGACCTCGCCCCCCGAAAATTACGAGCCACTGATTCCTGATTTTGTGGCAGAATCAGGAATCAAGTTTGACACCACGGGCCTCACAGAAACAGACTTTTTCAAAGTCTTTTTCTCTGAGGATTTTATTAACCTCATGGTGGAGCAAACTAATTTGTATGCTCGTCAATTTTTGGAGCAAAACCCCGGTACATCATTTTCCAACTGGTCTCCTGTAGACGCAGTTGAAATGATGCAGTTTTGGGGCCTGGTCCTCCACATGGGGATCGTGAAGAAGCCAGAAATGCGGCAATATTGGAGTGTAGATGTTTTATATAACACTCCAGTATTCCGAATGGCCATGGTTCGGAGACGTTTTGAGGCCATCCATAAATTCCTGCATTATTCCGATAATGCACAGTGTCCCGCACGAGATGACCCCAACTTTGACCGTCTGTTCAAAGTTCGGCCGGTCATCGAACACTTCAACAAAAAGTTTTCTGAAGTGTACGTGCCCAAAAGGGACATCTGCGTGGATGAGTCCTTGGTCCATTTTAAGGGGCGGCTCGGATTCCGTCAATACCTGCCCAACAAAAGGGCCAGGTACGGAATCAAACTCTACAAGCTGTGTGAGAGTGCCTCAGGGTACATCCACAGGTTTAGAGTGTATGAAGGGAAGGACAGCAGGATTGAACCCCCTGAGTGTCCTCCTGTCCTGGGAGTGAGTGGGAAGATCGTGTGGGATTTGGTGCACCCACTGCTGGATAAAGGTTATCACCTCTATACTGATAACTTTTATACCAGCATCCCACTCTACAAATCCCTCTCTGCGCGAGGTACCGCAGCCTGCGGTACTGTGCGCAAAAATCAGAGAGGCCTCCCAAAGACGCTACTTCGGCAGATGCTCAGAAAAGGTGAGAGCAAGGCCCAATGTAGCGACCACCTGCTGGTGGTCAAGTACAAGGACAAGAGGGATGTCCTTCTCTTGACCACCATACATGGTGATGGCAGAGCCCTCAGCACTGTACGGGGTACCTCTACACAGGTCTGCAAACCGGACTGTGTACTGGGCTACAACAAAAGCATGGGGGGGGTTGATCTCTCTGATCAACTCCTCCAACCATACAGTGCTTTGAGAAAGGCCAAGGTGTGGTACAAAAAGTTGGCCGTCCACATCGTACAAATGGCAATGCTCAACGCTTTCCTGCTGTTACGATGTGCACGCCACACCGATACGTCGTACCTTCAGTTCCAGGAGGTAGTGGTTAAGGCCCTGATATTTGGTACTCCGGAAGGAGAGGGCCCCAGTACTTCCGGAACTGAAGGTGCTCGTATCGTACCAGGCCAGCATTTTCCGGGGGTGGTCCCGCCAACCGGCAGAAAAGGTAAGCCGCAAAAAAGGTGCCGAGTGTGTTACAAAAGGGGAATACGCAAGGACACCATTTATCAATGCGACACCTGCCCCGAAAAACCTGGCCTGTGTATGCAGGATTGCTTCAGATTGTACCACACCTCCATGCACTACTAATTTACTTTACAAGAAAGCGTACATTAGTTCCAAAAAGGGGGCACATCTAGATAAGTTCCTTGGGGGGGGGTCTAGGTTCCAAAATGATGTCACTTGTGGGTTTTTTTTACTGTTTAGGCACATCAGGGGCTCTGCAAACGGAACATGACGACCGCAGACAATTTCTGCATTCCAAAACGTCACAACTTCCCTTTCGAGCCCCAACGTGTGCCTAAACAGTTTTTTCCCACATATGGCGTACCAGCGTAATCAGGACAATTTGGACAACAACTTTTGATGTCCAATTTCTCCTGTTACCTTTGGGAAAATTAAAAATTGGGGACTAAAATATCATTTTTGTGGGAAAAAATAGGATTTTTTATTTTCACGCCTGGGCATTATAAACTTTAGTGAAGCACGTGGGGGTTCAAATTTCTCACCAAACACCTAGATAAGTTCCTTAGGGGGTACAGTTTCCAAAATGGGGTCACTTGTGGGGGGTTTCTACTGTTTAGTCACATCAGGGGCTCTGCAAATGGAACATGATGCCAGCAGAACATTCCATCAAAGTCTGCATTCCAAAACGTCACTACTTCCCTTTCGAGCCCCAACGTGTGCCCAAACAGTAGTTCCTCCCCACATATGGGGTATCAGCGTACTCAGGACAAATTGGACAACAACTTTTGGGGTCCAATTTCTCCTGGTACCCTTGGGAAAATTAAAAATTGGGGACTAAAATATCATTTTTGTGGGAAAAAATAGGATTTTTTATTTTCACACCTGGGCATTATAAACTTTAGTGAAGCACGTGGGGGTTCAAAATTCTCACCACACAACTAGATAAGTTCCTTAGGGGGTACAGTTTCCAAAATGGGGTCACTTGTGGGGGGTTTCTACTGTTTAGTCACATCAGGGGCTCTGCAAATGGAACATGATGCCAGCAGAACATTCCATCAAAGTCTGCATTCCAAAACGTCACTACTTCCCTTTCGAGCCCCAACGTGTGCCCAAACAGTAGTTCCTCCCCACATATGGGGTATCAGCGTACTCAGGACAAATTGGACAACAACTTTTGGGGTCCAATTTCTCCTGGTACCCTTGGGAAAATTAAAAATTGGGGACTAAAATATCATTTTTGTAGGAAAAAATAGGATTTTTTATTTTCACGCCTGGGCATTATATACTTTAGTGAAGCACGTGGGGGTTCAAAATTCTCACCACACAACTAGATAAGTTCCTTAGAGGGTCTAGTTTCCAAAATGGGGTCACTTGTGGGGGGTTTCCACTGTTTAGGCACATCATGGGCTCTCCAAACGCGACATGGCGTCCGATCTCAATTCCAGCCAAAGTTAGCTTGAAAAAGTCAAACGGCGCTCCTTTCCTTCTGAGCCCTGCCATGCGCCCAAACAGTGGTTCCCCCCAAATATGGGGTATCAGCGTACTCAGGACAAATTGGACAACAACTTTTGGGGTCCAATTTCTCCTTTTACCCTTGAGAAAATAAAAAATTGGGGACTAAACGATCATGTTTGTGGAAAAAAATAGGAATTTTTTTTTTTCACGCCAGGGCGTTATAAACTTTCGTGAAGCACTTGGGGGATAAAAGTGCTCATGACACATCTAGATAAGTTCCTTAGGGGGTCTAGTTTCCAAAATGGGGTCACTTGTGGGGGGTTTCCACTGTTTAGGCACATCAGGGGGTCGCCAAACGCGACATGGCGTCCGATCTCAATTCCAGCCAAAGTTAGCTTGAAAAAGTCAAACGGCGCTCCTTTCCTTCTGAGCCCTGCCATGCGCCCAAACAGTGGTCCCCCCCCACATATGGGGTATCAGCGTACTCAGGACAAATTGGACAACAACTTTTGGGGTCCAATTTCTCCTTTTACCCTTGAGAAAATAAAAAATTGGGGACTAAACGATCATGTTTGTGGAAAAAATAGGATTTTTTTTTTTCACGCCCGGGCGTTATAAACTTTCGTGAAGCACTTGGGGGATAAAAGTGCTCATGACACATCTAGATAAGTTCCTTAGGGGGTCTAGTTTCCAAAATGGGGTCATTTGTGGGGGGTTTCCACTGTTTAGGCACATCAGGGGGTCGCCAAACGCGACATGGCGTCCGATCTCAATTCCAGCCAAATTTAGCTTGAAAAAGTCAAACGGCGCTCCTTTCCTTCTGAGCCCTGCCATGCACCCAAACAGTGGTCCCCCCCACATATGGGGTATCAGCGTACTCAGGACAAATTGGACAACAACTTTTGGGGTCCAATTTCTCCTTTTACCCTTGAGAAAATAAAAAATTGGGGACTAAACGATCATGTTTGTGGAAAAAATAGGATTTTTTTTTTTCACGCCCGGGCGTTATAAACTTTCGTGAAGCACTTGGGGGATAAAAGTGCTCATGACACATCTAGATAAGTTCCTTAGGGGGTCTAGTTTCCAAAATGGGGTCATTTGTGGGGGGTTTCCACTGTTTAGGCACATCAGGGGGTCGCCAAACGCGACATGGCGTCCGATCTCAATTCCAGCCAAATTTAGCTTGAAAAAGTCAAACGGCGCTCCTTTCCTTCTGAGCCCTGCCATGCGCCCAAACAGTGGTCCCCCCCCACATATGGGGTATCAGCGTACTCAGGACAAATTGGACAACAACTTTTGGGGTCCAATTTCTCCTTTTACCCTTGAGAAAATAAAAAATTGGGGACTAAACGATCATGTTTGTGGAAAAAATAGGAATTTTTTTTTTCACGCCCGGGCGTTATAAACTTTCGTGAATAACTTGGGGGATAAAAGTGCTCATGACACATCTAGATAAGTTCCTTAGGGGGTCTAGTTTCCAAAATGGGGTCATTTGTGGGGGGTTTCCACTGTTTAGGCACATCAGGGGGTCGCCAAACGCGACATGGCGTCCGATCTCAATTCCAGCCAAATTTAGCTTGAAAAAGTCAAACGGCGCTCCTTTCCTTCTGAGCCCTGCCATGCGCCCAAACAGTGGTCCCCCCCACATATGGGGTATCAGCGTACTCAGGACAAATTGGACAACAACTTTTGGGGTCCAATTTCTCCTTTTACCCTTGAGAAAATAAAAAATTGGGGACTAAACGATCATGTTTGTGGAAAAAATAGGATTTTTTTTTTTCACGCCCGGGCGTTATAAACTTTCGTGAAGCACTTGGGGGATAAAAGTGCTCATGACACATCTAGATAAGTTCCTTAGGGGGTCTAGTTTCCAAAATGGGGTCATTTGTGGGAGGTTTCCACTGCTTAGGCACATCAGGGGGTCGCCAAACGCGACATGGCGTCCGATCTCAATTCCAGCCAAATTTAGCTTGAAAAAGTCAAACGGCGCTCCTTTCCTTCTGAGCCCTGCCATGCGCCCAAACAGTGGTCCCCCCCACATATGGGGTATCAGCGTACTCAGGACAAATTGGACAACAACTTTTGGGGTCCAATTTCTCCTTTTACCCTTGAGAAAATAAAAAATTGGGGACTAAACGATCATGTTTGTGGAAAAAATAGGATTTTTTTTTTTCACGCCCGGGCGTTATAAACTTTCGTGAAGCACTTGGGGGATAAAAGTGCTCATGACACATCTAGATAAGTTCCTTAGGGGGTCTAGTTTCCAAAATAGGGTCACTTGTGGGGGGTTTCCACTGTTTAGGCACATCAGGGGGTCGCCAAACGCGACATGGCGTCCGATCTCAATTCCAGCCAAATTTAGCTTGAAAAAGTCAAACGGCGCTCCTTTCCTTCTGAGCCCTGCCATGCGCCCAAAAAGTGGTTCCCCCTCACATGTGGGGTATCAGCGTACTCAGGATAAATTGGACAACAACTTTTGAGGTCCATTTTCTCTTTTTACCCTTGGGAAATTAAAAAGATTATTGCTGAAAGATCATTTTTGTGACTAAAAAGTAAAATGTTAATTTTTTCCTTCCATGTTGCTTCTGCTGCTGTGAATCACCTGAAGGGTTAATAAACTTCTTGAATGTGGTTTTGAGCACCTTGAGGGGTGCAGTTTTTAGAATGGTGTCGCTTTTGGGTATTTTCTGCCATATAGACCCTTCAAAATGACTTCAAATGTGAGGTGGTCCCTAAAAAAAATGGTTTTGTAAATTTGGTTGTAAAAATGAGAAATTGCTGGTCAAATTTTAACCCTTATAACTTCCTTGAAAAAAAAAAGTTTGTTTCAAAAATTGTGCTGATGTAAAGTAGACATGTGGGAAATGTTATTTATTAACTATATTGTGTCACATAACTCTCTGGTTTAACAGAATAAAAATTCAAAGTTGGAAAATTGTGAAATTTTCAAAATTTTCGCCAAATTTCCGTTTTTTTCACAAATAAACGCAAGTTATATCGAAGAAATTTTAGCACTATCATGAAGTACAATATGTTACAAGAAAACAATCTCAGAATCGCTAAGATCCGTTGAAGCGTTTCGGAGTTATAACCTCATAAAGGGACAGTGGTCAGAATTGTAAAAATTGGCCTGGTCATTAACGTGCAAACCACCCTTGGGGGTAAAGGGGTTAAAGAGCTCAGATTGGTATAACAAAAAAGTGATTCCCCCCCTCACTGATTCCCTGCAGCATAGACACACCAGAAATACCTGAACAACCACCATGGCCTGTGATTTGCAGCTTGGGCATTTCTAGCAATTTTGCATGTACAGTTAGGGCCAGAAATATTTGGACAGTGACACAATTTTCGCGAGTTGGGCTCTGCATGCCACCACATTGGATTTGAAATGAAACCTCTACAACAGAATTCAAGTGCAGATTGTAACGTTTAATTTGAAGGGTTGAACAAAAATATCTGATAGAAAATGTAGGAATTGTACACATTTCTTTACAAACACTCCACATTTTAGGAGGTCAAAAGTAATTGGACAAATAAACATAACCCAAACATAGTAACATAGTAACATAGTTAGTAAGGCCGAAAAAAGACATTTGTCCATCCAGTTCAGCCTATATTCCATCATAATAAATCCCCAGATCTACGTCCTTCTACAGAACCTAATAATTGATAGTAACGTAGTTAGTAAGGCCGAAAAAAGACATTTGTCCATCCAGTTTTGTGGAAACTATCATATTGCAGCTGGGAGTGTGCACTTTCAGCCCATATTATATATATATATAATTGTATTTCTGAACATGTTTTTGTAAACAGCTAAAATAACAAAACTTGTGTCACTGTCCAAATATTTCTGGCCCTAACTGTATTTACATTTTCTCTTTATCATTCGATGTTGGTGATGGATGACATAACATTTTAGGTAGTAATATCATTTTAAAAAGTCTTACACAACCTAGCATAGACAGTGGCAGCCCCACCCAAGTTGTACAATCTGCACAAATATTGGTGAGGTAAAATGTTAAAGAGGTTGTCCGCTACTTTTACATTGATGACATCCTTAAGATTGGTCATCAATGTCTGATCGGCTGATCGGCTGGGGTACGACACCCAGCACGCTCACCAATCAGCTGGTGTCTTTGGCTGCCGGCCAGAAGTACTCACTTGCTGAGCTGCTCCATCCAACTTGTAGTGGCTGGGGCTTGATGCTGCATATCCTCTTCCTATTCAAATCAATAACAGGTGCATGTGGAGTACCCTGCGGCCACGACAAGTAGACGAGTAGCTTCCTGCCAGCCGGCCGCTACCAACAAAAGTGGATAAGTGAGGTGTCAGGTGTTGGACCCCGGCCGATCAGACATTGAGGACCTATCCCAAGGATAGGTCATTAATGTAAAAGTAATTGACAACCTCTTTAACGGTGTAAGGCTGGAATCACACTGCCGTATTTCTCATGCGAGAATCGCATCGTAAAACTTCTACTGGCTGACTGCTCTCATGACCTGAGCTTGACAGCTGCATAGTAATCCGTCATGCTCGGGTCAGGAGAGGTGCCGGTCAGTCCGTGCAGTGCTATGCGATTATGATTATCGCACGAGAAATACGGCAGTGTGACTCCAGCCTAATAATGTAGATTATATCTTCTTCCTTCTATCATCAATTGTCCTCTGGTGCTGTACCACCTTATAGAGGTGGAATAGCACAGGGAAAATATCAAACTACAGAATATTACACTAGAAGTGATTTAATTTAAGGTTATAACAAGTACAAAATTTGGCAATGAGTACAAGGGCGGTATGTAATGAATACCGTAAGTATAAAATCGTACAGTCTGTTTAAGGCTACAGTATATCCTCATCAAGGGAATTACTTCAGAGGCCATTAATAGAAGGATCTTTGCAAATACTTTCTGCTACACGTTACAGAGTCATAGCATACAGAAGGGAAGAAAAGGGGCATCCCTGCCTTATATCTCTGTGTAGTGGAAAAGTGTTCAACAGCCATCTGTTTACACTATTTTGTGATACAGGAACATGATCTAGAAATGGTACCCATGATATAAAGGTCTGACTGAAACCAATTTTTTCCAGAGCATCCCATAAGTAGGGCTATTTGACCAAATCACACTCGAGGGTCTACATCTTCATGCAGTGCTTGGATATTGGATATTGGCATAAAGCTGACTAACACTAAGAAATGTGGCTTTATTGCGAATGAATTTATCATACAGTATTGCACCCTGTCTAATCAATTTTCCCTTTCTTGCTTTGTCTACAACTAGAATATAGCACAATAAATGTCTTCTCTCATTAAAACTAGTGTTTCACGCTCTTTCGATTTATAAAATTTCAATAGAATTTTTTTTTTTTTAAATGGATAGTAAAGTATAGTTGGTAATTGGTCATATTAAAAATTCGGAAAATGTTCAGTGACTAGTCTTCATTTATCTTATATAACAGGCAGACAATGCCAAGCAGGGTAACATGAAGCAGTCATTTTCCAGCATGATTTCACTTCTGCTCCATATGGTGTCCTCCAACCTGCATCTGTCAAACATATGACATCACTGGATGTCTCGGTGACCACAGTCTAGTCTATTCTATTGTGGTTAGTCTCTTAAAAGACATGAATTTTGTATTAACAGACAATAATTCAAATTGAGAATAAAGAGAACAGGGTAGTGACGCTCCATGAATTAACCTAGAAGTAGTTATGAAAGATTGCTCCTAGTCCTCAACTAGGTTGAGATGTTCTGTGCAAAGACCAAGGGATTTGTTTGATAAGGAATTAATTTGTGGCAGAATTAGGCTGTATGTTCAGGCATAAGAATAATTTCTTTAGCATTTAACTTTTCTAATGCTCTGATAAACTGAACATGTCACTCGGGTAAGCAGTAAAATGGCTAAGTGGTTGGAAAATTCCTCCAGCTTGTAGTTTTTCTACTACTCCATTTAGGTGATGAAAGTATAAGTGATTACTGATGATGGGCAAACCCGAACGGTAACGTTCGGGGCACATACCGGACAACTAGTGTCTGCTAACACGGACTTCTCCTGGAAGTCTGTTACTGTTTGGGTTCAACATCCCGACCAAAACTTGTTGAAAGGCTGCAGCACAGGCAATCAACAATCTTTTCCTGTGTGGGCAACGGGGGCTTTCATAAGACCTCAGCAGTGCCACAAGCTGATCGCCTCCTCACCACACCGCATTGTTCCAATAATTGATGCAAAAGGAGCCCCGACCAAGTATTGAGTGCATTTACTGAACATACATTTCAGTAGACCATACATTTAGGATTTTAAAATCATTTTTCAAGCTGGTGTTATAAAGTATTCTAATTTAATGAGATAATGACTTTTGGGTTTTCATTGGCTGTAAGCCATAATCATCAACATTAACAGAAATAAACACTTGAAATAGATCACTCTGTTTGTTATGACTCTATATAATATATGAGTTTTACTTTTTGTATTGAAGAACTGAAACTAACTTTTTGATGATCTAATATCTAGTTTAGTGAGAAGCAGCATCTAAAATATGTTTCGTATTTATTCTCGTTGAAGCCGTGAGTTATAATTTAATGGAAAAAAGTGGTTTGAGTTTAATGATTTTCATAAACAATAGCTGGAAGGCAAAATTAAGTAAACACTCCCTGAACCACCCTAAATAATTGGTTAATTATGCCAGTACACAAAATTCCATCAGGGCATTTTCAGACATGCTGTAAATCAAGCTGTGGTGTTTATTTCTTTCACATGTTTCTGAGAATTCGTATTAGAAATATTAATATTAGAATCTTAAAGCAAAAATGTTATTTGTGCTGGTCCAAGTATAGTTGTTACAAAATTATTATCTTTAAATATATATATAAATCTATTTGAGTATATTGTCTCCACCACTCCTATCACTTTACTGGAAAGATAATTCTTTTTTGGGCAAATTTTGCTTATTTGTGTAATTTTATAATAATGTTTTATTTCTTTACCATTTTCATTGTCATAATAGACTTATTCTTACTTTTGCTTTTTGTTACTCTTTTACTCTATTTTTTTTCTTTTTTTATTTCGCTTGAACTTGATAGAATTTTAAGAATCTGCTAGACACTATTAAGACCAAGATCACTCGTGATTTTAATTGTATTTTGCTCTTCCTAATCTGGACCATCTAATCAGGTCCCAGACAGATGAGAATTCTTATGAGTATCTTAGCTGCCAGAGGCACCTTTTCTTTTTACGTCATTCTAATGGAATCCCAGAATCACTTTTAAGTAAACCATTGGTTTGAGCCAAAACGCACACTTTCTTAGGCACTTAAGGCCCCGTCACACATAGCGACGCTTGAGCGATTCCGACAACGATACGACCTGTCAGGGATCTCTCAAGCGTCGCTATGTGGTCGCTGGTGAGATGTCAAACAGTGAGATCTCACCAACGACGCAGCAGCGATGCGCGACCTGTAGCGAACTGTAGCGACCTGTACAACCGATGCTATTTCATGACGATTCAATGGGACGTCCTGTCAGCGAGGTCGTTGGTAAGGTGTCAAACACAGCGATGTGTGCTACCCAGCGGGACCTCAATGATCAAAAAATGGCCCAGGCCATTCCGACACGACCAGCGATCTCACAGCAGGGGCCTGGTCGCTGCTACGTGTCACACATAGCGAAATCGCTACTGAGATCGCTGTTGCGTCACAAAACTTGTGACTCAGCAGCGATCTCGCTAGCGATCTCGCTGTGTGTGACGGGGGCTTTAGGAATTTTTAGTCACTTAAAATTCATTCTGCAATGACACTGGACCAACGCTGTAAGAAAAGATTTTATTTTCTGACGATTGCACTGTTGTGCTACATGCTAAACCATGACTGGTTTATGGGGAAGGATCTGCAGCTACAGCCTCTTTAGAGATTATTGTGAAAAATGCTTAAACAATTTCAAGCAAGTTTTGACACTAACCCCGATTACTAGATGTTTTAAATTTTGGGGATCCTGCCTGTATATCACTGGGTCTGGAGACAAAATATGTTATAAGTAAAAAAGTGTAAGTATTTATGTTTGACCAGTGTTTTCTCCAGATACTTCTAGATTCTTTCATTGTGTCCTATACTACAAAAGCATCTTTTACGTTAATTGATATATTATGCTATTTGCCCTAGTATGCTTACGGTACAGTAGCTGTGAGCCTCATTGGATATAAGGACTGACAAATGATTTTATTGTAATTTTGGAATATCTTCAAAGTGAAATTCCCATCTTGTATAGTATAGCAAATTACTAGGATAACTATAACATTGGGAGAGCAAGAAATCTCCAGAGAAGAATCAGGTAAGTTAAAACTTTAATGTTTTTTGAACATTAAAAGGCTTTCGGTTTCACCAGCGGTCTCCAACCAACACGTTCTGGCCACATCTTAATCATAAACATGAATAAGATGTAGCCGAAACGCGTTGGTTGAAGACCACTGGTAGAACCGAAAGTGTGTTAATGATGTTCAAAAAACATTGAAGTTTTAACTTACCTGATTCTTTGCTGGAGATTTATTTTTTTCTTGTTGTCTGCAAACTGTACCTGGTCCTGGGTGGCTCCGTACGAGGACTTACACAGCTTCTTTACTGCACGGATCTGGTGAGCTGAATTTCCCGTTCCCCCTTCCCTTCTACTTACTTATACCATAACATTCTAATTATGGGGGTCTGACTTCTAAGACTCTTTACTGTTTTTTCTTGCATAGTGGAGTCCAAACAATCAACTGTGCAGTTAAATGTTACAGGGCCCCATTCCAGGGGGGCAGAAAAATCAGAATAACCATTTAAATTATTGTTTTTCTGTTTCTTAAGCCATAAACCAAGGATCACTTTGAAGATATATAATATGTAGAACTCTCATTTTGATGACATCAATTAATCATCCTGAGTACCTTTTGGATCAAGTGAAAGTATCATTCCATAGAAGTGGAATGTCTTCCAGCAATGGCATTTCTGGTGGTAAAACTGTTAGTTAAAGATTTATGGCATCAGATATGCACAGGTGTGGAGAAACTTCAGCTTTTATTCACTTGCTTAGAGCGGAGTGCATTTAAGTAACAAACAAGCCTCAACATCTGACTCGGCACCGACGGTATAAGAAAAAAGTTTTGTTTGCACAGTTTTATTGCGCTTTATGTACTTCTCATAATCTTGTTTATCTTTTCACTGCTGCTTCACTGACAAACTCAGTCTATTTCCAAAATGCCTATAATGTTCAACTCACTACGACCCTGCTTGATGTTAGCAAAGGAAGTCTTTCTGCGAAGGTATGAAGATTGTTCAAGCCCTTAAGGGATCTTTTAAAATGCTTCAGAATCGCCTCTAATAGCCACATTTGGCACGGAACATGGTGTGAGAGCACAGAGCTCATAGCGTTGGAATTCAGAGCTCTGGGGTAAAGTCGTCTCTCTGTAAGCGACGTCACTGTGAACAGGAAAATCATTGTGTGATGGTGATGTCACGCCAGGAAACCAGAGCTTCATCAAACAAATCATTTCAACTTGGATGCCAAGGAAAATGGAATAATTATAATGCACTTTAATTAGTGTCCTTTGGGAGGACTAGGTACTGAGAGGCTTGATATACACTGATGGAAGGAAATTATGAAATTTGTCATGGCGTATACCATAATTAATTATATCAATTATTGAGCAGAAATTATTAATATTAACTCTTGCAAAGAACGCAAAGCCATGGACATCACTGGAAGATCCAATGAGTATTTTTTCTCCTGTGCAATTATTACTGTCACACGATGTTCTTAGTAGCTCAAGTTGAATCTTTTGCAAATGGAGTTGTCCAAAGAAAAAAAAAAATTGTTGCCTAAACGAAAATAAATACAACTTAGTAATATATTTCTATTCTGAAGCCTTGAATCCGGACCTAGTCTCATGGTACTTGACCTACACTTCCAACTTAAATTTCACATTGAAGATACCTTCAAAATTCTCTGGTATTGTTGACATGCATGAAGGAGCTCAGCTTAAGGTACCGTTACACTGAACGACTTACCAACGATCACGACCAGCAATAGGACCTGGCCGTGATCGTTGGTAAGTTGTTGTGTGGTCGCTGGGGAGCTGTCACACAGACAGCTCTCTCCAGCGACCAACGATCAGAGGAAAGACTTCGGCATCGTTGAAACTGTCTTCAATGATGCCGAAGTCCCCGGGTAACCAGGGTAAATATCGGGTTACTAAGCACGGCCCTGCGCTTAGTAACCCGATATTTACCCTGGTTACCAGTGAACACATCGCTGGATCGGCGTCACACACGCCGATTCAGCGATGACAGTGGGTGATCAGCGACCAAAAAAAGGTCCTGATCATTCCCAGCGACCAACGATCTCCCAGCAGGGGCAAGATCGTTGGTCGCTGTCACGCATGACGATTTTGTTAACGATATCGTTGCTACGTCACAAAAAGCAACGATATCGTTAACGAAATCGTTATGTGTGAAGGTACCTTTACTGACTCAATTCATTAGCGAAGACTGCCCCCCACTCTGTCCATACAACAGTAGAGAAGTATAGGGGCAGTCTTAGCTGGTTAGATGAACTTCCATGGTTGTCATCTCCATCTGGCCACTGTTCCACCCCGTGATCGTTAAGTGAACAAGGGTCTTACCATAAATCTATTATGTTATAAAGTTATATGGTGTTTTTTGGCAGAACAGATGTATTTATTTTGCACTCTACATATTTGTTTCCTAGTTAAATCAGCTGGATAAAGCTGCTGAAGCGGCTCATACTTTCTTCATGGCCAACCCAGAACATATGGAAGTACAGCAAAACTTAAAGTACTACCAAGTCAAATCAGATATGCCATTGATTGACCGGGAGAGACGGGCATATATGGTGAGTACACAGATTTTCTGTTACTTTTTTGCAGATATTATCAGTTTTTTTTTCTATGACTAGGGTACAATGGAATCTGACTGTGAGAAAACTATAAAAAAAAAAACAATACGGCATATGTTTCCCATTAACAAGTATCTCCCAGTGGACAAACTTGCACTAATTTTCCACCTAAGTAGATTTCTTATGGTTTTCTGTTTTAGCATGGATGAAGTGATTCAACTATTTTCAGGATTTTTCTCTTTCTTCACAATATCACTATTGTTTAAACCTATAACAAACTGAGTTCAAAAGCACTTAAATGAGAAAATACATTCTTTATTAGATCAACAACATAATTCAAATTAAAAATATAGAATTTTAAAGGCAGAACCACTATAGGTAGGAAAAGAGATGACATGGTAGAGATGATAATACAGTCATTATGGTACAATATGTGATATGCGGGTGCGGGGCAAATAATTTACAGGAATGGGACATAAATCCACAATGATGCAATTGCAAAATGTAATATAAGTCTATGCATGTTCAGAATATACTAAGTGGTATAGTAGGTGAGTAAATGTCAGTGCAATATGTATCATACATTACTTGTACCGAGACGTGTGGATCAGGGTTTAAAATACAAAGTGCATAACTACAGTAAGACGTTGCATTTTTGGGGAGTTTTTGCAGAATGGAGCATGCCGCTTCTTTCAGCATTTTTCACTCATTGAAAGCAATGGGTGGTGAAAAAAAAACGCTGAAAAGAAAAAAAGCGGGTATCAGTTTTTGCTGCATTTTTGGGGCCAAAACCTGATGAAGTAGAATCAGATTTTATTTTTTTTTGCCACTAAACTTTTGTTCGCATGCACAAGTGACAAATGTAGCATGACAAAACCACAGGAAAAAACAAAACAAAAAACACATAAAAAACTAAGCAAAACTTGCTTTTCTTTGCAACAAGTTTCTTACTGCCAAGAGAGCAGGTTTTGTGAACATAGCCTAATGATCCACTGCCTATAATAATAATAATTTTTATTTATATAGCGCCAACATATTCCGCAGCGCTTTACAAATTATAGAGGGGACTTGTACAGACAATAGACATTACAGCATAACAGAAATCACAGTTCAAAATAGATACCAGGAGGAATGAGGGCCCTGCTCGCAAGCTTACAAACTATGAGGAAAAGGGGAGACACGAGAGGTGGATGGTAACAATTGCTTTAGTTATTCGGATCGGCCATAGTGTAAGGATCGGGTGTTCATATAAAGCTGCATGAACCAGTTAACTGCCTAAGTATGTAGCAGTACAGAAACAGAGGGCTATTAACTGCATAAAGTGTATGAGAACATGATGCGAGGAACCTGTTTTTTTTTTTTTTTTTAAACAGGCCACACAGGGATCGTTAGGTTAATGCATTGAGATGGTAGGCCAGTCTGAACAAATGAGTTTTTAGGGTATGCTTAAAACTGTGGGGATTAGGGATTAATCGTATTAACCTGGGTAGTGCATTCCAAAGAATCGGCGCAGCACGTGTAAAGTCTTGGAGACGGGAGTGGGAGGTTCTGATTATTGAGGATGCTAACCTGAGGTCATTAGCGGAGCGGAGGGCACGGGTAGGGTGGTAGACTGAGACCAGAGAGGAGATGTAGGGTGGTGCTGAGGCATGGAGTGCTTTGTGGATGAGGGTAGTAGTTTTTACTGGATTCTTGAGTGGATGGGTAGCCAGTGTAATGACTGGCACAAGGTAGAGGCATCGGTGTAACGGTTGGTGAGGAATATGATCCTGGCAGCAGCATTCAGGACAGATTGGAGCGGGGAGAGTTTGGTAAGAGGGAGGCCGATTAGTAGAGAGTTACAATAGTCCAGACGAGAATGAATAAGTGAAACAGTAAGAGTTTTTGCAGAGTCGAAAGTAAGAAAAGGGCGAATTCTAGAAATGTTTTTGAGATGCAGCCTATCATTAGAAAATAAAGTGTCTAGTGCCATGTAGCATGAATATGATTCTAAATACCAAGCATAGTTATATAAAAGTGCAAAAATTAACCCATACCAGAATGTGTCTTACCACTGCAATTGCATTAGCCACAATGCGTGTTTCGCCGCTGCCTTCTTCACCCCCTATATATTACAAATTCCATCTTCACTATTTCTGTGTCAGAATTTCCTTATATACTTACATGATATAATATAGAAACTATTGTTCCTTTTTTGATGTATCACTATTGTTTAGCTTATTTTTGCATTGCACCCACCCCCGAATTGTAGTAACTGTAGCTCCTACACAGACAATTATCTTGATAATGTTGTACCTGAGGAAATACCCAGGTCTCTCCAACAGCAATTTTAGAGCAGGGTTTTAACTATTAAATGTCCCTAAATGTTTTTGCCATATATCCCTATAGATTTTGAAAGTAACATTCGAAATGACCAACTTTTCTGACTTTAACCTGCTATACATTTTATGCAGGGATCAGTCAAAACACATTGAAATCACTGTGGTATCTGGCACTCAGAATTTATCAGCAGATCCTTTAAGTCCTGTAATACGTAATGTTTAATCTCAAGGCTATGTGCCCACGATTCGGAAGTAGCAGCACTTTGGATGCAACGTATTTTCGCTGCTTCCAAAATGTTGCTTTCTAATCACGCAGTTAAATCTGCATGTGTTCACTGAACCATGTGGATTTACCACATCCAAACACATTCTATAGTTGAAATTTCTGTTATAGTCTCTGCAAGAGAAGAGAAATTGACATGCTGGGGATCATAAACCCACTCCGCAATGTCATTTTCCGTGAGTAATCCAAAGATGCGCATGCACACATAGTGGACATGGAGTTTCTAGAAATCGCATCCACTATGCTGTAACATCTGGATGCTGCGGGTTTGACACTGCATAAATACACAGCGTCAAACCCGCAGCAATTCCTGATCATCGGTATGCGCCTTAATAGATCAGTCTTGATTTTCTACCAGATCTCAAAGATGCTTAATTGCATTTCTATGTGGGCAACTTAGAGACCACTCAGAGACCACTTCAACATGTTGAACTCTTTGTCATGTTCCTCAAATCATTCCTGAACCATTTTTGCAGTGAGGCAATGATGCCACATTCGTTAAAGCAAGCTACAGTACTTCCATTAGAGGATACTGTTGCCATCAAGGAGGGTTCTTGATCTCCAACAATCGTTGCGCAGGTTGTATGTGTGAAACATATCAACATGAATACGAGCAACCAACGTTTCCAAGCAGAACATTACCATCATACTGCAATACACTTCACCTTGTCACTTTAGCGTTTGTGTTAACTATGGAAAACTATCTGAAGAACTACACTAGATACACATATACACAGATTTAGAGAGAAAAAAAGTTCAAGAGACTTTTTCTTTAAAAGATCACTGTGCTATATTTTCATTTATCTTCTTTCATATATTTGTTCATTGTATTAAGATAATCTCTAAGTTCGATAACCTGTCTTGGTATTGTAGCCCAGCCATTCCTCTAATAACCTTGGTCGCTCTTCTCTGCACCCGCTCTACTTCAGCTATGTCTTTCTTATACACCGGAGACCACAACTGTGCACAGTATTCTAAGTGTGGTCGAACTAGTGACTTGTATAGAGGTAAAATTGTTCTCCTCATGAGCATCTAGGCCTCTTTTAATGCATCTCATGAATTTAGTTGCCTGGGAAGCTAGTGCCTGGCAGTTTTACCTATTCTTTTACTATTTAATTCATAAATGTATATCTTGTTTCGTCAGGTCCAAGTGCATGACATTACATTTACGTACTTTAAATTTTGATTGCCAATTCTCCACCCAAGCTTACAGTTTACATAAATCTCCTTGTAATGTTGAATTATGGTCCTCTATGTTGATTAGCTTGCAGAATTGAATATCATTTGTAAGTATTGAAATTCTACTTTCTATGCCCTCAACAAGGTGGATTCGGTCTCTAGAACTGCCTGAGGTCCGGGTATTGAGTAGGTAACATTGATGCAAAATTGGGCCCATATTTCAGTTTAGGAGCAGAAGGGTGAAACATATACAGTACGACACCTCACACTCAGACAACCAGCGCATGGCCAAGACATGGCAGATGCGGCCCCATCTTGACAGTTACAGCGACTGTTAAATATATCACTGCTACATTGATTGCTTACTGTCCACTACTGGACAACCATTTAATCAATGCTAAAGGGCCCCATATAAAATAAAAAACATATACTCCGCTCCAGGACTGGCGCCAATCCAGCGAAGTTGGTGTGGTGTCCACCAGCAGTCAAGTGAGCGCTGCAGCCAATCATAGAACTTTCAAAGGCTGCAGATTTCACACTTCCATCAGACGGAATTGTGAAGGTTGCAGCTCATGGTTACATGGGCGCCGGTCTGGGAGGAGAGTATGTATTTTTTATTTTATATGGGTAATGTTAGCATTAAAAATTAGGTTATCAATAATTGGACAACCCACTTAATTAAGAAGCAAACGATCTTGCTATTAACAATATGCAATTAGTTTACTCAATTTTTCATATAGTCCTTTTGATAGCTGCTGTTACTGCCATGACTGGGCGCTTAGCAGCTTCGACACGCAACCCTACCCTGAAACTATTATAATAATAATCTTAAATTGTAAAGCGCAGCAGAATATATTGGCGCTATATAAATTAACAGTTCATATACAGCAGTCATAAATAACAATGTTAAATATAATACAATAATTAAAGCAAAAATAATGCCGACCCTGCCCGTAAGAGCTGACCATCTACAAACAATCCTTATTGTAAGCAACGGATCCCAGTCTCAAGCTTTTATGAAAGTAAAACTCTCCTTTAATCATGCACAAATCTCATTTAACTAACGCTATTGAGGAAACTAAGACATCACATCACTTTATTCTCCATTATTCCATCACTTTAACCTACAATGCTACTGATTACTCTGTTGCAAAAAGCGTCCATGATCCTGACTGCCCCGGCATTTATAGGTTCAGTGATCACACAGATTGCAAATTCCAATGGCTGACTTTGGATTTAATAGATAAATGATACTAATTAAAGACTAACTATGTCTGGTAGAAATGTTAAGTCAAGCATGAAGGCAGTGAGCCGGGCAATGTAGCTGTTAGTCCTTGGTTGAGATGTTCCGGGATTATTGTAGCAGTTTAGACATAACTTTGTTAGACTTCTCTGTTCCTGAAATCGATATTGACTTTTATTCACTGCATTGGACTTGACTTTAATGCTTTTTGACATTGAATATTTAGGCTGTGCTCAGCTGTATAACCTAGTCTGTGGTCAGTAGGAGTAGTGGCTATCGAAACAAAATGATAGATGTGTTTCCGCTACTGAAAAAATCATTCCACTCTCAGCCAGGCATTGCCAACAGTTATGTGTAATAGCATTACACATTTTAGCTGACTCTGCTGCCTCTAGTCATACAATACATTCACTGCCTGAAAATATGTTTTATGTGGTTCAACAGATGGAAATTACGTTTCCTATTTAAATCAGTCTGGAGACATAACTGGAAAAACCCAAGCAATAGTAAGGATTATGTCATGTAGTCCGGTCCCTCGGCTAAATAAGCAGTCCGCAGTTAGTGAGGAGAATGGAACTATCGCATGCAAGACATCATCTTTACAAAATCCCAATAGCTTTTCACCTATCCATCTGCTCAGAGCCTAGAAGCGCTGCCAATGTGATTTTTGTCTGTAGATGTTGTACAGATGTAGTTGTCGTGAGTTTAAGAGCGTTGCACAATCTTTATGATCCGAGGGCCACATTCTCATACTTAAGGCGCTCCCTGGAGCCACAATACAACTTAATAGTATAGTACATTCTGAAACATTTGTGGCATATTGAAAATATGTGCTATACATGTCTGATAGATGCAGGTTCCACTTTTGACTCCCCCTGGGTTTGGGGGTCCCCTTCTTCCCCAATCAGAAGTCCAGCGAGATCATTCAAGTATGTAGCTTCCTTCAGTTAAGATCATGGGGGTTACGGTATCAGTGTAGCATTTCGCAACCCCATAAACTACAATGGAGAGATTGGCCAACAAAGATGGCCACCACTTACTCAGTTACTGCTTTGTCCTTCTGTCCAGGCACTACTCCTCTTTTCTCTGAGATAGAAACTATATGTGAGCAACTACACATAGACAAGTCTTTGTATGTCCAGATAGTGAAAGGAAATCTGTCACCAGATTTTATCCTTGCCTAACCGAGCAGCATAATGTAAAGACAGAGACCCTGGTTCCAGCAATGTGTCACTTATTAGGCTACTTGCTGTAATTTGATAGAACTGTCTAATCACAGGAGATTATCACTATAGGACTGGAAAACCTGCTGTCATGTTTCCCTCCATATTCTTGAGCTCTGTATAACCCCCCCCATCACCACTGACTTGCTTTGCATGTACTGTGCATATACAGAAAGCTGCTAATCAGTGGTGTGGGCGGGGTTATACAGAACTCAGCATTAGAGAACTGTTAGATCTGCAGCCAATGAAACAGCGATCTTATCAAAGCTGCAGCAAGCAGCCCCGTAAGTGATAGATTTCTGGAATCCGGGTCTCTTTCCCTACATTATGCTGCTTTCAGATGAGGCAGCAAAAACCTGCTGACAGATTCCCTTTCTGTCAATAGACAGAATGCTGCCATGGATTGCATGAATCAGAACTTGCACCCAGGTATCCCTTGTCTGTTCTGCACTGCCCTTAGATGGCTTGCCTGCACCCCACTTTAAGTGACTGCCAGGTCTATCCCATGTGTTTATGTCAATCACCTGTAACAGGGCTGGGAGAAGCCATCTGGAGCCATACTTGGCTCATCTCTCCCTATAGTCCTCTGCTGGTCTTTCAAACTATGTTTTATCTGAAATGCGGATATGAGTCGCCCAGCCAGGGCAGTAGGGTACTCGGTGCCGGATCCGGTCTCAAGAGGGATGTCACGGTGGCTGTGACCCGGTCCGTGGCCCTGGGGCTCAACTTTAAAGGGGATCGGTCTTTAAAGCGGAAAATGTTTGAGTCTGTCGTGACGCCACCTATGGTGTTCGGTCAGGGTGACCAATGCTGCGTTAACCCTGCTGTTCTGTTTAGATTTCACATACACTTGTACTGTTCCCGGTCATTTTTGACCGTCCTTATAAAATAATCATTTTTAGCTAATCTAAGTGGTTTTTTTAAACAGTTTTTGCACTATTATATTGCTTGTGAAGATGGTTGTTCAAATACCAGAAAAAAAAATACAAAGCTTGTTTTATATTTTTTTTATATCCAAAAGGGAACATGGTATTTTTTCGATTTTTGTAAAAATTGATTATTTTTGCAAATAAAAAAAAAATCTTGATCTAAATGTTAACTATAAGTAATAATATCAAACATTATGTAGATATACTTTTTTCAAAGGCAAAAAAAAAAAAAAAAGCTTTTTTCTCTATAAAATGGCAAAAAACGTTGTTTTTTATACACTTATACTGTTCCCGGTCATTTTTGACCGGACCTAACATCCTCGTCTGTATCGGAGTCGTTTATAAACTCCTCCAATTCAGCTTGGGTGAAGTGTCTTCTTCTCATGCTGTAAGGCATCACTGTTGAATGAAAAAATAAAATATATCCATAAACAATGAATGAAAAAAAAAATCAAAACAATTTCGCAACAATACACACAATAACGTCCCGTCACACATTGAGATATGCCCTGTGATTATGGTGCTGGAGCATCGCAAACAAAAATGAGGCATGCACTCATTCTATCACAGCAGTGAGAATATGTACTCATAAGCAGACATTGAGTCTACACAACCCTAATGCTAACCCCCTATCATCCATTCTATCACAGCAGTGAGAATATTGAATAATTTTAGAATAAAAGAATAATTTATCTGTAACATACCTGTAAAAATGGGACTTCAGAGCTCTGACGTCTGAACCTCTGCTCACTCTGTGTTGTCTCCAGCTGAACTGAAACTCTACACTGCTATGTTATCTGTCTACAGATAAGATCAGAGCAGACACCACCCTGCAGCAGGAAAAAGCTCACAGTACAACACTTTAGGTGAATTCTGCTTAGGACAGCATTGCACAGTGTAATACTGTACAACCAGCAAACACATGGAAAATCAGAAAATCATGATTTACAATATGAAATGTTGACAACTGAATGGAACTAGATCTATATGAACAGCAGGGTAAATAAAAACCAGTGAAATAAATTGCGCATAGCTATACTGGAAGCGAATCCGTCGGCTGTATCGCAACTTGAAAATGTTGGTATGTGTAAATCTTTTCTGACCAAAAGTAGTCAGATACATTGATAAATAGTAGTAGATGCAATATATAGTTCAAAATGAGGTGATAGCACCTTTATTTTTGTCAAAAATTGTCTGGAGAGCTGAATAAAGGCCTATCGGTCATTTTTGACCAAACAGTACAAGTGTAAAAAAAATTGTACCAAATAAAGTAAACAAAAATTAAAAAAAAAAAAAATTCCCACAGAGAGTACCCCCCTAATGACGAAAAGTCAGGGAGCCTCAAGTCTCAGAATCACACGCTGAATTTTTATAACATTATAGAATTTCAAAAACGGTCATTTTTGACCTAACAGAACAGCAGGGTTAAAGGGGTCTTCTGGGGGATGTTATTGCAGCACTGATGATACACTTCCCACAGGTGAAGCGGGGTCCCCAGGGCTCACAAGGTGTGTGGCAAGGATGTTGAATGCCGATGAATAAGTGGAGGAGACAAGTAGTAAGTCTTTACCTGGTTTAGGCTAGGTTCACATTGCGTTATGGTGGTACGTTTAATGGACTACGTTACACCGCGGCATAACGCGGTGTAACGTAGTCCGTTAACGCCGCCATAGACTGCAATGTCGGACGCATTGCTAGCGCACGCCCACAACGGGCGTGCGCTAGTGATGTGCCGTCATTGAGTGACGGACCCTGAGACGCGGGCTGCAGTGTTTCCGGGTCCGTCACTGCTAGCACAGATAAAGCTAGCAGATGCTCTATCTGCACTAGTGCGCTGTAACGCCGGCACTTGCGCTAGCAGCAGTCCGTTAGCGTATGTGCTGAACGGGCTGCTATTAATGCAGTGTGAACTTAGCCTTACTGTAGTTAGTAGGCCACAGTCCAGGGTACCAGGCACGGATGATGGTATGGCCCGGCTGGCCCAGAGGCAATGGAGGGTTCCCTTGTTTCGGTAGAGGTCCGTGAGCCTTTCCAACAAGTGCCTGCTAAAGTGAGGTCCCTGCTGCCTGAAGCTTCCTGCAGAGTCCTCTCTTACCCTTGTCCTGAGACAGGTACCTGCATGGCGGGCAGCTTGAGCCTTTTTACAGGGACTCTATCATGCCCCGGGCTCCTCATGTGCTGCTGCGTCTAAGGTGTGGTGTGGGCAATGTCCATATGATCCTATGCCCTCCGGTTCTGCCAAGTATCATATAGTTCCACTAAGGCCTTGTGCCCCCGGTACCCGGCTTCTGCGCTATGGCTCTGAGGGAGTCCTATTGCTGTTCCCCTCTGAGCCCTGTTCCTCCCCTTTGCTCCTTCCCTTCCAGCTACTCCACATACAACCTTTCCAGGTTATCTGTCCTTCCAGAGGCTGCAGCTCCTTTATGGCTGCTAGGCCTCTCACGTCTGCTCCAGACGTCCTTCCACTTCGGTGTCTGTCTCCAACAAGCCCTACTCCTCCTCCAGGTCAGGATACATGTAGCTTAGGGAAGCTCCCCTGAATCCGGGTCCTGAGCTCCCCCTCCTGGCCTGGATTCAGAATGTGTTGCATGTGTGTGCCTTACCTGGTGAGGAGAACTCCATTGCCTCTGAGCATGACATTACCTTCCCCGAAGGAAAAGCAACATCACTGCAGCAACATCTGGGTGCAACCATGCAACCAGGCTGTGAATCATTCTGCCAGTGGTTCAGGCAGAAGAAATCTGGTGACAGGTTCTCTTTAAGGGCAGCATAGAATGGCACGGCAGGCAGCATGTGGCTCCCATGCCGCTGGGTATGCAACCCTGGTTTCACTGTAACCGCGGTATTTACAGAGGACCTGTAATTTGGTAATAATGTGTAGTTGCGTCATCTGATCTAAATCCCAATGTTCTCCTGAACCCATGTTTTTTTTCCTGAGCCTATCCACTCCTTAGATATGACACTTTCTACCTTGCGTGTAAATTTAGTCTTGCTAGCCAAGGAAGTAGATAGTCATGAAGATGTCCACAGAGAAGAACTGAGGATCCTGCCCCCTAACAATACTATAATTAGTGACAAAGAAGAGAGGCCATAGAAATGGAGAGGTGAAGAAACAAAAAATAAACAATGGCAGATTCAGAAGGGTGGCATTTAGATCCTGTTTAGAAGTAAATATATTTGGCAAGTGACAAATTTTGTAACACCCTGAGTTTAAATAACAGGGTAGGTTGGATCTGCTGCCATAGAGAAGACCAAACAAATAACCTACTTTATAACATCAGAGAAATTATCTGTGGTCACAAAATGATTTTATAAGAAAATTAATAGTTTAAAGGGATATTCCCATCTCCAAGATCCTATCCCAATATGTTGTAGTTATAATAATAATAATAATAATAATAATATTAGCAAATACCTCCAATTAGAAATGTAGCATAGTTTTTCCGATTTGCTGTGTCTCTTTCCTCTTGTGCAGGTAATTCTACTTGAAGGTGTTTACTTATATTATTATTATTACACCTACTACATATTAATAATAAAAATTTTATTTATATGGCGCCAACATATTCCGCAGCGCTTTACAAATTATAGAGGGGACTTGTGCAGACAATTATAGGAACAACACCGTATGCACTTCCCGAAGAGGTGCCCAAGTAGGGTCCAACACCATATATCAAGAGAAAAAAAACTTAGGCACTCAACTTTGCGGAATTTTATGATTTAATGTAGTCATCAAATTGAACGTTTCGGCCACAATAGACGGCCTTCTTCAGTAACAATGTGCAGGGTTAGAGATATGCGTGAATGACCGGGAAGCGAAATGTCCAAAGACCGGGTAACCGGTAATGCATGGTAAGAGCTCTGACTAGCGGTGGATACCGTGTCTCTGACTGCCACGCCGGCCCGCCACCCACCTGGGTTCCCATGCATTACTGGATACCCGGTCTTTGGACATTTCCCTTCCCTTCAGATTCACTCTGCTACAGTGCTGATGTGGGACACCTTTACATGCGGTCATTCACGCATATCTCTAACCCTGTACATTGTTACTGAAGAAGGCCGTCTATTGTGGTCGAAACGTTTAATTTGATGACTACATTAAATCATAAAATTCCGCAAAGTTGAGTGCCTAAGTTTATTTTCTCTTGTACAGACAATTGACATTACAGCATAACAGAAATCACAGTTCAAAATAGATACCAAGAGGAATGAGGGCCCTGCTCGCAAGCTTACAAACTGTTAGGAAAAGGGGAGACACGAAAGGTGGATGGTTACAATTGCTTAAGCTATTCGGACCAGCCATAGTGTAAGGCTCAGGTGTTCATGTAAAGCTGCATGAACCTGTTAACTGCCTAAGTATGTAGCAGTACAGACACAGAGGGTTAATAACTGCATAAAGTGTATGAGAACATGTTGCGAGGAACCTGATTATGTTTTTTTTTTTTTCTTGAATGGGCCACACAGGGATAGTTAGGTTAATGCGTTGAGGTGGTAGGCCAATCTGAACAAATGAGTTTTTAGGGCACGCTTAAAACTGTGGGGATTGGGGATTAATCATATTAACCTAGGTAGTGCATTCCAAAGAATCGGCGCTGCATGTGCAGTCTTGGAGACGGGAATGGGAGGTTTTGATTATTGAGGATGCTAACCTGAGGTCATTAGCGGAGCGGAGGGCACGGGTAGGGTGGAAGACTGAGACCAGAGAGGAGATGTAGGGTGGTGCTGAGCCATGGAGTGCTTTGTGGATGAGGGTGGTAGTTTTGTACTGGATTCTTGAGTGGATGGGTAACCAGTGTAATGACTGGCACAAGGTAGAGGCATCGGAATAACGGTTGGTGAGGAATATAATCCTGGCTGCAGCATTCAGGACAGATTGGAGATGGGAGTTTGGTAAGAGGGAGGCCAATTAGTAGAGAGTTACAATAATCCAGACGAGAATTAATAATTGAAACAGTAAGAGTTTTTGCAGAGTCGAAAGTAAAAAAAGGGTGAATTCTAGAAATGTTTTTGAGATGCAGATAAGAAGAGCGAGCCAGTGATCGGATGTTGGGGGTGAATGAAAGCTCGGAATCAAGTATGACCCCAAGGCAGCGGGCATGTTGCTTTGGAGTAATGGTGGAACCGCACACGGAGATGGCAATGTCAGGCAAAGGTAGGTTAATAGAGGGAGAAAACACGAGGAGTTCAGTTTTTGACAGGTTCAGTTTCAGATAGAGGGAGGACATGATGTTAGAGACAGTGGTAAGACAATCACTGGTGTTTACTAAAAGGTCGGCGTGATAACAGGAGAAGAAGTGTATAATTGGGCGTCGTCAGCATAGAGATGGTACTGGAAACCAAATCTACTGATTGTTTGTCCGATAGGGGCAGTATACAAAGAGAAAAGAGGGGGCCTAGGACTGATCCTTGAGGAACCCCTACAGTAAGGGGAAGGTGAGAGGAGGAGGAACCAGCAAAAGATACAGTGAAGGAGCGGTCAGAGAGATAGGAGGAGAACCAGGAGAGAACGGTGTCCTTGAGGCCGATGGAGCGGAGCATAGTGAGGAGGAGCTGATGATCCACAGTGTCGAATGCTGCAGAGAGATCCAAGAGAATTAGCATGGAGTAGTGACCATTAGATTTAGCTGTTAGTAGGTCATTAGAGACTTTAGTGAGGGCAGTTTCAGTAGAGCGTAAAGAGCGGAAACCAGATTGAAGAGGGTCGAGAAGAGAGTTATCTGAGCGATAGCGGGTAAGACGGGAGTGGACCAGGCGTTCGAGGAGTTTAGAGATGAAGGGATGATTAGAGACAGGTCTATAATTAGCAGCACAGTTTTGATCAAGGGATGATTTTTTAAGTAATGGATGTATGATGGCATGCTTAAATGAGGATGGAAAAATACCAGAAATGAGAGAAAGGTTGAATATTTTTGTTAGGTGAGAGGTGACAGCCGGGGAAAGGGACTGGAGGAGATGTGGCGGAATGGGGTCACTGGTGCAAGTGGTCGGGCGAGAGGATGCAAGGAGCTTGCTTACTTCTTCTTCTGTAACTGGTTCAAAGTCAGAGAGTGAACTAGATGCAGTAGGGGAGGGTGGACAGTGAATGGTATGAAGAGATTGGGAGATTATTTCCTGTCGAATGTGGTCAATTTTTTCTTTGAAGTAATTGGCTAGATCGTCAGCGTGGAGGTCCGTGGTTGGGGCCTGCACTCTTGGACTGAGTCGGGACTGGAAAGTGTCAAAGAGACTTTTAGGGTTATTTGACAGTGAAGTGATGAGGGTGTTGAAATAGGTTTGTTTGGATAGGTGAAAGGCAGACATATTGGGATAAGATCTTGAAGTTGGGACTACCCCATTTAAAGTGCTAATGCCAGCTGATATTTTAATAAAAAGTAGGATTTTTTTGTTTGTTTTCCTCCATTCCTGCACATAATACCAGCAATGACTCTTTTGCTGCATATTTATAATGTACCATATCTGCCATATGTATCATTATTAGTGATGAGCAAATATACTCGTTACTCGAGATTTCCCGAGCACGCTCGGGTGACCTCCGAGTATTTTTTAGTGCTCAGAGATTTAGTTTCCTGTGCCGCAGCTGAATGATTTACATCTGTTAGCCAGCATAAGTACATGTGGGGATTCCCTAGCAACCAGGTAACCCACGCCGTTGTTTTTTTTTTAACTTAGAGCACAGGAATCGGCTCATGAATACTGCGGTAGGGTAGTCACATGACAAAAGTGCCTGGAGGTGAACTTTATACCTTTGATCACAGCTGCTAGCTAACGCTGTCTTTTGACAGCGTGGGAACCGTGGCTCTCTGACTGGCGGTGATGAGTTCCCCGGTGATCAGAAGCAGTGTTTGCATGTGCATGGCAGCACAACAAATACTCTGTGTTCAGGCAGCCGAACCTGAACAGTAAGGCTGGTGTCCCACTTGCAACTCCAATGTGAGAAATTCGCCTCAATGCCTGGCACTGCCTCTAGCACTTGGGACCGGAGTGTGCTGCTGCATGTACTTCTATGCAGCTGAACGCTTCG
Source organism: Ranitomeya imitator (assembly GCF_032444005.1). Classification (NCBI taxonomy): domain Eukaryota; kingdom Metazoa; phylum Chordata; class Amphibia; order Anura; family Dendrobatidae; genus Ranitomeya; species Ranitomeya imitator. Next base: position 426,831,108 of record NC_091286.1, on the reverse strand, counting down.
GTCTGAACCGCCGGCGGAAGTTCCAGGTATTGAGGTGAGAGACTCGCGCGAGTTTTTCGCATTGTAGTTGCAAGTGGGACACCGGCCAAACACTGACTTTCTCATGAAGTCCTTGCCCTCACAGTAGGTGTTCAGTATGGATGCCGAACTTTACTGTTCGGGTTTGCCCATCTCTAGTCACTATTCTTCTGCTATCAGGAAAACCTAGCCCCCATACCTATAAAATGAGGGTCCTCCCATACAAGTTAGATGATTGTTTGGTACTGGCAGGTGCAATATACATCTAATATATGTAGCCAATGTAAGAATATGTAGCCAATGTAAGAATCCATTATTGGTCAAAGCCAAGACTTTAAAATTTCTTAAGGTCTGGAGAACCAGAACCATTTTTATATGCTGTTTAACCCTCTTCAATGTTCTTACCTTTAAACCTATCACCAAATACAGTAGTTACTCCTCTAAAGTTCGACTAATATTTGTGTTTTTTTCACTGTCAGGATGAATACCAAGCAGGTGTAAAATTATATGACCAGGAGCAGTACGAAGAAGCTATTGATCACTTTGAAGAGGCCCTGAAAGGCTATTACCGGTCTGACGTTGAATGCAGAGCAATGTGTGGGGGACCACAAAAATTTGACGAATATGAGTATGTGGACTACAGTGCAACACTATATGAAGGAATTGCAGGTAACTGTGGCATGTAACAGAAAAATATGCTCCATTTTTTCATGTATGAAGCTGTGGAGGTAATCAGGGGGCATATAGTATACTGAGGGAACAATTTTGTACTGGATTTCAAAATGTATCCTAAAAACTTACAGCGGACTTGTGCAGGCCTGGCGCGTATGATGGGCCCGTCCTCTTAATTAGAATAGGACTCCTGCACAATTCCTACTGGATGTGCACCATACTTGGTAAGTGAAACTCTAGTAATGGGTTCCAATGCCCCCAAAATGTCATATTAGAATTATACAAATTGAGTAGATAAAGTACGTTCTTTCATATAAAGGTCAAAAACTTGGAATAAAGAGAAGTATAGTACATGTAATACAGCGCTGTAGAGAAGCGCTGTTGGCCAATCACTGCATGTCTTTCAGTAACATAAGGGTTTTGCTAGTGAGATGATTGAAATGATGGATTGATTGGTTGGATCTACCAGTCGATCACACAAGCCATAGATCTGTACTGTGTTGTATTAAATGTGTTCTCTAGTTCCAGTCACCCATAAAAGATCATTCTATGTTGGGAAACTGTTGAGTTTTTTAACTTGGGGCCATCATAACTTGTGCGACCACTGTACATACACAAAATCGACAGATAGATTATAGATAGATAGATAGATAGATAGATAGATAGATAGATGGATCATTTTGAAAAGGGGGTTATTTACTAACCATGGACTGCAAACAATTAAACCAATGCTAAACAAATCACATTCTCCATCTGTTGTATAAGGTTTTTGTTTTTCGAATTTTGAGCAGCTCAGCTTATTGGAAGTCTGGACACCATCCAGAAAACAGTTTGGCTTCATGGTATTTTCCATAATCTCAACAGGTTGAGTAAACTGTTTACAAGTCTATGATCTAATGTGCATTTCTTCTGTGTCCTTATGCTGGCGTAAAAATCGTGCACATTTTTCATATCTGTATTTTTAAACATAATCTATCATGGACAAGCAGGAGCAGAACATATCAGTTAGTAGTAACTTCATGGCTTTATTGCCAAGTGAATATCAAAATATGTGTTGAGTTCTTAGGCCATGTGCACACGTAGGTTCGGGTCCCTGCGGGTTCTCCCACAGCGGATTTGATAAATCTGCAGGGCAAAACCGCTGCGGTTATCCCTGCAGATTTATCACGTTTTGTCTTGCGGTTTCTGCTGCGGGTTTTACTCCTGCACTGGTTTTACTATTGATGCTGCATATGCAGCATCAATAGTGATGTTAAAAATAAAAAAATAATGATATACTCACCCTCTGACGTCCCGATCTCCTCGGTGCTGCAGGCGGCGGTCCGGTTCCAAAGATGCTGTGCGAGAAGGACCTTCATGACGTCACGGTCATGTGACCACGACGTCACCGCAGGTCCTGCTCGCATAGCAAACCTGAGACTGGATGGCCGCGTGCAGCACTGAGAGGTGAGTATAACATTATTTTTTATTTTAATTCTTTTTTTTACCACAAATATGGTTCCCAGGGCCTGGAGGGGAGTCTCCTCTCCTCCACCCCGGGTAGCAACCGCACATTATCCGCTTACTTCCCGCATGGTGGGCACAGCCCCATGCGGGAAGTAAGCGGATCAATGCATTTCTATGTGTGCAGAATCGCTGCGATTCTGCACAAAGAAGTGACATGCTGCGGGTTGTAAACCGCTGCGTTTCTGCGCGCTTTTTCCCGCAGCATGTGCACAGCGGTTTGCGGTTTCCCATTGGTTTACATGTTTACTGTAAACGCAATGGAAACTGCTGCGGACCCGCAGCATCAAAATCGCTGCGGTTCCGCGGTAAAAACCGCAACGTGTGCACATAGCCTTAATGTCAACAGTCATATTTACCTCCAAGTACAATAGCCAGATAAATCATTGAGTACCAACACAATGCTCTAGAGTTCTGTGGTCTGGAATGAGCCCTAGAAACTGGCCTTATGTCCTCATGGGTTTTGTTGGCTAATAAATGTACAATTGAAGGCCTCGGTTACCGCCGAGTTTACATCAGCGGACATGCATTATTATATGACCACCGATTAGCTACTTTACTTATCGGCAGTTGTTTAACAATCTGTTTGGACAGGCTGGCTGCATTACCTATGAACAAAGAAGGATCATTAACAGCTGCCATTGTTTTTGCAGTACAGGTCCTGTTTCCACAGGATGATGTGCTGCTGAGAACATTGATTTTTATGTCTGCTTAAAAATCATTACACCCGACGAACAAGAGTCTTTCTTGTTTGTCAGGTGATTGTCAACCTGTACATACTGCCCAATTGTTAGCAAACAAGCGATTCTAGGAACTCTCATTCATGATAATTGTGTAAATCCGCTTTAGACTTCTCTGAAACATAAACATACTGGCTATATTGCCCAATGATTACGTCATTTCCTCTAGTGTAACCTTGAAAATCTCTAACTTGTGACAGAAATGAACTAGGTCAATATTGGACAATTTGTCACGTTAACTCCATCCACAGGACGTATTTTCTTTTAGGGTAACCTTTGCATTCATCTAATAAAGGCACAAACATATTACGGTACTTTTATAAACTGTTGAAGACTCATGCTATGTTGCTAGAAATAAGTAATAATATAATGTTACTAGAAATACTACAATTAATACTTTAAAAAAATCTTCATCAGCAACTGTAATTTGTTATAAAAACCCAAACTGCTCTTTAATCAATCTCCCAGGGTCCAGAGCTGAGGGACAACCAATTTAAGGCTACATATAAATTAGACCAAGGGTCCCCCAACATGTGGCTCACGAGTCTGTCATGTCTATCTCGATGCAAACCCACTAATATTGTCAGACCCGGACAACAGTCTGATGTACAAGGGTGACTCTCAACTGGCCCCCCATCTGTTTCATTTTACACATCTGATTACATTGTTTTTGGCACGGCAAGCTAGAGGAGGCTCGTAAAGACAGTGGCTCTCTCGTAAAGATCATAGGAGCACTTAGCAGGGTCAACACTCCTGTGCATGGAGGATTCGAGAGAGATAGCTGCTGGCCGAATGATTGGCTAAACCATCGCTAGGCTGACCACTGTCTATTTTATATGGGGCTCTTTAGCCCACTATCAGCAGCTGTTAGCAGGAGGAGAAATGAGTGCCCACCTCTTGCAGAAGAGCTAACCAATTTTACTTTGCCAATTGGGATTCACTTATCTTACACAGTATTGTAAACCTTTGTTTAAAGACAAGAGAACAAAATAACATGTGCATATCAATGAGAAGGAAATGAAAACAAAATATAGTGTGTGTACAGCATTGCTGAATATAATGCTACTATTTAAATAAATGGTTATAATTAACATGTTTATATGTTTTTGGAGGAGAAATGCACAGTAAAGCCACAAATGACTATTCAAATACAGTGTAACAGCGGAAAGGATGGGGTTAAATTTCAGCTCTGTAGGGTCTTGATTAGATACACTTGAGGAAGTGTCAGTCTGAGGATCAATGTGTCTGCTGGTGAGCGAACAGCCAAAATGTGAGCTGTAGCGGAGAGAGACGTGTTCAGGTGTCTTTAAAAGAAGATAGTACTAAGCTGTCTGTGAGAGCTGCAGAGACCATATGGAAGTTGCGGCCTTTTCAGGGTGAACTGAGCTAGGAGTTGAATACTTCTGTTTGATGTACAATATCAAATTGTATTGTGGTACCGTGTTAGCCAGAAAAATCGATGTGAATATTTTTCTGCCCAATGATGACAGAAGTATTCTAGGAGAGATACCTTTATTGGCTAACCAGAAAATAAATATTATAATATTTAATATTATATTTAAATATTATAATAATTATTTTCTGGTTATCCAATAAAGTTAACACTCCTAGATTACTTCTGTCATCATTGGGCAGAAAAATATTCACAACAATACTTCTGTTTGACACTGGAAGCTGCTAGAGCGCGCCCTGAAGGGGATACTGAGACATGGTAGGATCATACCTCTTTTGTGTATGAAGTTTGCTCCTGGATAAAGGACTGTAACCTATTCAGGTGAGCCCACACTGACATACGTCATTATGATTAAATGCACAAGCCATGTGCAGAGAACTGCAAGTATCAGTAGTTACTATGGACAATAGATGGTTTATTTGACCGAGCTGGGACTTTCTCAGCCATGTATGAGTAGCCAGGGTCTGTTCTGTTTAGTTAGCGCCTGGACAAGGGTAGGGATTTATGCTTATGAGTTTGTTTTGGTTCTGTGCAACCTGTGGAGAGCAATAAAAAATGCATGTGTTTGGACCAAAACTGCTTTGACTGTGTGAACGCTACGTTAGATCTTCATGCCTAATGTCTACCAGAGATAGTGAGTCCCTACAACAGTTGCACAACGTCTGTATCTTCTACAGCACATATACTATATTTTTTTTATGTACCTATTTTTACTTTGCAGAATAGACATTGACATTTTTGGACACCTTTCAGTGGTCTGTATTGCTTGGATGGGAACAAGAAATTTACCAAACTGAATTGTCTCAATGGCGACATCATATTACATGGCTACGCTAGTATTCAGTGACCCATTCTTTCATACATGTTAGTAAATGTAGACTACAAGGCTAGGTATTTGGCTTTATACACCTATGACAATGAGACTGAATAAAAAACCTGAATTCAATGTTTAATAGGAGGCTCTAAATAGTTTTGCCCATATAGTATGGGTGTATGTATTACACTTCTAGTGCTATATATACAGTGCTCAGCATAAATTAGTACAACCCAGCAGATTTCTCAGGAAACCTTTAGTTTCCTTTCACAATCAACATTTTCTATGTGGTACCATACTACAAAGTACTCCTACAAATGTGGGCCATTGATTGCAAAGAAGATTTGTCATTTTACTCACCCAAAATGTAATTTTCCTAACAAATTAATTCAAGATCATGTTGTAAAACTGAGTACACACCAGTAAAAAATCTTAGGAGCAAAGCTACAGACTGCAAAATTAGACTACACAATTCTAATTAACATGATTGCAACCACAAGTAAGTCTAATTATTGATTAAACAGTTATACAGCAGACAGGTGACGATAAAAGGCCTTTCTTAACAAAAAAAAACCCTTCCCATTTCATGTAGTCAACAATGGCACCAGATGGAAGAGAAATGTCACAAGACCTGGAAAAATATAATCATTTCTTTACACAAGAAAGGTCAAGGCTACAAGAAAATTGGCACAGCCTTAATTATCAGGCAGAATACTGTAGCAAATGTGAAACAAAAATGTAACAAAGATGTACTGCAACTGTGACGCCCAGGAGACCGGGATACCCAGCACCGGACCAATGGAGTCTGTCTCTTGAGGGGGATGTCACGGGTGGCTTGACCCGGTGCTGTGGCCTCAGGCAATGCACAGTGTAAGGGGTATCATGAGGGGACAGGCACTTACTTGATCAGCAGCAGGTTCTCCCAGCGGTGACGATCCCGATCCTGGATAGATGGCTATTGTCCAAATGAAAGACTGAGGCCCTGAAACGTTTAACCAGTTTACTTTAACATAAAAGGATTTACAACCAGTCCTGTCACCGGAGTCTGTATGGGAACTCTGAGTTACTTTGACCCTGCCGGGGTCTTTGCCTCTTATTGTGCGCAATTTCTGTGTGGCCCTGCTGCTGTATGTGAACTGGCTGCCGGCCCAATCTGTCCCCTCCGGGTCCTGGTTCGACGGGCAACCCGAGTCCTTTTATCGGCTTACCCCCTCCGGGAGTACCGCTGAACTCTGTATCTGTTGCTGCGTCCGGCCCTAGTGAAGCTGATATCACCTCACGTTTTTCCGGTTGCTGTATTATATATAATGAATACAGCCACGGATCCGGTATCCGTCTTTGCGCCTGTTCTGGGTAGTGATTAATGCTACCCGGTTCTCACAATGTCCTTTTTCTCTGTCCCTCTTCTCCTCAGGCCGGTGATTTAGGCCTGGTAACAGTCACAGGGCTGTTAGAGATTCAACTGTATGACCTCTCACTTTCAGCTCCTTAGCCCAACTGCCATTTCTTCTCTCAGACCAGAATGGATCAAGGGGAGTCTCTGGAGCTCCCCCTTCTGGCCGGAGGTGGTAGTGCAGTCTTGCTATTTTAGTATTTGTACTTACTGTCAGTAACTATTTTTGTGGCAAATACCCCTAGGGGTGCCACATTCCCCCTTAGTTAAGAACAGTACTCCGGGACTGTGGGACAATAACATTTTGAAATAACAATTAATATGTACAGAGTCTTAAAAATGAAAAGTTACAAAAACCACTCAAGGAAACAAAAATAGAGTTCTGTAAACAAGTCACTTCAAATAGCGTCCATTAATACAGTTCTATCCTTGAAGGTATTAGGAAAGGCACTGTACTTAGTGTCCAGGAATTTAGTTCCATTTTTCCAACGGAGTTATCAATATAAAGTCTAAAGAAAGTTCAAAAAGAGCAAAAAGCAAAGTTCAAAAAGCAGTCTTTCCGGAGCTTTGATTTAGTGCCTCCGGGCTGATAAAAAGTTCAAGAATATGCAATAAGTTCATACAGACAAGTCTCTGTAGGCACTGGGCTTAAACGTTGCAGACTGATAACAATGACTATACTACATTTTCTGTTTAACTATATACGGGCATAACATATATACAATTCACATTATGAGCTTTATAGTTGGTAATCTGCATACCTGGCCGGTAATTGACCCTGGGTACTACGCTGTGATCTACGTAATAGCGGTGTCTCTTCATGTGGTGTACTACTGTCTACTGCGGATGTAGTATCTGCCCGCTCTGCTAAAGATAATTCCACGACTATGGAGTTGGCAAGTCCACCGTGAATGGGATTACTCTGACCAGGAATCTGTTCTTCCTGGCCTGGAACCTCCTGTAGTACGGGGTCAGCCTCTTCCTGTCTTGGGACTTCTGGTATTGGGTTCGGTGTTGGGTAAAAGGCCACCATGGGAACCACTACTGCACCATGGTATGTTAGTAGGGTTTTGGGAAAGTCTCCTATACAGGTGTGATACACTTCCTCTTCTTTTTCCTTTACTGGTTGAACCTGTATGGGTTGAATAACTTCTGGTTCTGGCTGGACAACGTCTGGCTCTTTCAATGCTTCCGGACACAATTTAAGATTGTCTCTTGACACTAGTACAGATGTTAAGCCTCCGTTTTTGCTAATGAGACACATTTTAGGATTATCCACTCTTGTTGGTAAAACTGTGTAGGGTACGGCTTCCCACTGATTGTCCAGTTTATTGGTTCGACGATTTCTCTTGAGCACTTGGTCACCCGGTCTTAATGGGGTCGCTAGAGCATTCTGGTTGAAAGTTCGCTCTTGTCTTTCTCTAGTTTGCTGAAGGCTTCTTTCCACACTCTCTTGCACTTGGCGATACTGCTTTTGCCGTATGATATCCCAATTGGAGTCTTGAACTTCTGCGTCTGGTTTCAGAATTCCCATTTCTAGATCGATTGGTAATTGGCCGGGTCTTGCACGCATAAGGTAAGCTGGGGTGCAGTTGGTGGAGCTCACCGGGACATGATTATACAGATCCACCAAGTCAGGCAATTTCTCTGGCCATTGATTCCTTTCTGTCTCAGGTAAAGTCTTTAGTAGGTCTATTACAATATGGTTCATCTTCTCGCATAAGCCGTTTGTTTGTGGATGATAGGCCGTCGTCCGGATCTTTTTGCAACCATACATATTACAGAATTCTCTGAAGATCTCTGATTCAAAGGCTGTACCTTGGTCGGTGAGAACCTGTTCCGGATATCCATGGGGTCTACAAAAGTACGTTTGGAACGCTTTGGCTGCTGTTTTTGCTGTCAGATCTTTTACGGGTACTACTACCAAGAAATGTGAATAATGGTCCACGATGGTCAAGGCATAGACATAGCCGGACCGGCTTGGTGTCAACTTCACGTGGTCCATGGCTACAAGTTCAAGTGGTTGTTTGGTGATTATGGGCTGCAGTGGTGCTCTTTGGTTCTTTTGATCGTTTCTTCTGAGGTTGCACGGGCCACAATTTCTGCACCACTGTTCGATTGATTTTCTCATCCCGACCCAATAAAATCTTTCTCTTAGAAGTACTTCTAACTTTTTCCAACCGAAGTGACCAGCACCATTATGGTAAGCTTCGAGGACCATCTTCACATCTTGTTTAGGCACAATAATCTGCCAAACCAATTCATGTGTTTTCGGATTGGTGTATCTTCTACAGAGCTTCCCTTGATACAGGAACATTTTGCCTCTCTCTTTCCAGAGTTGATGCGTCTCTTCTGGGGCATCCTCATCGGGATATGCACTTTGCTCAGTCAACAGTTCCTTCACCAACTTCACAGCCGGATTGCTGTCTTGGGTGTCAGCCCATCTATGGTGTGCTAACGGATTAAAATTCACCTCTTGTTGTTTCTGATAGGTACTTGACTGATGATGTTTTGCCTTGGGACGATGGAAGGCTGGTAGTTCAATTTCTTCAAGCTCCCCCGTTTCCTCTTCTACATCTCTCAAGTGTGGCATCCGGGATAGGGCATCGGCATTTCCATTCTTGCGACCTGCTCGATACTTGATTATGAAGTTGTAATTAGATAACCGGGCTATCCATCGCTGTTCTAACGCACCTAATTTGGCTGTGTCCAGGTGGGTCAACGGATTGTTGTCAGTATAGACAATAAATTCTGCAGCGGCCAGATAGTGTTTGAAACGCTCCGTCACAGCCCAAACTACTGCCAGTAGTTCCAATTTGAAGGAGCTGTAATTTTCTGAATTTCTTTCAGTAGGCCGGAGCTTTCTACTTGCAAAGGCGATGACTTTCTCCCGACCTTCTTGCTTTTGTGACAGCACCGCTCCTAGTCCCACATTACTGGCATCGGTGTAGAGGATGAAAGGTTGATGGTAATCTGGGTATGCCAGAACCTCTTCTCCAGTTAGTGCCTTCTTTAGTTGTTCAAAGGAGTCTTCCCTTTCGTCGTTCCACTGAAAAGGAGGGTTTCGGTTTGAAGGTTTCTTCGTCTGCCCTACCAAGGTGTCTTGCAAGGGTGCTGCCAACTTGGTAAATCCTTTTATAAATCTGCGATAGTAACCCACCAATCCCAGGAATTGTCTCACTTCTTTTGCGCTGGTAGGTCTTGGCCAATCCCTTATGGCGCTTATTTTCTCGGGATCTGGTGCTACTCCCTCCGAACTCACGATGTGTCCCAGGTACTGTACCTTTGGCTTGAGAAGGTGACATTTGGATGGCTTGACTTTCATGCCATATCTGGATAAGGCTTCGAACACTTCTGCCAGGTCTATTAAGTGTTGTTCGTAAGTCTTTGAGTAGACGATCACATCATCTAGGTACAGGAGGACGGTCTCGAAGTTCTTGTGTCCGAGGCAGCATTCCATCAGCCGCTGGAAGGTACCGGATGCGTTGCAGAGTCCGAACGGCATGCGATTAAATTCACATAGACCCATTGGTGTGGTGAATGCCGTCTTTTCCTTATCTCTCTCAGCCACAGGGACTTGCCAATACCCGCTTGTTAAGTCTAAGGTGGAAAAATAATTAGCAGATTTCAAAGCAGTTAAGGACTCTTCTATCCTAGGCAAGGGGTAGGCGTCTTTATGGGTGATGTTATTAATCTTCCGGTAGTCTACGCACATTCTCATGGTTCCGTCCTTTTTTTTGACAATCACTAGAGGGGCCGCCCAGGGGCTACAGCTGTCTCTTATTACCCCGGCCTGTTTCATTTCCCTCAGCATATCTTTTGCACATTGATAGTGAGCGGGCGGTATGGGTCTATATCTTTCTTTTATTGGGGGATGGTCACCTGTGGGGATTGTGTGTTCTACCCCTTCTATCCGTCCGAAGTCCAATGGGTGTTTACTGAAGACTTGTTCATATTCCGTCACTAGCCTATACACCCCTTGTTTTTGATGGGTAGGTGTTGAATTTATGCCCACGTGTAGCTGTTGGCACCAATCCTCCATTTCTCCATCTGAGCCATTGCCTTCCACCTGACAGGTTGGTTCTAAGGGCTCAATGGTTGTGATGGCATTGTTGTCAACAGTATATAGCTTTGCCATTGTAGCATACCTTGGCAAAGTGACCTCTTCCTCTCCACAGTTCAAAAGTCGTACCGGCACTCGTCCCCGGTGTACCTCGACTATCCCTCGTGCTGTGAGTATAGTGGGCCTGCTGTCGGTGTACACTGGTTCTATTAAGGCTTGATAATCTCGTCCCTTAGTACCAATGGCTGCTCTACACCATACCAGCATTTCTGTTTTTGGTGGGATTACAATAGACGTTGGATCACTTACCCTCACACTGCCGATTTCTCCACCTGCAACTTCTACCTGTTGCCTTAACATCAATACTTTTATTTCCCTCCGGAGAACTCTCTGCTGGCAGGATTGGGCAGTTTCAGCAATTTGCTGTAAGACAGAAATGACTTCGGAAAAGCAGTTCTCTAACACATTCATTCCTATCAATACAGTTGGTTCACAGTTCCGCCGGTCAACATCAACAACAATTATACCCTGTTTCTTCAGTTCTACTTTACCAATCTTTATGGTCATCTCCCTGAATCCTAGTTTCGGTACCAACTTACCATTACTGGCCCATATATCTAGTTCAACATCAGAGGGCCCTTTATCAATATCTGCATCAGCCCAGTACCTCTTATAAAGGATATACGGTATAGATGAAATCTGGGAACCTGTGTCCAGCAAAGCGTTGAGGGGAATTCCGTCCAGCACGATAGGGATAATGGGTCGTCCTCCGATGTACCTGTCGTGCCAGGGTGTTGGGCCTTGAAAGTTCATTCCTGCGAAGCGGCCCGCATTCCCAGGGGATTCCCGTTTAAATCACAATCTCGTGCAAAGTGGCCCGGCTGCTGGCAACGGCGGCAAATGGGCTGTCCATCTGGTTGGTAGCGGTCGCGGGGTCGTCCTCTCCATGTCGGGTATCTCCGGGGTCTCATCCATGGAACATCCTCTCTACAGTTTGCCAACTCCATCTTGTGTCCTCTCATCTCCTGCATGGTTTTAGCCATTGAAGCAACAACATCAGCTAAAGAGTCAAGCTTTTGTTGAAGAGCCTCATTAGTACTGGGCCCCAGGGGCTTAGCAATGGCCCCAGACATAGCTGATGTCACTGGCACTCCCTGTTGTTGAGGTGCCTCTGCCATGGGTTGCGCAGGATCCTGATCCCGAGGTGCCTCTGCCAGCTGGAGACGTATAGCGCTCTCCTTTAATTGGGCAAATGTCAATTCAGGGTTCTTAAAAACAAGCATGCTCACATGCCCCCGGTGGGAAGGGGTGTAGAGTCCCTCAATAAATTGATCTCTTGGCAGTTTATCCGCTCCGGTGTTAAAAATGGGTTCAGCCAGTGTAAGTGATTTAAGGGCTTCCTGCAGGTTTAAGGCAAAGTCTCTCACGCCCTCATTAGCTTTTTGTTTGCAATTAAAGAATCGTATTTTAGCTTTGCTGCTGGCCGTGGTTTCAAATGTAGCTTTTAATCCAGCAAATATGCGTTCAACAGTGCCTTTTAGATCAGCTGCCCATGCTGTGACTTCTCGCTTAGCATGGCCACTTAACTGCATCATCAGGAGACTAACACGCTGAACTTCACCCACAGGGAACATGTCAAAATGGGCCAGCATCTTTTCTCTGAAATCGTCAAGGGTATTAGGCTCACCTTCATACATTGGAAGCCATGGGCCACCCGGGGTATATGGCATCAGCACCGGCATGATGGGCGCCACTCCTTGCACCGCTGCGCTGCCGGACTCTCTATTGACGCTCTGTCTTTTAGCTGCATTAGCGTTGCCGGGTGCTGCGGCGTCTCCGTGCTGCGACATACTGTGCCCCCTTAGTTAATCCGGACCCTTCCGGTCCTCCGCTTCCGTCGGGATAGTGTAGATTCGTTCCGCTGTGCAGCAGGATCGATTTTCCCCTTGCTCTGATGTCAGAGCGCTCAGCTTGGTGCCGCCCACAATGACACGCCCCCTGCTGCTCCCACCCACCGCGCTCTGTAATGGCGGATTCTGAAGTTTTTCAGTTAGACTGAGGCTCAGGTGATGGCGTAGCTCAATTAACAGTCTCGTGCCTAACGGTTATGAAGTGATTACCTCAGGGGATGGCGGCCATCTTTACTCCATTATAACCAATGGGGAAAAGTCACTTTCAATAGTTTTCAATGGGGAATGGATTTTTCTTTAATAAAGTCAATTTTCAAGATTTTTCATCCCAGTTTTCACAGTTTTGGGCTCCAATCACGGCACACAATACCCGGTATACGGGCTGGCTAGATCCTGTTCGTGACGCCAATTGTGACGCCCAGGAGACCGGGATACCCAGCACCGGATCAATGGAGTCTGTCTCTTGAGGGGGATGTCACGGGTGGCTTGACCCGGTGCTGTGGCCTCAGGCAATGCACAGTGTAAGGGGTATCATGAGGGGACAGGCACTTACTTGATCAGCAGCAGGTTCTCCCAGCGGTGACGATCCCGATCCTGGATAGATGGCTATTGTCCAAATGAAAGACTGAGGCCCTGAAACGTTTAACCAGTTTACTTTAACATAAAAGGATTTACAACCAGTCCTGTCACCGGAGTCTGTATGGGAACTCTGAGTTACTTTGACCCTGCCGGGGTCTTCGCCTCTTATTGTGCGCAATTTCTGTGTGGCCCTGCTGCTGTATGTGAACTGGCTGCCGGCCCAATCTGTCCCCTCCGGGTCCTGGTTCGACGGGCAACCCGAGTCCTTTTATCGGCTTACCCCCTCCGGGAGTACCGCTGAACTCTGTATCTGTTGCTGCGTCCGGCCCTAGTGAAGCTGATATCACCTCACGTTTTTCCGGTTGCTGTATTATATATAATGAATACAGCCACGGATCCGGTATCCGTCTTTGCGCCTGTTCTGGGTAGTGATTAATGCTACCCGGTTCTCACAATGTCCTTTTTCTCTGTCCCTCTTCTCCTCAGGCCGGTGATTTGGGCCTGGAAACCGTCATAGGGCTGTTAGAAATTCAGCTGTATGACCTCTCACTTTCAGCTCCTTAGCCCAACTGCCATTTCTTCTCTCAGACCAGAATGGATCAAGGGGAGTCTCTGGAGCTCCCCCTTCTGGCCGGAGGTGGTAGTGCAGTCTTGCTATTTTAGTATTTGTACTTACTGTCAGTAACTATTTTTGTGGCAAATACCCCTAGGGGTGCCACACAACCATCTTACAGTGACATCCAGGCTGACCACAGAAGGAAAGTGTCTTCTGATGAAAATGTTTGAAGAAAATTGACCTGCAAGTTCATTGCAGTTAGCTAAAGATGAAGAAAGAAACTGGAGTGAGTGTTTACCGTAACACAATATTATTATTATTATTTATTGTTATAGCGCCATTTATTCCATGGCGCTTTACATGTATGGCAGACACTGCTAAAGAATGGCATGAATGGGAAGAAAGCCTCTCCTAAAGCTACACACTACAAAGCCTGCCTACAACTTGGCAGGACCCATGCTGAAAAATATAACGACCGGACTCTATACTCTGGAGTGATGAGATCATCATAAATGTTTTTGGAAGTGCTGACTTCAAAACTTTATGGCATTGCTAGGGTGAGGAATACAAAGAAAAATGTATGGTGTGGGGCTGTATGAGTTCAGCTGGTGTATGGGAGCTACATGTCGTTGATGGTATTATGAATTTACAGATGTACTACTCTATAGGGAAAGAGAAATGCTGCCATCATTCTGTGCCTTGGTAGATGTGCAATTTTCCAATTTACCATCATGACAATGATCCAAAACGCACATCTAAGGCCACTGTTCCATTTCTAAAGAACAGGGTGAAAGTGATTCATTAGCCATCTATGTCCCCTGATCTGAACATAATCGAACATCTATGGTGAATTCTGGACAGACAAGCTGGGCATCACTCTCCATCCAGCATAAAGGCTCTAAAAGAAGTCATTCCTGAAGAATGGGAAAATATATATGCCGCCAACTTGTACATTCCATGCCTTCGAAAACTTGGTGCTGTCTTTAAAAATCATGCGGGTCATACAAAATACTATATGTACTAGTTTTTGATGTGGTTTATATTCATTTTTGTATCAACTAATTTGAGTAAACCCTCTATAATTATTTTATGAGGAATGCAAGCAATGACCTAAACAGACATGTCAGTAGAGGCGATGTGTCCTCTATAAATACAGACATTACGTCTCTGGACACTTAGGTAATGATCATTACACAGAGGCATTTGGAAAAAACCCTTTCTAATGGTACTGTTACACTAAGACGATTTACCAACGATCACGAACAGCGATACAACCTGGCCGTGATCATTGGTAAGTCGTTGTGTGGTCGCTGGAGAGCTGTCACACAGACAGCTCTCCAGTGACCAACGATGCCGAAGTTCCCGGGTAACCAGGGTAAACATCGGGTTACTAAGCGCAGGGCCGCGCTTAGTAACCCGATATTTACCCTGGTTACCATTGTAAATGTAAAAAAAAAAACACTACATACTCACATTCCGGTGTCTGTCACGTCCCTCGCCGTCAGCTTCCCGCACTGACTGTGAGGGCCGGCCGTGAAGGAGAGCACAGCGGAGATGTCACCGCTGTGCTTTACGGCCGGCGCTCACAGTCAGTGCGGGAAGCTGACGGCGAAGGACGTGACAGACACCGGAATGTGAGTATGTAGTTTTTTTTTTTTTTTTACGTTTACAATGGTAACCAGGGTAAATATCTGGTCACTAAGCGTGGCCCTGCGCTTAGTAACCCGATATTTACCCTGGTTACCAGTGAACACATCGCTGGTTCGGCGTCACACACGCCGATTCAGCGATGACAGCGGGTGATAAGCAACCAAAAAAAAGGTCCTGATCATTCCCAGCAACCAACGATCTCCCAGAAGGGGCCTGATCGTTGGTCACTGTCACACATAATGATTTCGTTGCTACGTCACAGAAAAGCAACGATATCGTTAAGGTACTGTCACACATAACGATTTCTTTAAGTATCCTGCTTTTGTCTGGCTGCTGTCATTGCAGTAATCAGGGAAAAATTTTTTGCAGGCCATAAAATCAGTTGGCTCAATATAATTATTGTAAGGTCAGTTCAAAGCAATGTGTAACTTTAGACAGGTGGTCACCAAACATGAGTAGCCTTATATACAGACCTTTTTTACCAGCAATGAAACTCATGTCGCAACTTATTTATGATTTATTGTTAGGAATAATGTTTAAACATGACAGTAGCTTGTATATTAAGATGGTGTTACATCCTAGCTGCCATCATTTACAATGGAATGTGTGTAATTTCTACTTCCTTTTCTTCGAGTGCATGCTATCTACTATCCAGATGCCATTCATCTGTTTTTACCATCTCAGAGGACAACATAAGTTGTCTGCTGAACAGGAGGAAGTCCGTATACATTTGCTTTTCAAGTGTATTACTGCCATTGATAGATTTATGGACTCTTATACCAAGTATTTATCTGATGGCATTAAAAAATGTCAAACATGTCCTGTCCACTGTAGAGACCATAAATCTTGTCTTAAGCACCAGAAATCCAGCCTTGTGTAGGAGTTTCCAATGCATGACTTCATCCTCATCTACTCACGTGATGCCCAATGTTACAATTACTTTATTCAGTAATTCTCCAAAATGTTTGGGCTTGTGTAAAATCAGTGCTATAGTAACAAAGTACCTAACTAGATCCTTCTGTGAAACCAGAGCCAGATATAGTGATTCCCTTGGTAAAGTTTCTGTTTAGATAACATATTTCCATTGGCAGGGACCGTGATATTCCCCTTTGAAATTAATAAATTATCAAGAGGGAGCTATTAAACATGAAACTTTTAAAAAGCTTAAATGGACTTGAAAATTATCTCATTACGCAAATAAGAACCAGTACTAATTCCTTTGCCCGCACAGCTTATCCTTTGTGTATTTCATGTCATCTGAGCATTAGACTTGGTGCCGAGCCCACACACTACTAATCAAAACCTTTATTCCCATAAACTAAATTGTTCTTAAATGCAAGAAGCATAAAAATGTGGCTGCCACAAGCCAGCTGGCTGAAACGCGTTATTTGGTTTTCCCTCCAGGAGTCTGAATCCATGTATCATCCTCTGCTGTATACATTCAGAGATATTTATTCTACATTTCATCATTAAGCAGTTTTTTTGGCAGCCAAAAAGGAATGAAATCCTTTAGTGAATTCACTTAAATAAAGTTGAATCATTTGAGCTGATTTTTGGGGATTTTCTGCCAGAAAGAGAGTCTGTTTTATAGTTTTGAACATGCAAATATCAATAAATCTGTTATAATTTAGAATGACGTTTGCAGATGACTTAGTCGTGGGCATTTACTGATTTCTTCTCAATTGTTCTACATTATAATTCATGAACGGTTTCCTAGAAAATCTTAAGGCTTTTCTAAAAAGCAGAAATAGTATTCAGGGGAAACTTATCCTTCAATAAAAATAATCTTTGCTGTCTGGCCCGGTGAACTCATTGCTGTAATCAATTGACAGGAACTGATATTTTTTGTGCTCTTGAAAAGGATTGATGAGAAAGACAGCACCTCCTAAAGACATTTTATAATGTCTGAATATTATATTATTTTATATGTTAATAATGTGATAGACGTTTCATAGATTTTGTTCCTTTCTTTGTGAATTGCTAAAGAGCAATGTAGTTGTAATTGAGCACATTAGCAATTGCAGACACACTAGTTAAAAGGTCATAACACAGGGGGGACGCTAAGGGTCCTTTAAGGGTATGTGCACACATATTCTTGAGGTCTGCGGATTTTTCCACAGCGGATTTGTGAAAACCGCAGGTAAAAGGCACTGTATTTTACCTGCGGATTTCCTGCGGAATTACCGCGGATTTACCGCGGATTTTGTGCAGATTCCACTGCGGTTTTACACCTGTGGTTTTCTATTATGGAGCAGGTGTAAAACCGCTGCGGATTCCGCACAAAGAATTGACATGCTGCGGAATGTAAACCGCTGCGTTTCCGCGCGTTTTTACCGCAGCATGTGCACTGCGGATTGCGTTTCCCATAGGTTTACATTGTACTGCAAATGCAAGGGAAACTGCTGCGGACCCGCAGCTGTGGAAACGCTGCAGATCCGCAGCAAAATCCGCAGCGTGTGAACATAGCCTAATACACACGTTTTGCAGGGGGTTCAGATGTAAGGTATGAAGGGACCAATGAACGTGAGAAAAAGCGCAGGGTGAAAGCACCCTTAGTTTTTATGAGACCATGGCGGTGAATTCAGAGTCAGTCAGAGAGTAGTAGGTAGTGTGAATTAGGCTACACTGTGTGTGCAAGACAGAGAATAGTCAAAATAGCAAGAAAGTACCTTTGATTATGAAGAGTGGTTGACTAGATTGTCACAGCAAGGGGAGAAGGAGAATTTTAATTTCCCAGAGTAGAAAAAAAAAAACAGAAATGGAGCTCACACAGGAGGATATGTAGTCTTGAGTCTAGACAAGTACCACCGCTGTAGGTTGGTACACTGAGACAGGGAAGAAGTTGGCATTGAGGTAAAGAGTAGGCCGAGTTCGGAAAGTTTCAGTGAAGATATATTTTGCTTACCAGGTTAAGGCCCTTCTGCAGGAAATCAGGCCACAGTCTGCAGGTAAGTTACAGAAACAATGAAAGGACTAGGTATAGTATGTCATGTAATTATATTGTATTTCTCAAGTGTTGTATTTCCTCAACACTGAACACGGTAAAGATTGTACCTTTTGTTAATGAAAGATGTCTTTATTAAGAATGGTGCCTGCTATCATCTGAGTTCACATGGGATGCATCTTAATAGCGCTGGGCAGCCCGCCTGAGCTAATAGAAGGGCGTCACTAATAGGCTGTTAACCTGGATGCTGTGCATTCCCATTGTGTGAACAGCACCACATACAAGTCTCTAATGTGCAGTCATATGCCAAGCAGTCACCCCCTCCATTAATTTGGTAGGCTGTGAGTGGCTGCCTCATCGGTATTTCTGCACCTGTGTTGCCATCTTAACCATATGGGTCCACTGCATCCTGATAGTGCATTTGTTTGGAGGCCTAGGCAGGTAAGCATATCCTGCCCTTTTTGCTATTTTTCTGAATTTTTGGAGGATCTTTGAATCCTGTTTTTGTACCAGCATTTTATAGACAAACATCTTAGTTATCTCATAAATTAATTTAACTTGCAACTATTTAGCATATGGTTAGTTATGCAGATTCTTGTCATGTCACTGCATTGTTACTGTTTTTCTCCTGGCGCTGGAAAAATATTATTCTTCTTGAATACTACAAAATACAACTTGTTCTCACATTCTTAATAGCTCAGTGTATTATTAGGTAGATTCCCAAGTGAATGGTCATTAGTTCAATTTGAGGAGCAGCCATGAAGATGATTTCCCTAGAAAAGAAAAACCTTGTCATCCACCTCATTGATAGTGGTCTCTTGGCCAAGGAAATTGTGAAATTGTATCATGTAAGTGCCATGACAGTTGGAAGAACATGAAATGAAGTCCATCTATCCATTCAGAAGCCAAAGATGGACATCCAGGCAAGATATCAAAGTCAAAATGTCAGCTCTTCCCAAGGTCTATCAGTTCTGGCGCAGCAAACTCGGCAGTGGAGATGGGTCGTATGCTTCATAATAGTGAGATCACAGATGTTGAAGCAAGCACCATGCAATGCACATTACACAAGTCTGGATTGGTGGCCTGAAAATAGGTGAAGTCTCAACTTCAATATTGTCATAAGAAGCATCGGTTCGAGTTTGCAAACAAGTGCGAAAAGTCAACATTTAAAGATTTGAAACAGGTGATTAGGAGCGATGACACTAAAGGCAATAGACTAGGCTCTGATAGGTGCAAATGGGTCTTAAATAAACAAGGGAAAGGGGGCTAACTGAGTGAGAAATTGAAGGAAATGTCAAGTTTGGTGGAGGAAGCCTGATGATATGGGGTTGTTTCACAGCCAAAGGAATTGGATACTTGACCAGGATGGATGGTGGTCTCAATGCTGAGCTATCCTACAAGATGAGTTACTTCGTAAACTCATATACTATGGGTATGATAAGGATGACATGGTCTTCCAAGAGAACAACAACATGGAGTATACATCAAGATTAGCAAAGGAATGGTTCAATGACAATGAAGTAAAAGTGCTGGAATGGCCGCCACAGTCTCCAAACCTCAACCCAACTAAACACTTATTGGTTGAATCGAAGAAAAAACTGTATACATATCCACGTGAGTCGACCAGTATGCAACAACTTTGGGAATGTGTAGAAGAGACCTGAGATCAAATTTCGGTTGACATGTTTGAATCTGATCGAAAGCATGCCCAGAAGGATTCAGGCAGTGTTGAAAGTCAAAAGTGGATTTACAAAATACTTACAAAATAATAACAATTAAAATTTAGATCTTTAGGAACAAAACAGTAACCATGCAGTGACATGACAAGAATCTGCATAACTAATCATATGCTAAATAATTGCAAGTCAAATTTAAGTATGAGATATCCATGATGATTTTCTACAAAATGATGGCTGTCTCAAGTTCAAAGCAGAAGTGGATAATGAGATATGGAACCTGAAAGTCAAAAGTTCAAAACATTATCCTTTTCTTTTCACTGCATATCAAATGTGTATATGAAGGAGGCACAAAATATAGCAGAGTGGAATGGTGAAGGTCCTAAGTAGTGGATGCCAACTACCTGAATACTGGTGGTGTTAATAGAAGGCAAGAGAAGACTAGCTTGCGGGGTCACTAGCTGCCATGATGAACTAATTACATAATCAGAAATCGAAAGCTGAAGTCAGACGGGTAGCCAGAGTCAGATACCAGGTCATCAGTGATCACATACTCAAACATGTCTAGGTCAAAATAAGGGGAATAACGGGTTCAGTTTAAGTCAAAGTACAAGCTCAATCTATATCGGGATTCACAGAATAAATAAAACATTAGACTCCAGGGATTTTCCTGGCAGAATATGTGACAACTTCATCAGGATACTGGTACAGTAGGTTAAGTAGGGTGTGGAATTGAACCATTGATCATGGGTTAATCCTGAATGGGGCTGTGCAGCACATACGTCAATTAGCCTGGCTGGGTGGATCCACAGGTCTCAGCTAGACCAATCCTTGGCTGGACAGCATCTGTGCTATCCAGAGATGCTGGCTGTAGCTTCCTTCCATCACTAGTGCCGCCAACCAAGTGAATGCAGCGATAACTGATGACTGAAGCAGATCTAGGTAGAGATGTGACAGGAAGACATCAGTGGCAGGAGGAAGATGGATAATCTAGTGCTGGAGCCAGGTTGAGGTAAGTAACAGAGAGCTTCTAAAACCTTCTACGTGGGGAGGTAGTACTGGGCAACAAGTGTTTCTTAGCCCTGCATCACCACAGCAGGGGAAATGGAGCATTACACAGTTTTAACTTGGATCAATAGACCATCAGTGTAATGCACAGATGTGCTTGCTTCTCTAGAGGGAGAGATATCCTTTTCATCTGTTCTTCACAATGCATGATAGATAAGGGTCCATTCTAATATCTTATAACTTCCAAATGATTTTTTGAAAATGGATGTTTATAATGAATGAGTAATGAATTTGTATATCACAGAAAAGTTCCCTTACCCATTCATGCTCACAGAGGTCTAGTCAGCTTGTATCTATTACACCCCTTACTGAGTTCTTGCATTATATGAAAGGCATGATGAAAATGCTTTGATTACTGGTGATTTTTTTTATCTACAAACTCCACATGCTAAAAATTTAATCTTAGATGAAAACTGCAGTACCACTCTCTCATCACCAAATGGTAAATTACAGAAAGTACTTGAATAATCCAAAGTGAAATTCAGTGTTTTCATTCATTTTTTCATAGCCTTTTTCAAGTGAGAAAAGCTGTATTAAAAAGCTAAAACTTTAGGGATCTGAATTACTGGGAACATAAAAATTGTACGTTGCTATTAAATTGTGGTATTTAGGCCAAATTCATGAACTCTTTACCTTGCACAGAAAACTTGCCGGTGGCTCATTTGTCTAATTAAATCACTATCTTGTGGCCTTTTTTGATTAGTTGTTGAGAACAGGAAATATGTTGTTAGGGAATAAGTAACAAAGAATATAATGAACATTTTTTTTTACTACAGTAGGACTTGCCTTTCCCACACCTACCTTACTAATTAACATTTATTGGCAGACATGTCTAAATATTATGTCCAAGGTTGAATTTAAGGTCTTGTCCAGTGCAAAAAAAGTCTTCTAATGTTATTAAATTAGTACTTTTTTTTTACAAATGTAGAATATTCAGAATATCCATTTCTCAAGTATCGGCACACGTGACCTTCGGCCGCAGCAGGAAGCCGCTGACTGACACTGCGCGCTACTAAAGAGGAATGGATACTCACCGCTGTCTGCGATGAACGGTCCCGGTGAGTATTCTGGCAGCTGTGCTCTGCTTGTGAGCAGCGCATGATGTCCCTGCCATGCACTTCTTACAAGCATTAAGCAGCTGCTGGCATCGGAACAGGACACTGCGAGGGAGCGCCGTGTAGGTGAGTGTAATGTTTTGTTTTTTTTTGTAATCGTTCCTGATGGGGCCATGGATACCAGGAACAGGATGGGGCCAATTATAAAAGAAAAAGGGGTGAACCAATCATCCCAGGTACAGGATGGGGCCATTTATACCAGGATGCCAGAAAAATGAATATGCATTGTCCTCCACGCCTATGGACTTGGAATGCAGTGCATATTCATTTCTCTTTAGCAGCGGGCACAGGAGTTAGCCAGAACCTTCTCCAGCCTCCTGTGACCCAATGCTACGCCGAAACTGCACCCCCCTCCCCAAAACAGCCAGATCCCATACATATGGACTATAAGACGCACCCCCCATTTTCCTTCACATTTTGGGAGGAAAAAAGTATATCTTATACTCCAAAAAATATAATAGATCAGGACCCATTGCTGGCCACTCCAGAACTCTCCAGTGCTTTGCTTCCATCCATTTCTGTCTGCTTCTTAAATTATGTTTGGGTCATAGTCCTGCTGGAAGACCCATGACCTAGGACGCAAATCCAGTCTTCTGACACTGGTCACTACATTTCGACTCAAAATTCTTTGGTAATCTTCAGATTTCATGATGCCATGCACATAGTTAAGACACCCAGTGCCAGAGGCAGCAAAACCACTCCAAAACATATTAGAACCTTTATCATATGTGACTGTAGGTACCGTGTTCTTTTCTTTGTAGCCCTCATTCTGTTTTCAGTAGAATGATATGCATTACCAAAAAGCTCGATCTTGGTCTCGTCTATCCAAAAGATGCTTTCCCAGAAGGATTTTGGCTTACTCACATACATTTTGGCAACCTGTAGTTTAGGTTTTTTTATGTCGATGTGTCAGCATCCTCCTGGGCCTCCTGACGTAGCATTTAATTTCATTCAAATGTCAATGGATAGTTTACGCTGTCACTGATGCACCCTGAGCCTGCAGGACAGCTTAAATTTATTTGGAACTTAATTGGGGCTGCTTATCCACCACCTTGGCTGTCTGACATTTCAACTTTTCTTCAATTTTTCTCTGCTGGCCACGTCCAAGGAGATTATCTACAATGTCATGGGTTGGTTGCAAACCTCTTGATATGTTGTACACCATGGGCAAAGGAACATCAAGATCTCTGGAGATAGACTTGTAACCATGAGATTGAAAATATTTTTCAATAATTATGGTTCTCGAGTCAGACAGTTCTCTTCTGCTCTTTCTGTTCTCCGTGCTCAGTGTGGCACCGACAGACACACAATGCAAAGATTGAGTCAGATTCTCTCCTTTTTATATGGTTTCAGGTGTGACTTTCATATTGCCCACACCTGTTACTTGCCACAGGTGAGTTTGAAGGAGCATCACATGCTTGAAACACAGTTGTTTACCCATAATTTTGGAAACATGCCAAAAATTTTGTCCTGCCCATTTTGGAGGTTTTGTGTGAAATGATCTCCAATTTGCCTTTTTTTAATTTTTTTATGCTGTTCCAATACACTCAAAGGAAATAAACATGTCTATAATAAAACGTGTAAATGCAATGATTTTCTGGGAGAAATACTTAATTTTTTGGAAAAATTTAAAGAATGCCAACACTTTCGGCTATGACTATACCTCTGCACCCACGACCAATTAACCGCCTTCTTCCTATATACAGTGTACACACAAAGCTGCCATTCAGTGATATGGATACGGTTATACAGAGCTCAGCATTAAGCAAAATGGTAGATCAGCAGATAAAACTGTGATTGTACAAAAAATACAACATGCTGCCCAGTTCAGGATAACTTACTGGAATCAGGCTCTCTGCCCCTACATTATGCTGCTCTCAGAATGGGTAGCAAATACATTGATTCCTTTTAAATAGCTATTGATAGCTTAGCTATTGAGAGGGACAGTCAGCCAAGCTTAAACAATGGACAGAAACTAATAGAATCGTATTTAACAGGGAGAAATGTCTACATCTGGGCAAGGAAAAACAAAAATTACATCCAAGAATGGGAGGAATAGAAGTAAGCAACAGCACGTGTGAAAAATACCTTGGTATACGAATAGATCACAGACTGCACATGAGTCAACAGTGTGATGCAGCAGCAAAAAAGGCAAACACAGTTCTAGGTTGTATTAAGAGAAGCATAGAGTCTAGATCATGTGAAGTAATTATTGTGCTCTACTTCTCCTTGGTTAGGCCTCATTTGGAATACTGTGTACAGTTCTGGTCACCACATTTTAAAAAAGACATTGAAAAACTGGAGCAAGTATAAAGAAGAGCTGTCAGGATGGTGAATGGACTGCAAAGTATGTCCTACGAGGAATGGTTAAAGCATCTGGGAATGTTTAGCTTTCAAAAAAGAAGGCTTAGAAGAGACTTAATAGTTGCTTACAAATATCTGAAGGGATGTCATAGTGTAGCGGGATCATCCCTATTCTCATTTGCACATGGAAATATGAGCATGAGAAGCAATGAAATGAAACTGAAAAAGAGCACAATACTGCAGCATAGCCACAGACAGACAAGTCTGGATCTGTTTGTGTGTACGATCTGAGGTTTATTACAGTCTTTCCTTATAATGGCAGCAGGCCGTAAAAGAGACCCAGTTTGGGAATATTTTAATGAAGCTCCTTCGCCTATCGGTAAGGCAGGCATGCGTGCAAAATGCAAACGATGCAACAAAGAGATGCAAGGCCTGGTGGCGCGAATGAGGCAACATCATGAGAAGTGCGGTGATGAAGATGACCAAAGAAACACTTCTGAACAGGCAGGATCTTCAGGTTGGTAAACATTTTTATTGAATCCTATTTTTAAAGACTGAACTGTGATGTGTGAGAAAAATTATATTTCTTATTATTACTGCATGTTAATGTCATTTGGTACAGTTATGAAGAAAAACAAATATTCCTTTTGGGGCAGGTGCAGTGATGTGTTGTGTACAATAAGCAGAAAGTGTATAAACAATAAAATAACAGCATTGACTTTTTTTGTTTAGGGGAATTCATGGATTCTGGAAACTATCCACCTCCAAGATCACCATCATCCTGTTCTACAGTTTGAGAGTTATCCATCCAGGATAGTGCTTCATTAGCAGCAGCATCATCATCATCAGACACCCACAGCCACATATCACCATCACCCAAAAGGAAGAAAAAACCTTTACCTCCTGGAACCACCATAGATAGGTTTGTGATAAGAACTAACAGATTAGAAAAAGAGTTGATTGATGAAAAAATTGCCCAGTTTATTTATGCAACTAACTCTTCTTTCCGTCTGACTGAGAACCCACATT
Source organism: Ranitomeya imitator (assembly GCF_032444005.1). Classification (NCBI taxonomy): domain Eukaryota; kingdom Metazoa; phylum Chordata; class Amphibia; order Anura; family Dendrobatidae; genus Ranitomeya; species Ranitomeya imitator. The sequence goes on along the minus strand of NC_091286.1, from coordinate 426,805,621 downwards.
TCATTAATATGCTTCAGTCACTGAGACCAGGATACAGTCCACCCAGCAGAGCTGATGTTGCAGGGAAACTGCTGGATCAAGTGTATGACAGAGAAATGGAGCAATGTGCAACAGCTCAGGAGGGTAAATTTGTTAACCTAAGTATTGATGGGTGGAGTAATGTCCACAATGATCCTATTGTATGTGCTTGTATAACAACAGAAGAAGTAAAGTCTTCCTTGCACAAACAACTGATACGTCAGGAAATGCACACACAGCAGAATACTTACAAGAAGTGGCAGTAAAAGCTATAACGACATGTGAACAAAAATTCAAATGTCTAGTACGCAGTTTGGTCACTGACAATGCTGCAAACGTATCCAAGATGAGAAGAGATTTAGAAGAGCAGGGAGGGAATACAAAGCTGCTAATAACATATGGTTGCAGTGCTCATTTGCTGCACCTCTTAGCCAAAGACTTAAGTGTTCCATAAATAAAGGCTAATGTTGTTGAAATTGCTAAATACTTCCGTAATAATCATTTTGCTGCAGCAGCTCTGAAAAGGATGGGTGGAACCAAGCTAACGCTCCCACAAGATGTTAGATGGAACTCTGTGGTGGACTGTTTTGAGCAGTATATCAAAAACTGGCCTATTCTGATGACACTTTGTGAAGAAAATCGAGATAAAATAGATGGCACTGTCACGGCCAAAATCCTCAACATTGGGCTTAAGAGTAATGTTGAACATATGCTGAGCTTCCTGAAACCCATCTCTCAAGCTTTAAACAAAATACAGAAAAATAGCTGTTTTATTGCAGATGCTGTTGAAATTTGGAAGGAACTGAGTGAACACTTAAAAACAGAACATGGACAGAATTAAATTACAAGCAGTAAACAAACGAATGGGACAAGCACTGACTCCAGCTCATTTTTTGGCAAATATTGTCAATATCCAATATCAGGGTCAAAACCTAAGTGCTGAGGAAGAGGAGTTAGCTATGACATGGGTATCCAGCAATCATCCATCTTTAATGCCAACTATAATAAACTTCAGAGCTAAGGGGGAACCATTCAAGAAATATATGTTTGCTGAAGATATTTTAAGGAAGGTCACACCAGTAAACTGGTGGAAGTCACTTAAGCTCTTGGATTTAGAGACTGTTCAAGTAATGATTTCACTTTTAACAGCAGTAGCTTCTTCTGCAGGCGTTGAAAGAATATTCTCTTCCTTTGGACTCATTCATTCTAAATTGAGAAATCGGTTGGGACCCAATAAAGCAGGAAAGCTTGTTTTTCTTTTCCAGATTATGAATAGGAACAAAGAAGAAGATGATGATGAAGATGACGACAAGTGAGCTACAGAGGACGGCAGGGACAGTAGTATTTAAGTTTTTCATGTGTCGGCTGGGCTGACAGTCTAAGTTTCTTATAATATATATATATTTTGTTTAGCCAAATTAGTTAACAAACATGGATGTTCGTTTAAGCAAATAACTTATGCTGTAATGTTGTTATTGTTTCAGTTGAATAAATCTATTTAAATTGTTATTAAGGTCAGGATTATTTTTCTCCTTCCTAAGTACAACAGAACAGTGGTGTCCAAATATGAATGATTAACCCATTAAACTGGGGAGAAAAAAGTAATATAAAAAGTGATTCTAAAAATCTTCATCTACTTGCATGTTAAAGTAGCAAGAACTAGTTTAGGTAAAAACTTTGATTTAAATCACTGATTTAAATCAAGCCTTACTGACTAGTGATTTAAATCGTGATTTAAATCGTGATTTAAATCAGTTAGATTTAAATCAAATCCACCCTGCAGGCAACTAATTCAAGCAGGTGCAATTAATACAGGTAATGAGTGAAGTGTAGGATGGCTTCTTAAATAAAGACTAACAGGTCTGGGAGAGCCAGAATTCTTGTTGGTAGGTGATCAAATACTCATTTCATGCAATAAAATGCACTTTAATTATTTAAAAATCATGCAATATTTTTTTCTGTTTTTTTTTATTTTTTATTTTTAGATTTGTCTCTCACAGTTGAAGTGTACCTATGATAAAAATTACAGACCTCTCCATTCTTTCTAGGTGGTATAACTTGCAAAAACGGTATTGTATCAGATACTTATTTTCCTCACTGTAGATTGTACAGACTTCTCAAAATGAGAGGTTCATTTTAGTTCCACACTGGAAATGCACTAAAATTGAATGTAATCTGCCCATTATATTATCAATAAAGGTTTATCAAAGTTAAAGCACAAAAGGGACAAAAACCACATGTGAAAAAATGCAATGAAAACAGATGGAAAAAAAACATTAAATCAACTTAAAAATTCAATGAAAAAAATGCAAGCAACCTACCTTAATTTATGCAGAAATAGTAAAGAAAATCTGCAATATCAAAAAGCACACAAAATGCTCATTTGTAACTTAGGCCAAGAAAGAAATGCTTTTACATTCAAAAGTGAACCGATAGTATCACTGCCATTATCTGACTTGATCCCAGCTGCTTGTCTGGAAAACCCCATAACAATATTGAAAAGTGACCCACATATGGAAGCCGTTAGCATATTGTAGCTACAGTGAGAGGTCACAAGTTCTTTGATTGCAAACAGCCTGCAAAGCTCAGTATGACGGCTGAAAAACAAGCTGCCATTAATCAAGATAAATTGTTCCTGGACAAGTTCATTTTTACAAACATGACATAGTCTGAGAATTCGATCACTTTTTTTTGTGGGGCTATTCTGTACTTGGTAATGATGAGAAGAAAATAAAAAACTGAGACAGACAGGCATTAAATTAGTCTTAATTTTTATGTATTTAAAGATCTACAATGGTTCAACAATGCTCAGAATAAAACTTTACTGATTATATATACCTTATAACCTATAGAGCAGCTCCACCTGACCTCCATAAAACAAGTTAGGACCTGTTCTCTTACCCAGTTCTCATCCATTGGTAATGGATCCAATAATAAAAAAGTGATCTGAATCCATTACAGAATAAAATGGATGTAAAATAGAATTTTTCAGTTTTTTAATAATTTTGTCTTTAAAAAGATAGACATTTTGGCTTCTATTTTGCATCCATTTTTGTTCCATTTTTACCAGCGATGTCTCTGAACATCTCTCGTGTTCTGGGCGTTTTCTCAAAAACGGATCTGTTAACATATGACATAATGGATGACTATATACACTATGTTAAGTTTCATAAAAGCTTCATTGTTAAAAAAATGGTCCTGTTGCTATCCACTTTATTTGGCAGAGCAAAAACGTTGTACAGACAACAATTTTTGATCCAGCTAAAGAAAGTAGCTCGAAATGAGAGAGAAGACATTTTAGGACACTACCATTCCCATTGAAATGTACTGGAACATTTTATTTCTGTTTTTATGATTTAAAAAATGTATCTAACAATTGAAATAAATATTGGACATGTGACCAGAGAATAATTCTTATATTAATACTCAACCTAGCAAAACCAATTTCCATAGTGATGCTTTTTCCTAAATATTCACCCTGTACCATGGTTCCCTTTTCAGGCCAAAGTTGTTTGTGTAATTCTTAACCATATTTTTGTACAATATTACTACAACTTTACCTTTTCCTACCATAAACGCATCAAACTAGATCCATAAACAGGCCATACCAGATCAAGGTAAATAGTTCAGTATGTAGGAAACGTTGGGCCATCACAACTGGCAAGTTTTTTAATATTGTCCATAAAGTTTCTTCAAGGTTATGTGCAGATTATCAGGAACTGGCAGTGCTTTGGACGCAGGGCATGTTCGCTGCGTCCAAAGCGCTGCTGTCTATTAAACGCAGGTGAATCCAGATGTGTTCCCATGCGGAATTACCAAGTCCAATACATTCTATGGGTGAAATTTCTTGTGAGAGAAATAGACATGCTGCGGTCTGGAAAGACGTGCCACATGTCTGTTTCCGCGGGTGATCTGTGGGTGTCTCTGGATACATTTCTTGAAATCCCATCCACTATGCTGTAACATCTGGCCGCTGCAGGTTGGAAGTTGCACAAGTACGCAGCGTCAAACCTGCAGCACTTACTGATAGTCTGCATGTAACCTAAAAGGAATCTGCCAGTAGGATCCCCCTCCTGCACCATTTATATTGGCGTGAAAATCATAGAAAGTTTAACAAAATGATACCTTGATAACTGCTATCTGTATGCAGACACAGATCTCACGGAGAACCTGTCTACAGAGCGTATTTTAAATAAAAGGGGGCATTAACTTGAGACATGTAGATCAGGAGAGCAGACTTACATGTTTTAAACTGCTAACACCCCCTTTCATTTAAAATGAACTCTGGGGTATTCTCAGATCAGTGTCCAGCCCATAGATCTTAACAGCTAATTTACATATTAGGAAAAATGTAGAATACTCTGGAAAAAGGCATCAAATCACAAATATCATTCAACTTTTTATGACCTGCATGCCCATATATACCTGCATGCCCATATAGACTGCTTAGGAGGGTGGATTTTCATGAGATATGACCATTAAAGCTGAAAACAACACTGTTGGTTGAGCATTCTAGGTCATGTATTACCTGTAACTTCACTGGACAGCAAGACTGTGTGCTTCCATGCTGTAGAATAGATGAGTACACTTTTATATTCTCTCTTTCTTTGCTTTTTTCAGATCACTATATTCAGATTCTTGCTTGTGAGCATGAATGTGTTAGAGACCTCTCAACACGACCTGGGCGTTTGTCACCAATTGAGAACTTTCTTCCGCTGCACTATGATTTCCTGCAGTTCAGCTACTACAGAGGTAATGTTGACTGATTTTACATAGGAAATTAATTATTGCATAGCTTTTGATGGTTTACATCTCAGAATGTGATAATGTATACAGGCACTTCTCAATGTCTCCTTCATATACAGTGACAGTAAATGCAGAAATATTTTTACAGTGACTGTACCTTTGTGATTTGGGCTCTGGACACTATTTTTTTTTATTTGAGATGAAACACCTCAGAAGCAATTGGATTGGAGACTTTCAGGTTTAATTTTAGAATATCCTGTGAAATGTTTAGGAATTGTAACCATTTTTCTTCAAAACCTCATTTCAAGGGCTCAAAAGTAATTGGATAAATTAACTTTACCATAAATAAAATGTTAATTTTTAATACTTTCTAGAGAACCCTTCGCAGGCAATGACAGCCCGAAAAAAAAACAAAACCTATATAAAAAATACCATAAGTAAAATTCAATTAATTATACTACGAATACCAAAAAAACAAAGCATAAACCAAAAAAGAAGTATTCACAGGAAGATATATAGAATATAATCTTTTATTAATGAATATTAAAACATGATTGCACAATAGAATAATAAAATATAATTACACAAAAACATAATTATACCAAAACAAGGGGAGGTTAAGAAACGAAATATAAAACAATGATATGTGGGGGCCAGGATATGTCACCTCAATTGGCAAAATAATAATTCAACAAAATAAAGCACCCTAGTAACAAACACAATGATGGGTGCTGCTGTATAAATAATTATCAATGGTAGAAATACATTAAATCTTGGTAAAAAGTGCATAGTGATGTGATTGATTAATGTAAATATCAGTATAGCCTTAATAATAATAGAACCATAAAATAAATATCAAAATAGAGATTCCAACAGCATAAATAAATACCACCAGCTAGAAGTATTGCTATGCCTGCTTCTCCATTGATTATATTGGAAATTCAAAAATAGTGGACGAATAAACTATACCACCTAAAGATGAGTACAAAGTATTCATAGACCACTATAGCACCTAAAATGTAAAATCAATAAAATTTGTTGAATATCAATATTAAAAAGTCATCGTAACATATGAGGATCTGAAATGACTAAGTAAAAAATCCATGTACAGCAGTGGTGATACATTAACATATATCACATAGCATTGTATCGTATAAACATGTATTCTAATCCCATATGAGCTTCACAACACATCCTATAAGGTCACAGTCTCATATACATATTCATACCCAGATAAAGGAAACTTAACATTAAGGATAACCATGTAGAGATTGTAAATCAATGCTTACCCATTATGAGTCACAGACACCACCGCACAAAACACCCCGACGCGCGTTTCGCCCACGTGCTTTCTCAAGGGGAGTGTCAAATAAATATATAGGTATGGGGAAAATATTAATCTTGATTATATGTCAAACAAAAATAATTACATCATGTCTCAAATAGCTGAAAAAGTGCATAGTGCGATAATAGTCCTTTCAGTTAAATGTACAGCATTCTACCACAATGAAAAAAATAAGCATAGGAGCAATTTCAATGAAAATAATAGCTAATAGAATAATAGTGACATGATGCCAACCAAAGTGACACACCACTGCCCCCCTCACTGCAGTCCAACGCGCGTTTCGCTGTCGCTTCATCAGGGAGTGACACTAATATTATTAAGGCTATACTGATATTTACATTAATCAGTCACATCACTTTGCACTTTTTACCATAATTTAATGTATTTCTACCGTTGATAATTATTTGTACAGCAGCCTCCAAAATTGTGTTGATTAGGGTGCTTTATTTTATTGAATTATTATAATCAATCATGTTTTAATATTCATTAATAAAAGATTATATTGTACTAGATGGCAGCCCGATTCTAAAGAATCGGGAGTCTAGAATCCATATATACTTTATTTATTCAAATGTAAGAATAATACAATTAATAAATAATAGTAAGAAAGAACAAAAATAATAGGCAGTATATGGAGAAAACACCAAACAAAAGTTCAAAATTGGTGTGAAAATGTCACTGAACCACTTCACAACTAAATATATATAGTTTTGGTAAATGGTATTATCATTTTTTTGACGAAATTCAGCAGGAGCTTGAAGAGCAACGTCACTGGGCCCGCCTCCACGCAGTAGAAACTTGCTGTGAGGTAAAAATTCAAAAATCACACCAAAATGGCGGGCGGAGTGTGTCACAGTACGGCACGTTTCTGATTGGTTGCTCGCAGCAGGCGGCAACCAATCAGACACTGGACACTGTTGACGTCACTTATCTCCGGACATTAGCTCTGGACATTAGCTCCGCACATTAGCTCCGGACATTAGCTCCGGACATTAGCTCCGGACAAAGCCACGGAAGTTGGCACAAATTGCAGGAAGTAGTATTCTAGGTAATTAATCTCCGGACATTAGCTCCGGACATTAGCTCCGGACATTAGCTCCGGACAAAGCCACGGAAGTTGGCACAAATTGCAGGAAGTAGTATTCTAGGCAATTATATATTAGATACATCTTTCTGTGAATACTTCTTTTTTTTTACTTTAGAAAGTAACTAAAATTATAGCAGAAATGACTGTAATATAGGACCACATTTCTGATTCTACCTGATTTAACAGCCCGAAAGATGAACCACATGCATTTAGAGATGTGTGTCTCTTCATGAATTCAGACCATCTTATTTTTGAGGATTTTTGATCAAAACTAATATTTAATACAAGTTTTATGAATTCTCCATAATGTGCTTGTTGTAGGATGGTGGTTGCAGTAAGACGATGAATTTTGTTGAACTCTGTTAACTGTGCATTCTGAGTTACACTGCATAAAGCTGTTTCAGGCTTGTTACTTCTCATCAGCACAATGAATGGAGATTTCCCATAAGTTTAACTGGACCATACATTTCACATTGCTCCTATAGGCACAAACATGCTTCTAAGTTACTATAATGTGCTGAGAGCATGTGCATAGCGTGAATATTATTGCTTCGACTTGTATGTCTTTCTTTTTAGCCTGTCTCTTGCTCTCTGGCTTTGAGTTTTGGACAATATTGATGATCAAAACAGTTTGGGTCCTTTCAAATTTATCTGTGATTTTACAGGTGGAGTACCAGGTCTAAAAAAAAAAGTGATACTAATAATGATTTTTTTTTTTATCAACAATCAGTTGGAGATCATATAAAAGCTCTGGAATATGCCAAGTCCTATCTACTCTTCCATCCTAATGACTTAGATGTGTTAGAAAATGTCAGCTTTTATGAAAGCCTTATAAGCGACTATATGGATCCAGCTGACGTCAGACCTACAAAGGTGAGTGAGGTCATTGTGGCTTTAGATGTTGTAACTGCACCAGCTGCATCTAAAAAGTTGGTTAACGACTGTGCACGTCTGTACGTTTTTACGGGTTACTGGTAAAAAATGGTCAGAGAGGCAACTAATCCCTCCAGACGTGCAACTAAAATGCAGTAGGGCCCACAGCAGAATCCACTCCAAATTGACTGCAGTAATCCAGCAGCAGCATGACTGATGATATTTCAGCAACCAAATGATGGATAGTAGTGTTATCTAATTTTCTGCTAAAAGGAGAACTCACAAGGAAGAGAAAAACCTGAGTAAGGCTACTTTCACACTAGCGTTGGCCCGTCGCAGTGCGTCGGGCCGACCTACCAACGCATCCTGTGACAACGCAGCACAACAGGGGCAGCGGATGCATTATTACAACACATCCACTGCCCCATTGTGAGTTGCGGGGAGGAGGGGGCGGAGTTCCGGCCGCGCATGCGCAGTCGGAAATGGCGGACACAACGCACCAAAAAACGTTGCAAGCAACATTTTTTTGTGCCAACGGTCCGCCACAACACGACGCAACCATCGCACGATGGTTGTGACGTGTGGCAATGCGTCGCTAATACAAGCTTATGGAAAAAACACGCATCCTGCAAACAACATTGCAGGATGCGTTTTTTCTGCAAAACGACGCATTGCGATGTGCGTCGTATGACGCTAGTGTGAAAGTAGCCCAAGGCATCTTTGTGTTTTTTCTCCAAAAAAAAAAAGCTGCCGAGTCAGCCACCTCAGCCTCTGGGCTGAAAAATCAGCCCCTTTTTTATCCATGGTTTTAGTTATGCTCATGTACTACTCTATGATGTGCAATTTCAAGTTTGATAATACTGCCATTCTAACATGGATTTTCAAAAGTAAGTATGTCAGACTGACCAGGTCTAAGATAGTTATTTCTAAGATACCAATTAATTGAGGTCTAACATACATAGAGTGTTTCATGGGTTTGAGCTACCATCTAATAGAAATCTGTTATATTGATTATGAGCGACATAATGTGTAAAGTTTATTTAAAAAAGAATCATCAGCCAAGAGTTTCCGAAAAAAAAGGCAAACATCATATTTGAATTATTATTTTACTACCATGTACAGTTGTGGGAAAAAGTGTTTGCCCCCTTCCTGATTTCCTATTCTTTTGCATGTTTGTCACTTAAATGTTTCAGATCACCAAACAAATTTCAATATTAGACAAAGATAACACAAGTAAACACAAAATGCAGTTTTTAAATGAAGGTCTTTATTATTAAGGAACAAAGAAATCCAAACCTTCAGGGCCCTGTGTGAAAAAGTGATTGCCCCCTAAACCTAATAACTGATTGAGCCACCCTTAGCAGCAACAACTGCAATCAAGCGTTTATGATAATGGGTAATGAGTCTTTTACAACGTACTGGAGGAATTTTGGACCACTCATCTTTGCGGGATTGCTGTAACTCAGCCCTTTCAAGGCTTTCCAAGCATGAACCACCTTTTTAAGGTCATGCCACAGCATCTCAATCGGATTAAAGTCAGGACTTTGACTAGGCCACTCCAAAGTCTGAATTTAGTTTTTCTTAAGCCATTCAGAGGCGGACTTGCTGGTGTGTTTTGGTTCATTGTCCTGCTGCATAACCCAAGTGCACAAACAGATGGCCGGACATTCTCCTTCAGGAATTTTTGGTAGACAGCAGAATTCATGGTTCCATTTACCACAGCAAATATTCCAGGTCCTGCTGCAACAAACAGCCCCAGACCATAACATGACCACCTCTATATTTTACTGTTGGTATGATGTTCTTTTTCTGCAATGCTGTGTCACTTCTACGCAAGATGTAATGGGACATACACCTTCCAAAAAATTGGACTTTTGTCTCATCAGTCCAAAGACAATTTTCCCAAAAATCTTGGGGGATCATCAAGATGTTTTCTGGCAAAAGTGAGACAAGCCTTTATGTTCTTACTGTTCAGCAGTGATTTTCGTCTTGAAGTGCTGCCATTCAGGCAATTTTTGCCCAGTCTCTTTCTATGGTGGAGTCATGAACACTGACCTTAACTAAGGCAAGTGAGGCCTGCATATCTTTGAAGACCATCATTCAAAAACTGCATTTTGTGTTTTTGTGTTATCTTTGTCTACTATTGAACTTTGCTTGGTGATCTAAAGCATTTACAGTAAATGTGACACACATGCAAAAGAATAGCAAATCAGGAATGACAAACACTTTTTTACACAACTGTATATAGCAACATAGGCTATATTGGATATGTGTGGTTGCCGTGAAAAAATAGATACCACACAGTGAAGGAGGATTTAACTATTCTTTTTAGATGTTCATTGCCGAAAGAGAATTAACTAAGATTTATGTTTACACCATGGTTTCCAAGCATTTTTGGCTTATTGGTTTTGCAGGAAGCAGCAGAGTTTGTAAGGCGTCACAGATTGGAATCTGTGATCCTCCACACTGCAGCTGAAGGCCTTGGATTTGCGTATAATGAGCCAGTAAGTAAAAATACAGAAGAATTGTCTACTAGTCAAGGTCCACTCCAAAGCTTGAAATGTTAGGTTGACTTCAGATATAAACTATGTTACACCCCTTCCTTTGTCATTCTCATAAGTACATAAGCAGGGCTCTATTACAGAGGGACCATGGAGTGCATGAGTATACCTTTAGTGTATATTAGTTCTGTTTAATGTGAAAGTATCCCAGAACAATTTCAGCTTTTCTCTTACAGAATCTACTCCTATTTAGTAGTCCACTAACATTCTTACCAAATTTGAATGTCCCAAATCAGGACATTTCAGCATCACACTTGGAACCACCTAGGAACAACCATAGACACCCAAGTGCACCAACAAATTGACAACTTTAGGCTGGGTTTAGGCTTTACCCCTTTTGGAAGTCAGACTTTGGGACTGTCCTGGTAAAATATGGTCTGGTGGCAAGTTGACACCTTAATGGTGCTTAATTGTGCTATCTAAACCCAACAACCTCTTAAATCAAATCTGTCACCACAGTCATCATCTGCATATGTTTCTAAAGACCTGCTATAGCTAATGTATTTACTCTGAAATTCATGTGAATGACTCCCTGATAATAAAATAACCAATTCATCAGTCCAGCTAGGAGAAATATGTTAATTTTAATATCATGCAGGTAAACTGATAAAAGACAGTGCTGAGGGAAAAGTAAATAGCACCCTCATAATGGACTGTATACTATAGTTAACACAATGCTACATCAGCAACCATCAGAGTTTACAATGATCATGGATGGTTAACCCCCAGGTGTCATTATGTATAAAAAATCATGGTTAACATAGGGCTTTGGTTTATCTTTCTCTTTAACCCCATAAGCACCACATGATTGTGATGACGACGAGGTCCCAATAATTGCAAAGTAATGGCCTAGGGGTATGGTGGCATATCAGTGTCAAATAGGCAAAATGTCAGTGTTATACAGAAGTACTGTAATGTATCAGACCATCAGTCAAAGCATTAAAAGTCCCATAATAAGACCAAGTAAAACAAAAATATTTCCTAACAATATAAAACAAAAGCCCCCAAAAATTATTTTAAAAAAGTCCAAAACATGATTTGTCATTATAAACCATGTTTTTTATGCAGAGCCAAAAATTAACAAAACCAAAATGTACACATAATTGGTGTTGGAAAGAAATAAATTATAAACCTACTCTTTAGGGGCTCGCCAGATATATAGAGCCATTTCAGAATTATTACCACATCAGATTTGAAAACCAGGTCTTGGATATAGAAGGGGTTTTCTAAAGTTATCTCTTAAGTGTTATGACTGCTAAAGCACATTCACACTGGTAGCATACAAATACTTGAACCTGGAAAATGCCTTCTTTGACCCTGGTCTGTCTCTGCCTGACTGCGGAGTTTGGCACCCTAAGATAATGCAATAGCGCCCCTTGAATGTCCTTAGCAGCTCCTAGTATTGCTAGCAATTCCCTAAGGAATAAAGGAATCACACATGAAACAACTTTATCCAACTTAAACCACAGCAAAGTGAATGAATCCAACAAAGACTATCACCAGCAGGGGAAGGTACAGTGCCTTGCGAAAGTATTCGACTCAATGGAACTTTTCAACCTTTTCCCACATTTCATGCTTCAAACATAAAGATACCAAATGTAAATTTTTGGTGAAGAATCAACAACAAGTGGAACACAATTGTGAAGTTGAACGAAATTTATTGGTTATTTAAAATTTTTGTGGAAATTCAAAAACTGAAAAGTGGGGCATGCAATATTATTCGGCCCCTTTAACTTAATACTTTATTGGGCCACCTTTTGCTGCGATTACAGCTGCAAGTCACTTGGGGTATGTCTCTATCAGTTTTGTACATCGAGACACTGAAATTCTTGCCCATTCTTCCTTGGCAAACAGCTCGAGCTCAGTGAGGTTTGATGGAGATCATTTGTGAACAGCAGTTTTCAGCTCTTTCCACAGATTCTCGATTGGATTGAGGTCTGGACTTTGACTTGGCCATTCTAACACCTGGATACATTTATTTGTGAACCATTCCATTGTAGATTTTGCTTTATGTTTGGGATCATTGTCTTGTTGGAAGACAAATCTCCGTCCCAGTCTCAGGTCTTTTTCAGACTCCAACAGGTTTTCTTCAAGAATGGTCCTGTATTTGGTTTCATCCATCTTCCCATCAATTTTAACCATCTTCCCTGTCCCTGCTGAAGAAAAGCAGGCCCAAACCATGATGCTGGCACCACCATGTTTGACAGTGGGGATGGTGTGTTCAGGGTGATGAGCTGTGTTGCCATTACGCCAAACATATCGTTTTGCATTGTTGCCAAAAAGTTCTATTTTGGTTTCATCTGACCAGAGCACCTTCTTCCACATGTTTGGTGTGTCTCCTAGGTGGCTTTTTGCAAACTTTAAACAACACTTTTTATGTATATCTTTGAGAAATGGCTTTCTTCTTGCCACTCTTCCATAAAGGCCAGGTTTGTGCAGTGTATGACTGATTGTTGTCCTATGAACAGACTGTCCCACCTCAGCTGTAGATCTCTGCAGTTCATCCAGAGTGATCACGGGCCTCTTGGCTGCATCTCTGATCAGTTTTCTCCTTGTTTGAGATGAAAATTTAGAGGGACGGCCGTGTCTTGGTAGATTTGCAGTGGTATGATACTCCTTCCATTTCAATATGATCACTTGCATAGTACTCCTTGGGATGTTTAAAGTTTTGGAAATCATTTTGTATCCAAATCTGGCATTAAACTTCTCCACAACAGTATCAAGGGACCTGCCTGTTGTGTTCCTTGGTCTTCATGACGCTCTCTGTGCTTCAAATAGAGCCCTGAGACTATCACAGAGCAGGTACATTTATACGGAGACTTGATTTCCCACAGGTTGATTATATTTATCATCATTAGGCATTTAGGACAGCATTGGATCATTCAGAGATCCACAATGAACTTCTGGAGTGAGTTTGCTGCACTGAAAGTAAAGGGGTCGAATAATATTGCACGCCCCACTTTTCAGTTTTTGAATTTCAACAGAAATTTAAAACAACCAATAAATTTCATTCAACTTTACAATTGTGTTCCACTTGTTGTTGATTATTCACCAAAAATTTACATTTGGTATCTTTATGTTTGAAGCATGATATGTGAGAAAAGGTTGAAAAGTTCCAGGGAGCCGAATACTTTCCAAAGTATATAAATCTGCACCCAAACGTTGATAGGGCAGACAAATTAAATGAAAAACACCCACAGAAATAGACGCCGACCACAAAACACAGGATCAAGTGTTCAAAACCAAACGCATGACCGTACCACCCCCTTCTACAAGGGGCCACTGGACCCAACGAGATATTCAACTGCTGACACTGCAGATAGAACTCCCTCACTAGGCAATTGGCATGAAAGTCTTTAACAGTCTTTAAACCCTTCCCGACCTGTGACACAGCGTATGAGTCATGAAAGTCGGTGCCAATCCGACCTGAGACACATATGCTGTGTTACAGAATGATCGTGTCCCTGCAGATCGGGTGAAAGGGTTAACTTCAATTTCACCCGATCTGCAGGGACAGGGGGAGTAGTGCTTCAGCCCGGTTGAGTGGCTTTGCTCCCCCGGTGGCTATGATCGCTCTGATTGCCTGTTGAAAGTGATGTTTCACTCTCACTTTCAATCAGAGCAATCGTAATATTTCACCAATAAAAATTGGGGAAATATTACAATCCAGCCATGGCCAATGCTGCAATATCATCGGCCATGGCTGGAAACCGCGATCTGCCCCAGCCTTCCTTCAGACTTTTTAAGAAGAGAATCAAGGAGGGAGTTATTAATCCTTCATGCAACTAAGGCCTCTTTCACACTTCCGTCTTTCACAATCCATTGTTTTTTGAGAATGCAGGATCCTGCAAAAAAGTTTGCAGGATCCTGCATTTTCTCATAGACTCGTATTAGCGACGGATTGTGACGGATGACCATCCGTTTCATCCGTCTTTCACTGGATCCTGCATTAAAAAATGGTCCGTTGGGCAGAGAAAACGTTCAGAGGAACGTTTTTTCTGCACATCGGAAAATCGGTCAGCGACGCATCCTGCGCTGCCCGTCACTGGCTACAATAGTAGTCTATGGGCGCCGGATGCGTCGCTGCCTGTGAAAAGCAGGAATCCAGCGACAAGTCCCGCCTTTTCAAAGAGAGCATGCGTGGAAGAATTTCCCATCAGGGAAATTCTCTCTCGCTTGCTCTCTTTCTCTTTTTACTATTGATTCTGCCTATGCAGCATCAATAGTAACAAGATAGAATGTTAAAAATAATAATAAAAAAAATCGCAATATTCTCACCATCTCGCGAGATTTCGCAATGTATTACTAGGAAGTAACGCTAGGTGCCAGGAACATCGGTGACGCTGTGCGGGAACGCCGGTAGGTGAGAATATTGCGATTTAAAAAAAAAAAATTTTTTAGCCTGGTTTTTGTGTATGCGTTTTTGCAGCGGAAAACCGCTGCTAAGACGCATGCACAACAGGTGCACATAGGCTCGACAGGTCCATCAGAAAGACCGGCCCAGTGCACACATTTTCCATAATCTGCACAGGATTTGTCATTTCAACGTCTTGACGGATCCTGTGAAGATTTGAAAGACGGAAGTGTGAAAGAAGCCTAAGTGATGAAGCTTACGCATCACCGGATTAATGATCTTGATTATCTTAGAAGGTCCAACAAATTTAGGAGCATACTTTCTAGATGGAATTTTAAGACAGAGTTTTAGAGGATACATTGGGTACGGAAAGTATTCAGACTCCTTTACATTTTTCAGTCTTTGTGTCATTGCAGCCATTTACCAAACGGCTGCAATGAAACGAATAGTGAAAAATTGAAAGGTGTCTGAATACTTTCCGTACAGACTGTAACTAGACAAAATCTTCCACCCTGGAGCAAAAGCTAAAAGCTAGCTACAAACTGGATTCCTCTATCGGAAATGATATTTTTAGGAACACCGTGTAACTTAACGATGTGAAAGATAAACAATGCAACTAAACATTTAGCCGTAGGGACCAAGTAAACCATCTTGCCAAAATCGTCCACCACCATCCACACCACAGTATTACCACCAAAATTAGGCAAATCCGTGACAAAATCCATAGACAATGCACTTCTCATATTCTGGTGAATAGTAGGACTGTAGGATTAGAAAAACTATAACGCCCAGCAGAAATTCTGCTGTAACGCATTTAGCTATCAGTGGCTTCTGAAGTATAACCAAAGAAATGAGCCGGAGCATAAGTTGATAAACATGCAATGTGTATGAGTACGTTCACACTGTGGCAATTTCACAGATAAAACCCAAGGAAAAAAACAAAAATATATACTCTGTAGTAAGTAAATAGTACATGTAAATAATGTAGGGTACTTAACTAACACTAACACTATGTTGATTTTAAAAAAAAGCGCCAAATACATTCCACCGCGACAAGGTGTACACAATTGGGACCATCTTTTCCTTTGTCTAGTATTAAAACCTTACCTTGTTTCAGGCAACATTTTTGTAGATAAGGGAAGATCAGGACATAGGCCTGACTGTTCAGACACCTGACCATGGGAAGCTGTATATATGAAATGCCTAGCTCAGAAAGGGGGAATTAGTCTGTGTAGCTTCCCATGGGCAGGTGTATGAACTGTCAGTGCAAATGAAGAAGCACACGGTTTGGAAAAATAAGAGCTATGATGTTGGGATTTGGGAATTATTTTTCTATATGATTGATAACAACAGCTTGGTCAGGTTCTGAGAAGGAGGGGGAGAGAGGTAAGCAGATAATAACTGCTCTACAGAAATGACTGAGCTGGAGAAAGGTGACTTGGATGTTAGAGGTTAACTTTTATCCTGAAATTTAGATACTGCGCAGATTCGATCAGAGTCTGGGGAAGCACTTGCGGCTGAGCTTCATGGAAACCTGCTGTGGTAGATCGGCTCACTCGACTGCACACGGAGGTAGTCACAGGACAACTGCATCTTTAAGGATGCACTTGGTTTATTTTATATAGTATAAACCAAGTTTTAAGCACAAAATAAACACGGCCTTCTGGGCAAAACAGCAAAACAAGCTGTAGCACTACTTGCAGTCCTTCCATTAGTAGGGGTCAGTCCACTCTTAATTAGCAATGTCCTTTAACAAGCACCACATACACAAACACTTTCCTGGAGTCTTCCTCACCAGATACTCAACAACTCAGACTGCACCTGGAGTTCATCTATTTAAGCCCAGACCATGTGACTCCTCACACATGTGACTGATCACATAACTGTGACACCACACAGGTCCTGTCGGCACACGGCCCAGCTCTGCAGGTGGAGATAAGGTGGACAACCTCCCACCCGCTCTGTGGTTGTCCACATAAAGACCAGCCTATTATGCAACTTATCTTAAGCCTCACGACACTTAATGTGCTGGAGGATTTTATATCACTGACGCTATTAGGCATTGTGAAACATATCTCCAGAACTTTACCAGTGACTTTGTCACACTGCATACATTATGAAAGTCAAAAGCTCTAATTGCAGGAGAAGATAGAAGAAGCGACTCAACTGCAATCTTGTTTATTTTTATGACCATTAAAGAAATTTGATAAAGTGAAAAGACCAAAATAGACTTTGTCCAATAGAAATTAAATGTTTGTTCAAATGTAGTCTCTCCTGAAGATTGACAGTTGAGCAGCTGGACCAAACTAAGAACTCTCTCAAGATGTGGAGAAGCCGGAGGGAACTGAGGCTGGTCAGATGCAGTGATTCTGTCAGTTTCAGAGTTTTGCAAGCAGACTCTAAAGCATAGAGCCTATAAGTGGTGCATGCTCCTTGCCTAAGAATCTGGCCACTCTGAGACCGCAGGGTGGCTGGTTACCTTGGTAATGAACTGTACCCTATAAAATTAAAATCCCCCCAATATTAGGAATGGGATCAGAGAGGATTTTTAATATAAGGTAAATTGCAAAGATGCTTCTTTTTCCAAAAACTTTACAATTTTACCCATTACAGAACTTTTGACAACAAATGTAACAAAGTCACACAGATACATATCACATGAATAAGGCATTCAATAGTCAGTGTTTTATACCTCATAAGTATGTAAATTGTCTCTTCATTGAAAAAGAGAACTTGAACTCTAGTGCCAGCTTTTGGAAGTAGCAAAAATAAACATCAATATTGACCCTTTTGCGAACCTTGCCACATGACTTGGCCAAACCAGAATCTCAATTTGTAGACACTTGTTTCGAGATGTTGCCCCTCCTGAGTGCAAAGCATGAGATCTGATTTGGCTGTAAGAGAGGCCTCTAAATTTCAATTAACTTGTCCCAACATTTACCGCTACGACTGACAATAGGCATCTGAACTCGAAAACTCAAAAATCATTACCTTGGTGGGACAAATGCTGGATATTTTTTCCTCCAAAGGATGATGGATTGGCTAGTTTAACAGCATAATTAAAACAGTTTTCTTTTAAATCGAACTGAAGTGAAGTACTAATTCTTTCCTCCCCCTCTGTAACATCTGTGATAGGAGCGCACTTGTAGAGTGAGATATCGCGGCTCATCTGACAGCAGCATTGCTCAAAGCATATGTGTGCTGCAATATCTCCACAGAATAAATTCCTATAAAGAGCTCTGAAATGCTTTCATCTTTAAAGAATGTAGGTGAAGAAGGGGCCTCTCCACACCAATGCTTGACTTAGCTCAATAGTTCCAGTTCAGTGTCTAGCAGAGCAGAACGTATTGTAATAAGGCAGCCATTCTCTACCTCATTCTACAGATTGCAGTATGACCAGAGCAAAGTGGACATTAATGTGGCATGAAAACCAGGAGTTACAGAAACTAATTCATAGCTATTGTTCCAGCTGAGCTGTAATCTGTTCTGTCGGAGATGTATTCACTCTGAGATGTCTTAAGGAAGCGCTCGTATCCACAGGCGGTGGTGACACAAAAGCCGTTTTATAGTTTGCTGTCTGTGCCAGATCATAGATAGTACAATGATTGTTTTTAGAATTGCACCATTCCATCTGTTTGCGTTAAAAATTATATTCTGTCCTGGGGACTATAGACTAAAGGTACCGTCACATTAAGTGATGCTGCAGCAATAGAGGCAACGATGCCGATCGCTGCAGCGTCGCTGTTTCGTCATTGTGTGGTTGCTGGAGAGCTGTCACACAGACAGCTCTCCAGCGACCAACGATGCCGAAGTCCCCTGGTAACCAGGGTAAACATCGGGTTACTAAGCACAGGGCTGCGCTTAGTAACCTGATGTTTACCCTGGTTACCATTTTAAAAGTTAAAAAAAACAAACACTACATACTTACATTCCGGTGTTTGTCCCCTCGCCATCAGCTTCCCGCACTGTGTCAGCGCCGGCCGGCCGTAAAGCAGAGCGGTGACGTCACCGCTGTGCTCTACTTTACGGCCGGCTGGCGCTGACACAGTGCGGGAAGCTAACGGCGAGGGGACGCGACAGACCCTGGAATGTAAGTATGTTACCCTGGTTACAAGTGAAGACATCGCTGGATCGGCGTCACACACGCTGATTCAGCGATGTCTGCAGGGAGTCCAGCGACGAAATAAAGTTCTGGCCTTCTAGCTCCGACCAGCGATCTCACAGCGGGATCCAGATCGCTGCTGCGTGTCAAACACAACGATATCGCTATCCAGGATGCTGCAACGTCACAGATCGCTATCGTTATCGTTCTAAAGTCGCTCAGTGTGAAGGTACCTTAACACAATGTTAGCTAGTACGCACACCAATGTTCAGAATGAAACAGTCATGGCAGCCTACAATATGCTCTTCACACTATTGTCTGGAGATTTCTTTAATTAAAAAGGACTTAAAAGTTATGGGAAGATAAAAATTAACTTTACCAAAATGAGAGCAAAATGTGGTGAAATTCTCTTTTCCTTTAAGGGGTTTATCAGGTCTAACATGTTGATGACCTGAGTACTCCATGAGTAAGGACTGAGATTCAGTTTGAAATGTCTTGGAAAAGCTCTTGTATTAATATTTTTCTATAGTATTGGGAATATTGTGCTTTACTCAACTCTATAAATAAAATTTTACCAATTTTTCATCCATAAACGGCTGTATATCCCTACCTTATCCTTATTGTTACCACCAAGCAGGTGGTTCTCATCCGTGCCGAGGATTTGCTGGCTATTCCAATGTGGGTGAGCTGGATCACACTTTATCTTTTAGATGGAGTGCTTTGTTTTAACATAACTTTATTCGTTCGTGAGTTATTTACAAGTTTATGACCACTTATAAAATGTGCTCAAAGTGCTGCCCATTGTGTTGGATTGTCAGTGCAACACCACAGAAGAAATGCTAGCACAGGCTTCCAGTATCTGTTGTTCCAGATACTGCACATCTGGTATCTTCACAGCATAGACAATTGCCTTCAGATGACCCCAAAGATAAAAGTCTAAGGGGGTCAGATCGGGAGACCTTGGTGGCCATTCAACTGGCCCATGACGACCAATCCACTTTCCAGGAATCTGTTCATGTAGGAATGCTTGGACCTGACACCCATAATGTGGCGATGCACCATCTTGCTGGAAAAACTCAGGGAACGTGCCATCTTCAGCGCATAAAGAGGGCAACACATAGTCATGTTGCAACTTCAGATATCCCGATCTGACCCCCTCAGACAATGGGACAAGCGATTCTCTATATAAATTTATATATATAAATCTTCTCTTATTATAAATTTATCAAAAGAGATTTACAAACCGTGTGAATCATTCACCAGTGCATTCCAATGAGCATGAAACTGCTAAATACACAGCACAATACAAATCGTACCACTTGGGTAGGTGAATTTACCTCAAATCCTTCCAGGAGCCAGAAGTTTTTTGTTAATTCTCAAATAAGTAATAAGATGTCTCTGTGTATTATGTAATTTAAATAAAACAAGAAGATACAGCTGCTTCTACAGGGATACTTTAGAACAGGAGAACATGGGTACATTTAAAGGGAGTTTGTCACCAGGTTTTTGTTATGTAATCTGAAGAAAGCATGAGGTAGAGCTTAAAACACAAAATTCAACCATGTGTCACATGTCAGGCTGTGTGCTGTTGTTTATTTACACTGACGGTTTTATCACCTGGTGATTATCATTGCTGTGACTAGCTGAAGCACCCTTGAAAATTTGACTCCACCCCTCCTGCGATAAGCACCTCAATGTCTAGGTACTTTGTACACAGAGAGCCTGGTGTGGGCGGGGTAAGCTTTTGAGCTCTGCTACATGCTAAATCTAAAAGCTCTGATTGTGTTGCAACTGCTGCACCCAGTAAACTAAGTGATACATCATTAGATTCCTGGTCTTTTTCTAGCCATTATGCAGCTCTCAGATGAGGTAGCAAAAATCTGGTGACAAATTCCTGTTAATATGTTAATCTATAAGAAGATGACATAGCTGGTTATAAAAAGGTTAATGTGTAAAAGAAGGAATCAGCTGCCTGTAAAAGTATAAACTGAGTTTCTTATATATTGTATACAGACAACTATCCACAAAAGGCTGTGACAGGATTCACCTCAGTTATTGTTTCTAAGTTTCTCCTGCTGCTCCATAACATGATTGCCTCTATATAATTGCATACACCATGAATTAAGAGACGGCAGTGAGATAGCAGCACATATCTTTCCTGTTTTTTATGCTGCACACTCCCAGTCTTCAGTCTCCCATTCCGAAAGGTCTATAGCTAATTTCTATTTCACCCCCAATTCATTATAAGTCTCTGCACTGTGTCATCTCCCCCTCCAATTCTTTGAGTCCATATTCCTTCTCCCACTTCACAACTAATTATGAGTCCCTGAATAGAGTCCTCTTCTTCTCCCCAATTCTTTATAAGTCCCTGTATAGTGTCCTCTTCTTCTCCCCAATTCATTATAAGTCCCTGTATAGTGTCCTCTTCTTCTCCCCAATTCATTATAAGTCCCTGTATAGCGTCCTCTTCTTCTCCCCAATTCATTATTAAATCCCTGTATAGCGTCCTCTTCTTCTCCCCAATTCATTATAAGTCCCTGTATAGTGTCCTCTTCTTCTCCCCAATTCATTATAAGTCCCTGTATAGCGTCCTCTTCTTCTCCCCAATTCATTATAAGTCCCTGTATAGCGTCCTCTTCTTCTCCCCAATTCATTATAAGTCCCTGTATAGCGTCCTCTTCTTCTCCCCAATTCATTATAAGTCCCTGTATAGAGTCCTCTTCTTCTCCCCAATTCATTATAAGTCCCTGTATAGTGTCCTCTTCTTCTCCCCAATTCATTATAAGTCCCTGTATAGCGTCCTCTTCTTCTCCCCAATTCATTATAAGTCCCTGTATAGTGTCCTCTTCTTCTCCCCAATTCATTATAAGTCCCTGTATAGTGTCCTCTTCTCCCCAATTCATTATAAGTCCCTGTATAGTGTCCTCCTCTTCTCCCCAATTCATTATAAGTCCCTGTATAGTGTCCTCTTCTTCTCCCCAATTCATTATAAGTCCCTGTATAGCGTCCTCTTCTTCTCCCCAATTCATTATTAAATCCCTGTATAGTGTCCTCTTCTTCTCCCCAATTCATTATAAGTCCCTGTATAGTGTCCTCTTCTTCTCCCCAATTCATTATAAGTCCCTGTATAGCGTCCTCTTCTTCTCCCCAATTCATTATAAGTCCCTGTATACTGTCATCTTCTTCTCCCCAATTCATTATAAGTCCCTGTATAGCGTCCTCTTCTTCTCCCCAATTCATTATAAGTCCCTGTATAGCGTCCTCTTCTTCTCCCCAATTCATTATAAGTCCCTGTATAGAGTCCTCTTCTTCTCCCCAATTCATTATAAGTCCCTGTATAGTGTCCTCTTCTTCTCCCCAATTCATTATAAGTCCCTGTATAGCGTCCTCTTCTTCTCCCCAATTCATTATAAGTCCCTGTATAGCGTCCTCTTCTTCTCCCCAATTCATTATAAGTCCCTGTATAGTGTCCTCTTCTTCTCCCCAATTCATTATAAGTCCCTGTATAGTGTCCTCTTCTCCCCAATTCATTATAAGTCCCTGTATAGTGTCCTCTTCTTCTCCCCAATTCATTATAAGTCCCTGTATAGCGTCCTCTTCTTCTCCCCAATTCATTATAAGTCCCTGTATAGCGTCCTCTTCTTCTCCCCAATTCATTATAAGTCCCTGTATAGCGTCCTCTTCTTCTCCCCAATTCATTATAAGTCCCTGTATAGAGTCCTCTTCTTCTCCCCAATTCATTATAAGTCCCTGTATAGCGTCCTCTTCTTCTCCCCAATTCATTATAAGTCCCTGTATAGCGTCCTCTTCTTCTCCCCAATTCATTATAAGTCCCTGTATAGCGTCCTCTTCTTCTCCCCAATTCATTATAAGTCCCTGTATAGTGTCCTCTTCTTCTCCCCAATTCATTATAAGTCCCTGTATAGCGTCCTCTTCTTCTCCCCAATTCATTATTAAATCCCTGTATAGCGTCCTCTTCTTCTCCCCAATTCATTATAAGTCCCTGTATAGTGTCCTCTTCTTCTCCCCAATTCATTATAAGTCCCTGTATAGCGTCCTCTTCTTCTCCCCAATTCATTATAAGTCCCTGTATAGCGTCCTCTTCTTCTCCCCAATTCATTATAAGTCCCTGTATAGCGTCCTCTTCTTCTCCCCAATTCATTATAAGTCCCTGTATAGAGTCCTCTTCTTCTCCCCAATTCATTATAAGTCCCTGTATAGCGTCCTCTTCTTCTCCCCAATTCATTATAAGTCCCTGTATAGCGTCCTCTTCTTCTCCCCAATTCATTATAAGTCCCTGTATAGCGTCCTCTTCTTCTCCCCAATTCATTATAAGTCCCTGTATAGTGTCCTCTTCTTCTCCCCAATTCATTATAAGTCCCTGTATAGTGTCCTCTTCTCCCCAATTCATTATAAGTCCCTGTATAGTGTCCTCCTCTTCTCCCCAATTCATTATAAGTCCCTGTATAGTGTCCTCTTCTTCTCCCCAATTCATTATAAGTCCCTGTATAGAGTCCTCTTCTTCTCCCCAATTCATTATAAGTCCCTGTATGGCGTCCTCTTCTTCTCCCCAATTCATTATAAGTCCCTGTATGGCGTCCTCTTCTTCTCCCCAATTCATTATAAGTCCCTGTATAGTGTCCTCTTCTTCTCCCCAATTCATTATAAGTCCCTGTATAGAGTCCTCTTCTTCTCCCCAATTCATTATAAGTCCCTGTATGGCGTCCTCTTCTTCTCCCCAATTCATTATAAGTCCCTGTATGGCGTCCTCTTCTTCTCCCCAATTCATTATAAGTCCCTGTATAGTGTCCTCTACTTCTCCCCAATTCATTATAAGTCCCTGTATAGAGTCCTCTTCTTCTCCCCAATTCATTATAAGTCCCTGTATAGAGTCCTCTTCTTCTCCCCAATTCATTATAAGTCCCTGTATAGAGTCCTCTTCTTCTCCCCAATTCATTATAAGTCCCTGTATAGAGTCCTCTTCTTCTCCCCAATTCATTATAAGTCCCTGTATAGAGTCCTCTTCTTCTCCCCAATTCATTATAAGTCCCTGTATAGTGTCCCCTTCTTCCTTGAGTAATTCAAGTAACGTGTGCCCAGTACTGCTGAGATATGAAGGTGGTGACCAGTCCAAGCCTGCCCTGGACTCATCCACTGTATATTCTAGCACCCATAGACTGTTTCTCTATGTGTCTCATTCTACAGGATTTTATGGCCGGTAGATGATAGGGTTCGGCTTGCTTCGATGCTCAAACGTGTGTAATGGATACACTTTCAGATTAAGTAGTGCTCTGTTTCATAAAAGGAAAAGTCGATGCGCTTCTGGCTCAAACTGATCCTGGAAATAAAAAATGTTTGACATTGTTGACCAGTTTTGAGAAAAGCATTGATTTTTCGCCAAGGTGTGTACTATAACCACAACAATGACAGCTGCCAGCCATTTCAAATGGATGCTTTCCCTGTAAAGCGCTTCCCCTATGTATTTTCCATTTAGGTCTCGTACATTTGAATACAGTTTTACAAAGCCTTTTTCCTTGAGTTCATCAGGCACAAACAAGCATGTTAGTGTCCGCATGGTTGGGTTGAACAAGAAGGCGCCAAGAGCCACATATTGTGCACTCCTGTCCTGGAGTCTAATATGGTGTTTTGTAGAAGATCGATATGGAAAATGATTAAGATAAGGTAAAAGACAGATTTGTAATAATTTCCTGTTTTACATCATACAGGACTTTTGGGTCACCGGTGGAGATCGACAAGATGAAAACCGGTACGTCACATTCAAAATTAGTTACATTTTTATTCACAAGTTCTTCAAAATTCTAATATATTTTAGTTTCTAACAAGTTTCCAGAATTCTCACTTTTGACTCAAGCA
Source organism: Ranitomeya imitator (assembly GCF_032444005.1). Lineage (NCBI taxonomy): Eukaryota > Metazoa > Chordata > Amphibia > Anura > Dendrobatidae > Ranitomeya > Ranitomeya imitator. The sequence goes on along the minus strand of NC_091286.1, from coordinate 426,780,661 downwards.
AATTCAAGCAGGAGAAGCGTTGGGGCTCCTATACTGTACAATGCATAGTACAGATCCATAATACGAGATACATACCCTGCCGCGAGCCCATCGTGTATTTCAGCGTGCCTCTGATTTCATACTGATGTTACTGATTCATATAAACTCATTAACCAATTATGGCATGGGTCGCTAGAAGCCTCTAAGAGCGTGTGCACACAATGTCTCTTGGCCGTGTTTTTCCTGAAGCATCTTCTTTGACATCCTTGTGTTTACTTCTGCCAGTTTCTTTTTTTCGGTAAATGTTTTCATCAGTAGCCTGAAAAATGGTCAGGTCACTTCTTTTGCTGTTTCATGGCCTTTGAAGCAGATAAAAGAAGCTCACAAATGCTGAATATTTGCACACAAGTCATTTTGACATTGCTCTGCATGTGTTCATTTTTTTAGCATTTGTTGAAGTTTTATTTTCAGACAGATTCCAAGCGGAATTGTCCTGAAAAATACATAGTGTGCACATGCCCTAAGGGAAAATGTCTTGGCACTGGAAATGCTGAACACCAACTATGGCATAGTTTCTTAGACCTGTATAGTTTTTCTGCATTGATTTGTAAAGAAGAATGGTTCCATTAACTGACAGTAAACACAGGGGCCGATTCATGAAGATCAGTGTTGCTCACCCAGTCTTTATGGGGGGTATGCTGGAACCAGACGCTCCTGATTCATTATGTGGTGTGCACCTCTTCAGCACTTTGAAGAGTCTAAATAGTGGCATGATCTCCTTTTGTGTGCTACAAGAGAAATCTAATAATAATAATAATAATTTTATTTATATAGTCCCAACATATTCCGCAGCGCTTTACAAATTATAGAGGGGACTTGTACAGACAATAGACATTACAGCATAACAGAAATCACAGTTCAAAATAGATACCAAGAGGAGTGAGGGCCCTGCTCGCAAGCTTACACTCAGGTACTGAAGTGAGATTTCTGGCATAGGGAACGCCACAGCATGTCATGAATTACACGAGTTGTGGTTTTCCACCCCCACCATGCCCCCATTCTAGTTTTTGTTCATATACTGTAGTCTGGTGGCATATATGCATTACACGAGATGCTGGGGGCATATATCCATCACAGGAGATGCTGGGGGCACATTTGCATCACAGGAGGGGATGGGGGCATATAGGCATCACAGAAGGGGCTGGGGGCATAACGCATCACAGGAGTGGCTGGGGGCATATATGCATCACAGGAAGGGCTGTGGGCATATACATATCACAGGATGGCCTGGGGACATACAGTCATGGCCAAAAGTATTGACACCCCTGCAATTCTGTCAGATAATACTTATTTTCTTCCTGAAAATGATTGCAAACACAAATTATTTGGTATTATTATCTTCATTTAATTTGTCTTAAATGAAAAAACACAAAAAGACTTGTCCTAAAGCCAAATTGGATATAATTCCACACCAAACATAAAAAAGGGTCTGGACAAAAGTATTGGCACCCTTCAAAAAATCATGTGATGCTTCTCTAATTTGTGTAATTAACAGCACCTGTAACTTACCTGTGGCACCTAACAGGTGTTGGCAATAACTAAATCACACTTGCAGCCAGTTGACATGGATTAAAGTTGACTCAACCTCTGTCTTGTGTCCTTGTGTGTTCCACATTGAGCAAGGAGAAAAGAAAGAAGACCGAAGAAATGTCTGAGGACTTGAGAAACCAAATTGTGAGGAAGCATGAGCAATCTCAAGGCTACAAGTCCATCTCCAAAGACCTGAATGTTCCTGTGTCTACCGTGCGCAGTCTCATCAAGAAGTTTAAAGCCCATGGCACTGTGGCTAACCTCCCTAGATGTGGATGGAAAAGAAAAATTGACAAGAGATTTCAACGCAAGATTGTGCGGATGTTGGATAAAGAACCTCGACTAACATCCAAACAAGTTCAAGCTGCCCTGCAGTCCGAGGGTACAACAGTGTCAACCCGTACTATCCGTCGGCGTCTGAATGAAAAGGGACTGTATGGTAGGAGACCCAGGAAGACTCCACTTCTTACGCCGAGACATAAAAAAGCCTGGCTCGAGTTTGCCAAAACTTACCTGGAAAAGCCTAAATTGTTTTGGAAGAATGTCCTCTGGTCAGATGAGACAAAAGTAGAGCTTTTTGGGCAAAGGCATCAACATAGAGTTTACAGGAGAAAAAAAGAGGCATTCAAAGAAAAGAACATAGTCCTTACAGTCAAACATGGCAGAGGTTCCCTGATGTTTTGGGGTTGCTTTGCTGCCTCTGGCACTGGACTGCTTGACCATGTGCATGGCATTATGAAGTCTGAAGACTACCAACAAATTTTGCTGCATAATGTAGGGCCCAGTGTGAGAAAGCTGGGTCTCCCTCAGAGGTCATGGGTCTTCCAGCAGGACAATGACCCAAAACACACTTCAAAAAGCACTAGATAATGGTTTGAGAGAAAGCACTGGAGACTTCTAAGGTGGCCAGCAATGAGTCCAGACCTGAATCCCATAGAACACCTATGGAGAGATCTAAAAATGGCATTTTGGAGAAGGCACCCTTCAAATATCAGGGACCTGGAGCAATTTGCCAAAGAAGAATGGTCTAAAATTCCAGCAGAGCATTGTAAGAAACTCATTGATGGTTACCGGAAGCGGTTGGTCACAGTTATTTTGGCTAAAGGTTGTGCAACCAAGTATTAGGCTGAGGGTGCCAATACTTTTGTCTGGCCCATTTTTTGAGTTTTGTCTGAAATGATCAACGTTTTGCTTTTTGCTTCATTCTCTTTTGTGTTTTTTCATTTAAGACAAATTAAATGAAGATAATAATACCAAAGAATTTGTGTTTGCAATCATTTTCAGGAAGAAACTGAGTATTATCTGACAGAATTGCAGGGGTGTCAATACTTTTGACCATGACTGTATACGCATCACAGGAGGAACTCGGCATATATGCATCACAGGAAGGGCTGTGGGCATATACATATCACAGGATGGCCTGGGGACATATATATACGCATCACAGGAGGAACTCGGCATATATGCATCACAGAAGGGTCTGGGTGCATATATGCATCGCAGGAGGGACTGGGGACATGTATACACATCACAGGAGGGACTGAGGCATATAAGCATCACAGGAGGGACTGAAGCATATAAGCTTCACAGGAGTGGCTGGGGGCATATACTCATCACAGGAGGGGCTGGGGGCATATACTCAGCACATGAGGGGCTGGGGGCATATACTCATCGTAGGACGGCTAGGGCATATATACGCATCACAGAAGGGGCTGGGGGAATATATACATCACAGGATGGGATGGGGCATATAGACATCACAGAGTGGGCTGGGGACTTATAGACATCACAGGAGGTTCTGGGGGCTTGGAGACATCACAGGAGGTTCTGGGGGCTTGTAGACATCACAGGAGGTTCTGGGGGCTTGTAGACATCATAGGAGGGGCTAGGGGCATATAGACATCACTGAATGAGCTTGGGGCATATAGACATCACAGGACAGGCTGGGGGCATATATACATCACAGGAGGGGCATATAAACATCACGGCATGGGCTGGAATCATGTAGATATCACAGGAGAGAATGGGAGCAAATAGACATCACAGGAGGGGCTGGGGGCACACAAACATCACAGGAGGGGCTGGGGGTATACAGACATCACAGGAGGGGTTGAGGGCATATAAACATCATAGAACGAGCTAGTAGCATAGAGACCTCACAGAATTTGCTGGGGGTATGTAGACTTCACAGGAGGGGTGTGGGGCATATAGACACTATAGGACAGGCTGTAGGCATATAGACATCATAGGGCAGGCTGGGTCATATAGACATCACAGAGTGAGATGGAGGCTATAGACATCACAGGAGGGGCCGTGGGCATATAGACATTAATGGATGGGCTGGGGGCATATAGACATCACTGGGGCTACCGCTGCTGTTGTTAGTGGGACAAACTGACTCCAGGGTATGTCAGCGTCTTGAGTGCACGCCCTGCCAGCATTCTGTACTGAATGCTGTGTTCATGTGCTTGCAGTCTCACAAGCAATTAAAGGGCCCACTTTTGGCAAAACACGTTTCCCACCCCTGATCTACAGGGTGGGCCTTTTATATGGATACACCTGGGTGGGCCGTTTATAAAGTTGGATCCTAAATGGCCAACTTCAAAATGGCCACCATTGTCTCCACCCATCTTGACAATTTTTCCCCCTCCCATATACTAATGTACCACAAACAGGAAGTTGATATCAGCAACCATTCCCATTTTATTTAGGTGTATCCATATACATGGCCTACCAAGGTGTATACATATAAATGGCCCACCCTGTATATTTTTGTCACAATGTAGCACCAGCCTAGTTTCACTGGCTCTCAAAAGCTCAGTCATACTACTAAATGTTAGTTTCTAACTATTGAATTCTGACATCAATTAATTATTTGACCGCAATATACCACCATTGCATTGATTCTGGTCACTAGATGGTTTAGCTCTAGATCTTCATTTCATGCTAAAATGACTCCTTTTGGTCCATTTAGTTACAGAGTTCCATCTGGATCTGAATTAATAGATGTCACTGGGCTCCTATCAGGCAAAAAAGCTATCCAGAAGATTGACAGAGAATTGAGAGAAGGTATGTGATAATTCTTAGAAGATCATAAACCTTACAATACAATGGCATAATAAATGCACCCCTGGTGTGCTGGCTTCCCCACTTCCATGAATTTAATCTTCAGATGGAACTGCCAACAAGCAAAGGCAAGGAGACCAGTTGGCGCTCCATTAGTAAGTGAGCATATTAGTATGTTTATTCTACATTTATTGAATCCTGCAATTAAACATATATTCATTTAATACTCTTTTATATGTTAGGGAACATCAACCCAAAATATTCTCATATACTTTCGATATTGGTCAGCTGAATACTTATTTATCCAACAGCTCTTGCTCAGTCTTTGCTCAGATGAACATGTATGTATTTTAATTGAAAGAGTCAAGGACCCCGTACACATTAAACGAACGATGGGCAAACTCTCTGGCATTGATGGGCTCCATGGAGAGTGTAATGTGTATGGGGGGGGGGGGGGGCTCCTGACTCTTCCCCAGCAGATGATGTAAGATTAGGCTATGGTTGGTCCTTTTGTTCTTGGAAAGATAAGCTGCCACCAGAAGAGTCTGACAGTGGCTCTCTTGTAGAGAACATTGGTGCACTTGGCAAAGCAAATGCTCCTCAATATGGAGGAGTCAAGAGAGATACCTGCTGGCTGAGAGACTGAATGATCGAGTAGACCATCAATTGCCCGACAGCTAACTATTGAGATTGGAGCCCTAAAACCCGTGACAGACACCTCCAGCAGCTTCTGATCTCCCTGCAAAGAAAAAATGATCATATCTTTTTTAACATTCTCAGTTTTTATCTATCCTACATCATTTACTAGGGAAGAGCTGGTTGAGAGGCCCACATACACTTTAGATGGTCAGCATGTCCTACTGAAATTTACATTATTTTACACAAACAGCAAAATTAAATAGACCTAGAAAAATTCTTCTTCAGCAGACATTGTATAAAGGTAGCAACTGAAAATAGCTAAACATGCAGTGTAAAGGTACTATATATTAAAGGGACTGCCTCATAAGGCAAACATTTTTATTTGGAAATCTGTGGGTCCAGCTTTACTTACCCTCAAAGAGTCTCATTAGCAATACATTTATGTAGCATTATATAATGTAGCATTGCAGATTGTATTGCCTGTTCAAATGAAGCATTCTGTCTGTTAGGGTATGTTTCCACGTGGTGTATTTGCTGTGGATTGGACGCTGCGTACAGCCGCAGCATCCAATCCGCAGCATCCAGATGTTACAGCATAGTGGATGGGATCTAAAGAAATCCCATATCCACGTGCGTACAAAAACACAGGTGGCAGACCTGCTTATAGGCATATGTGACACATCTGTAGAGAGCGCAGCATGTCTATGCAAGAAAAATAGCATCATTCTATGTATACGATGCGGTGATTCCGCACGTGTTCATTGAACACATGCGAAATCACCGCAAATACAAAATACCGACAGCGCTTTGGATGGAGCTGGGATCCGCTGCGTTCAAAGCGCTGCTGGTATGCCACGTGGAAACATATCCTAAGAGAGGCGTCCAAAGTAGGAACCTCTCAGTGAAAGTTCATCCTTATTCTCATTTGCACATGGAAGCACAAGAAGCAATGGAATGAAACTGAAAGAAAGAAGATACAGATTAGATATTAGAAAAAACTTTTTAACAGTGATGGTGATGAATGAGTGGAACAGGCTGCCACAAGAGATGGTGAGTAGTGATGAGCGAGTGTTCTCTGGTTACTCTGGTTATCCGAGCGTGCTCGGGTATTCTCCGAGTATTTGGGGCGTGCTCCAAGATTATGTTTGTGTCCCGCAGCTGCATGATTTGCGACTGCTAGACAGCCTAAACACATGCAGGGATTGCCTGTTTGTTAGGGAACCACCACATGTATTCAGGCTGTCAAGCAGCTGCAAATCATGCAGCCGCAGTTACTCAAACATACATAATCTACGAGCACACCCAAAATACTCGGAGAACACCCGAGCATGCTCGGAAAACCCGAGTAACGAGCACACACTCGCTCATCACTAGTGGTGAGTCCTACTTCAATGGAAGTCTTCAAACAGAAGCTGGACAGACATCTATCTGAGATGGTTTAGTGAATCCTGCATTGAGCAGGGGGTTGGACACGATGTTTCTGGAGGTCACTTCCAATTCTAAAATTCTATGATTCTATGAACTTATGATACAGCCTTTTTAAATATACAGATGTAACACAAATGCATAGTAACAGAAGGTAATCTCTCTTAGTGTATGTTCCCACGGTCAGTAAATGTTGCAGGTTGGATGCTGCGTACATCCGCAGCGTACTACCCGCAGTGGCCAGATGTCACAGCATAGTGGATGGAATTTCAAAAAAATACCATCTCCACTATGCGTGCATGGACGACTCCAGCTTCCCTGCGGAGACAGACATGCAGCGCGTCTTTATAGACCGCAGCATGTCTATTTATCTTGCTGAGACGCTCAGTCTCCGCAAGATAAATATCACCAGTGCAAAGTATTGGGCATGGTGAATCCGCACGGTTCAATGAAGACATGTGGAATCACCTGCGTTCAAATGCCAGCAGCGCTTTGGATGGAACGGACATGTGCCGCTTCCATAGTGCAGTCAAGTTAAGTGTTAAATTAGTCTATGTTCATAGGCAGCATTTTTTCTGAGATTTTTTCTGTAGTCAAAATCTGCTCTCTTGGCAGTAGAAATGCTGCATTCAGAATGCCCATTTTGAAGAGTTTTCATGGCGTTTTTGACATGACGTGTGTTTTGTCTACAAAACGCTTCATAAAGTTTTGTTCACCAAAAAATGCTTAAGAAACGCTGCAAAAACATTTATTGCAATGTTTTTAGACTTTGTCATTGCTCTCTATGGGTGAAAAAAACACTGCAAAATATCCTGCAGAAACGCTGAAAGAATTGACATTCTGCAGATTTGAAAAAACACTGCAGTTCTCAAATTCAGTCAGGAAAAAAATCAAGCATATGGAAAGAGTCTACGGAGCACATCTATGAGAAAGACTCGATGATAAGGGAGAATGGAAATGATAGTGAACCGAACATCTTGAAAGCCTAAGTTGTTGCTACGATAAAGCTTCTGGCAAACAACGAATCGCCTGGATGTTACAATATTCCATTAGAGCTATTAAAGTCTTCTAAAGCAGCAGTTGATGTCATCACGCATCTGTGTCAACAGATATGGACAACTGGTAAATGGCCCAAGGACTGGACAAGATCAGTGTTATTCATATGCCAAAGAAGGAAGATGCTATCGACTGTGGAAACTATCGGACTATTGTGCTCATACCTCATGACAGCAAAATACTACTGAAGATCCTACAAAGACAGTTACAGCCTTACTTTGTTCCTCTGGAAGCTCTTTTTTCCAGCAGTATTCAGAAAAGGCAAAGGAACATGGATGGATAATGGAAAAGGCCATAGAATACAACAAGGAGAACAATTTTTGCTTCAGTGATTACAGCAGAGCCTTCAACTGTGTTGATCACCAGAACCTTTGCAATACCATGAAGGATATGGATGTGCCAAACCATCTGGTCAGCATCATTAGGAACCTTTACATTTACCAAGAAGCAACAGCTGAAGCAGAACACAGCGACATGGCATTGTTCAAGGTAGAGCCAAGCGTCAGACTAGGCTGCATTTCTTTTCAATTTATATGCTGGAGCTATTTTCAGGAAGGCTGGACTTGCTGAAAAAGAAGGAATCAAAATTGCTTGTCGAATAATCAACAATCATAAATACACCGACGATGCGACATTAATAGCAAAAAGCGTAAATGGAGTGAAGGACTTATTATGTAGTGTCAAGATGGAAAGCTCGAACATGGGGCTCCTACTCAACACAAAGATATTGACCACTGTCAGGTACGACTGGGACACATTTGAGATGGACGGTGACGAACTGGAAGTTGTAAAGGATTTCAACCTACTTGGATCAATGATCATTTGAGATGCAGCAACGACAACAGAAGTCAATAGAAGAATAGCTATGGGTAGAGATGGGTGAACCTAAACAGTAAAGTGTGGGGTCCGTACCGAACACCTAGTGTCTGTGCACGGACCCTGAACACAGACTTCTCCAGTGACCATCTGTTGTTTGCCACTCTGTTATCTGCGTGACAGCACTGCAAACATAGGCTCTGATTGGTGGTAAGACTATTACTGCTAGTCACAGTGCTGCAGTTCCCACGTACCGGATGACAGTGTGAGCCAGTAGCTGTGACTGGTGGCTTTAAGGATAGTGCTCCCTTCATCAGTGTACGACTGCAGGCACTGATAACAGTGAGAGCAGGCACCATTGATATGAGGATTCATCAGCTAGCGCCTGTGCTATAAATAAATGGTAATAAAAAAATGTCATGGGGGTATCTTCTATTTTTAATAACCAGCTCATGCAAAACCGACAGCTGAAGGCTGCAACCCTCAGCTGTCAGTTTTATCATGGCTGATTATCAAGAATAGAGGGGTCCAACGCCTTTTTTTAAAATTATTTAAATAAATAATTTTAAAAGGGGGCGTGTGGTCCCCCCATTTTTGACAACCAGCCAAACTAAAACAGACAGCAAGAGGCTGGTATTCTCAAGCTGGTAAGGGGCCAAGGATATTAGCCCACCCCAGCCTAAAAATAGCAGCCTGCAGCAGCCCCAGAAAAGGCTCATCTATTAGATGTGCCAATGCTGGAGCTTTGCCTGGCTCTTCCCACTTGCCCTTATGCAGTGGCAAGTGGGGTAATATTTGTGGGGTTCATGTCAGGTATTTTATGGCCGCTACATCAAGCTCAGTAGTTAGTAATGTAGAGACATCTATAAGATGCCCCATTACTAACCCCATAGTTAGATTGTAAAAAAGCACAGAAAGAATAAAATCCTTTAATTGAAATAATAAAAAAGCACAATTATACTCACCTTTATGCCTAATCTGTTATGATCCGGTGACCTTGGAGCAGCATGAAAACTTTCACTGGAGTAGGTGGTAACTATACTGACTGCAAATCCTGATCTTAACACCGCAACTAGAAGTAGCCGTGGGGTGTACCTAACAAGCCCTAGACACCTCGTCACAGCCGGAGGACTAAATACCCCTAAAGATGGAAATAGGAATACTATCTTGCCTCAGAGCAGAACCCCAAAGGATAGGCAGCCCCCCACAAATATTGGCTGTGAGTAGGAGAGGAAAGACACAAACAGTCAGAAAACAGGATTTAGCACAAGAGGCCGCTCTAGCTAAAATAGGAAAGGATAGGACAGAGTTCTGTGCGGTCAGTATTAAAACCCTTCCAAAAATATCCACAGCAGATTATACAAAAATTCCTCCATCTAACTAAAGACGTGGAACGTATATCTGCAACTCCAGAGACTACTAAACTCAGAGCAGGAATACAATCAAAAACAAGCACACAGCTTGTGTGCCATAGAAAAAGAAACAGACACTTATCTTTGCTGAATTGGCAGCTAAGCAGGAGAAGCCAGACAGAGATCAAATACTTCCCAAGAAACATTGACAACTGGCAAGGACTAAAGAGTCCTGCAAACCTAAATACTCCAGTCAGAACTGCAATCAGTAGATACACCTGTCCAGGACTGCAGCCCAGAGACAACTGCATTACCACCTACAACCACCGGAGGGAGCCCAAAAGCAGAATTCACAACAGTACCCCCCCTTGAGGAGGGGTCACCGAACCCTCACCAGAGCCCCCAGGCTGATCAGGATGAGCCAGATGAAAGGCACGAACCAAATCAGCGGCATGGACATCAGAGGCAAAAACCCAAGAATTATCCTCCTGGCCATAGCCCTTCCATTTGACAAGATACTGAAGCTTCCGCCTCGAAAAACAGGAATCCAAAATCTTCTCAACAACATATTCCAACTCCCCATCAACCAACACAGGGGCCGGAGGATCAACAGAGGGAACAACGGGCTCCACATATTTCCGCAATAAAGATCTATGGAAGACATTATGGATAGCAAAAGAGGCCGGAAGCGCCAGTCGAAAAGACACCGGATTAATAATCTCAGAAATCCTATAAGGACCAATAAACCGAGGCTTAAACTTAGGAGAAGAAACCTTCATAGGAACATGACGGGAAGACAACCAGACAAGATCCCCAACCCGAAGCCGGGAACCAACACACCGACGACGGTTAGCAAAACGTTGAGCCTCCTCCTGAGACAACACCAAATTGTCCACCACATGAGCCCAAATCTGCTGCAACCTGTCAACCACAGAATCCACACCAGGACAGTCAGAATGCTCAACCTGCCCAGAAGAAAAATGAGGATGAAAACCAAAATTACAAAAGAAAGGCGAAACCAAAGTAGCCGAACTAGCCCGATTATTAAGGGCAAACTCGGCCAATGGCAAGAAAGCCACCAATCATCCTGATCAGCAGACACAAAGCATCTCAAATAAGTCTCCAAAGTCTGATTCGTTCGCTCGGTCTGGCCGTTTGTCTGAGGATGAAATGCAGAAGAAAAAGACAAATCAATGCCCAGCCTAGCACAAAAGGCCCACCAAAATCTAGAAACAAACTGGGAACCTCTGTCGGACACCATATTCTCCGGAATACCATGCAAACGGATCACATGCTGAAAAAACAACGGAACCAAATCCGAAGAGGAAGGCAATTTAGGCAAAGGCACCAAATGAACCATCTTAGAGAACCGGTCACAAACAACCCAGATAACTGACATCCTCTGGGAAACCGGAAGATCGGAAATAAAATCCATAGAAATATGCGTCCAGGGCCTCACAGGGACCGGCAATGGCAAAAGCAACCCACTAGCTTGGGAACAATAAGGCTTGGACCGCGCACAAGTCCCACAGGACTGCACAAAAGAACGGACATCACGCGACAAAGAAGGCCACCAAAAGGACCTACCAACCAAGTCTCTAGTAGCAAAAATGCCAGGATGACCAGCCAACACGGAACAGTGAACCTCAGAAATCACTCTACTAGTCCATCTGTAAGGAACAAACAGTTTCCCCACAGGACAGCGGTCAGGTTTGTCAGCCTGAAATTCCTGAAGAACCCGTCGTAAATCAGGGGAAATGGCAGAAAGGACCACCCCTTCTTTCAGAATACCGACCGGTTCTAAGACCTCAGGAGAATCAGGCAAAAAACTCCTAGGGAGGGCATCAGCCTTAATGTTCTTAGAACCCGGAAGGTACGAGACCACAAAATCAAAACGGGAAAAAAACAAGGACCATCGAGCCTGTCTAAGATGGTAAATCAAATTCTTATGATCGGTCAAGACCACAATACGGTGCTTAGCTCCCTCAAGCCAATGTCGCCACTCCTCAAACGCCCACTTCATAGCCAACAACTCCCGATTGCCGACATCATAATTGCGTTCAGCAGGCGAAAACTTATGGGAAAAGAAGGCACAGAGTTTCATTAAGGAACCAACAGGATCCCTCTGGGACAAAACAGCCCATGCCCCAATCTCAGAAGCGTCAACCTCAACCTGAAACGGAAGAGAAACATCCGGTTGGCGCAACACCGGAGCAGAAGTAAATCGACGTTTAAGCTCCTGAAAGGCAGAGACAGCTGCAAAGGACCAATTCGCCACATCAGCGCCTTTCTTCGTCAAATCGGTCAAGGGTTTAACCACGCTAGAAAAATTAGCAATGAAACGGCGATAAAAATTTGCAAAACCCAAAAATTTCTGAATGCTCTTCACGGATGTGGGCTGAATCCAATCATGAATGGCCTGAACCTTAACCGGATCCATCTCTATAGATGAGGGAGAAAAAATAAAGCCCAAAAAAGAAACCTTCTGCACCCCAAAGAGACACTTAGACCCTTTCACAAACAGGGCATTGTCACGAAGGATCTGAAATACCATCCTGACCTGTTGCACATGAGACTTCCAATCATCGGAAAAAATCAAAATATTGTCCAAATATACAATCAAGAACTTATCAACATAAGTCCGGAAAATATCATGCATGAAGGACTGAAAAACAGATGGAGCATTAGTGAGCCCGAATGGTATCACAAGGTATTCAAAATGGCCTTCGGGCGTGTTAAACGCAGTTTTCCATTCATCACCCTGCTTAATACGAACAAGATTATATGCCCCCCGAAGGTCAATCTTCGTAAACCAACTAGCTCCCTTAATCCTAGCAAACAAATCGGTAAGCAAAGGTAAAGGGTATTGAAACTTGACCGTGATTTTATTCAAGAGGCGATAATCAATACAGGGTCTCAAGGAACCATCTTTTTTAGCAACAAAAAAGAACCCCGCTCCCAACGGTGAAGAAGATGTTCGAATATGCCCTTTCTCCAAAGACTCCTTAATATAGCTCCGCATGGCGGTATGTTCAGGCACAGACAGGTTGAAAAGTTGACCCTTAGGAAACTTACAGCCTGGAATCAAGTCAATAGCACAATCGCAGTCCCTGTGCGGTGGAAGGAAACTGGACTTGGGCTCATCGAATACATCCTGAAAATCAGACAAAAACTCTGGAATTTCAGAAGAGGAAGAAGAGGAGATTGACATCAAAGGAACATCATTATGAACCCCCTGACAACCCAAACTAGTCACAGACATTGACTTCCAATCCAACACAGGATTATGTACCTACAACCACGGAAAACCCAGCACGATAGCATCATGCAAATTATGCAACACCAGAAATCGACAATCTTCCTGATGGGCTGGCGCCATGCGCATGGTCACCTGTGTCCAAAACTGGGGCTTATTTTTAGCCAAGGTTGTAGCATCAATGCCCCTTAAAGGAATAAGGTTCTGCAAAGGCTGCAAGGGAAAACCACAACGCCTGGCAAACTCAAAGTCCATTAAGTTCAAGGCGGCGCCTGAATCCACAAACGCCATGACAGAAAATGATGACAATGAGCAGATCAAGGACACAGATAACAGAAATTTAGGTTGTACAGTGCTGATGGTAAATGAACTAGCGATCCTCTTTGTCCGCTTAGGGCAGAGTGAAATGGCATGAGAAGCGTCGCCACAATAATAACACAACCTATTCTGACGTCTGAATCCTTGTCGTTCCGTTTTAGACAGAATCCTATCACACTGCATTGGCTCAGGAGTCTGCTCTGAGAACAACGCCACAGCGTGCACAGTTCTGCGCTCCCGTAAGCACCGGTCAATCTGAATGGCCAGAGACATAGAATCACTCAGACCGGAAGGCGTGGGAAACCCCACCATAACTTCTTTAACGGATTCAGAAATACCCTTTCTGAAAATTGCCGCCAAAGCATCATTATTCCATTTTGTCAACACAGACCATTTTCTAAATTTCTGACAATACAATTCTACCGCCTCTTGACCTTGAGACAAGGCCAACAAGGTCTTCTCAGCTTGATCCAGAGAATTGGGTTCATCATATAATAATCCTAAAGCCTGAAAAAAGGAGTCTACATTAAGCAAAGCCGGATTCCCAGATTCCAAGGAAAACGCCCAATCCTGCGGGTCGCCACGCAGCAGGGAGATGACGATTTTAACCTGCTGAATGGAATCACCAGAGGATCGAGGTCTCAGAGCAAAAAATAGTTTACAGTTGTTTTTAAAACTCAAAAATTTGGACCTGTCTCCAAAAAACAAATCAGGAGTAGAAATCTTCGGCTCTAAAACAGGAGTTTGAACAATATAATCAGAAATACCCTGTACTCTAGCAGCAAGCTGGTCTACACGAGAAACTAATTCCTGAACATCCATGCTTGCACAAGGCTCCTCAGCCACCCAGAGATAAAGAGGGAAGAGAAGATAAAGCAGACTGAAGAAAAAAAAATGGCTCAACACCTTTCTTCCCTTCTTCTGAGATGCATTTAATTCATTATTGGCCAGTTGTACTGTTATGATCCGGTGACCTTGGAGCAGCATGAAAACTTTCACTGGAGTAGGTGGTAACTATACTGACCGCAAATCCTGATCTTAACACCGCAACTAGAAGTAGCCGTGGGGTGTACCTAACAAGCCCTAGACACCTCGTCACAGCCGGAGGACTAAATACCGCTAAAGATGGAAATAGGAATACTATCTTGCCCCAGAGCAGAACCCCAAAGGATAGGCAGCCCCCCACAAATATTGGCTGTGAGTAGGAGAGGAAAGACACACACAGTCAGAAAACAGGATTTAGCACAAGAGGCCGCTCTAGCTAAAATAGGAAAGGATAGGACAGAGTTCTGTGCGGTCAGTATTAAAACCCTTCCAAAAATATCCACAGCAGATTATACAAAAATTCCTCCATCTAACTAAAGACGTGGAACGTATATCTGCAACTCCAGAGACTACTAAACTCAGAGCAGGAATACAATCAAAAACAAGCACACGGCTTGTGTGCCATAGAAAAAGAAACAGACACTTTTCTTTGCTGAATTGGCAGCTAAGCAGGAGAAGCCAGACAGAGATCAAATACTTCCCAAAAAACATTGACAACTGGCAAGGACTAAAGAGTCCTGCAAACCTAAATACTCCAGTCAGAACTGCAATCAGTAGATACACCTGTCCAGGACTGCAGCCCAGAGACAACTGCATTACCACCTACAACCACCGGAGGGAGCCCAAAAGCAGAATTCACAACACTAATCCATTGAAGCCCATGTCACCTGTAAAAGAAAGAAAATAATAAACAACCATAATACTCACCTTTATGCCTAATGTACCAATGTCCATGTCACCTGTAAAAGAGGAAAAATAATAAGCAAAGACATCGCTGTCCTGTTTGACGTGAAGATAATCCATATCACTCCCACGAAGAGCCGGATGATTTGGATAGCGGTCACAAAAGTGATGTGACAGCTATCCAAGCCAGCCAGCTAACTCTGAAACCGGAGTGTAATCACACTGCTGCAGTGTGAATCACTGAGCTGTTGTGAGAAAGGTCACCAGAGTTCATAGCTGATGAACCCCGGTAACCTCACTTACGGCACCGCTCGCTGCATGAGAACCTTCGCTTTTGCGAGTTATCAGTGACAGCAGGCGTACTCTGAGAGTAGTACCCTCTCATCAGCCAATGCCTGTGACCAGTGGTAACCTTTTTTATGCCGTTCACAGCTGCTGGCTCACACTGTCATCTGACAACGTGGGAACCGCAGTGCTCTAACCGTGGTAATGATCTTACCGCCG
This sequence comes from Ranitomeya imitator, assembly GCF_032444005.1. Lineage (NCBI taxonomy): Eukaryota > Metazoa > Chordata > Amphibia > Anura > Dendrobatidae > Ranitomeya > Ranitomeya imitator. Next base: position 426,764,932 of record NC_091286.1, on the reverse strand, counting down.
ATTAGAGCCCATATTTCATCTGAATGGGATCTAGGTTCTGGTTCATCACATATGGATGCGAAACCTGAATGATAAAGAAACAAGACAGAAGAAGAACGCCTTTAACATTGTGGCAACAACACAAACGTCGCATCCGTCATTACACTGGATGCGTCACACACGGTTTTCACTATTTTCGTGACGTCCGTCAATGACACAATGACACACAGCAGAAGACGGATGTGTGAAAGAAGCCTTACACTGCTTTGTTATCCGAGACAAGGTAACATTTGCTACATCTGTATATCTAAGAATGTACATTTTACCTTTGCTATCTTTTAAGAAAATGGTATTGCCATGTCTTTTCAATTCAATTGAGAATGACAAGACATTTTGTTTTTCTTCTCTTTGGACTTGTACTGAAATCACAGGAATTTACCATCCAATCAGATTTTATCAATATGTCCTATTGCACTATTGCTCCCGTATGGTAACAATGTAGAGGTGTGCATTATCAAAGATCAAGTCTCCATATATGCTGCTGACTTGTCCTAGCGTTTAACCCTGCTGTTGTCTTCGGTCAAAAACGACCGACCTTGAACTTCAATATTCTTTCAAATATTCAAGATGTAGTTCTGAAACCCGTGGCCGACCGACCCATCCTCATTTAAGTCAATCAACCACAAGTTTCAGAACCGCATCTTGAACACCCCAAAAAATACCAAAGTTCAAAATCGGTCTCCCCAGACCGAAGACAACAGCAGGGTTAATTAAACAACACTAAAATCATGGAATGATAAGTTGTGTTGAAGGAATAACGTTTGAAAATGAAATTCCTTACATGCATTACATTAATCTGCTACAGTTCTGAACAATCAATTCTAAATATTTTTCTGGACAATCCTAGTCATTTGTTGCCCTCTGGTGGTGATACATGGGAGATACAATAAAACAAACTACTAAAGCGCTACTCGTGGAATAAATAAACGTTACCATCCAGATTCACAAACTGCAGTTGTATTCCTCTTTATCTTTGAGGTAGTAATCAAAAGGATGTAACTTTCGCACATCATGGTTATACCCACGCTTCTGTCTGGATCACACAGCTGAAGGCTCGTATCTATAAACTACATAAATGAATATACCGTATAGAAAACCAATGCACGTGTATTCCATTGTACATGTATTTCTTTATGATTACTCCTACATTGGATTTATATATTTTAGGATGTAGTTTTCACTTACAGTTTCATGTCTCACAAAGAATAGCAGCATAATGGATAAGTGAATAATATCGTTTCAGGAGGATCGCTGGTATATGATGGAGTAAAACTTGTGCACACTTCGGAGTACCTTAATGGTACGCAAAGAGTCCAGCTGGATCATGTTATAACAGAGGAGGAATGTAAGGAGCTTCGCGGAGTGGCCAATGTAAGTTCAGAAGTCAAAGATTGTTTGCTTTCATACTATACGGCACATGTATAAAAGATAATTATCTCCAAGCGCATCTCTGTGTGACACATCAGAGAGGGTTGAAATATGGAAATACAATGGAGTAGTGGAAATATGCATGTGTATGGTTCCAGGAAATATTGTAATATCTTTTATTACACAAGTACTAGAACTGCTCAATAAACGTAAAGAGTTATTCTCATGTTATGAAATTAATATAGATAGACAGCATGAAAATAAGCAAGCTTGCAATCACCTTGGTATCTGCTGTTCTTCTACTGCTACGAACATTTCATTGTTTACAGCCTATTGACAAGGAGACCGACCACCAGAGCCTGGTCAAACATGTGCGTTAACTACATTCCAGGTTGACTAGTTAACTCATAATATCCAGTTATCTTTCTTCAGCCCATTGATTTCTATATAGCATTTTTACAGTGTTGCTCATCTCTCAGCTCCTGATGTGAAACAGCTGTTATCAGTCCTGCAAAATCAAAAGCCCACAACTCTCACATGTCAGATTGCTTAGCCATAACAGTTGCTTAATAGTTAACTTAGAAACAAAGAACACTGAACAAGAGCAATATACATATACTAGATGGTGGCCCGATTCTAACGCATCGGGTACTCTAGAATATGTATGTACAGTACAGACCAAAAGTTTGGACACACCTTGGATCCTTGATGCAAACAACTGGCTAAGACGATGGTGCAGACAACAAGGATTTGGATTCCTGGACCACGGTGTGAATTACTGGTATGATGGACTCCTCGCCAGAGACGGACTACACCTCAACAAACCTGGGAAACACACATTCGCCAGAAGACTCGCTACACTCATCAGGAGGGCGTTAAACTAGAAGAAGAGGGGACGGGAAGAAAAACATTAGACTCGAACAAAGACGACCCAGGAAAACATACTCAGAAGGGAGGTAAGAACATTTCTAAAACAATCCACAGTGAGGAGATTGGAACAAAACAAAATCCTCTAAACTGCATGCTCGCAAACGCCAGAAGCCTGACAAACAAGATGGAAGAACTAGAAGCAGAAATATCTACAGGTAACTGTGACATAGTGGGAATAACCGAGACATGGTTAGATGAAAGCTATGACTGGGCAGTTAACTTACAGGGTTACAGTCTGTTTAGAAAGGATCGTAAAAATCGGAGAGGAGGAGGGGTTTGTCTCTATGTAAAGTCTTGTCTAAAGTCCACTTTAAGGGAGGATATTAGCGAAGGGAATGAGGATGTCGAGTCCATATGGGTTGAAATTCATGGAGGGAAAAATGGTAACAAAATTCTCATTGGGGTCTGTTACAAACCCCCAAATATAACAGAAAGCATGGAAAGTCTACTTCTAAAGCAGATAGATGAAGCTGCAACCCATAATGAGGTCCTGGTTATGGGGGACTTTAACTACCCGGATATTAACTGGGAAACAGAAACCTGTGAAACCCATAAAGGCAACAGGTTTCTGCTAATAACCAAGAAAAATTATCTTTCACAATTGGTGCAGAATCCAACCAGAGGAGCAGCACTTTTAGACCTAATACTATCTAATAGACCTGACAGAATAACAAATCTGCAGGTGGTTGGGCATTTAGGAAATAGCGACCACAATATTGTGCAGTTTCACCTGTCTTTCACTAGGGGGACTTGTCAGGGAGTCACAAAAACATTGAACTTTAGGAAGGCAAAGTTTGAACAGCTTAGAGATGCCCTTAATCTGGTAGACTGGGACAATATCCTCAGAAATGAGAATACAGATAATAAATGGGAAATGTTTAAGAACATCCTAAATAGGCAGTGTAAGCGGTTTATACCTTGTGGGAATAAAAGGACTAGAAATAGGAAAAACCCAATGTGGCTAAACAAAGAAGTAAGACAGGCAATTAACAGTAAAAAGAAAGCATTTGCACTACTAAAGCAGGATGGCACCATTGAAGCTCTAAAAAACTATAGGGAGAAAAATACTTTATCTAAAAAACTAATTAAAGCTGCCAAAAAGGAAACAGAGAAGCACATTGCTAAGGAGAGTAAAACTAATCCCAAACTGTTCTTCAACTATATCAATAGTAAAAGAATAAAAACTGAAAATGTAGGCCCCTTAAAAAATAGTGAGGAAAGAATGGTTGTAGATGACGAGGAAAAAGCTAACATATTAAACACCTTCTTCTCCACGGTATTCACGGTGGAAAATGAAATGCTAGGTGAAATCCCAAGAAACAATGAAAACCCTATATTAAGGGTCACCAATCTAACCCAAGAAGAGGTGCGAAACCGGCTAAATAAGATTAAAATAGATAAATCTCCGGGTCCGGATGGCATACACCCACGAGTACTAAGAGAACTAAGTAATGTAATAGATAAACCATTATTTCTTATTTTTAGTGACTCTATAGCGACAGGGTCTGTTCCGCAGGACTGGCGCATAGCAAATGTGGTGCCAATATTCAAAAAGGGCTCTAAAAGTGAACCTGGAAATTATAGGCCAGTAAGTCTAACCTCTATTGTTGGTAAAATATTTGAAGGGTTTCTGAGGGATGTTATTCTGGATTATCTCAATGAGAATAACTGTTTAACTCCATATCAGCATGGGTTTATGAGAAATCGCTCCTGTCAAACCAATCTAATCAGTTTTTATGAAGAGGTAAGCTATAGACTGGACCACGGTGAGTCATTGGACGTGGTATATCTCGATTTTTCCAAAGCGTTTGATACCGTGCCGCACAAGAGGTTGGTATACAAAATGAGAATGCTTGGTCTGGGGGAAAATGTGTGTAAATGGGTTAGTAACTGGCTTAGTGATAGAAAGCAGAGGGTGGTTATAAATGGTATAGTCTCTAACTGGGTCGCTGTGACCAGTGGGGTACCGCAGGGGTCAGTATTGGGACCTGTTCTCTTCAACATATTCATTAATGATCTGGTAGAAGGTTTACACAGTAAAATATCGATATTTGCAGATGATACAAAACTATGTAAAGCAGTTAATACAAGAGAAGATAGTATTCTGCTACAGATGGATCTGGATAAGTTGGAAACTTGGGCTGAAAGGTGGCAGATGAGGTTTAACAATGATAAATGTAAGGTTATACACATGGGAAGAGGGAATCAATATCACCATTACACACTGAACGGGAAACCACTGGGTAAATCTGACAGGGAGAAGGACTTGGGGATCCTAGTTAATGATAAACTTACCTGGAGCAGCCAGTGCCAGGCAGCAGCTGCCAAGGCAAACAGGATCATGGGGTGCATTAAAAGAGGTCTGGATACACATGATGAGAGCATTATACTGCCTCTGTACAAATCCCTAGTTAGACCGCACATGGAGTACTGTGTCCAGTTTTGGGCACCGGTGCTCAGGAAGGATATAATGGAACTAGAGAGAGTACAAAGGAGGGCAACAAAATTAATAAAGGGGATGGGAGAACTACAATACCCAGATAGATTAGCGAAATTAGGATTATTTAGTCTAGAAAAAAGACGACTGAGGGGCGATCTAATAACCATGTATAAGTATATAAGGGGACAATACAAATATCTCGCTGAGGATCTGTTTATACCAAGGAAGGTGACGGGCACAAGGGGGCATTCTTTGCGTCTGGAGGAGAGAAGGTTTTTCCACCAACATAGAAGAGGATTCTTTACTGTTAGGGCAGTGAGAATCTGGAATTGCTTGCCTGAGGAGGTGGTGATGGCGAACTCAGTCGAGGGGTTCAAGAGAGGCCTGGATGTCTTCCTGGAGCAGAACAATATTGTATCATACAATTATTGGGTTCTGTAGAAGGACGTAGATCTGGGTATTTATTATGATGGAATATAGGCTGAACTGGATGGACAAATGTCTTTTTTCGGCCTTACTAACTATGTTACTATGTTACTATGTTACCTTCTCATTTAAAGATTTTTCTGTATTTTCATGAATATAAAAATTGTACATTCACACTGAAGGCATCAAAACTATGAATTGACACATGTGGAATTATATACTTAACAAAAAAATGTGAAACAACTGAAATTATGTCTTATATTCTAGGTTCTTCAAAGTAGCCACCTTTTGCTTTGATGACTGCTTTGCACACTCTTGGCATTCTCTTGATGAGCTTCAAGAGGTAGTCACTGGGAATGGTTTTAACTTCACAGGTGTGCCCTGTCAGGTTTAATAAGTGGGAATTCTTGCCTTATAAATGAGGTTGGGACCATCTGTTGTGTTGTGCTGAAGTCTGGTGGATACAAAGCTGATAGTCCTACTGAATAGACTGATATAATTTGTATTATGGCAAGAAAAACGCAGCTAAGTAAAGAAAAACGAGTGGCCATCATTACTTTAAGAAATGAAGGTCAGTCAGTCCGATAAATTGGGAAAACTTTGAAAGTGGCCCCAAGTGCAGTGGCAAAAACCATCAAGCGCTACAAAGAAACTGGCTCACATGAGGACCGCCCCAGGAAAGGAAGACCAAGAGTCACCTCTGCTTCTGAGGATAAGTTTATCCGAGTCACCAGCCTCAGAAATCGCAGGTTAACAGCAGCTCAGATTAGAGACCAGGTCAATGCCACACAGAGTTCTAGCAGCAGACACATCTCTACAACAACTGTTAAGAGGAGACTTTGTGCAGCAGGCCTTCATGGTAAATTAGCTGCTAGGAAACCACTGGTAAGGACAGGCAACAAGCAGAAGAGACTTGTTTGGGCTAAAGAACACAAGGAATGGATATTAGACCAGTGGAAATCTGTTCTTTGGTCTGATGAGTCCAAATTTGAGATCTTTGGTTCCAACCACAGTGTCTTTGTGCGATGCAGAAAAGGTGAACGGATGGACTCTACATGCCTGGCTCCCACCGTGAAGCATGGAGGAGGAGGTGTCATGGTGTGAGGGTGCTTTACTGGTGACACTGTTGGGGATTTATTCAAAATTGAAGGCATACTGAACCAGCATGGCTACCACAGCATCTTGCAGCAGCATGCTATTCCATCCGGTTTGCGTTTAGTTGGACCATCATTTATTTTTCAACAGGACAATGACCCCAAACACACCTCCAGGCTGTGTATGGGCTATTTGACCAAGAAGGAGAGTGATGGGGTGCTACCGCAGAGTGAAGGCAAAAGGGCCAACAAGTGCTAAGCATCTCTGGGAACTCCTTCAAGATTGTTGGAAGACCATTCCTGGTGACTACCTCTTGAAGCTCATCAAGAGAATACCAAGAGTGTGCCAAGCAGTCATTAAAGCAAAAGGTGGCTACTTTGAAGAACCTAGAATATAAGAAATAACAAAAAAGTGTGAAACAACGGAAATTAAGTATACAATTCCACATGTGTTAATTCATAGTTTTGATGCCTTCAGTGTGAATGTACAATTTTCATAGTCATGAAAATACAGAAAAATCTTTATATGAGAAGGTGTGTCCAAACTTTTGGTCTGTACTGTATGTATCTACGTTGTGCTTAGCACAGCCACGTAGTATATAGCAGCCACATAGTATATAGCACAGACCACGTAACACAGACAGTTACGTAGTGTATAACACAGCCACGTAGTATATAACAGCCATATAGTATATAGCAGCCACATAGTATATAGCACAGCCCACGTAATATATTGGAATAAGCAATGAAATAGGGCGCACTACCAACATATAAACCTAATATAAAAAAAAAAAAAAAAAAAAAAAAAAAAAAATATCCATAAATACGGGGTGCAAGCGAGTGACAAAACGACCAAATATAACCAGCAGAAAGAAAAGTATCACTCCAGTTATGCACACCACGTATAAAAAATGAAAACATAATGTAGGAAAAAACACAAGATTTTATTGACACACAACATAATAAAACATACTTAAAAACAGAAAGGCAAGGCCCTGTCCATAACACTCAGTAAATACAGAGTACAATAATATATATAACCCATAATAAGCATACTGATAACCAATGCTATAAGCCTGCCTGTACCCTAGGACTAGATGCAGACCATACGTGGCCAGCTCACAGGACAAACTAACCAACCCAGGCGGATGTATACAAAATCCTAAGTGGCCAGTAAACACCCAAATAGTGCATTTAGCCCGAACGGCTCATGGGACAAAAATATCTACCCTAAGCCAGTAAGGCAACAGGATCCCAAAATAATAGTGGGAGAAAAAAAAAAAAAAAAAAAAGAGCACTGGAACCGCCAGGAAAAACCTCAGAGCACTAGAAGAAGGGGTTACCGAAATGGTGACCAGAGCGGAGTCCGTGGGTAGCCAGGCAAGCAAGCAGGACAGGGACCAGAGCAGCCCCACGCGTATCGCCCTTCAAGAGAGGGCTTCGTCAGGGGAAGCCCCCTGACGAAGCCCTCTCTTGAAGGGCGATACGCGTGGGGCTGCTCTGGTCCCTGTCCTGCTTGCTTGCCTGGCTACCCACGGACTCCGCTCTGGTCACCATTTCGGTAACCCCTTCTTCTAGTGCTCTGAGGTTTTTCCTGGCGGTTCCAGTGCTCTTTTTTTTTTTTTTTTTCTCCCACTATTATTTTGGGATCCTGTTGCCTTACTGGCTTAGGGTAGATATTTTTGTCCCATGAGCCGTTCGGGCTAAATGCACTATTTGGGTGTTTACTGGCCACTTAGGATTTTGTATACATCCGCCTGGGTTGGTTAGTTTGTCCTGTGAGCTGGCCACGTATGGTCTGCATCTAGTCCTAGGGTACAGGCAGGCTTATAGCATTGGTTATCAGTATGCTTATTATGGGTTATATATATTATTGTACTCTGTATTTACTGAGTGTTATGGACAGGGCCTTGCCTTTCTGTTTTTAAGTATGTTTTATTATGTTGTGTGTCAATAAAATCTTGTGTTTTTTCCTACATTATGTTTTCATTTTTTATACGTGGTGTGCATAACTGGAGTGATACTTTTCTTTCTGCTGGTTATATCCCACGTAATATATGGCACAGCCCACGCCGTATAACACTGCCCACGCAATATATAACACTGCCCATGTAGTATATAGCAGCCAGGCAAAATATAACACAGCCCTCGTAATATATAGCACAGCCCACATAGTATATAACACAGGCCACACAGTATATAACACAGCCTATGCAGTATATAACACAGCCAACGCAGTACATAACACAGCTCACATAGTATAAAGCAGTGTGGGCACCATATCCCTGTTTATTTTTTATTTTAATTCTTTTTTTTAGTTATATACTCACCCTCCGTCATCCACTGAAGCTGTCCCGACGCGTGCGATGCAGCCGCCAGCTTCCGTTCCCAGTGATGCATTGTGAAATTACCCAGATGACTTAGCAGTCTCGCGAGACCGCTAAGTCATCTGGGTAATTTTGCAATGCATCTTTGTGAGCGGAAGCTGGCGGCAGCATCGCGCATATCGGTGGACGTCGGAAGGTGAGAATAGCACAATTTTTTATTTTTTTTATTATTTTTAACATTATATCTTTTTACTATTGATGCTGCATAGGCAGCATCTATAGTAAAAAGTTGGTCCGGGATGGAGCGACACACTGGCACTGACTGGAGGGGAATAGGGAGGGGGCACTGACTTGAGAGTAGGAAGGGGTCAATTCACGGCCAGACTAAGCCTGTATCTGTTTGGTCACCGCATGCTGGCCATGACCAATCAGCGCCGCGGGATTTCTGTTACAGACAGACAGACAGACGGAAGTACCCCTTAAATGATTATATATATAGATATACAGTATATATATACCGTATTTTTTGGAGCATAAGACGCACTTTTTTCCTCCAAATGTGGGAGGAAAGTGTGGGTGCGTCTTATGGGATGGATGTAACGTGGGGAGGGGGCAGCAGCGAGTGGGATCCCACTTGCAGGCAGCAGAAAAATATCCCTGCTGCCTGGCTGGCTGCAGGAATCAGTGCTGGGGAAACCATATGGTCCTGATGATTAAAGTGCAGTGAATTTTCATTAGCCGCTTCCCCACCCACCTGTCAGTGCCAGTGAGTGGGAAGCAGCAAACCAATATTCCTTCACTTAAACAGGGAAACACATGGTTTCCCCAGCGCTGGATTCCTGCAGCAGCTGGGGAGATCTGGGTCCAGTGGAGGAGGGGGCAGCAGGGGGCCGGAGGAGACAAGATCGCTGCATACCTGCCTGGGCTGTGCTGGATGCTGGGGAATAAGGACCTGTGAGATGTCATCAAGTGGGCGGGCTGGAGCATCACATGACGGCACAGAGCCCTCCCTCCCTCTTCTGATGTCATCACAGGTCCTTCAGACTCCCCACTAGAATCTGCAAGCTTCCTGTTATGACCTGTGCTGTGGAAAGGCAACAAGAGGGAGGGCTCTGTGTGTGCAGTCATAGGATGGGATTCTCCAGCATTTTACCTCACCACAGTGTGGCTGGCACAATTAAAAGGTTAGTCTTTAGGCTATGTGCACACGTTCAGGAATTCATGCAGAAAATTCCTGACAATTCCGGACATTTTCTGCATGAAATCCGCAAGAAAACCGCATGCGTTTTTGCCGCGATTTTGCCGCGGTTTTGCCGCGTTTTTGCCGCGGTTTTGACGCGTTTTTGCCGCGGTTTTGACGCGTTTTTGCCGCGGTTTTGACGCGTTTTTGACGCGTTTTTGACGCGTTTTTTTCCGGACACTTCCCAATGCATTTTGGAGTGGGAAATCCGCAAAAAAAACGCAAAAAGATAGAGCATGTCCGGATTTTGTGCGGTATGCGTTTTTTATGCGGAAAAAAACGCATCATGTGCACAAAACATGCGGAATTCATTCTAAATGATGGGATGCTTATTATATGCGTTTTTTTTGCGGTTTTATAGCGTTTTTATCGGGAAAAACCGCGAAAAAAACGCGAAAAAACCGCACTGTGTGAACACAGCCTTACAACACACAATAAAGCACTCTGCCACTCCTGTGGTGAATTATAACTCCCAGCATGCCATATGATCTACAGGACATGCTGGGAGTTATAGTTTTCCCATGGGTTCTTAACCCTGCTGTTTTGTTCGCATTTACTATACACTTGTAGTGTTCCGGGTCACTATGACCCAGCTTATTAAACCTTGATTTTAGACACTCTAACTCCATTTTTTTTTAATACTTTTTGCTTACTAGACTGTTTGTGAACATGTTTGGTAGTAAAAAAAAAAAGAAAAATGAACTAGAAATCCTTTTTTTTGTTTTTATTCTGAAAAAACAGATCCATCCAATGAGCAAAACGAAAATAGAAAACTACACATATTTTGTAAAAAAAAAAAAAAAAAACTAAACAATCAAATCAAACATTTTGTGATAAAAATTAAAGATAATAAACATTACAATGTGAATATATTTACATGATCATATAAATTTACGGATTCTTGCATGAAAAACAATACACATGATTTTTGCATAGAAATGTTTTACAACCAGAACATGTTATACTCGTCTTGTTATCACAAGTAAAAGGGCAATAGCTGCATCTTTTTCTTTTGATGCCGGAAGAGGCCATGGGGGTAGAAGCACACAGCTGCTCTCCAAAGAAACTGAAAGGTAACATGTCTGTGCTAGCATATGTGTACTGATAAGAGCAGAGAAGATAATAACCCTTCTGAAAACAAGCAGATAAGTGTTGTGAATTCTGTGGCAGAGCTCACTCCTGTGGTCACAAGTGGTACTTCGGCTGATTCTCTCTGGGAGCTTCCGTTTGTGGAGGAAAGTGGTACTGCGGCTTCTGAGTTTCCTACCTCAGGTGATCTGGTGAGGTCGTTAGGTGCTTCTCTACTTAACTCCACCTAATGCTTTGATCCTGGCTTCCTGTCGATGTTCCAGTGTTGGACTTGTTTTTCCCTGGATCATTCCTGTGGCCTGCTGCTCTGCATAGCTAAGTTCTTCTTTGCTATTTGTTTGCTATTTTTTCTGTCCAGTTTGTCTTTTTTGTTGCTGGAAGCTCTGGGACGCAAAGGGTGTACCTCCGTGCCGTTAGTTCGGTACGGAGGGTCTTTTTGCCCCCTTTGCGTGGTTTTCTTTAGGGTTTTGTGTAGACCGCAAAGTTATCTTTCCTATCCTCGCTCTGTTAAGAAAGTCGGGCCTCACTTTGCTGAATCTATTTCATCTCTACGTTTGTCTTTTCATCTTAACTCACAGTCATTATATGTGGGGGGCTGCCTTTTCCTTTGGGGTATTTCTCTGAGGCAAGGTAGGCTTATTTTCTATCTTCAGGCTAGTTAGTTTCTCAGGCTGTGCCGAGTTGCATAGGCAGAGTTAGGCGCAATCCACGGCTGCCTCTAGTGTTGGTTGGAGAGGATTAGGGATTGCGGTCTGCAGAGTTCCCATGTCTCAGAGCTCGTTCTATGATTTTGGGTTATTGTCAGATCACTCTGACCGCTATGTCCATTGTGGTACTGAATTGCCTCTCATAACAGTACAGGAAGCCAAAAGTACTAATGATTCTCAATAGAGGGAAAAAAGAAGTTCTGAGACCATTTTTTTTTCTTTGCACTGTGTTTTGCCTTTTTTTTCCCCTAGACATTTGGGTGGTTCAGTACACAGGTGTAGCGATGGACATTAGAAGTCTGTCTTCATTTGTGGATCAGCTCTCGGCAAGAGTACAAAAGATTCAAGACACTATTGATCAGAAATCTATGTTAGAACCAAGAATTCCTATTCCTGATTTGTTTTTTGGAGATAGAACTAAGTTTCTGAGTTTCAAAAATAATTGTAAGCTATTTCTGGCCTTGAAACCTCGCTCCTCTGGTGATCCAGTTCAACAGGTTTTGATTATTATTTCTTTTTTGCGCGGCGACCCTCAGGACTGGGCATTTTCTCTTGCGCCAGGAGATCCTGCATTAAGTAATATCGATGCGTTTTTCCTGGCGCTCGGATTGCTGTACGATGAGCCTAATTCAGTGGATCAGGCAGAAAAGAATTTGCTGGCTCTTTGTCAGGGTCAGGATGAGATAGAGGTATATTGTCAGAAATTTAGAAAGTGGTCAGTGCTCACTCAATGGAATGAATCTGCGCTGGCAGCTATGTTCAGAAAGGGTCTCTCTGAAGCCCTTAAGGATGTCATGGTGGGATTTCCTATGCCTGCTGGTTTGAATGAGTCTATGTCTTTGGCCATTCAGATCGGTCGACGCTTGCATGAGCGTAAATCTGTGCAGCATTTGGCGGTATTACCTGAGCTTAAACCTGAGCCTATGCAGTGCGATAGGACTTTGACCAGAGTTAAACGGCAAGAACACAGACGTCTGAATGGGCTGTGTTTCTACTGTGGTGATTCCACTCATGCTATCTCTGATTGTCCTAAGCGCACTAAGCGGTTCGCTAGGTCTGCCACCATTGGTACGGTACAGTCAAAATTTCTTCTGTCCGTTACCTTGATCTGCTCTTTGTCATCGTATTCTGTCATGGCATTTGTGGATTCAGGCGCTGCCCTGAATTTGATGGACTTGGAGTATGCTAAGCGTTGTGGGTTTCTCTTGGAGCCCTTGCAGTGTCCTATTCCATTGAGAGGAATTGATGCCACGCCTTTGGCCAAGAATAAGCCTCAATACTGGACCCAGCTGACCATGTGCATGGCTCCTGCACATCAGGAGGTTATTCGCTTTCTGGTGTTGCATAATCTGCATGATGTGGTCGTGTTGGGGTTGCCATGGCTACAAGCCCATAATCCAGTATTAGATTGGAAATCCATGTCAGTGTCCAGCTGGGGTTGTCAGGGGGTACATGGTGATGTTCCATTTCTGTCAATTTCGTCATCCACCCCTTCTGAGGTTCCAGAGTTCTTGTCTGATTACCGGGATGTATTTGATGAGCCCAAGTCTGATACCCTACCTCCGCATAGGGATTGTGATTGTGCTATCAATTTGATTCCTGGTAGTAAATTCCCAAAAGGTCGACTGTTTAATTTATCCGTGCCTGAGCACGCCGCTATGCGCAGTTATGTGAAGGAATCCCTGGAGAAGGGGCATATTCGCCCGTCATCGTCACCATTAGGAGCAGGGTTCTTTTTTGTAGCCAAGAAGGATGGTTCGCTGAGACCTTGCATAGATTACCGCCTTCTAAATAAGATCACGGTTAAATTTCAGTACCCCTTGCCATTGTTATCTGATTTGTTTGCTCGGATTAAGGGGGCTAATTGGTTCACCAAGTTAGATCTTCGTGGTGCGTATAATCTGGTGCGAATCAGGCGGGGCGATGAATGGAAAACTGCATTTAATACGCCCGAGGGTCATTTTGAGTATCTAGTGATGCCATTCGGACTTGCCAATGCTCCATCAGTGTTTCAGTCCTTTATGCATGACATCTTCCGAGAGTACCTGGATAAATTCCTGATTGTGTACTTGGATGACATTTTGATCTTGTCGGATGATTGGGAGTCTCATGTGAAGCAGGTCAGAACAGTTTTTCAGGTCCTGCGTGCTAATTCTTTGTTTGTGAAGGGATCAAAGTGTCTCTTTGGTGTGCAGAAGGTTTCATTTTTGGGGTTCATCTTTTCCCCTTCTACTATCGAGATGGATCCTGTTAAGGTCCAAGCAATCCATGATTGGACTCAGCCGACATCTCTGAAAAGTCTGCAAAAGTTCCTGGGCTTTGCTAATTTTTATCGTCGCTTCATCTGCAATTTATCTAGTATTGCCAAACCATTGACCGATTTGACCAAGAAGGGTGCTGATGTGGTCAATTGGTCTTCTACTGCTGTGGAAGCTTTTCAAGAGTTGAAGCGTCGTTTTTCTTCTGCCCCTGTGTTGTATCAACCAGATGTTTCTCTTCCGTTCCAGGTCGAGGTTGATGCTTCTGAGATTGGAGCAGGGGCTGTTTTGTCGCAGAGAGGTTCTGATTGCTCAGTGATGAAACCATGCGCTTTTTTTTCCAGGAAGTTTTCGCCTGCTGAGCGAAATTATGATGTGGGCAACCGAGAGTTGCTGGCCATGAAGTGGGCATTCGAGGAGTGGCGTCATTGGCTTGAAGGAGCTAAGCATCGCGTGGTGGTTTTGACTGATCATAAGAACTTGACTTATCTCGAGTCTGCTAAGCGGTTGAATCCTAGACTGGCTCGTTGGTTGCTGTTTTTTGCCCGTTTTGACTTTGTGATTTCGTACCTTCCGGGCTCTAAAAATGTGAAGGCGGATGCTCTGTCTAGGAGTTTTGTGCCCGACTCTCCGGGTTTATCTGAGCCGGCGGGTATCCTCAAGGAAGGAGTAATTGTGTCTGCCATCTCCCCTGATTTGCGGCGGGTGCTGCAAAAATTTCAGGCTAATAAACCTGATCGTTGTCCAGCGGAGAGACTGTTTGTCCCTGATAGGTGGACCAATAAAGTTATCTCTGAGGTTCATTGTTCGGTGTTGGCTGGTCATCCTGGAATCTTTGGTACCAGAGAGTTAGTGGCTAGATCCTTTTGGTGGCCGTCTCTGTCGCGGGATGTGCGTGCTTTTGTGCAGTCCTGTGTGATTTGTGCTCGGGCTAAGCCCTGCTGTTCTCGTGCCAGTGGGTTGCTTTTGCCCTTGCCGGTCCCGAAGAAGCCTTGGACACATATCTCTATGGATTTTATTTCAGATCTTCCCGTTTCTCATAAGATGTCAGTCATTTGGTTGGTCTGTGATCGCTTTTCTAAGATGGTCCATCTTGTACCCTTGTCTATATTGCCTTCCTCCTCTGATTTGGTGCCATTGTTCTTCCAGCATGTGGTTCGTTTACATGGCATTCCGGAGAATATCGTTTCTGACAGAGGTTCCCAGTTTGTTTCGAGGTTTTGGCGAGCCTTTTGTGGTAGGATGGGCATTGACTTGTCTTTTTCCTCGGCTTTCCATCCTCAGACTAATGGCCAGACCGAACGAACCAATCAGACCTTGGAAACATATCTGAGATGCTTTGTTTCTGCCGATCAGGATGACTGGGTGTCCTTTTTGCCTTTGGCTGAGTTCGCCCTTAATAATCGGGCCAGCTCGGCTACCTTGGTTTCGCCATTTTTCTGCAATTCTGGGTTCCATCCTCGTTTCTCTTCAGGACAGGTTGAGTCTTCGGACTGTCCTGGTGTGGATACTGTGGTGGACAGGTTGCAGCAGATTTGGACTCATGTAGTGGACAATTTGACCTTGTCCCAGGAGAAGGCTCAACGTTTCGCTAATCGCAGACGCCGTGTGGGTCCCCGACTTCGTGTTGGGGATCTGGTTTGGTTATCTTCTCGTCATATTCCTATGAAGGTTTCCTCTCCTAAGTTTAAACCTCGTTTCATTGGTCCGTATAGGATTTCTGAGGTTCTTAATCCTGTGTCTTTTCATCTGACCCTCCCAGATTCTTTTTCCATACATAACGTATTCCATAGGTCATTGTTGCGGAGATACGTGGCACCTATGATTCCATCTGTTGACCCTCCTGCCCCGGTTTTGGTGGAGGGGGAATTGGAGTATATTGTGGAGAAGATTTTGGATTCTCGTGTTTCTAGACGGAAACTCCAGTATCTGGTTAAATGGAAGGGTTATGCTCAGGAAGATAATTCCTGGGTTTTTGCCTCTGATGTCCATGCTCCCGATCTTGTTCGTGCCTTTCATGTGGCTCATCCTGGTCGGCCTGGGGGCTCTGGTGAGGGTTCGGTGACCCCTCCTCAAGGGGGGGTACTGTTGTGAATTCTGTGGCAAAGCTCCCTCCTGTGGTCACAAGTGGTACTTCGGCTGATTCTCTCTGGGAGCTTCAGTTTGTGGAGGAAAGTGGTACTGCGGCTTCTGAGTTTCCTCCCTCAGGTGATCTGGTGAGGTCGTTAGGTGCTTCTCTACTTAACTCCACCTAATGCTTTGATCCTGGCTTCCTGTCAATGTTCCAGTGTTGGACTTGTTTTTCCCTGGATCATTCCTGTGGCCTGCTGCTCTGCATAGCTAAGTTCTTCTTTGCTATTTGTTTGCTATTTTTTCTGTCCAGTTTGTCTTTTTTGTTGCTGGAAGCTCTGGGACGCAAAGGGTGTACCTCCGTGCCGTTAGTTCGGTATGGAGGGTCTTTTTGCCCCCTTTGCGTGGTTTTCTTTTGGGTTTTGTGTAGACCGCAAAGTTATCTTTCCTATCCTCGCTCTGTTAAGAAAGTCGGGCCTCACTTTGCTGAATCTATTTCATCTCTACGTTTGTCTTTTCATCTTAACTCACAGTCATTATATGTGGGGGGCTGCCTTTTCCTTTGGGGTATTTCTCTGAGGCAAGGTAGGCTTATTTTCTATCTTCAGGCTAGTTAGTTTCTCAGGCTGTGCCGAGTTGCATAGGCAGAGTTAGGCGCAATCCACGGCTGCCTCTAGTGTTGGTTGGAGAGGATTAGGGATTGCGGTCTGCAGAGTTCCCACGACTCAGAGCTCGTTCTATGATTTTGGGTTATTGTCAGATCACTGTATGTGCTCTGACTGCTATGTCCATTGTGGTACTGAATTGCCTCTCATAACAGATAAGCCAGGAAGACAGACTTACTTAGCAAAAAAAAATTATTTGCAAGACTTTACAGCTCAGCTTTACAAAAAAAAAACGTCTTAGACAGCGCGTTCTGAGCAGTCCGTTCTGCGCATAATATACACGTGTAGTGCACACCTAGTGATCTCTCCGGATGCACTCAACATTTTAGAATAGACTGCGCACCAAAAATAATCAATATAAAGCCATTTTTATGGTGCGCAGATCTCAATGCATACCCCCGGTAGAGCGCGTGTACGACCCCATTGAAATAATTTAGGAAATAAATCAATTGATATACAATAGTAGATGCAAGAAATAGACCCAACTGAGGTTATAACTCCTTTATTTCACTGAAAATATGGCCTCACAGCTGTAAAAAACAATGTCGGGTCACTATGACCCGAACACAAGTGTAACTTTTTGCGTGTAGCAAAAAGTAAACGAAAAAAAAAAAAAAATACTCATAGGTAGGTCCCCCCAAATGAGGAAAAGTCAAGGAGTCTCAAGTTTTATAGACTTACAGAAAAAAATCTACAGGGCCGCAAAAAGTCTGTTCGGGTCACTATGACCCGAACAGAACAGCAGGGTTAAAGCAGCACTCCAGTGTTATTTTTCAGTGCTGGATAATCACCCTCCAGCGTCCTCATACAGTACTTTACAGACACCACACTGGTGCCGCAGCTTCCAACATAATAACATACTATTATATATAATAACACCACCACATATAATAGTATGTTATTTATGTCATTAAATATTTTACCATATTTTTTTGCTTCAAATATTTTTTTCCCTATTTTCCACTTCTAAAACATGGGTGCGTCTTATAGTCCAAAAAATACGGTGTGTGTGTATATATATATATATATATATATATATATATATATATATATATATATATATATACATATATATATATATACACCAATATATATATCAATTACGGATGTATCTTTGAAGTGGTGATATATATGTGCATAGAGGGAAAAAATGGCAGACCATTTGGATTGTACAGAGAAACCAAAAGAGGAAAAAAACGAATGTGTGACCAAGATAAAACACTTTTATTAGAATAAACTTGATGAATGGTGGCACAACTACAAAGATAGTGCCTGCACTTACATAAAAAAGTAACAGCACTTACAATAATTAATAAATGAACGCACAGTAATAGAATGTAAGGAAAGATTCAAGGTCCAACAGGTAAGTAAATGACTGTATGCGGTACCCTACATTGATCATGGCATGACAGGTTGCTCAATTAGTGCAGATAAGAAATCCATCAATATTATAGAAAGCAGTGAAGTCCATAATATATACCACCAGTGTGGATCAATATACGTACTGGAACAGTCACAAAACAAATATATATTGGGCAAGAGGAAAAAGAATATATGCCAAGATATAAATGAATCAATGTGGAATTGAACAACACAAGATGGGAGGTTAAAAGGGAACAAATGAAAACACAACAATTTGTTTGTGCTGTCCATATGTATATATCACACAAAATGTGCGGTCTGAGGATGTAAATGGAATGCAGATAATAGCCAATGTGCAACAAGCATTACAGAGAGGAAATGTATATTACCTGAGTGATCAGCTGCAATATACTATATATATATATACTATATACTATAATCTGCCAGGTACTGTACATCTTGGCAACTAGATAATATATTATATAATGATAAAATGCAACATATTTAACTGTTGTTAACTTCATTTATTAGACAATAACTCTCGCTGGAGATGGGTACAGAGGGAAAACATCACCCCATACACCAAATGAGAAGTTTGAAGGAGCCACAGTTTTAAAGGCATTGAAGGTAACATAATAAACATAATAAAGCTAGAACCTAGACTTGTAGCTTACTTGTCAGACTTCCATAGATTTTGCTGAGTTTACCTCCACGTCAGAGAGTCTGTTAGAAGACTAAGGTTACTTTCACACATCAGGTTTTCGCCGTCAGGCTAATTTCGGCTAATTTTTTTAAAAAACGGATCAGACGAATGTTGCTACCGGATCAGGTTTTTTTCCCATAGACTTGTTTTAGTGCCGGATTGCACAGGATGACATTGCGTTTCGTCCGGTGTTCGCAAATCTGCCGCTTCCAGTTTCTTGAAAAAGCGTCCATTGCAACGTTTTTTGTCTCTGGCGAAAAAGCCTGAAGCGCCGGCGCTTCCAGATGTTTGCTAGGATGGAAGCCTATGGGAGCTGGAAGGTGCCGGATCCGGAAAAAGGTGTATCCGGCGGCCTGATCCGGTTTTTTAAACTGAGCATGCTCCAAATTTTTTTTTTATCCAATAATCTAGATAGGCTAGCCGGATCTGTCAATCTGCGCCGATCCAGTTTTTCCAACATTTGCCGGATTTAGCCTGACACTGAAAACCTGATGTGTGAAAGTAGCCTAAGCCATTGCTTCAATCAAGAAAGCTCTCAAAAAACTTCAGCAAACACCCTAAGGCTATGTGAACGCAGAGGTTTTTTTTAGATGCCTTTGGAGCAGACAGAGCACAAACTGAGCAGAAATTCTCCAAATCTCAAAACTCCTCAAAAACTTGCAGTTTCCACTCAGCTTTTCTTTCAAAACCTCCTAAAAAATCTTAGTGTGCACTTACCCTAATATGTTTCTTCTTCACTCACTCTCCTTAAAGTTTTGTTGACTATTATTTTAAAGGAATTCCGATTCGCTATGTGTCTATCTCCATGTGCAGGCATTGCAGTAGCTTGGGCATCCATGATTACAACCAGCCGTTACTATATCTGTGGTTGTAACCATGGATACCTAAGCTGCTGCAATGCCTGCACATGAAGATAGAGATGTAGGAAATCAGAAGAACTATATTACATTCCT
Organism: Ranitomeya imitator; assembly: GCF_032444005.1. Lineage (NCBI taxonomy): Eukaryota > Metazoa > Chordata > Amphibia > Anura > Dendrobatidae > Ranitomeya > Ranitomeya imitator. The sequence continues at coordinate 426,745,261 of NC_091286.1, read as the reverse complement.
AATTGGAGGTATTTGTTAATGTTATTATTACACCTATTAAAGTGGCATGTAAAAGTTTGGGCACCCCTAGTTAAAATTACTTTTATTGTGAACAGTTAAGCAAGCTTAAGATGAAATGATCTCTAAAAGACCTAAAGTGAAAGATAACATAATTCCTTTAATTTTAGGCAAAACAATATATATATAATATATCTACCGTATTTTCCAGCGTATAAGACGACCCCCAACTTTTCCAGTTAAAATATAAAATCTTCTCAAAAGTCAGGGGTTGTCTTATATGCCAGGTGTTGTCTTATAGGGTGGGTGCGGAGCAATCTGCGGTCGACGTATATAGTGGGGGGGGAGTGGTCCCGATGACGAGGTGAGGGAGCGCCTCACCAGGAAGGTGTAAGTGAAGCAAACTGTCAGCGTCTGGGATGCCAGGGTTATGCAAATAAGAGAGAGAGAGCGGTTCTGTGCCTAGAAAAACACTCCTCTTTCACTCATCTGGCTCGCCCTTGTATCCTATTATCTCCTTCTCTGTCTCTGCTTCACTTACACCTTCCCGGTGAGGTGCCCCCTCTCCTTGTCATTGGGGTCGCTCCCCCCACAATATGCGGCGACCGCAGATTACTCCGCACCTGCCCTTACACCTGGCGTATAAGACGATACCCGACTTTTGAGAAGATTTTCAAGTGTTAAAAAGTAGTCTTATACGCCAGAAAATACAGTATATATATTGAAGGCAGCACTCCATAGTGTCCAAAGTGAAAAAGTGACAAAGAATATTCAGACCCACATGTCTGGGCGACGTTTCGGCTCACAATGAGCCTTTGTCAAGCAGTGGGTGTTTTTATAGCACTCTTATATAAGCACTTTTTTATGATTTGTCATACGAAATGGTGTCACATGAGCGATATTGGATTTTTGGCATACATGAGGAAATGTTTTTCTAATACACTTTATTGTTTGCTAATGAATATTTAATGATTGTTAATTATGTCTGTAAAAACACACTTGGTTGTAACACCCACTGCTTGAGAAAGGCTCAGTGTGAGCCGAAACGTCGAACAGACATGTAGGTCTGAATAATCGTCACCACTTTTTCACTTTGGAAACTATGGAGTGCTGCCTTCAATTTTTTTTTTTGTCTGGTTTTGGGCAAGTGTTGGATGTTGTTGCCTGGGAGGCTTGGCACCCGCTGGTGAGCATTGTGCTGTTCCATTTTTCTGCTTTCAATAATTTCAAAAGGGAAAATGGGCCAATGCAGAAGGTTGGGAACCCTTGAAGATTTGTGTGCTCACATAACTTTGACCAAGGTTTCAGGCCTTAATTAGCCTGTTAGGGTTATGACTTGTTCACTATCATTAGGAAAGACAAGGTGATGCAAATTTACCAGATTTATAAAAACCCAGCCTCCTGTAACCTTGTGCTAAAAAACAGCAGCCATGGGTTCTTCTAAGCGGCTGCCTAGCACTCTGAAAATGAAAATGGTGGAGGCCCACAAAGCAGGAGAAGGCTATGAGAAAATAGCAGAGTTTTCAAGTTGCCCTTTCCTTTGTTTGAAATGTAATTAGGAAATGCAGTTAACAGGAACAATGGAGGTCAAGATAAGGTCTGGAAGACCAAGCTAAATTTCAGTGAGAGCTGCTCGCAGGATCTCTAAAAAGGCAAATCAGAACCCCCGATATAATTCAAAAGACTTCCAGGAAGATTTAGCAGACTCTGGCACATTGTTCTACTGTTTTTTGTTTTTTTCGTACTTTTCTTACTTAGACTGTCCTATGCTTCTGCTCTGAGTCAGATTTTCCTCCTAGAGGTGCAATAGGTATCTTCCTAATATGAAGGCTGTCAGCTTGCCTTCTTTTATTGGCCCTTATAGACCCAGCAGTCGGAGGGAGAAAATTCCTCTTGCAATCTGCCTTCCTCTTCTCACTTCTCACATAATGGCTGACCCCTTACACGTGACTAAATTACTGCCTCACAGGAGTTAGCTCCTCCTCCTCTCATGTGACTCTTACAGCTGCAGTCATTGGCTGACTGCCAGGGGAGTTTGTTCCAGCTCTTTCCAGAAGCAGATCTAGGTCACATGAGCAAGTCTCTGTGGGGAAGATTAACCCTTTTAGTGCTGCCTGTCAGCAGGTCTCACAACATATGCATGGAGCACACTGTGCATCCTGTATCCTACGGAGATGGCCATTTTGTGCGATACCACACATATGTTGAGCATTTGGAACAGATTTTTCTGCAGCAAAAGCCAGGAGGAAAAACACTTCCAAAATGAGTACATTTTTATTGTGTTTTATGTGAGTTTTTGATGCGTTTTTATGCATTTTTACCCAATAATTTCAAGTGAAAAACGCTGTAAAAATGGTGGAAGGTTATGTACACGTGTTGATTATTTTCTGCAGACCTTTTTCTGCCTCAAAAATGTGTTTCTTGGAATGAAAACAATGCTTGGAAAAAGCATGTATCTGCGTGCATTGTTTATGCTTTTTTTCCCCATTGGTTAAAATGGGTGAAAAACGGCAAAAACCGCTAAAAGAATTGACTTGCTGCAGAGTTGAAAATAACTTCAAATCTGTAAGGAAAAATAAGTAACATGCACAACAGATTTCAGAAATCTCATTCTCTTTACTGGGACAATAAAATAATACATTTTGTCCCAGCAAAAACATCCAGTGGAAAATTGCAGAAAAAATGTAATATCGTGTCAACATACCCATGTCATTGACCTGCTGCAGATTAAAAAAGAAGTGTGTAAGGTTCAAATCTACAAGAAAAAAAAATAACATAAGCTGTTATGTGAGTAATGATTAGGCATCAGATACACACTGAGAATTACATTTTTAATAGAGCCCATTGCATTAGAGGTAGCCTGCAAAGATGACATATATAACATTTTAGTGTACAGCAGATGGTGCTGTGGTTCCAAAAACTTGTGAATTTCTCTTCTGCTTACCTTGTAACTAAGAAGTATTGTTTCTCCTTGCGGAGCTTGCCATGCTAAGCGTGCTGAGATTAGGAGACTTAAAGCTGCAATGCTCCTCTGGGAAATATGCTAATTATGCAAATTGTCTCTTCAGAGAGGAAGAGAACTAGAACTCTAGTGCCACCTATTGGAAGGTAGCAATCCTAACAGTCAATGTTGATCCTTTAACGAGCCTTAGCGATACAAATCGGGTCTTGTATATCCTCACATTTCATAAATACATTTTCATAAATTAGTATTATATTTTTATGCATCATTGTACTATTTCACAGTTTGGTTATGAAGGTCGCTTGCCAATGGAAAGCGCTCGCTTGTTCTATGATGTGAGTGAAAAGGCTCGGCAGATCGTACAGTCATACTTCATGCTGAATAGCACCCTGTACTTCTCCTATACACATCTAGTGTGCAGGACCGCTCTGCAGGGTAAGTGTCGCCGCTTGTTTTCTAGATCTCTCATATATTTCTCACGGTGTTATTTCCTAAATACACTAAGTTTTGTAGCCAACCATCAGTAATAATTGAAATGAAGCACATCCCTTTGTCTATGGTTATATATAATTGATAATATAACCTGGTAGAACCAAATCTAGACAGTCCCCGACATTGTGTATGAAGCACATTGTCTTATTGCACCTCACTAGTTATGGGAGACTTCCATGTCAGTAAATCGTAGCCCTGTGAGGTGGAATCCTCCTTGATAGCCACAATGGTGTATAGCAAGGTGTGAAGAGCACAATGTGTGCACCAAGATACTGTATGTGCGGGCAATAAATATAGGAATTTTAAATAGTGATACATCCATAACATTGAGGTACTAAGGGCATAAATTGGAAAATTTGTTTTAAAAAAACAACACCTTTTTAAAGAGAACCTGTCAACAAGAAAATGCAGTCCAAACTGCAGGCACCATGTTATACAGCAGCAGGAGCAGAGTGTATTGATATATAGTTTTGTTAGAATAGATTTAGTATAACCTGTCATTTTAATCATTTCATTCCCTGATCTTTCTGGGATTTTCAGTCCAGTGGGCGGTCTTATCAGTGACTGAAAGCTCTCTTTATGTTAGCATGCATACACAGATAGCTGGCAGTCACTGATAGGACCGCGCACTAGATCAAAAATCCCATAAAGACAGAGTTCAAAACTATGAATGAAGTCACAGGTTATACTGAATTTTTTTCTCACAAAAATATATCAATCTGCTCAGCTCTAGTTGATTTCTAACAAGATGCTTGCTGATTAGACTGCATTTTCATGTTGACAGGTTCCCTTAAACCCCTTCTTGCTGCAGACCATTTTCATTTTTGCATTTCTGTTTTTTGCTCTCCTGCTTCCGAGGGCCATAACGTTTTTATTTTTACGTCAATATGCCTGAAGTACGTTTTTTGTTTCTACAACATTGCATTAAAATGCAATAACAGTCGATCAAAAGATCGTATCTACACCAAAATGATATGAATAAAAACATCAGCTGGGCGCGCAAAAAATAAGCCCTCATCCAGCCTCGGATCATGAAAAATGGAGATTCTACAGGTCTCGGAAAATGACACAATTTTGTTTTGTTTTTTTAACAAACTTTGGATTTTTTTTTCACCAGTCAAATAAGTAAGCAACCTGTACATGTTCCTGTGTCTACTAATTACTCACAATGACCTGGAGAATCATAATGGCAGGTCAGTTTTAACATTTGGTGAACATGGTAAAAAAAAATAGTTGCAATTTCACCGCACTTGGAATTTTATTCACGTTTTCCTTTACATAATATGTTAAATCCAATGGTGTTGTTCAAAAGTACAACTTGTCCCGCAAAAACAAACCCTCACATGGCCATTTTGACAGAAAAATAAAAAAAAGTTATGGCTGTAGGAAGAAGGGGAGTAAGAAACAAAATGCAAAAATTGAAAATGGCCTGGTGGTTAAGGGGTTAAATAGGACTTTAAATGTGAACTTTTTATATACCACTGCCTTGGATATATAAGCAGTTAATCCCTAGAACCTTTTTCCTTTATACACAGGTGTTTAGTGATCCTGTTGAAATTACTGCACTCTTTCACCTCCACAGGTCAGCAGGACAACAGAAATGATCTCAGTCACCCAATTCATGCAGATAACTGTTTGCTAGATCCTGAAGCCAATGAATGTTGGAAAGAGTCTCCAGCATACACTTACAGAGATTACAGGTACTGTGGGACTGAAAATAATACTAGGACAGTAAACTGGATCACTAGCATTGTAATACAGTAGATACCAGAAACGATTAAAGGGAACCTGTCACCCCCCTCAGGCGTTTGTAACTGAAAGAGCCACCTTGTGCAGCACTAATGCTGCATTCTGACAAGGTGGCTTTTTTAGTTATTGGTTCTGTAACTTCAGAAATAATCAATTTTATAATTTGTCCCAAATACCTTAAATCAGTCCTGGAGGCAGGTCTTTCCCCCCCTGCTGCAAACGCAGCACCGCCGTCACTCATGTCCTCTTGGCGCTGGGCGCCACCTCCTCAGCGCTGTTTTCAAATGAGCCGGCGCCTGCACTCTTTTCTCATGCCTTGGGCATGCGCAGTGAGCGCTGTCCGGCCTCTGTCCTCATTTGCAGTGTAGCTGACTGCGCCTGTGTGGCCGCCCTGCCCGAGATCCCGCCCCGCAGTGTCTTCTGATTTATTCTCACTGCGGGGCTGGGATTCCTGGGCATGCGCAGCGCATATCTAAGCCTCTCACTCATCTCCATCCGCCTTCTCCAGACTGTGCGGAGTCAGCTGATCCCTAATCGCTGTGGCATGTAACATTGCCGATGTAACCTGAAAGATGAGATATAAAGGTTAGATTATACTTACCCAGGGACAGTCCAGCACCTCCTATCTTCTTTTGATGACGTCCTCTTCTTGTCTTCTTGCCGTGGCTCCGGCCCAGGTGTACTTTGTCTGCCCTGTTGAGGGCAGAGCAAAGCACTGCAGTGCACAGGCGCCGGGCCTCTCTGACCTTTCCCAGCACCTGCGCACTGCAGTATTTTGCTCTGCCCTCAACAAGGCAGACAAAGTACGCCTGCGCCAGAGCCACAGGAAGAAGACAAGAACAGAATATCATCGATTGAAGATAGGAGGTGCCGGACCAGGACCGCGACACCCATCGGACCGGACCGCAATGGGACCGCCCCTGGGTGAGTATAATATAACCTTTATTTCTCATTTTTTAGGTTACATTGGGGGCTTATCTACAGCATTACAGAATTCAGTAGATAAGCCCCTGATGTCAGAGGGCTTAGCTCAGATACGATTTTTGGGGTGACAGACTACCTTTAAGAGTTTCACATTTTCATTCTTCTGACCAAAGAGTAGTTTTCTATTTTGCCTCAATCCATTTTAAATGAGCTTTGGCTTAGAAAAGAAGGCAGTGCTTCTGGATTTGTTGATACAATTATCAACATTTTAGCTGTTTAAAGATATTCAAGATACAGTTATGTAATTAATATGGGTTATTTTGCAGACTCTCAGCTTTAGGCCGGGATCACACATACACGAGATACGGCTGAGTCTCGCTGGTGAAAACCCAGCTCTGGCGCCGGCACTCCGGAGCAGAGCGTGCAGTTCCAAGTGTTGCTATGCGGCTGCATGCTCTGTCCCGGAGTGCCGGCGCCAGAGGTGGGTTTTCACCTGCGAGACTTGGCCGTATCTCGCGTATGTGTGGTCCCGGCCTTAATATGAGAGTAATCGCATTCTAATTAGTGTAAGGGTCTAGGAATTAGAGCTCTTTAAAATGTAGCTGCCTCTTTTTTAAAGTGAACCAGTCACCAGGTTTTCCCCATATATAGTAAGGACAGCACCTGTAAGCCCTCTGCTACAACATACTAGAAAGCTGTCTATACAGTAGTTTTTAAAATAGCAGTTCAATATCGCTAACTAGGTTAATCACTATTTTTGGTTTAAATAATATTACCACATGTCGAACAATTTACCAGTTGGTGCATTACATTCTAAAAAAACCAACAGACTCCGCATTCATGATCTGCATGTTTTTGAGTCTGTGTATTAGAATAATTAATTGAAAGGGGGTTTGTTAAAAATAATAGCGGTGTGGAGTTCAATTAGTGAGGTCAATCATTGGAGAGGGTAAAACTTCTAAAGAATGGCAGACCATGATCGGTTCTTCAGCTAAAATGATCTACAATGCCAAACAGAGAGATGTCGGAGAAAACGGACTACCATTCAAATGGATGGAAGAATAGCTAGAATGACAAAGGCTCAGCCAATGATCAGCTCCAGGATGATCACAGACAGTCTCAAGTTACCTGTGAGTACTGTGATAGTTAGGAGACACCCGTGTGAAGCTAATCTCTTAAGAACATAGTAACATAGTAACATAGTTAGTAAGGCCGAAAAAAGACATTTGTCCATCCAGTTCAGCCTATATTCCATCATAATAAATACCCAGATCTACGTCCTTCTACAGAACCTAATAATTGTATGATACAATATTGTTCTGCTCCAGGAAGACATCCAGGCCTCTCTTGAACCCCTCGACTGAGTTCGCCATCACCACCTCCTCAGGCAAGCAATTCCAGATTCTCACTGCCCTAACAGTAAAGAATCCTCTTCTATGTTGGTGGAAAAACCTTCTCTCCTCCAGACGCAAAGAATGCCCCCTTGTGCCCGTCACCTTCCTTGGTATAAACAGATCCTCAGCGAGATATTTGTATTGTCCCCTTATATACTTATACATGGTTATTAGATCGCCCCTCAGTCGTCTTTTTTCTAGACTAAATAATCCTAATTTCGCTAATCTATCTGGGTATTGTAGTTCTCCCATCCCCTTTATTAATTTTGTTGCCCTCCTTTGTACTCTCTCTAGTTCCATTATATCCTTCCTGAGCACCGGTGCCCAAAACTGGACACAGTACTCCATGTGCGGTCTAACTAGGGATTTGTACAGAGGCAGTATAATGCTCTCATCATGTGTATCCAGACCTCTTTTAATGCACCCCATGATCCTGTTTGCCTTGGCAGCTGCTGCCTGGCACTGGCTGCTCCAGGTAAGTTTATCATTAACTAGGATCCCCAAGTCCTTCTCCCTGTCAGATTTACCCAGTGGTTTCCCGTTCAGTGTGTAATGGTGATATTGATTCCCTCTTCCCATGTGTATAACCTTACATTTATCATTGTTAAACCTCATCTGCCACCTTTCAGCCCAAGTTTCCAACTTATCCAGATCCATCTGTAGCAGAATACTATCTTCTCTTGTATTAACTGCTTTACATAGTTTTGTATCATCTGCAAATATCGATATTTTACTGTGTAAACCTTCTACCAGATCATTAATGAATATGTTGAAGAGAACAGGTCCCAATACTGACCCCTGCGGTACCCCACTGGTCACAGCGACCCAGTTAGAGACTATACCATTTATAACCACCCTCTGCTTTCTATCACTAAGCCAGTTACTAACCCATTTACACACATTTTCCCCCAGACCAAGCATTCTCATTTTGTGTACCAACCTCTTGTGCGGCACGGTATCAAACGCTTTGGAAAAATCGAGATATACCACGTCCAATGACTCACCGTGGTCCAGTCTATAGCTTACCTCTTCATAAAAACTGATTAGATTGGTTTGACAGGAGCGATTTCTCATAAACCCATGCTGATATGGAGTTAAACAGTTATTCTCATTGAGATAATCCAGAATAACATCCCTCAGAAACCCTTCAAATATTTTACCAACAATAGAGGTTAGACTTACTGGCCTATAATTTCCAGGTTCACTTTTAGAGCCCTTTTTGAATATTGGCACCACATTTGCTATGCGCCAGTCCTGCGGAACAGACCCTGTCGCTATAGAGTCACTAAAAATAAGAAATAATGGTTTATCTATTACATTACTTAGTTCTCTTAGTACTCGTGGGTGTATGCCATCCGGACCCGGAGATTTATCTATTTTAATCTTATTTAGCCGGTTTCGCACCTCTTCTTGGGTTAGATTGGTGACCCTTAATATAGGGTTTTCATTGTTTCTTGGGATTTCACCTAGCATTTCATTTTCCACCGTGAATACCGTGGAGAAGAAGGTGTTTAATATGTTAGCTTTTTCCTCGTCATCTACAACCATTCTTTCCTCACTATTTTTTAAGGGGCCTACATTTTCAGTTTTTATTCTTTTACTATTGATATAGTTGAAGAACAGTTTGGGATTAGTTTTACTCTCCTTAGCAATGTGCTTCTCTGTTTCCTTTTTGGCAGCTTTAATTAGTTTTTTAGATAAAGTATTTTTCTCCCTATAGTTTTTTAGAGCTTCAATGGTGCCATCCTGCTTTAGTAGTGCAAATGCTTTCTTTTTACTGTTAATTGCCTGTCTTACTTCTTTGTTTAGCCACATTGGGTTTTTCCTATTTCTAGTCCTTTTATTCCCACAAGGTATAAACCGCTTACACTGCCTATTTAGGATGTTCTTAAACATTTCCCATTTATTATCTGTATTCTCATTTCTGAGGATATTGTCCCAGTCTACCAGATTAAGGGCATCTCTAAGCTGGTCAAACTTTGCCTTCCTAAAGTTCAGTGTTTTTGTGACTCCCTGACAAGTCCCCCTAGTGAAAGACAGGTGAAACTGCACAATATTGTGGTCGCTATTTCCTAAATGCCCAACCACCTGCAGATTTGTTATTCTGTCAGGTCTATTAGATAGTATTAGGTCTAAAAGTGCTGCTCCTCTGGTTGGATTCTGCACCAATTGTGAAAGATAATTTTTCTTGGTTATTAGCAGAAACCTGTTGCCTTTATGGGTTTCACAGGTTTCTGTTTCCCAGTTAATATCCGGGTAGTTAAAGTCCCCCATAACCAGGACCTCATTATGGGTTGCAGCTTCATCTATCTGCTTTAGAAGTAGACTTTCAATGCTTTCTGTTATATTTGGGGGTTTGTAACAGACCCCAATGAGAATTTTGTTACCATTTTTCCCTCCATGAATTTCAACCCATATGGACTCGACATCCTCATTCCCTTCGCTAATATCCTCCCTTAAAGTGGACTTTAGACAAGACTTTACATAGAGACAAACCCCTCCTCCTCTCCGATTTTTACGATCCTTTCTAAACAGACTGTAACCCTGTAAGTTAACTGCCCAGTCATAGCTTTCATCTAACCATGTCTCGGTTATTCCCACTATGTCAAAGTTACCTGTAGATATTTCTGCTTCTAGTTCTTCCATCTTGTTTGTCAGGCTTCTGGCGTTTGCGAGCATGCAGTTTAGAGGATTTTGTTTTGTTCCAATCTCCTCACTGTGGATTGTTTTAGAAATGTTCTTACCTCCCTTCTGAGTATGTTTTCCTGGGTCGTCTTTGTTCGAGTCTAATGTTTTTCTTCCCGTCCCCTCTTCTAGTTTAACGCCCTCCTGATGAGTGTAGCGAGTCTTCTGGCGAATGTGTGTTTCCCAGGTTTGTTGAGGTGTAGTCCGTCTCTGGCGAGGAGTCCATCATACCAGTAATTCACACCGTGGTCCAGGAATCCAAATCCTTGTTGTCTGCACCATCGTCTTAGCCAGTTGTTTGCATCAAGGATCCTGTTCCATCTCCTGGTGCCATGCCCGTCTACTGGAAGGATAGAAGAAAAAACTACCTGTGCATCCAGTTCCTTTACTTTCTTCCCCAACTCTTCAAAGTCCTTGCAGATTGTCGGTAGGTCCTTCCTTGCCGTGTCATTGGTGCCAACATGTATCAGAAGAAATGGGTGGACGTCCTTGGAGCTGAAGAGCTTTGGTATCCTATCGGTCACATCCTTGATCATCGCACCTGGAAGGCAGCATACTTCTCTTGCAGTTATGTCCGGTCTGCAGATGGCTGCTTCGGTGCCTCTCAGTAGTGAGTCTCCCACCACCACCACTCTTCGTTGCTTCTTGGCTGTACTTTTTGCTGTCACTTGTTGCTGTGTGCCCTTTTCTTTTTTGCTTGCTGGTATTGCTTCATTCTTAGGTGTGCCATCTTCATCCTCTACAAAGATTTGATATCGGTTCTTCAGTTGTGTGGTTGGTGATTTCTCCATGGTCTTCTTGCTTCTTTTGGTCACATGCTTCCACTCATCTGTTTTTGGAGGTTCTCTGACACTTTTTGCACCTTCTGTGACCAGTAGAGATGCTTCTGTTCTGTCTAGAAAGTCTTCATTCTCTTTGATGAGTTTCAAAGTTGCTATTCTTTCTTCCAGACCCCGCACCTTTTCTTCTAAAAGGGCCACTAGTCTACACTTCTGACAGGTGAAATGTAGACTAGTGGCCCTTTTAGAAGAAAAGGTGCGGGGTCTGGAAGAAAGAATAGCAACTTTGAAACTCATCAAAGAGAATGAAGACTTTCTAGACAGAACAGAAGCATCTCTACTGGTCACAGAAGGTGCAAAAAGTGTCAGAGAACCTCCAAAAGCAGATGAGTGGAAGCATGTGACCAAAAGAAGCAAGAAGTCCCCACAAATTCCCACTATTTTCTAAAAAGACGTACTGAAGTGGATGCAATTTGCCAAAGAACACATCAACTGGTCTAAAGAGAAATGGAGAAACATTTTGTGGACTGATGAAAGTAAAATTGTTCTTTTTGGGTCCAGGGCTGCAGACAGTTCATAAAACGACCCCCCAAACTCTGCATTCAAGCCACAGTTCACTATGAAGACAGTGAAGCATGGTGGTGCAAGCATTATGATATGGTCATGTTTCTCTTACTATGGTGCCGGACCCATTTATGGCATACCGAGGATCATGGACCAGTTTGCATGTATTAAAATACTTGAAGAGGTGATGTTGCCTTATGCTGAAGAGGATATGCCCTTGAAATGGGGGTTTCAACAAGATAATGATCCTAAACACACCAGTAAACAAGCAAAATCTTGGTTCCAGTCCAACAAAATTGAGGATGTGGAGTGGCCAGCCCAATCCCCGGGCCTTAATCCAATAGAACACTTGTGGGGTGACATCAAAAATTCTGTTTGTGAGGCAAAGCCAGCAAATGCAAAAAATTGTGAGATGCAGTCAAAGCAAACTGGGTTGCAATAACAGTTGACAGGTTCCAGAGGTTGGTTGACTCTATGCAACATAGATGTAAAGCAGTTATAAAAACTGTGATATACAAAAATTAGGTTAGTGATTCAAAGAAACAATAAATCCTCATAAAGATAGTACTTATTGTGAGTTTGTAAAGACAAAAGCAGATACTGTTATTTTTTTGAACAGCCCAATGTTCATTTGTTGTTATTTTCTGTAAAGTAGTAAAAATTATATACATTTCTCTTCACGTATTGAATTAGAAAACAGTGCGCAATATTCCCAATGCAAGCAAATAAAAACTAGTATAAAGATTTTGTGATTAACTCATGTTTTTGAACATGCTGCAATTATTTTGAACACTATTATATGTCCCCAATCCGCTGTGCAAGGCTCAAAAATAGTTTTTATTACATGTGCAGACAGTGTGGTCCAGTCTGATGGGCGTCCCTCGACTTGATCCGGTGCCTTTTCTATTCTTACAATTGCTGTCCTCCTACTCTGCTTCGTGTGGATGACATGTACTATGTCATCCACACAGTGTCCTCCATTGGGCTCTTGCCCAGGCGCACTTCTTTCTGCTCATGCCGATAGCACAACAAAGTAGTGTACCGCACATGCGTCAGTTTTACCTTACAGGTCATTGGCACTCTTTAGCCTTTCTCCATGCATGCTCACTACAGTACACTACATCTGTGCTGTGAACCATGCAATCAAGTTTGCTGTATTCAGCTAAACGCAGCAAGGTTTATTGAATGGTTCACAGAACAGATGGACAATAACTCAAAACATACTGAGAAAGTAAGGCGTTTTCAAGGCATAGAAGTGGAATATTCTGAACTAGCCGAGTCAGTCACCAGATCTCAACCTCATTGAGCATGTATTTCACATATTTATGACAAAACTAAAGGCAGATTGACCTACAAACAAGCATCAACTGACGTCAGGTGAAAGAAAGACCTGGCAAAGCATCGCAAAGGAGAAAATCCAGCGTTTCGTAATGTCCATGGCTTTCAGACTTCAGGCAGCCATTGCCTTCAATAGATTCTCTACCATAAATAAAATGTTCATTTTTAATACTTTGTAAAGTTTATTTAGCCAAATACTTTTGAGCTCTTGAAATGAGCAAGCTTTTGTTTTACCCCTTTATTTAAACCTAAAAGTCTACATCTCAATTGTTTCTCAGTTGTTTAATTTTAAATAAAATATTGTGGCACGCAGAGCCCAAATCATGAAGACTCGGTGACTGTCCAAATATTTCTGGACCTAACTGTATATGACATCTTCTTTGCCTCATGGAGTCATTTATTTGTGGAAGTATTCCTGAGCCCATACAGTGATTTGCATGACAAAATAATTCCTGGTTTTATGCAGTGTCATCTGAGGGCCCGTACTCACAAGCATCCAAAACTGACCGTGGGCTTTGTTCCTTGTCCGCATGGATTTTCTTAGGATACCTAAATCTTTTAATGAATTTATGCACTGTGGATGGACGAATATTCAAAGTCTTCCTATCAATTTCATCTTGAGGAACATTTTTCTGAAATTATTCCACAATTGCTAGATGCATTTTTTTTAACAGATTGGTGAACCTCTGGCCATCTTTGCTTCTGAGAGACTCTACCTCTCTAACATTTTTTTATACATAGTCATGTGACTTGAAAATTAACCCTCCAGCTGATTTTCATTAGAATCAATTACTTCTACAGCCTTTTGTTAACCCTCTCTGAACTTTTTTTTAGATTTGTTGTTGCCATTAAGTTTTAAAAATAATTTTTTTCAGTTGAAATTTGAAAATGTTTAACTTCAATGTGTTCTATGTTCTGTTGCAAATAAAATATGGCTATTGGTGATTTTTGGAGACCAAATTAGCACATGTCGCTGACTTTTTTAACAGGTCAGTGTAGCCAGCAGACTCTAAGGCCGCTATGTGCTCGTGAATATGGCAAACATCAGGACCACACAATCATGATCCCAGGGTTCCGATGGGGATAAAGAGGGAGAAGCCACACTCTTTTAAACATTTATATGATGTAGTCACTATTGACAGCAGCATCTAAGGGGTTAAACAGATATGGACGGTGACTACACTGATCATGGCTGATGCAGTAAATTGTCATCTATAGTGTCCAGCAGACAGCTGCTGGATTGTCACCTGTATGGGGAGGCTATTCTCTTATATCTAAAGTCAGTTAAAAGACGTATCGGCGGTCATTAAGGGGCTAATAGGGACATCTTGAGGAAAAACTATACTTTGTGTGTTCATTATTTATAGCTAGTTTATTATAGAACTTGATGCCAAACCATTCAATAGCTTTGAATCTGAAATGGTGTATTATATAATGACTGGTTCCAGTGTATGCTACAAAACAATAGATGTCAAAATAGTCTGAGCTGACTGCGAATTAATGCCATATTACATTTTTTCTCCATCAGTGCTCTACTTTATCTTAATGGAGATTTTGATGGTGGTGAATTTGTGTTCACCGAAATGGATGCCAAAACTGTTACAGTAAGTCTATATTTTCTTTCTGCCTCTGTTCTTTGAAATAATATAATTGTTAGAAGGTTAGATACACGATGTTTTTTCTACTGTTGCAATATTCTTTTTGTTTTGAACAGCTGACATGTGCCTGAAACAGCCGCAGGTGGCAATTAACCTGTTAAATGCCTCTGTCAAACGCTAACAGCGGCATTTACCATGCATTTTCAGCAATCGTGCCGGAAATCCGCCCACTGGTGACCCCCGTCACGTGATCGCGGGTCACCAGTGGGTTGGCATGATAACCAGAGGTCTCCTGTAGACCTCTATGGTTGTCACTGCCGGCTTGCTGTGAGCGCTGCCCAGTGGTCGGTGCTTATAGCAAGTGCTTAATTCAGCTACCTACATACAGGCGAACTGATCATCGCCTGTATGTAGCAGAGCCGATCGAGTTATGGCAGCTTCTAGTCTCCCATGGAGGCTATTGAAGTATGCCAAAAGTAAACAAAATGTTTTTAAAATATAAAAATATATATAAAAGTTCAAATCACCCCCTTTCGCCCCATTCAAAATAAAACAATAGAAAAAATCAAACATACACATATTTGGTTCAGAATCGCCCGATCTATCAATTAAAAAAAGGATTAACCTGATCGCTAAAAGGCGTAGCGAGAAAAAAAAGTCAAAACGCCAAAATTAAGTTTTTTTGGTCGCTGCGACATTGCATTTAAATGCAATAGCAGTCGATCAAAAGATTGTATCTGCACCAAAATGGTATCATTGAAGACATCAGCTCGGCGCGCTAAATAAAAGCTCTATCTCGACCCGAGATCACGATACGGTATCGGAAAATGGTGCAATTTTTTTTTCTTTCTTAAACAAAGTTTGGAATTTTTTTCACCACTTAGATAAAAAAAGAACCTAGAGATGTTTGGTGTCTATGACATGGAGAATCATAATGGCAGGTCAGTTTTAGCATTTAGTGAACATGGTAAAAAAGCAAAAAATTTTTTTCCCGTTTTCCAGGACATGATATGTTAATACCAATGGTGTATTTCAAAAGTACAACTCGTCCCGCAAAAAAACATCCCTCACATGGCCATATTGACAGAAAAATGGCACTGAGAAGGGGAGCGAAAAATTGAAGGTGTTAAGAGGCAAAAGCCATGCTGAGTTTGACACATAACTCACACTAATCGACAGTAACTGCTGAAGGATTTTTTTTTACATTCAGCTTCATAAACTTTACATAAAAGGGCAAATGAAAAAGTGTTGCCTGCGTCAGAAAATATAATCATATTACGGAAAGTTCTGAGTGTTGCTCAGAGTCTAAGAATACATTGATGCTGGATACATCTGTACACTCTTTTTGAGCCAAAATGGAAAGCTATTAAAAAAAACAGAAATGGAAAGTTTTGGGAAGCCCAACATATATCAGATATTTTACATACTTTCAAGAAGGTTTTCTATGAGTCAGAACACGCCACCATGTACATTTTATCAATGTGTACCCTTTAAAAAATATACTCGGCGTATAAGACGACTGGGCGTATAAGACGACCCCCAACTTTTCCAGTTAAAATATAAAATCTTCTCAAAAGTCGGGGGTTGTCTTATATGCCGGGTGTCGTCTTATAGGGTGGGTGCGGAGCAATCTGCGGTCGAAGTGTCTAGTGGGGGGAGTGGTCCCGATGATGAGGTGAGGGAGCGCCTCACCAGGAAGGTGTAAGTGAAGCAAACTGTCAGCGTCTGGGATGCCAGGGTTATGCAAAAAAGAGAGAGAGCGGTGCTGTGCCTAGAAAAACACTCCTCTTTCACTCATCTGGCTCACCTTTGTATCCTATTATCTCCTTCTCTGCCTCTGCTTCACTTACACCTTCCCGGTGAGGCACCCTCACCTCGTCATTGGGACCGCTCCCCCCACAATATGTGGCGACTGCAGATTACTCCCCATCTGCCCTATAAGACGACACCTGGCGTATAAGATGACACCCGACTTTTGAGAAGATTTTCAAGGGTTAAAAAGTAGTCTTATACGCCAGAAAATACAGTATTTTTGCTGAGATATACAGTTCTATTAAATAATTAAGGGCAAGAGTCGAGGAACTGCAAAGTAAGAATGCTGTAAAAAAAATACAGTAGAAGAGTTAATAGTTTAGAACAATCAACAAAATGATGTTACCATCCTTTACCTTCATAACAGCTTCAAATCATCAATTCTTTTTGGTACAATTGTGCGCAGTTTTTGTAGAAATTGGGAAGGATGGTTGTTCCAAACATCTTGGAGAACTAAACCCAGATCTTCTGAGGATGTAGGCTTACAAAAATTCTTCTGTCTCTTCATGTAATCCCAGACAGACTTGATGATGTTGAAATGTGGGCCATATCATCACTTCCCTGACTTCTTGCTCTTCTTTACACTGAAGATAGTATTCAATGAAATTGGCTGTAGGCCCAGGCTTATTGTCCTAGAGCAGAATAAATTTGGAGCTAAAGAGATGCTTCTCTGATGGTATTGCATAATGGATTAGTATCAGCCTATATTTCTGCAATTGCATTGCAGGAGGCTTTTTGTATTGCCCCAACAAGGATAAGATTATAAATTTGTCTACTACTTCCCCTGATGAGTCCTATGAGAGACGAAATGCGCTGGGAAGCAGTTATTGTTTCCTACTGACATCCTCAAAAAGCGTTGGAATGAGGCTAGATCTACAGCACCATGATGTCTAAACCCTCATAGGACTATAGATCTGTCAGAGGTCCTTTGCCAGCCTGAATTGGGCGAGGTCGCGCCATTGAAGTTCATTACTTCTTTGATCTACCTTTTATATGAACCTGAAACAGATAAGAGCTCTAAACATTTGTCTGATATGATGTTATATCACATTCTGATCAGGTTATTTTAGGCCTCATGTGCAAATGCTTTCCATGTCAGTTACACCTGCAAGTGTGGTAAGCAGGTCTATCTTTTGCACCATTTTAATAGTTTGGTGAAAGCATTCTTGCTTTTGAACCATTTTAGGTTGTGCTTTTTTCCTTCTAATGATTCTGTTAAATGTTATCTTTTAATCCATTTTGCTGTATCTATATACGTATTCTGGGACTATTATCTTTTTGGTTTGGCAACCGAAACCAAATTCTGCTATTGCTACGCACCAATTTATATCCCAGTTCATACCTTTAGATTTTTACACTGCTATATAGTAGCATGAAGCTTGGTGGTTTCCTACATTACAGTAGTATGAAGCTTATTGATTATACTGCTATAGAGTAGCACGACACATGGTGGTTATACTGCTAAACATTAGTATGAAGCTTGGTGGTTATACTACCTTAGATAAATATGAAGCATGGTGGTCATACTACTATGCAGTAGCATGAAGCTTGGTGGTTATATTGCTATACAGTAGTAGCACGACACATGGTGGTTTTACTGCTATATAGTAGCATGAAGCTTGGTGGTTATATTGCTATACAGTAGTAGCACGACACATGGTGGTTTTACTGCTATATAGTAGCATGAAGCTTGGTGGTTAAACTGCTATACAGTATTATGAAGCTTGGTGGTTTTACTATACAATAGTATGAGGCTTGATGGTTATACCATCTCTACAATATCATGAAGCTTGGTGGTTATACCAATATATAGTAGCTTTAATCTTGGTGATTATACTGCTATACAGTAGCACGGCACGTGGTTATACTGCTAAACAGTAGTATGAAACTTGGTTATACTACCTTAAATTAATATGAAGCATGGTGGTTATACTACTACTAGATGGTGGCCCAATTCTAACGCATCGGGTATTCTAGAATATGTATGTATGTATGTATGTATATAGCAGCCACATAGTATATAGCACAGGCCACGTAGTATATAGGAGCCATGTAGTATATAGCAGACAAATACTACGTGGCCTGTGCTATATACTATGTGGCTGCTATATACATACATATTGTAGAATACCTGATGCGTTAATACAGGCCACGCAGTATATAACACACAGCCCACATAGTATCTAACACTGGCCACGTAGTATATAACAATGACCACATAATATATAGCACAGCCCACATAGCATATAAGACAGCCCACATAGTATGTATAGCGCACCTCTAGGTGTGCTGAACGCTTATGGAGGAAAACACGCACACCAGAAGACTTCATACACTTCAAATTTATGTTAAGGACCTATAACTTTGCCCTTCACTTCGCTAAACAGACCTACTTTACCACTCTGATCTCCTCACTATCCAACAACCCCAAGAAACTTTTGACACCTTTCACTCCCTCCTCAGGCCAAAAGCACAAGTCCCTATCACAGATATTTGTGCTGGTGACCTGGCCTCCCACTTTATAGAGAAAATTGACAATATCCGTCAGGAAATCCGCTCCCAACAACTAAGTTCAGTGACTCTCATCCCTCCCCTCATTGCCCCTGGCTCACTCTCCACATTCGATCCCATCACAGAAGAAGAAGTCTCCAAGCTCCTCTCCTCTTCTCGTCCGACTACATGCACTACCGACCCCATTCCCTTACATCTCCTCCAGTCTCTCTCTCCAGTTGTCACAAGTCACCTAACTACAATCTTTAATCTCTCCCTCTCCTCTGGCATTTTCCCCTCCTACTTCAAACACTCTATCGTTACTCCATTACTAAAGAAACCCACCCTCGACCCATCCTGCACAAACAACTACAGACCGGTCTCCAATCTCCCCTTCATCTCTAAACTCTTGGAGCGCCTGATATACTCCCGCCTTACCCGTTACCTCTCCACTCACTCCCTCCTAGACCCTTCACAGTCCGGTTTCCGCCCCCTACATTTGACAGAAACTGCACTCATCAAAGTGACCAATGACCTTCTGACAGCAAAACGTAATGGTGACCACTCTCTGCTCATTCTTCTCGACCTTTCTGCAGCTTTTGACACTGTTGACCACCCTCTCCTGCTCTCTAGGCTCCAGTCACTAGGCATTAAGGACACTGCTCTCTCCTGGTTCTCCTCCTATCTTTCTGACCGCTCCTTCAGTGTTCTGTTCTCTGGCTCCACTTCATCTCCTCTTCCTCTCACTGTTGGGGTACCTCAGGGCTCAGTCCTTGGCCCCCTTCTGTTCTCTCTCTACACGGCCCCAATTGGACAGACCATCAGCAGATTTGGCTTTCAGTACCATCTTTATGCCGACGACACACAACTATATACGTCATCCCCTGACCTTACCCCCGCTGTACTACAGAATGCCACTGACTGTCTGTCCGCAGTCTCCAACATCATGTCCGCTCTCTATCTGAAACTCAACCTCTCCAAAACTGAACTTCTTCTGCTCCCACCATCTACTAACCTTCCTAAATCTGACATTTCCCTCTCCGTGGGTGGCACCATAATAACACCCCGGCAGCAGGCGCGCTGTCTGGGTGTTATGTTTGACTCCGATCTCTCCTTCACCTCCCATATACAATCTCTTGCCCGCTCGTGCCGCTTACACCTAAAGAACATCTCTAGAATCCGCCCTTTTCTCACCATGGAGACAGCTAAAACTCTCACGGTCGCCCTGATCCACTCCCGCCTGGACTACTGTAACGCTCTATTAATTGGCCTCCCCCTCACTCGACTTTCCCCTCTCCAGTCCATCCTTAATGCAGCAGCCAGGGTCGTCCATCTGGCTAATCGTTACTCGGACGCGTCCGCTCTTCGCCAGTCGTTACACTGGCTGCCCATTCATTACAGGATACAATTCAAAGTACTTGTTCTCACCCACAAAGCTCTCCACAGTGCGGCACCCCCTTACATCTCCTCCCTCATTTCTGTCTATCAGCCTAACAGACCACTGCGCTCTGCAAATGACTTTCGGCTAACCTCTGCACTAATCCGTACCTCCCACTCCCGACTCCAAGACTTCTCCCGTGCTGCGCCAATCCTCTGGAATGCTCTACCCCAAGATATTAGGACCATCCATAATTTGCATAGTTTTAGGCGCTCGCTCAAAACACATTTGTTCAGAGCGGCCTATCACGTTCACTAATCAAAGTTATGTTATGTTTGTGTGTGTGTAGCCCATTCACTATCCCCATCTATTCCCCACCCCCTGAAGATGGCTGGACCATGATTGTAAATACATCATTGTAAATACACACCTGTACTTTGTATCTCCCCCACCTCATTGTAGATTGTAAGCTCTCACGAGCAGGGTCGTCTTATTTTGCTTTAATTATTGTATTGTTAACGTTGCTACTTATGACTTTTGTGTTTGAAACTGTTAAACTGTAAAGCGCTGCGGAATATGTTGGCGCTATATAAATAAAGATTATTATTATTATTATTATTATTATTATTATGTAACAGTGGCCACGTAGTATATAACAGTGGCCACGTAATATATAGCAGCCACGCGGTATATTAACACAGCCCACATAGTATGTAACAGTGGCCACGTAGTATATAACGGTGGCCACGTAGTATATAGCAGCCACGCGGTATATAAAACAGCTCACTTAGTATATAGCAATGTGGGCACATATCCCTGTTAAAAAAAAAACTATTTAAAATAAAAAATAGTTATATACTTACGCGCCGGGATCCAGCGAAGTTGTGCCGATACGCGCGCGGCTGCCGCCATCTTCCATTCCCAGGATGCATTGCGAAATTACCCAGATGACTTAGCGGTCTCATGAGACCGCTAAGTGTTCTGGGTAAGTACGCAATGCATCTCTGAGAATGGAAGCTGGCGGCAGGCGCGAGCTGATCATCGGACGACGGAAGGTGAGAATAGCAGGTTTTTGTTTTTTTTATTATTTTTAACATTAGTTGATCACACAGGGTTAATAGCGGTGTTAACGCTGGCATTAACCCTGTGTGAGCGGTGACTGCACGTGAGTATGGAGCAGGCAGTGACGGCAGGAGAGTATGGAGCGGGCGACGGTTTTAACATTAGTTGGTCACACAGTGTTAATAGCGGCATTAACGCTGGCATTAACCCTGTCTGAGCGGTGACCTGCTGTAGTTTTTCTAAAATCACCATTTTATCAGCAGTAGATTATCACTAGAGGGCTAGTAATCCTACTTCCATGTAGTCCTCCATATTCATGAGCTCTGTGCAACCCCGCCCCCTACACTGATTGGTAGCTTTCTGCCTATGCATAGTTTATACAGAGCTTAGCATTCAGAGAGCTTGCAGATAAATCATGGATTAGTATTTGTATGGCAACTGCAGCAAGCAGCCCAGTAAGTAGTATATCACTGAAGAATCTGTTTTCCTACATTATGCTGCTTTCAGATAGTGTTGCAAAAACCTTGCAACAGATTCCCTTTCAATTAAATAGTTAAAATACCATACTCTATTTTTGGAAGCATCTTTGATCGTTAAAGAGGTATTTATGTCTCAGTCATTATTATACACTAGATGGCAGCCCGATTCTAAAGAATCGGGAGTCTAGAATCCATATATACTTTATTTATTCAAATGTAAGAATAATACAATTAATAAATAATAGTAAGAAAGAACAAAAATAATAGGCAGTATATGGAGAAAACACCAAACAAAAGTTCAAAATTGGTGTGAAAATGTCACTGAACCACTTCACAACTAAATATATATAGTTTTGGTAAATGGTATTATCATTTTTTTGACGAAATTCGGCAGGAGCTTGAAGAGCAACGTCACTGGGCCCGCCTCCACGCAGTAGAAACTTGCTGTGAGGTAAAAATTCAAAAATCACACCAAAATGGCGGGCGGAGTGTGTCACAGTACGGCACGTTTCTGATTGGTCGCTCGCAGCAGGCGGCAACCAATCAGACACTGGACACTGTTGACGTCACTTATCTCCGGACATTAGCTCCGGACATTAGCTCCGGACAAAGCCACGGAAGTTGGCACAAATTGCAGGAAGTAGTATTCTAGGCAATTATATATTAGATTCTTGGTGCTGCACCTATGTATAGATTGGAGGTCTCCAGATGGTTATATCCAGGTGTGTGCCACTCTCCATTCATTCCCATGTGTGGGTTATGGACCACCTTTCTAAACAGGATCGGGGTAGATGTAGATGAGACCCACTCCCATCAAACATTTCCGCCATGTTCTGTGGAAATGCAGTTTTTGAATAAGCTAAGAATACCCTCTTATATTCAACAAAAAATATAAAAACTGCAGGGATACAAGTGGCAAACTAAGGATCGGGCATTTATGTGAGGTCTTACATCTACATAAATGAAGAAAACAATACAACTGTGAAGAACATAAAATGACATTAAAGCATTTATTTAGATAATTCCGTTTTGGAGCTTTGTAAATCTTATTTGCCAACTGTATCACGTAAATGACAGACATACTTTTGGCTGTGACTCAATATTAGATTCTGTAGATAACTTTAACCTTCTTTATTTACAGGCTTCCATAAAGCCTAAATGTGGTCGCTTGGTTGGATTTTCTTCAGGAGGAGAGAATCCTCATGGGGTTAAAGCTGTGACCGGTGGGCAGAGATGTGCTGTTGCTCTCTGGTTCACCCTAGATCCAATGTACAGAGAACTGGTAAGTGCCACAATTCACACTAAGCATTGCAGCGCTAATAATGGTGCTACATACATATGGAAGCTGACCACACAGCTGCTATGGGGCCAGTAGGGCAGAGGAGCATAGAACAATCTTGCTCCATGTTCCACATCATCAGTTCCACTCTGTGTGCTTCTAAACCTGCTTGTCGACTTTGAGACGGTCGGTCAGGCAGAAGACCTATTCCACCCCTTAGGCCTCGTGCACGCGTTTAGTATTTAGTCAGTATTTTACATCTGTATTTATAAGCCAACATCAGGAGGGGAACAATCAGAGGAAAAGTCTAATAGAAACATGTGCACCAGTTCGGCATTTTTTTCACCCACTCCTGTTTTTTTCTTACAAATACTGTTGACAAATACTGACCAAATCTTCAAATTTAATTGAGCTGAAATGGACTTCTAACATAACATGGTCAGTGGAAATCGGCCATTCTTGCATCAATTTTTGTCAGCCTCATCAGGTCTAATAAATCTATTTGATTATGTATCCAGTTTGTATTCTAAAATCTAGTGACAGATTCTCTTTAATGATCAGACAGAGCTCTCCAAAATTGCACTGTTTAATCATAGAAAGAACTGTGTAGCTCCACAGTCTTTTTTATCCTTTCCGCACTCATCTCTATCAGTGCATGTAAGAAACGGAAAGCTGAACCACTTTCTGGCCCAACCATGTAGTGCTGTGTCATGGAGCGGGCGCGGGTGCATGGAGCCAACTAAAGGGCTTAGCCTGCTCCACACAAGGCAGATACTGGTTGTATTACACAGTCAGCATCTGCCTCTAACAGCAAAGACTGGAGCTAGTTCCAATCACTTCTATTAACATATTATATTCCACCATTAGTCACTGACTGGCATTTAAATCGTATGATCCTGCCTGTTTATCTGAAGCATTGCAGTATATACTGTTGGGGTGATCTCTTAAGGTGATTGCCTGCCCCTGACCTAATAAATGTGAGCCAATTGCATGCATTGAAGAAAGACATAGGACGCAGGGTCAGATGTCTACTCCTCTCTTGGCAAGAGCTGGCAAAGAACTGGGCTTTATTAGTATAAACAAAAGATCATGTAGCAGGCAGGAAGAGGACGTTGCACAGCTTCAGCCATTGTATCAGTCTGTGATAGGTCCATGCTAGGTCTGTTCCATATATGGTCTTCAGTGTATCCACCTCACATTCCAAGGATTCTAGGGGGTAGTTCCAGGATGCCAGGATGTAGACGCCATCTTGCCACACCACATTTGAACTAGCTTATGAAAGATTAATAATTGAGTTCATTAGCCATTTTCTCCTTTACAATACTACAAGCACTCAATCACAGGTTCATCTTCATTATAAAGACTAAAAAAGTGACACATAAAAAATTAGTTTAAAAAAAAAAAAACATAAAAATTCTAATCACCCCATTTTTCCCCAGTTAAAAATAGAGGAATGAAAAAGGCCTATTTGGTAATGCCATGTCTTTAAAAGTCCAATCTATTAATATTTATTTATTTTACGCACTTATATAGCGTTTGTGTACTTATATAGCGGCATAACTTCCACAGTGCTTTACAGACATTATCATAATATCATTATTTCATGGTATTTAACCAGTATGTAGAAAAGGAAAAGAAAATCTAAATAGCAAAATTGCTGTTTTTGGTCACCAAATCACCCAAAAAAATAAGCAATAAAAAGCAATTGAAATATATTATATAGCGCTGGCAAAAATTAGGAGACCACCACATCAAAACCCTATCATGAGCAACCCAATCTCCAGACCTGAACCCCATTGAAAACCTCTGTAATGTAATCAAGAGGATGATGGATAGTTACAAGCCATCAAACAAAGAAGAACTGCTTACATTTTTGGGCCAAGAGCAGTGTGAAAGACTGGTGGTACACATGCTAAGACGCATGAAAGCTGTGATTAAAAATTATGGTTATTCTACAAAATATTGATTTCTGACTCTTCCTCAGTTAAAACATTAGTATTGTTTTTCTAAATGATTATGATTTATGAACTTTACAAAATGTATTGCTTGAAAATTCAGAGACATGTTGTCAGAAGTTTATTGAATAAATGAACAGTTTACATTTTACTCAAAAATATACCTATGAAGAGAAAAATCAGACAAACTCAACATTTTGCGATGGTCTCTTAATTTTTACCAGAGCTGTATATGTAAACATTTTACCAGCAAAATCTACCATTCAGGAAGCAAAACACATGCCCTCATATAGCTACGTTGATGGAAAAATAAAGAAAAATCATAGGTCTTGGAAAAGGCTAGAATTTTTCTAAGTCGCTGAAATAATAATAATAAAAAAACTATACAAGTTTGGTATCGCTAGGTCATCTTTACTACACAATTCATGCTGTATAACTAAAGACCAGAATTGCTTTTTTTTACCATTTCACCTCACTTTAAATTTTTTTTCTTGTCTCCGAGCACATTCTATTGGTAAAATGAATGGTATCAATCAAAACTTCAGCTTGCCTGTAAAAATACAAGCAAAGGAGAAATAAAAAAAATTATGGCTTTTTCCGTGGCATAACTTGAAGCTTGTGCGCCCAAATACAAAAGCTCCAATAGGGTCCTCAATTATTGCAAGTGTTTACCAGTATTGATCTTTTCATATAGGCCAAAGGGATTTTTGGGGCCACTTAGGTCACAGGTTCAACTTCATTCTAAAGACTAAAAAAAGTGAAAAATAAAAAAATACATTTTTTTAAGAAACATATATTGTTTCTTCTTGCGGAGAGTGACATGTTAAGCATGTCGAGGTGAGGAGACTTAAAGCCGCAATGCTCCTCTGGGAAATATGCAAATTGTCTCTTCAGAGAGAAAGAGGACTAGAACTCTTTAGACCCTTTAATGAACCTTGTCACATGACTAAAGGTACCGTCACACTAGACGATATCGCTAGCGATCCGTGACGTTGCAGCGTCCTGGCTAGCGATATCGTCCAGTGTGACAGGCAGCAGCGATCAGGCCCCTGCTGTGATGTCGCTGGTCGGGGCAGAAAGTCCAGAACTTTGTTTCGTCGCTGGATCTGCCGCTGACATCGCTGAATCGGCATGTGTGACGCCGATTCAGCGATGTATTCGCTGGTAACCAGGGTAAACATCGGGTTACTAAGCGCAGGGCCGCGCTTAGTAACCCGATGTTTACCCTGGTTACCATCGTTAAAGTAAAAAAAACAACCACTACATACTAACCTACCGCTGTCTGTCCCCGGCGCTCTGCTTCTCTGCTCTGGCTGTGAGCGCCGGGCAGCAAAGCAGAGTGGTGACGTCACCGCTCTGCTTTCCGTCCGCTGTGCTCACAGCCAGAGCAGAGAAGCCCAGCGCCAGGGACTGACAGCGGTAGGTAAGTATGTAGTGGTTGTTTTTTTTACTTTTACGATGGTAACCAGGGTAAACATCGGGTTACTAAGCGCGGCCCTGCGCTTAGTAACCCGATGTTTACCCTGGTTACCGGCATCGTTGGTCGCTGGAGAGCGGTCTGTGTGACAGCTCTCCAGCGACCAAACAGCGACGCTGCAGCGATCCGGATCGTTGTCGGTATCGCTGCAGCGTCGCTTAGTGTGACGGTACCTTTAGGATAAAAGCCAAACCAGAATCTCAATTTGCAGACAGACTGTCTGCAAACTGAGATAGTGGTTTGACTTTTATTCTAAGTCGTGTGAGAAGGCTCATTAAAGGGTCTATATTGACTGTTAGGATTGCTACTTCCAATAGGCGGCACTAGAGTTCTAGTCCTCTTCCTCTCTGAAGAGACAATTTAAAAAACATAAAAATTCTAATGAGCCCATTTTTCCACAGTTAAAAATAGAGAAATTGAAAAAAAGGCCTATAAAAATGTAAAACATTGGTAGTGCTGAAATCCTACCAACCTTGAGAATCATATTGCCAGGTCAACTTTACTGCACAATTCATGCTGTGTAACTAAAGCCCAAAACACGATGACAGAATAGCTTTTTATCACCACAATTTATTTTTTGTTTTGTTTCTCAGCACATTTTATTAGTAAAACTAATGGTATCAGTCAAAACTGCAACTCCCCTCAGAAAAAACAAGCAAGGAAACAAACAAAAATGGCTTTTTTCAGTGGCGTAATTTGAAGCTCTTGCACCCAAATAGAAAAGCTCCAATGTGGCCCACAATTTTTGCAAGTCTTTACCAGTAATGGTCTTTTCATATAGGCCAAAGTAACTTGTGGGGAACTTAGGTTCCAGGGCTCGGTGCGATTGCAACCCCTGCACCTATTGTAGCTACCTGGGCTTTTTGAAGAATGGTAGAGGAAAACGAAAAGCACAAAAACTAAATTTGCTTGTGTCCGTAAGAGGTTAACCTTTTTTTAAGCTCACTAGTTACAAAAGGGTTAAAGGAACATTGCCATGAAACCTGTTCTGTTCTGCTGTGTGACCAGAATTGATTGAAGATTCAACAATCAGAGAGTCTCTAGGTATTTGTCAGCTAATGCTAACATTTTGACTATCCCCAAAGAGGCTCCGCATGTTTCTTTTGCCCCACTCCGTGTGTGTGTGTGTGTGTGTGGTATTTTGTACGAGGGGAGCAATTCTTGCTTGCTGTGGTTCCCCATGGTTTCTTTGTGTGTCCCTGTCTAGTATAACATTATTTATTTCTCTGAATCTTTCCAGGAGCGGCTGCAGGCAGATGAGGTCATACGATCACTAAACCAGGAAAGTAAAGGAAGAAGTGAAGAACTGAGTATTAATCCCAAGGATGAATTATAACAAGGAATATTTAATGAGAAAGTATTTATTGTTAATAATCTTATTAGAATGGTTTTATTTTTGTACAAAGAATAAAATGTAATTTAAATAATTAAAACAACGAGGAGCTTTGAACCCACCCCTGAAGAGTTTACTTATTTATATATATATATATATATATATATATATATATATATATATATATATATATATATATATTACTGTATTGATTCTGTTCTCTGGAATTCACTACTGAGCATTGTACTGTATCGCTGTCGCCAGAATGTGGTTAGTATTAATTCCATGACAAGTTCTCTTCATCTACATATTCTGCTACTGGAAGACCCTCGAAAGTACTCGTTATACGTTGTAGATTTGTGTATTTTGCAAGCTTTGTATTTATTTATCTATAAAGCATAAAGAATATATTTATTTTGTACAAAATAAAAGTTTGTAAAAAAGCCAAACAATATTGGTTATTGAAAGAGCCTTTTATGTTCATTACCTAGTAATATATTACTTTGCCATGTAGCCTCTTGAGATTGGCAAGTCCGCAATGGAAGTAAAATAAATGTTTCTTCTACATCGGCTTCCGCCTGTTCATTTAAATCAAGTGTCTAAGTATAATCAAACTGATGCATTTTCAGACATTAAACAAAAATGTATTGCGATTCTTTATTGAATTAAATAGTACATAATTGTGTTTTTATTATCAGTGGCAAATTAAACCCTGGGGAGCCCCTAGGCAGTCGAAATCTTGGGGCCACTTTAGCTAATTGTTTCCTAATATGTTTTCTCAATACTAACAACTGACAGCAATTTTAGTATACCAATATCATTTTATTAAACAGCACAAAAACTAAGTGAATGAAACTTCATTATAACCCAGAAAACGTAATTAACTAATGTCAATCTCGGGTGTAGATCCTATACATATACTGTTTCTCTTTATTTAAACTCACCTGTGTTCTCGAAGCGGAGGCCAAAAATAACGTAATTCTGGAATTTCAATCTTTTTTTTCATTATGCAGTTTACATCGGGTTATTTTATTTTATATTCTGATAGATCAGACTTTTACGATCACAGCAATGCCAAATATAGTTTGTATTTTTATTGCTTTATCTTTAATGGTGCAACAGGGGGTGATTTGAATTTTTGTATTTTTTTTTCATTTTTTAAAAAACTTTTTTTCACTTTTTACTGAATTCAATAGCCCTCTTAGGGGACTTGAAGCAGCGATTGTCTGCTCCCTTGTGCAAAACATAGCAGTGCATCAGCTCTGTATAATGTGTATACAGTGTATGTATAATGTATATATACAGTCCTGCTCACCATTATTGGCACCCCTTCATTTTTTTCATAGACTGCACAATATCTTCAGAAATAAATGAAAATGTACCAAAGTTTTATCCTTGTGATTTTTTTAATTAGTGGTCCAAAGTAATACAGCAATAAAACATTGTTTTTCAACTTACATGTTGCAATTATAACAAAGAAACAGAATAAAAAGCATGTGCCAAAATAATTAGTACTTGGTTGCACACCCTTTGGCATTGATGACAGCCTCCAAACATATCTTGTAGCTATCAATAAGCTTCTTGTATTTCTCAGCTGGTATGTTATCCCACTCTTCCTTTGCAGTTTGTTCAAGCTCTTGAATGGTTGCAGGGTGTTTTTACCCAATGGCAGATTTCAGCACTCACCAACGATTTGAATGGGATTGAGGTCAGGACTCATTGCTGGCCATTTTAAAACAGTCCATTTTTTCTTTTCAACCATTCCTGTGTACTTTCGGATATGTGCTTTGGGTCATTGTCTTGATGGAAGACCCATGATCTTCGACTTATATCAAGTTTTCATACACTGGTTAGGACATTTTGCTCTAAAATTTCTTGATAATTCTCTGATTTCATCATTCCTGTGATACTGTCAAGGCCTCCAGTACCAGATTCAGCAAAGCATCTCCACGGCATTATGGATGCTAAACTGTTGGTAGGGTGTTCTTTTCCTTATAAGCTTCATTGCACCATCTGTAAGCAAACTTTTGCTTTGCATTGTCAAAAAGATCTATTTTTGTTTCATCTGTCCATAGAACATGTTCCCAGAAGGATTGTGATTTGTCAAGGTATTCTTTGGCAAAGATCAGTCATTTCTTTTTATGTATTTTCTTTAGCAATGGTTTCTTCCTTGGCCTTCGCCCATAAAGCTCTGCTTGGTTATAGGCTGAACTGGATGGACAAATGTCTTTTTTCGGCCTTACTAACTATGTTACTAACTATGTTTAGTGTGCGGCATAGGTGACTTGTTGAAACCATGACCCCAGACGGTTCCAGATTGGCCTTCAGGTCTTTGGATGTTTGATGTGGTGTTTTTTTCCACCATTCGCACCAACCTTCAAAGACATCTCGTCAATTTTCCTGTTTCCCCAACGTCCAGGGATGTTCATGACAGTTACATGCTTGGTAAACTTCTTAATAACATTGCGCGCTGTTGAAACTGGGATACCAAGGTCTTTGGAGATGGCCTTATACCCTTTGTAAGTCTCGTGTTTGCTAATAATAGCAGTTGTGATGTCCTCAAACAGCTCCTCTGTCTTCACTATTGTGACAAAGGAACAGGGCCTACCATGTGGCTTTTTAAAACACAGATGTCATCATTCATTGGCTAATTCAAGTCACATGGGCACCACCATTTAATCACAGGTGATCCTCATTTGTGATTTACCACAGGCGAGTCAAAATGTGTTTCCATAATAATTAAAAGTAAAGGGGGCAAATACCAGTGTCACAGCAAGCTTTAGGTTTTTCTCTCCCATTGTTTTTTTGCTGCAAATTATTGTTTATCATTTGCTCTTTTGTATTTAACATGAGTGCTTTATACAAAAAAACTATTGCATATGATTCATTTTTTCAGGAGATATTCCACATTATGTACTTAAACTTCATTGATGCCAATAACAATGAGCATAACTGTATAGAGTATGTACAGTGAAAATCATGATCTCCTGTGAACGCCAGCCACAGGAGGATCATAGTGACAGGCACGGGGTCATAAGCAGATCCCCGACTGCTATGACAACGTATCAGTGCCCCGCGATAACGTCATGGGAGCACCAATGTAAACATGGAATGACTTGCACCGCTGTCGGCACATGTTACATGCTGCTGTCATAGTTTGACAGTGGGATTAAACAGTTTAAAATCTGCAGGCGGAGCTCCACTCCACCTGCTGTTAGAGGCACATAATGGCTAATTAAATCTGCTGTCATGTGTTGGGATAGATGCAGGCTCAGCGTGCGAGCTCGCGTTAAAGGCATGGTCATGACATATGACGGAAATGTATGTCATATGTCTTGAAAGGGTTAATATGCACAGTATTCCCCGCACATAGAGGTTGTATCTCATATAGTCCATCTGATGACACTTTTCTGCATAGGATATAAGCAAGAAAAAGACAGATTTATTGAAAGTTTAGGTATTTCAGATTTGATGTCTAAATTTATGTAAATAGCACATGCAGCCTAATACATTTTGCGCAGCTTGCTGTTGATTTTAATACTTCTCCTTATGCCACCTAAGGGCTGACGTTCAATTACACCAATAATTTTTGCCAAAATAGGAAAGAAAATAAGGAGTCTACCACCATAATTACAGTGGCATGTAAAAGTTTTGGCACCCCTGGTCAAAATTACTGTTATTGTGAACAGTTAAGCAAGTTGAAGATTAAACGATCTCTAAAAGGGCTAAAGTTAAAGTTGTCACATTTACTTTATACTTTAGGCAAAAAATATATATTGTAATTTTTTACATTTTAGAAATTACAAAAATGAAAATGGGATCTTCTAAGCAGCTGCCTAGCACTCTGAAAATTAAAATAGTGGAGGCCCACAAAGCAGGAGAAAGCTATAAGAATTGCCCTTTCCTAAGTTCATAATGTAATTAAGAATGGCAGTTAACAGGAACAGTTGCATTCAAGATAAGGTCTGGAATACCAAGCTACATTTAAGTGAGAGCTGCCTGTAGGATTGCTAAAGAGTCAATTCAGAACCCCAGTTTGACTGCAAGACCTAAACAAAGATTTAGCAGAAACACCTGCAGAAATTTGGCCTTCAAGGAAGAGTCATCAGAAAAAAACTCTCCTGCATCCTCATCATAAAATTCAGAGTCAGAAGTATGCAAAAGAACATCTAAACAAGCCTGATGCATGTTGGAAACAAGTCATGAGGACCGATGAGGTTAAAAGAGAACTCTTTAGCCACAATTATCAAAGTTATGTGTGGAGAAAAAAGGGCACATAATGTCAGGAAAGAACATCTCACCAACCATTAAGCATGGGGGTAGATCATTCATGCTTTGGAGTTTTGTTGCAGCCAATTGCACAGGGAACATTTCACGAGAAGAGGGAAGATTGCATTCAATGAAATTTCAGAAAGTTCTTGATGCAAACATGGCACCTTCTGAAAAAAAAAATTCTGAAGATGAAAAGAGAATGGCTTCTACAAATGGATAATTATCCTAAACGCATGTCAAAATCCACAATAGACTAACTCAAAAGGTGCAAGTCACTACAACCAGGCAATTTTACAATCCTGCATCACAAAGAAACGCTTAATACACTGAACACATGAACAGCAAAGTGTTTTTACAATAGTCATCCAACAAAATTGTTGTTTGCAAAGTGTTGTTTCTCCTTGCGGAGTCACTTTGACGAGGGGTACCCCGAAACACAGTGTCTGCAAATTGAGATTCTGGTTTGGCTATTATCCTAAGTCATGTGACAAGGCTCGTTAAAGAGTCGACATTGACTGTTAGGATTGCTACTTCCAATAGGTGGCACTAGAGTTCTAGTCCTCTTCCTCTCTGAAGAGACAATTTGCATATTTCCCAGAGGAGCATTGCGGCTTTAAGTCTCCTCACCTCGACATGCTTATCATGTCACTCTCCCCAAGGAGAAATGATACTTCTTGTATCCACTACAATAGTAATAAATAGGTAGAATATATAACTATGTGCACAACACGTCTTGAATACCTTTCAAACAGCATTCAAAAGAATGAACGTAGCCATGTCTATGGAAAAACAATTTTGTTACTTTTTTTTAACTGCTTCAGGATTTGGAAACCCTAGAGCAGTTAAAAGATGTAACATGTTCAATTTTCTGGCTGTTTCCACTCGGGGGTGTCTTTGTACGTTACAATACAAGTAAATGGGAAAGCTCAAAAAATGTCAAGAAGATGACAAGACTTTTTTTTACAGTATTTTTGATTTTAAAAAAGCTTGAGGTTTCTTCATTGTTTGATGGTGTGAAAAAACATGGAAAAACCCTCTCAAAAAAACACAGGGGGAAAACAATTTGAAGAAATGCTGAAGTAATGACCTAAAAAAATGACACAAGACATTTCAGGAAAAAGAAACCCTGAGTTTCCTGAAGAGTCTTGTGTGTGAAAAACTCAACGGGTTTGCATGAATTTAAAAGATATTATATGCTCTTACCCTTTCAATAATTTTTGAGCCAACTTTTCATGTTGTTTCTTGTAAGCTAAAAAAAGAAAACTGTGTGCACTCATACTCTTACTTATCAAACTTTATTTTCCAGATGCTATGTTATAGGAATATTAGTTGTTGAATAACTGGAAATGCTTGGTATACTGTTCCTTAGTACAAAGGACTTTCCTAACAGAATATACACTATTCAAAAAAAATAAAGGGAACACGAAAATACCACATCCTAGATATCTTTGAATTATTATTTATTATTATAGCACCATTTATTCCATGGCGCTTTACATGTGAATGAAATATTCCAGTTGCAAATCTTTATTCATTAGATAGTTGAATGCGTTGAGAGCAATAAAACATAAAAATGATCAATGTAAATCAAAATATTCCATGGAGGTCTGGATTTGGAATAATACTCAAAATCAATCTCTAAGATCAAATTACAGACTGATCCAACTTCAGTGGAAACGCCTCAAGACAAGGAAATATTGCTCAGTAATATGTGTGGCCTCCACGTGCCTGTCTGACCTTCCTACAATGCCTTGGCATGGTCCTGATGAGGCAGCGGATGTTCTCCTGAGGCATTTCCTCCCAAATCTGAATTAAAGCATTAGTCAACTCCTGGACAGTCTGTGGTGCAACGTGGCGTTGGTGAATGGAACGAGACATGATGCCCCAAATGTGGGATGGGCAGGCCAGTCCATAGCTTCAATACCTTCTTCATGCAGATACTGCAAACACACTACAACCACATGAGGCCTAGCATTGTCATGCATCAGAAGGAACCCAGGGCACCTGCATATGGTCTCACAATGGGTTTGACGATATCATCCTGGTATCTAATTGTAGTGAGGGTACGCCTGGACCGCACATGAAGGGTTGTGTGGCCCTGAAAAGAAATGCCTCCCCACATTATTACTGACCCACTGCCAAACTGGTCTTGCTGTTGGATGTTGTGGGCAGCAAAACATTCTCCATGGCATCTTCAAACTCTGTCACGCCATGTCGAATCTTCCAATCTTGGTGTTTTCTGGCAAATGCCTATCGTCCTGCCTGGTGTTGGGCTGTATGCACAACAAATACTGCAGATGTAGGGCCCTCATACCACCCTGATGGAGTCTGCATCTGACAGATTGAGCAGACACATGGATGTTAGTGGCCTGTTGGAGGTCATTTTGCAGAGCTCTGACACTGCTCCTCTTGTTCCTCCTTGCACAAAGGCTGAGGTAGTGGTCCTGCTGCTTGGTTGTTAACCTCCTACGGTCCCCTCCACTTCTTCTGGTGTACTGGCCTGTCTCCTGGTATCTGCTTTATGCTCTGGACACTGTGCTGACAGACACAACTACCCTTCTTGCTACAGCTTGCATTGATGTGCCATCCTGGATGAGCTGCACTACCTGAGCAACTCCGGTGGGTTGTACCTCCTCATGCTACTGTACCTCTCAAGGTGAGATTAATGACAAAATGCAAAAGTGACCAAAACAGCCAAACAGGATGAGAACAGAGAAATGGTCTGTAGTGGTCGAGCCCTGCAGAACCACTCCTTTATAGGGGTTGCCTTGCTAACTTCCTATTATTAACCTGTTGTCTGTTCCATTTGCACAACAGCAGGAGAAATTGCTTCACAATCAGGGTTGCTTATTGGACAGGTTGATTTCACAGAAGTGTGACTGACTTGGAGTTACATTGCGCTGTTTAAGTGTTACCTTTATATTTTTGAGTAGTGTATTTGCTCCTGTTTTATTCTCTGATGCTCCTTTGGATGCAGTCAGATGGCTATATAAATCGGGCCAATACCAGAACGCTGTGCATGGATGGCCCGGCGACTCACCTGACCCAAGTGTGATAGCTGCATAGAACAATGTGAAGCTGTCACACTGGGACTGGGAGAGCTGCTGGCCAGTCAGTAAACTGTGTTCCAATCTTGGTCCAATTTACACCTGATTGCGTCCTTACAGATCTTGCTTGAAGTATTTTATTCTTTGCTGATGATTAAATTATTATTATTATTATTATTATTAATATGTGCCCCCTCCTTCATCTCCTTCATGAAAATATTTTGTAGGAGGCTATGATTTAATTGAGATGGAAACAAAAGCAGAGCAGATGTGCACAGGGCTGACACATGTACAGAGCATATGTCATTCTGTCCTATCAATTTATCATTAAAGAGTCTTTCTTCCTGCCTGACTTGTTCGGGTGGAAAATAGTCACCACACCTCAAGGAATCTAGTTCTTTATTTACTATCTGCCCACCTTATGTGAACCCTGAGCAATGAGACTGCTGATCCTCATAACACAAGCACCTTCGTTCTCATACACTCAGCAAATTGAAAAATAAAGTGTTTCCTGATCCTATGGGAGCCAGTGTGACTTTTCTATGTTCCCTTCTCTAAGATTTCTGAGCTCTAAGCACTGAAATAGTAAGTATCGCCGGCAGCGAGACAAGGTATTTTGGTGCACTAACAGATAACAATCATAGCATGATATAGAAACCAGTAAGTAGTGATAGCAAATTTCGGTACTCGAAAATCATCGATGTTTCTGCACATAATAGTCTTTTTAAAGATATAACTGCATATAAGAAACATAACAGTATTAATAAATGGTATAATGCAAAATAAACAGTGGGTCATAGTAAAACTGTAAGTAAGGCTCTAACGTCTATAATATTAGGCCTTAATAATGCAGATTTTATGTAAAATATGTGGACTCATGAAAACAAGGAAAAAGAGAGCACCCCATAGCCAATTTTATATGATGTAGAAACCAAACATAGACATTGTTATCGTCATCGAGCCTGCTAATCAGGAATTCTGACAGGTAGAGGGTCGCAATGCTTTGGTCTATCGACCTAAAACTAACAATGTGGTCACTATACTGTGAAATCCTAGTATTTGCATACTTTTTAAAAAAATGTTTTATTTATAATAATCTTTATATAGCGCTAACATATTCCGCAGCTCTTAACAGTTTTGCTCACATTATCATCACTGTCCCCAATGAGGCTCAGCTCACAATCTAAATTTCCTATCAGTATGTCTTTGGAATGTGGGAGGAAACCGGAGTGCCCAGAGGAAACCCACGCAAACGCGAGGAGAGCATACAAACCCCTTGCAGATGTTGTCCAAGATGGGATTAGAACCCAGGACTCCAGCACTGCAAGGCTGCAGTGCTATCCACTGAGCCACCATGCTGCCCAATTATAGACAAACCGTAACAAAACTAGAATATGGGGGAACAACATAATTGACAAAAGCAAAGTGAAACACTGCTTTACAGATATGTCACATAACAGACAATACATAACAGAAGTAAAGGTCCTTAGAAATCAAGACAAGCAACCATAACGTAAGCAAAATTCCACATTGTGGTTTTTTGTTTCTTCAAAGTTTATCACTTTTTGAATAGGAAGAGAAAAATCAGAGCGCAAAGAGAAGTTTGTAAAGAGGAAAGAGTGAAATAAAAAGACACGTAGGAAGAGAATGAAGATAAACAGGGAAGCCAGACCAGGTGACCATTCAATAGATACTCAAGGGGCAATCAAGTCCAAGAGTCAGAGAGCAAAAGACTTCTGCATTCAGTAGAGTGCTGGAACTCCATCTACTGGTGCCAATCAAGGGGAATATGTTTTAATTTAAGCAACCAAACCGTAAACAATTTGAAAACCTCCACGAATTTCATCTTGGAAGGAAAATAAGTCATCTAGGAATAATCATAACAAACGATCTCCAATCAACTGTCTTAGCAAATCTAAATCAGATTATTGAAACCGTTTCAAAAGACCTCATGGGGTTTAGGAATCGAGATACTTCTTGGCTGGGAAGGGTGTTGGTGGTTAAGGAAACTTTCACATATTGCACTCACGTTGTGTTTTTTGCCACAATCACAGCAAGAATGCATACTTTTGACAAAATTTCCCAAAATCGCAACAAAACACTACAATTCTACTATGACAGTGGCAAAACAGGACACGCTGTGACCGCAATGTGTGAACGTAGCCTAGCAATCCATGAAATATAATGAAGATGACTTTTGGAAGAACGTTGCCATGTGTGCATAATGCTGTAAGAAATTATACTTACCGTATTTACAAGTGGTGTACCATAGGATACAACCCTTTCCTTTTTTTAAAAAAATGAAGAAATAAATTTAGTGATTTTACTACATTCCTGCTGGATTCATCGATTTTTCTGTGGACTGAGTGCTCAACTTTTCTGTGCCGGAACAGGTGTGGAATAGCCGATATTCAGGTGAGCTGACTATCTTTTGGTTTTTTGAAGATGACTTTTGGTTAATTGGGATGTCTTGCAATATTTAGGGAAGGTTAAGGTTATATTGGGCCATGCTGTATACTGCAGTAAGCAGGGTCACAAAGTGTTTCCCACGCATTAAGGGTGGATCCCCTCATAGAGAGTTATACTGAAATGCTGTAGTTTGTCTCTTGTTGACAGAGGTAATTCTTTCAACACATTCATCACTGCCCTGAGGAAAGAGGACCGGGCCTTAGATATTAATATCAAGTACAGTACAGAAGAACAGGTATTCCTGCCTTATTAAATATATACACACACACTACTCAATGCAGATTTTCAATCATAGTCTTGGTTCCAATGAACCTGGTTTGACAGGTTTGTATTTTGCTTAAAGGAGTTACGGTTTTTAACTGCAACAGAATCAACAAGAAAGGTAAAAACATAATGGAGAAATAATCTCTTAATCATCCAATAACCTAAAACCCAGTCTGGAAATTAATGTAACTATGCTGGGATGGTCTGGATGGTTGGCACATTAAAAATAGGAAGATTACCAAAGTCAAAATTGATTTTCAAGTAATTGTGCCACCTGTCGCCATGTGATAAACCTACTTATGTACAATCAATCTGATGAGCCAGAAATACTGGTCGCTTAGAAAACCTGAGATGTGAGATCACTTGCTAAAAATGTACCAGCACTCCAGATATGGTATTATGACTTTAAAGTGAATTTGTCAGTATGATCAACCCTCCTAAGCCGTCTATATGGGCATGTTGGTCATAGGAAGTTGAATAAAATGATTTCATGATATCTGCAATCAGATGTTTATTTCCAGAAAAATTTACGTTTGTAAATGACCTCTTCAAGGCTATGGAATGATGGTGCTGAGATGATAATTCTGCCTCCAGAATAAAAGGAGGAGTTACCAGTGTGAAACAAGTAACTAACCCAGAACAGAATAAATTAACTTTGTCTTTTTGCTAACAAATTATTTGCTTATCTCTGAACTTTGCTGTATTGTAACAATATTGCAGCCCTGTCTGTCTGTGAGATGGAAACTGGAGCTGAGAGGAACCTGTAGATATGTCAGCTATAGTCGCACACAACTCAGAGGGAGCGGCCATTATCACATCACACTGGTAACACTGGTAACCATTACACATCACACTGGTAACTCCCCCTTCATGTAAAATAATCTCTGGATGAGGAATTGTCTTCCAGGCAGCATCCTCCTCATAGCCTGGAAAAGGTCATTTATATAAAGTGATAAAAAATGATTTATTCACAAGACATCTGAAATGAGGCAAACAGGTATTACATTTTCAGTTTAAATATTTTTGTAATATTATTTGTGTGTGATGCATCAACACAAAATATTTTAAGTTGGATGAAGTCAAGTGAGAAAAATATAGGTATAAATGAAAATTATGGGCTTAAATAACTAAAAGTTTGCATGTGCATATACAGTGGGGCAAAAAAGTATTTAGTCAGTCAGCAATAGTGCAAGTTCCACCACTTAAAAAGATGAGAGGCGTCTGTAATTTACATCATAGGTAGACCTCAACTATGGGAGACAAACTGAGAAAAAAAAATCCAGAAAATCACATTGTCTGTTTTTTTAACAATTTATTTGCATATTATGGTGGAAAATAAGTATTTGGTCAGAAACAAAATTTCATCTCAATACTTTGTAATATATCCTTTGTTGGCAATGACAGAGGTCAAACGTTTTCTGTAAGTCTTCACAAGGTTGCCACACACTGTTGTTGGTATGTTGGCTCATTCCTCCATGCAGATCTCCTCTAGAGCAGTGATGTTTTTGGCTTTTCGCTTGGCAACACGGACTTTCAACTCCCTCCAAAGGTTTTCTATAGGGTTGAGATCTGGAGACTGGCTAGGCCACTCCAGGACCTTGAAATGCTTCTTACAAAGCCACTTCTTCGTTGCCCTGGCAGTGTGCTTTGGATCATTATCATGTTGAAAGACCCAGCCACCTTTCATCTTCAATGCCCTTGCTGATGGAAGGAGGTTTGCACTCAAAATCTCACGATACATGGCCCCATTCATTCTTTCATGTACCCGGATCAGTCATCCTGGCCCCTTTGCAGAGAAACAGCCCCAAAGCATGATATTTCCACCACCATGCTTTACAGTAGGTATGGTGTTTGATGGATGCAACTCAGTATTCTTTTTCCTCCAAACACGACAAGTTGTGTTTCTACCAAACAGTTCCAGTTTGGTTTCATCAGACGATAGGACATTCTCCCAAAACTCCTCTGGATTATCCAAATGCTCTCTAGCAAACTTCAGACGGGCCCGGACATGTACTGGCTTAAGCAGTGGGACACGTCTGGCACTGCAGGATCTGAGTCCATGGTGGCGTAGTGTGTTACTTATGGTAGGCCTTGTTACATTGGTCCCAGCTCTCTGCAGTTCATTCACTAGGTTCCCCCCGCGTGGTTCTGGGATTTTTGCTCACCGTTCTTGTGATCATTCTGACCCCACGGGGTGGGATTTTGCGTGGAGCCCCAGATCGAGGGAGATAATCAGTGGTCTTGTATGTCTTCCATTTTCTAATTATTGCTCCCACTGTTGATTTCTTCACTCCAAGCTGGTTGGCTATTGCAGATTCAGTCTTCCCAGCCTGGTGCAGGGCTACAATTTTGTTTCTGGTGTCCTTTGACAGCTCTTTGGTCTTCACCATAGTGGAGTTTGGAGTCAGACTGTTTGAGGGTGTGCACAGGTGTCTTTTTATACTGATAACAAGTTTAAACAGGTGCCATTACTACAGGTAATGAGTGGAGGAAAGAGGAGACTCTTAAAGAAGAAGTTACAGGTCTGTGAGAGCCAGAAATCTTGATTGTTTGTTTCTGACCAAATACTTATTTTCCACCATAATATGCAAATAAATTGTTAAAAAAACAGACAATGTGATTTTCTGGATTTTTTTTTCTCAGTTTGTCTCCCATAGTTGAGGTCTACCTATGATGTAAATTACAGACGCCTCTCATCTTTTTAAGTGCTGGAACTTGCACTATTGCTGACTGACTAAATACTTTTTTGCCCCACTGTATATTCACACCTTTTGCTATGAAGTCCCTAAACATTTCTGATGCAAGAAATTACCTTCATAAGCCACATGCTTAGTGAAAGGAAGTCCACCTGTGTGCTGTCATGCCGTTCTGTCTCTGGTTTTCGGCATGACAATGCATATGTCTGCTGTGATTATGTTCCTGGAATCCCTCTGCATCTGGAGCCTCATTCCCAGTGACTTTGAGTCTCTTGAAACCGGTGTTTCTGCTGAGCATCTACTATGTGCTCTGACTACCATGCGGTGTTAACCCCGTCTGGCTCATGTCCAGTACGGCGGTGTCTGCACCATCACTCTTGCGTTCCTTCCTAGGTCCTATGCCCGGGGCCCGAGCTTCTGTCACGATCAGCTGTGGCCGCAAATGCGGCCCAGCCTATAGACGCTCCCAAGCCGACCAACCTCAGGAGGCATGGGGCGAGCGTCCCCCGGGGACGAAATACGGACCCTTTAAACGGCAGAGGGGGACCCGGCCTACCCGAACTAGGGGAGGGCAGCGTCCGGGGTTCTGTGGCAGCTGAGCATGTGGGCAAAGAAAGAAAGACGTAGTACCAATACTTCAGGTAAAGAAAGTAAAGTTTACTAAAGTAAAGTCACACAGTACATAAACAAAACATGACGATGTCAAGCTCCTGATTCCACACCTCAGAAGGGTACCACCCAGTGGACCCCAAGGCACCAACGGATCACCAAGGCACAGATAGGCGGGACATCAGGACACAGGAATACCGGATAGACATCTGGGACACTGGCGTGGCAGCCCAGGAAATCAGGTACATCACCTGGGACTCGAGCCATATCATCCGCTGGCCAAGCGAGGCTCAGAAACATTCCTACAGTCAATACATGCTCAACTGAGTCCGAGGCCTGAGCTTCTGTCACGATCAGCTGCGGCAGCCAATGGTAGCTCAGTTCTTTAGTTACCTTTCTAGGTTTTCCTTCAGCTTCTAGCTCTCTGGAGCTTAGGCCACGCCCTCCAGCAGTCAGGTGATTCAGATCTTTTCAGGCCTGAAGCAATCTCTCTCCAGTCTTGCTTGCCTCGCATTCCTGGGAGTCTGTGGCTATCTCTGGGTCCTGTCTTCCCAGGAGATAGCATCGGTGAGTGTTAGGGTACCGTCACACTATACGTTTTACCTACGATCACGACCAGCGATATGACCTGGCCATGATCGTAGGTAAATCGTAGTGTGGTCGCTGGGGAGCTGTCACACAGACAGCTCTCCAGCGACCAACGATGCCGAGGTAACCGGGTAACCAGGGTAAACATCGGGTTACTAAGCGCAGGACTGCGCTTAGTAACCCGATGTTTACTGTTGTGAATTCTGTGGCAGAGTTCACTCCTGTGGTCACAAGTGGTACTTCGGCTGATTCTCTCTGGGATCTTCCGTTTGTGGAGGAAAGTGGTACTGCAGCTTCTGAGTTTCCTCCCTCAGGTGATCTGGTGAGCTCGTTAGCTTCTTCTCTACTTAACTCCACCTGATGCTTTGATCTATGCTTCCTGTCAATGTTTCAGTGTGGGACTTGTTTTTTCCCTGGATCATTCCTGTGGCCTGCTGCTCTGCAAAGCTAAGTTTTGCTTATGTTATTTTATTGCTATTTTTCTGTCCAGCTTGCTTTATTGGTTTTTCTCGCCTGCTGGAAGCTCTGAGACGCAGAGGGACCACCTCCGTACCGTTAGTCGGTGCGGAGGGTCTTTTTGTCCCCTCTGCGTGGTTTTTTATAGGTTTTTGTGCTGACCACAAAGTTATCTTCCCTATCCTCGTTCTGTTCAGCTAGTCGGGCCTCACTTTGCTAAATCTGTTTCATCTCTATGTTTGTGTTTTCATCTTACTCACAGTCATTATATGTGGGGGGCTGCCTTTTCCTTTGGGGAATTTCTCTGAGGCAAGGTAGGCTTATTTTTCTATCTTCAGGATTAGCTAGTTTCTCAGGCTGTGACGAGGCGCCTAGGTTCTGGTCAGGAGCGCTCCACGGCTACCTTTAGTGTGGTTTGATAGGCTTAGGGATTGCGGTCTGCAGAGTTCCCACGTCTCAGAGCTCGTTCTATTATTTTGGGTTATTGTCAGTTCACTGTATGTGCTCTGACCTCCATGTTCATTGTGATTCTGAATTGCCTTTCATAACAGTACAGGAAGCCAAAAGTGCTAATGATTCTCAATAGAGGGAAAAAAGAAGTTCTGAGACCGTTTTTTTTTTCTTTGCACTGTGTTTTGTCTTTTTTTTCCCTAGACATTTGGGTGGTTCAGGACACAGGTGTAGCAATGGACATTAAAGGTCTGTCTTCATGTGTGGATCAGCTCACGG
The DNA here is from genome assembly GCF_032444005.1 of Ranitomeya imitator. Taxonomy (NCBI): domain Eukaryota; kingdom Metazoa; phylum Chordata; class Amphibia; order Anura; family Dendrobatidae; genus Ranitomeya; species Ranitomeya imitator. Next base: position 426,702,384 of record NC_091286.1, on the reverse strand, counting down.
CAAGAGTTCAAAATATTCAAGATTTTGTGGTCCAGAATTCTTTGCTTGAACCGAGAATTCCTATTCCAGATTTGTTTTTTGGAGATAGAACTAAATTTCTGAGTTTCAAAAATAATTGTAAACTATTTCTGGCTTTGAAACCTCGCTCTTCTGGTGACCCAATTCAACAGGTTAGGATCGTCATTTCTTTTTTGCGCGGTGACCCTCAGGACTGGGCGTTTTCTCTTGCGTCAGGAGATCCTGCATTGAGTAATATCGATGCGTTTTTCCTGGCGCTTGGGTTGCTGTACGATGGGTTCTAAAGGGGTTAAATGAGGAGGGAGAGATACCAGATGAGACTGAGGGAGTAAATTTTTTAGTTAGGTGAGTGGTGACAGCCTGAGAAAGCAACTGAAGGAGATGTGAAGGAATACGGTAACTGGTGCTGGTAATAGGGTGAGAAGATTCAAGAAGCCTAGTCACTTTTTCTTCTGTGACCAGTTCAAAGATAGAAAATCAACAAGATGCAGTGTGAGAGGGAGAACAATACATGATATTATGGGATTGGGAGAAAATTTCCTGTCTGATATGGTCAATTTTTTCTTTGAAACAATTGCTCAGATCGTCAGTGTTGAGTTCGGTGGAGGAGACCTGGCCTTGGAATGAGGAGAGAATGAAAAGTGTCAGTCATTTAGGATTGTTGGAAAGTGTGGTGATAAGTGTGTTGAAGTAGGTTTGTTTGGCGAGGTGAAGGGCAGAATTTTATGTTTTAAGCATAAACTTATAATGGATGAAACCTTTGGACAGATTACACTTTCTCCACAGGCGTTCGTCGCACATGGAGCACTGCTCGAGAAAACGTTCTTGCACCATGTGCCAGGATCCATGTGTACAGCCATATAAAATATCATAGGTACGAGTGCTATCCATGAAAACCACAGATAGCACTCGTGAGAAAATCGGACTTGTGAACGAGCCCTTACATTGACCAAACCTCATGCAATAGAATGACACATTGATTCTTGCTATAGGTATGTTCTTTAGGGCTCTTTTACTCAGTAAAGACCTGAGCACAAAAACTGCACAGCAGCACATCACAGCAGTCTTAATAAGTCCGTATAGTGTCACATTCTCACTATTCCTAGGGGAAACTACACCTGAATATCACATGAAAAGGAAAGTGGCAAATATATGAGCAGTATGTCGGCATGATGTAGTCTGCTGTGCATCACCTACAAGTGCTTCTCACTCAATTAGGAATATCGTCAACAAGTTAATTTATTCATTTCTTCAATACAAAAAGTTAAAATCATATATTATATAGAGTCATTATAAACAGAGTGATCTATTTCAAGTGTTTATTTCTGTTTATGTTGATGATTATGGCTTACAGCCAATGAAAACTCAAAAGTCATTATCTCCTTAAATTAGAATATAATTTAATTATAAGAGCCACTACACACAGACATATCCAGGACATGGGCTACAAGTATCGCATTCCTTGTGTCAAGCCACTCATGACCAATAGACAACGCCAGAAGCGAATTACCAGCGCCAAGGAGAAAAAGAACTGGACTGTTGCCTAGTGGTCCAATAATAATGGCACTTATTATTGCAACAGGAAAAATCTGTGCCTCCATGTGAAATTAAAGTCATACAGTGGTGGTAAGGTCCATTAGACGTATCAGAACCAAAAGATGTAGCTTAAAGGCACTAGGCCCCAGTACGATAACTATAGCAGAGCTACCCATCTACGTGCCAATTATAATACAGGTGTCACGTCTTCTAGGGATATGACACAGGAGTCTTTGGGCCACCCTCTGGTACTATGGCCTTGGAATGACTAATGTCTCAGCACTCCACTACCACCCGTGGGTTCATATTACAATTCTGTATAATTGGGATCTTCCATGCCTTGCTTACATAAATTTGGACAGTAAATTTAGCGCAATTTCTTATTTAAAAATTGCTTTGCCCTGCAAAACCCTGATTTTAGATATGTATTGGTGAACTTGAGCCAAAGTGAACAGGACATTAATCATAAGAACGAAACAAGTTATTCTGCAAACTTTTCATGGAAATGGTAGTGAAAAGACACCCAGGATGTCATGACTAATTGTTCTAAGAAAAAATGTCTGTGTTGCCTGTAGGAACCAATTATATATTTTATTTTACATGCCTTCTTTCTTATAATGACATTTTTCATATTTATTTTTATAATGTTAGCAGATTTCATGATAAACGATCAACATATTATGAAATAAATCCCATTAACTTGATGAGGTTGATGAATCTACTATGTAAATTATTGGAATAAATGGCTGTATAATCCTGATAAGGGCACAATCAGATGGCCGTATAACACGGACGACAATCACATCGCAGTGCTCTCGACTCTCCTGACTCCAGCGTGATAACTGCATAGAAATGCAGGCTGCCACGCTCGAGTCAGGAGAGCTGCAGGTCAGTCCAAGCATTGCGATGTGATTGTCATCCATGTTATACGGCCATCTGATTGTGCCCTTAAAGTCGGCTACAGCTGGACTCTAACTGCTCATTTGAGTAACAGACTGGAACACTTTCTAACAGGACTATACTATGTTCTGTCTTGGATTTTCAAATTAAGCACACCAGCCTCATTAGGTGTAAAATATATATCTACTATATAATTGTCTATGGGTCACTTCCGTCTTTCTGTCCTTCTGTCTGTTACGGATATTCATTGGTCACGGCCTCTGTCTGTCATGGAATCCAAGTCACTGATTGGTCGTGGCAAAACGCCCATGACCATTGCCACGACCAATCAGCGATGGGCGCAGTCCGGCGGCAACATGGCCGCTCATTCCTCCCCGCAGTCAGTGCCCGCTCCATACTCCCCTCCAGTCAGCGCTCACACAGGGTTAATGGCAGTGCTAATGGACCGCGTTATGCCACGGTGTAACACACTCCATTAATGCTGCTATTAACCCTGTGTGACCAATTTTTTTACTATTGAGGCTGCCTATGCAGCCTCAATAGTAAAAAGATATAATGTTAAAAATAATAAAAAAAAAAAAGCATCATATACTCACATTCCGGCACCTTTGCCGCTCCTCGCGACGCTCCGTTGACTGCTCCATGCAAGCGGCAGGTTCCTGTGGCAAGTATGGTATGCGACAAGGACCTGCCATGACATCACGGTCATGTGACCACGACGTCATCACAGGTCCTGCGCCCATACCAACCCGGGACCGGAAGCTTCCGCGTGCACCGCACACAGGGCCAGGACTTCAACGGAGGGTGAGTATATGTTTATTTTTTAGTTTAAGTCTGTATACTACATGGCTCTGTGCTGTATACTCCGTTGCTGTGCAATATACTACGTGGCTGGGCAATATACTACGTGACTTGGCAATATACTACATGGCTGGGCAATACACTACGTGGCTGGGCAATATACTACGTGACTGGGCAATATACTACGTGGCTGGGCAATATACTACGTAACGGGCAATATACTACGTGGCTGGGCAATATACTACGTGGCTGGGCAATATACTACGTGGCTGGGCAATATATTGCGTGGCTGGGTAATATACTACATGGCTGGGCAATACACTACGTGGCTGAGCAATATACTATGTGACTGGGCAATATACTACGTGACTGGGCAATATACTATGTGGCTGGGCAATATACTACGTGGCTGGGCAATATACTACATGGCTGGGCAATATACTACGTGTTGGGCAATATGCTACGTGGCTGGGCAATAGACTACGTGGCTGGGCAATATACTATGCCACTGGGCAATATACTACATGGCTGGGCAATATACTACGTGGCTGGGCAATATACTACGTGGACATGCATATTCTAGAATACTCGATGCGTTAGAATCGGGCCACTATCTAGTTTAATAATAATAACTTAAAATTGCAAAATCTTATCACAGATTTGCTTTAACCTTTTTCTGATTGGTGATTTTCAGATTTTGCATTTTCCTTTATTCCTCCTCTTATTATTATTTTTCTGTCCACCAAGAACTATGGGCTTGTATTTTGTGGGACAAACTGTACTTTTGAATGATTCCATTCATTTTACTATTCAATGTACTGGAAAATTGCAACAAAAATTAAAGGGGATATATTTGACTTTATAAAAAAAATGTACCTAAGCACTAACAGGCAGAGAATTATTACCTACCGGCCTGTTGTGCCCAGCGCTGTTTCCGCAGGCATAGAGCAGTCACAGACTTCCGCTGATGTCACATCAACAGAGCAGCAGTTTGTCTTCCTTTTGACAGGGTAGGACTACTGGAGTCATGCTGATTGACAGCTGTCTCTCTGCTGCCTTACTGGGGAAGCCAGCTGTCAATCGCCATGATGCCAATTGTCCCGCCCTGTCAACAGGAACTTTCACATCTGCATGTTTCTGATATTTGCAGAAGTAATGTTAAAAACAATACAACTTCCACACTTGGCACCAAAGAACTGACCTACAACACACTTTCAGCAAGTGCCATGCAATGTAGATGAAGCTTGGAGTTAACTTGCAGTAAATGCAGCAAACGCGGCTTCGGCAATTGCATTAAATGCAGCCACAACAAAAACACTGGTAAGTGGAGATTTTGTGGCGAAAACAGCAGAAACCACATGTGCCGCACCTGCCGCAAGTGAAGTACAAATTCCGTATACATTGCATGCAACTTACAGCAAGAGTGGCGTGGGTCAGCCCTTAGGCAGGAAGTGCAGAAATAGCCTTTTTTCCACCATAAATTCTCCAAATAGCAGAAAAATGTTGATGTGAAAGCAAAATCTCTATTCTTTCCCTATCTATCTAAAAATGTACCTATCTATATATCTATTTCTATGTACAGAACACACCTGAAGATAGAGATGTGTGTGAACAGCCATCCCACCCGTCTCTTACCTGTTCACAAAAACCTCACCCTTTTTAAAAACAAAATGAAATCTCTCAGCAGCTATACTGCTGGAGCTTCAAATACAGGTTCCTATCACCAAATACAGGCATTTGAATGATACACATCTTACATCTTGTACTTAATGTGTGTTCTACTTACCTATAAAATATGTATTGATATATCATATTTCTAAATTTATGTAGATATGATATAGAGTTATTAACCCTATATGCTAATGAGTACGTATGTTATATACGTATTTCCTACATAAGTACTTAAAATCTATATGTCTATGGCTACACTAATTTTTTTTTATTTTATTTTTTTTCCTTATCTCTACACATAGAATTTGCCTATTGCTGTCTATGTTATTAGAAAAACTGAATAATGAAAAAAAAGAAAATTACCGTATATACTCGAGTATAAGCCGACCCGAGTATAAGCCGACCCCCCTAATTTTGCCACAAAAAACTGGGAAAACTTATTGACTCGAGTATAAGCCTAGGGTGGAAATGCAGCATTTACCGGTGAATTTCAAAAATAAAAATAGATCATTATTTCCCCATAGCTGTGCCATATAGTGCTCTGCACCGTTCATATTTCCCCATAGGTGTGAACCATATAGTGCTCTGCACCGTTCATTGTGCCCCCTAGCTGTGCCATATACGGTGCTCTGCACCGTTCACTGTGCCCCATAGATGTGCCATATACGGTGCTCTGCACCGTTCACTGTTCCCCATAGATGTGCCATATACGGTGCTCTGCACCGTTCACTGTGCCCCATAGCTGTGCTGTGCCATATACGGTGCTCTGCACCGTTCACTGTGCCCCATAGCTGTGCCATATACGGTGCTCTGCACCGTTCACTGTGCCCCATAGCTGTGCTGTGCCATATACGGTGCTCTGCACCGTTCACTGTGCCCCATACATAGCTGTGCTGTGCCATATACGGTGCTCTGCACCGTTCACTGTGCCCCATAGCTGTGCTGTGCCATATACGGTGCTCTGCACCGTTCACTGTGCCCCATAGCTGTGCTGTGCCATATACGGTGCTCTGCACCGTTCACTGTGCCCCATAGCTGTGCTGTGCCATATACGGTGCTCTGCACCGTTCACTGTGCCCCATAGCTGTGCTGTGCCATATACAGTGCTCTGCACCGTTCACTGTGCCCCATAGCTGTGCTGTGCCATATACGGTGCTCTGCACCGTTCACTGTACCCCATAGCTGTGCTGTGCCTTATACGGTGCTCTGCACCGTTCACTGTACCCCATAGCTGTGCTGTGCCTTATACGGTGCTCTGCACCGTTCACTGTGCCCCATAGATGTTCCACATAAATTTGTGCCGCCGCTGCCGCAATAAAGAAAAAAAAACACATACTCACCTCCCTTGATTGCAGCTCCCGGCATCTCGTTCCGGCGCCTCCATCTTCCCGGCGTCTCTGCTCTGACTGATCAGGCAGAGGGCGCCGCGCACACTATATGCGTCATCGCGCCCTCTGCCTGATCAGTCAGAGCGCAGACGCCGGGAAGATGGAGGCGCCGGCCGGGAAGATGGATCGGCGCCCGGCGGCTGGAACGAGGACAGGTGAATATGCTATACTCACCTAGTCCTGGCGATCCTCGCGCTGTCCCCTCCTGTCTTCGGTGCCGCAGCTTCTTTCTCTATCAGCGGTCACCGGCACCGCTGATTAGAGGAATGAATAGGCGGCTCCGCCCCTATGGGAGGTGGAGCCGCTTATTCATTTCTGTAATGAGCGGTCCCACGTGACCGCTGAAGAGAGGAAGAAGCTGCAGCGCCGAAGCCCGTGGGACGGCAGGGACAGCGCGAGGATCGCTGGGACTAGGTAAGTATACCTCAGCGCCCTCACCCGCCGACCCCACCGCTACCGTGACTCGAGTATAAGCCGAGGGGGGCACTTTCAGCCCAAAAATTTGGGCTGAAAATCTCGGCTTATACTCGAGTATATACGGTAAGTTTAAACTAAAATATTTTTGTACACAATATTACGTGTGAAGACTTTAGTACTATCAGCCAATAATTGTCCTTGAAGTGGTGTATTAACCACTTTAACCCTCACATTGCAACATTGCTTCACCCTGGAAAAAGCAACATACAATTGACCATGGGCAAAAGCAGGTTCTGGTAGATAAATGCCAACTCGATGGAGGGTCTGGCCTTGAGATTTATTTATGGTCATTGCAAATGCGGGCTTGATGGGAAATTGTCTCCGTCTTAATTTAAAAGGTAATCCAGTCTCTGATGGACACAAATCAATTCGTGGAATGAATACCACATTTCCTGCTGCTGACCCACTAATTACTTTAGCCAGTATGATATTGGCATGTAAGGCAGTGACAATGAGCCGCGTACCATTGCAGAGACCTTTGTTCGTGTTCACATTACGTAATAACATGACAATGGTGCCAATTTTAAGTTTCAGCCTATGTGAAGGCATACCAGTTGGTGTTAGTGAATTCAAAAACTCAAGTGGGTATTGATCGAGGTCATCAGCTTCATCAGGATCGATGGAATCATCACTGATATATTCAGTATAGTCACCTATCAATAAATCCATGACTTGGGAATTGACTTTCTCAACGTCCTCATTTTTTGGACATAAAATTGCATGAGATGCAGCTGTATTTATACTTTCGGTGTCATTCACATCAATACAAAGATTATCTCCAAAAATTTCAATTATTAAAGAGCCAGTACATACCATGTCTGGAGGAATTTCAATTACATCATCTCCAAGGTTATGTTCATTAGATAGTTCACCATTTCCCAGTTGAAGCAACCAACTGCTGTAGTGAGGATCAATGGAGCGCATGTTGTTAATAAGTGGCAGGCGAGTAAAATGTTGCCAGTGTTGTGAATATTTTATACAGCTCTCTACAACATCAGTTCTTGTCACATGAGGGATGACAGGAAGACATGGTCTAAAGTCGCCTCCAAAAACAATCACTTTACCTCCAAACGGTGTTTTTTCTTTGTGAGCTACATTTGTTGTCATGACATCACGTAAAACTCTATCAATGACATGCAATGCATATTTGGATAGCATTGTGCACTCATCAATAATAAAAAGTTTAGTGCTGTGCAAATCTTTTGCTGCATCGGTATCATTCTTAATCCTGGAAACAGATGTTTCATTCACAGGAATTGGAATCCCATAAAGAGAATGAATGGTTCGTCCACCTTGTAGCAAGTTGGCGGCAATTCCAGTAGTGGCAGCAGGTGACACAATGTCTCCTTGTCCTCTTAGCTGATGTAGGAGTAGATGATATAGGTACGTTTTTCCGCTGCCACCAGGACCATCAAGGAAAAAACACTTTGCTGTAGAATTAGTGTCTTCTAAAGCTTGAGTGATAGCATCAAAAGCAAAAAGTTGGTCCTCATTTAGAGTAGCTTTCATTTCAGCAGCTGCTGATAACTCATAATCTTTATCATACTGTGGGAGGAGGTGTTGTTTCTTGACTGGACGTGGCAAATTAAAATCAATATAAGTTTTGCCATGAGCTTTAAGAACATGTTGGACATCTGTCATAGCATAGCCTTCACAATTGACACACTCCAGAGTGTCGGAGTGGTATGCATGGCAGTAGTCTTCTACAAAGTGTTCCTTAAATTCATCCCATAAGTCCCGAGGTTTAGCTGGAGGACCAAAAATACAAATGTAGGCAAACATGTCATGTAGCTCTGCTGGCATGTTGAGAATACTGGCATCAAGTAATGTATTTCTCCACAGACTATCATCAAATAGTAAGCCAAGAGCTAATGCCGCATCTTTGAAGGTTTCATGTGTGACTCCGTGTACAGTTTTTATGCTGTCAAAACTGGTTGCACCTTTGACATGTAACAATAACAATCTTAAATAGTAGCGTTCTTGGTCTTTCACACTGACAGTATACATTCGTGTAATCACAGAACCACCTGCTCGCTTTCTAACTTCCCAAGAACCTTCTTTCCAAACATAGTTTTCGGGAATTTCACGGTATAAATAAATATGAGCATGATGGTCGTTCTGATTAAGCTTGAAGTAGGCCATAAGTGTAGAATTTTGATGGAGCTTTTGTTTGATGTTTCCAATAGAGTCATCCTCATGAAAATAGAGTGGCTGAGAATGCGGTAGATGTACAGCAAGGCGAATGATGCTATGAGATTGTTTATGCATTGGATATGAGAATATTCGCCAAGCTGCCTCTGGTGCACTGACATATCTTGAATCCATGAATTGGTGTGTTTCATCATGTTGGATATTAGTCTGGCAGATTTCAAGATTGGCTTTATCATGTCCTTTGTAGACGTATTTAAATAAATATTTCACAGCCTGAATGGAACCACAAACTTCGACATTTATATGGCACTTGTATTTTAATAGCAGGAACGGATTATATGGAACCACCCACGAATTATCAATCATGTTAGAATGGTGTTGAAAAGATGGGCCAAAGTGTCTGCGGTAAGTAGGATAGGCGTCCTTAGCTATGATGGTTCTTGGTTGCAAATCTTTAGGGAAACCTTTTGTACACTTCCCCAGATCCATACAGGGAGAATTTGGGTTGTGTTCTCCACACGGACCATGAATCATATGTTGGAGAACAATTTTATGGAGCTGAGGGTAGTGGGTAGGATTGGGAATTTCAGCCCACACTGTATTGTCTATGTCCTCCTCAGTCCTTAATTTGGAGTTGCTGTCCAGAATAATCAAAATGTGAGCGTGTGGAAGGCCACGTTTTTGAAATTCAATTACATGAACCATAGCGCAAACTTTCCCAAATAATCCATTGTTAATGTCTTTTAAGAGTGCTTCCAGTTTTATTTTGAAAACACGTGCCACCAAATCAGGTCTATGTTCCACATGCTGCCAAGGTTCCAAATTCTCAGTAATCTCATTCCATTTCGGATTACAGGTCATGGTGATGAATAGATCAGGACGACCATATTTAGTCACAATAGCCATGGCATCCTGGTACCGCTGCTGCATATTCCTGGGACTGCCTTCAAACGAAGATGGTAAAATGACCGTTTTTCCAATGGGGATGCCCTTCTCAATGGATTTTTTCTGGAGATGTTCCTGGAGTACACAATAATCCTCTACTTTCAAATCCTTTTGGTGTTGACGGATATAATTTAGGCGATTTGCCTCGATTTTCACATAAGCATCCACTAAGTACTGCTGAGTGAGTTTGCCACCATTCAGGAGTGGATTAAACTGATTACGGACAGACAGCACATAGCAGTAATATTGCAGTTGTGTAACTCTGCGTGGACTTTGCCCTTGTTGCTTGAGGCCATCATGCCAGCCCTGGTCTCCGTAAGGGAAAAATAAAGGATAGAGTAAAGCATCTAAATTACTGTGTAGAATGCTGACCTGTTGTGTTCTTGGCGCCAAAGGATTTTTGGGGTCCGGTTGTAAATGTATTAAAATATCACGATTAAATGGTGGCTCTCCATTGTCATTTTCAAATACGACAGCAACTTCATTGACAGTTGGATTATTATATCGGCGAGGGTCTTGATTACGATCTTGTTTAAGGGCCATGATGATATTTGGCATGAGAGTGCCATTAGCTTCAGCTTTAAGATGTTCTTCATGTTCCACATCTCGTAACATTTTGTAGGCAGCAACAAAGGGATTCACATTGTCTAACTGAAGAGCAATTATACTCATCAAAGTGGGATGACATTTTTGATTTTGTTCACAGTTTAAACGTTGTTCATTCGCGGTAGCGGTATCCAAAAAATACAGTTGGGCATAAGCTGGAACTTGATCATCACTAGGATGTAGAGTTCCAGTACGATGATATATTTGTCCATGTATACGGAAACAGTAAGGGCCATGTCCAGGTGGAGGGGATATATTGGCACCCATGGAGGCGAAAGCAAATGAGCTGTTAATACTACGAATATTTTCCATGAGATTCTTACTGAACTCACTCTCCCCTGTCAGCAATCGTTTAAAGACCTCGGGATATTGGGGTATAGGTATATGCACTTTACTCTTGTGACAACACAGAGTAAAATTTTTATATGCTGGTATCTCAGCATTTAAATGTAATGCTTGACAATGTTCACATAAATAGTTCATAGGACCACAGGAGTGTTCTACTATGGTACTGTCATCATTAGTAAAACCTGTAGGATGTTGAGGTACAGGTTGTGATAACGGAGCATTGGAATGTTTCTGTAAGCCAACATATATAAAGCGTGGACCTGGTAGAGGATCTTCACTGTCCACAGATTCAATCACTGAGGAGTTGGAAGGTGTATCGTGGTCAGAGTTTATTAATATGGAGGTGCAAGCGTTTTTTTTGCGCCATTCACGGCGTGCACCAGCTGCATTTGGTAATGGTTTGTTTGTTGCCTTAGAAGAGTCAGGTGTGAAGCATGTCTTATAAGCAGACTTAACAGTGTGCAGGCGACGGCGTTTATCATTTGGAGTGTAAGTAGGACAGTGTTTGCGCTTACGTGCAGATTTACCAACGGTTAAAGGAGCTTCAAGCTGCACACATTCTATGAATGGAGACAAAGAAGCTGTATTGTGGGCAGAATCTATGACTGAGGACGTGGAAATATTATGTTTGCAACGTTGAGAGCGTGCAGCAGCAGCTTTATTACTTAATCGATTAGTTTTGTCCTCAAAAGACTCATTAGTAATGCGTTTATTGCAAGCAGCATTAACAGTGTCCAGGCGCTTATGTCTGTCCTCTGTAGTCTCGTTAGCACGCTGTTTGTGCTTACGTGCGGCATCGGCGGCTTTTCGCTCAGCGTCATTGGTATACTTATTATCAGACCTGATGTTACGTGCGCCATCAGCAGCTTTGGGCTCTGTGTCATTAGTATACTTAACAGTATCCAGGCACTTGCATCTATCCTCTGTACTCTTGTTAACACGCTGTTTGCGCTTACGTCCGGCATCGGCGGCTTTTCGCTCTGCATCATTACCATACTTTATATCAGACCTGATCTTACGTGCGCCATCATAAGCTTTGGACTCTGTGTCATTAGTATACTTAACAGTGTCCATGCGCTTGCATCTATCCTCTGTACTCTTGTTAGCACGCTGTTTGCGCTTACGTGCGGCATCGGCGTCTTTTTGCTCTGCATTATTAGTATACTTTCTATCAGACCTAATCTTACGTGCGCCATCAGCAGCTTTGGGCTCTGTGTCATTAGTATCCTTACTATTAGAGCTCATGTTGGCTAAGCTAAACAGCTTTAAGCGTGGTGGTGGCAAACAACAGGTTAATAAGAGGCAGTGTCAGGTAGTAGGAAAATAGCCAGTTAATAATAGGCAATAGTTCTTTGCAGGAATGCAGATATTAATAAATAGGCAGTTTATATTGCAGAGAAATTGCTGGGCAATAATGGACAATGTCCTTATGTGGCAAATAATAGAGCAATATACCCAATGTGGCAAAGAAGAGGTTAATAAACGGCAGTCTCTCAGTATAACAGTCAGTGAATAATAGGCAGTATATGGAGAAAACACCAAACAAAAGTTCAAAATTGGTGTGAAAATGTCACTGAACCACTTCACAACTAAATATATATAGTTTTGGTAAATGGTATTATCATTTTTTTGACGAAATTCGGCAGGAGCTTGAAGAGCAACGTCACTGGGCCCGCCTCCACGTAGTAGAAACTTGCTGTGAGGTAAAAATTCAAAAATCACACCAAAATGGCGGGCGGAGTGTGTCACAATACGGCACGTTTCTGATTGGTCGCTCGCAGCAGGCGGCAACCAATCAGACACTGGACACTGTTGACGTCACTTATCTCCGGACATTAGCTCCGGACATTAGCTCCGGACATTATCTCCGCACATTAGCTCCGGACATTAGCTCCGGACATTAGCTTCGGACAAAGCCACGGAAGTTGGCACAAATTGCAGGAAGTAGTATTCTAGGCAATTAATCTCCGGACATTAGCTCCGGACATTAGCTCCGGACATTAGCTCCGGACATTAGCTCCGGACAAAGCCACGGAAGTTGGCACAAATTGCAGGAAGTAGTATTCTAGGCAATTATATATTACTAGATGGCAGCCCGATTCTAAAGAATCGGGAGTCTAGAATCCATATATACTTTATTTATTCAAATCTAATATATAATTGCCTAGAATACTACTTCCTGCAATTTGTGCCAACTTCCGTGGCTTTGTCCGGAGCTAATGTCCGGAGCTAATGTCCGGAGATAAGTGACGTCAACAGTGTCCAGTGTCTGATTGGTTGCCGCCTGCTGCGAGCGACCAATCAGAAACGTGCCGTACTGTGACACACTCCGCCCGCCATTTTGGTGTGATTTTTGAATTTTTACCTCACAGCAAGTTTCTACTGCGTGGAGGCGGGCCCAGTGACGTTGCTCTTCAAGCTCCTGCCGAATTTCGTCAAAAAAATGATAATACCATTTACCAAAACTATATATATTTAGTTGTGAAGTGGTTCAGTGACATTTTCACACCAATTTTGAACTTTTGTTTGGTGTTTTCTCCATATACTGCCTATTATTTTTGTTATTTCTTACTATTATTTATTAATTGTATTATTCTTACATTTGAATAAATAAAGTATATATGGATTCTAGACTCCCGATTCTTTAGAATCAGGCTGCCATCTAGTGTAAGAATAATACAATTAATAAATAATAGTAAGAAAGAACAAAAATAATAGGCAGTATATGGAGAAAACACCAAACAAAAGTTCAAAATTGGTGTGAAAATGTCACTGAACCACTTCACAACTAAATATATATAGTTTTGGTAAATGGTATTATCATTTTTTTGACGAAATTCGGCAGGAGCTTGAAGAGCAACGTCACTGGGCCCGCCTCCACGCAGTAGAAACTTGCTGTGAGGTAAAAATTCAAAAATCACACCAAAATGGCGGGCGGAGTGTGTCACAGTACGGCACGTTTCTGATTGGTCGCTCGCAGCAGGCGGCAACCAATCAGACACTGGACACTGTTGACGTCACTTATCTCCGGACATTAGCTCCGGACATTAGCTCCAGACATTAGCTCCGGACAAAGCCACGGAAGTTGGCACAAATTGCAGGAAGTAGTATTCTAGGCAATTATATATTACTAGATGGCAGCCCGATTCTAAAGAATCGGGAGTCTAGAATCCATATATACTTTATTTATTCAAATGTAAGAATAATACAATTAATAAATAATAGTAAGAAAGAACAAAAAATGGCTGCACTCACCAGCTCTTGACAATTCTTGTTAGCTCTGTGACATTAGTATCCTTAATATTTGAGCTCATGTTGGTTAAGCTAAACAGCTTTAAGCGTGGTGGTGGCAAACAGGTTAATAAGAGGCAGTGTCAGGTAGTAGTAAAATAGCCAGTTAATAATAGGCGATAGTTCTTTGCAGGAATGCAGATATTAATAAATAGGCAGTTTATATTGCAGAGAAATTGCTGGGCAATAATGGACAATGTCCTTATGTGGCAAATAATAGAGCAATATACCCAATGTGGCAAAGAAGAGGTTAATAAACGGCAGTCTCTCAGTATAACAGTCAGTGAATAATAGGCAGTATATGGAGAAAACACCAAACAAAAGTTCAAAATTGGTGTGAAAATGTCACTGAACCACTTCACAACTAAATATATATAGTTTTGGTAAATGGTATTATCATTTTTTTGACGAAATTCGGCAGGAGCTTGAAGAGCAACGTCACTGGGCCCGCCTCCACGCAGTAGAAACTTGCTGTGAGGTAAAAATTCAAAAATCACACCAAAATGGTGGGCGGAGTGTGTCACAGTACGGCACGTTTCTGATTGGTCGCTCGCAGCAGGCGGCAACCAATCAGACACTGGACACTGTTGACGTCACTTATCTCCGGACATTAGCTCCGGACATTAGCTCCGGACATTAGCTCCGGACAGGAAGTTGGCACAAATTGCAGGAAGTAGTATTCTAGGCAATTATATATTAGATATATATATATATATATATATATATATATATATATATATATATATATATATATATAGAACTTTAACATATGTTTGTTTTTTTATATTACGTCTTATATTACGTGTTTTTAAATTTATTTCTGTATTGTTGTATCAGTTGTTTTTATATATTCTCTCTGGTGCCTCAAGGGTGTCTTTTGGTTTAATCAATTGTTTAATTGATCGCCTTCATCTATTTGTGCTTTTTTCTTTAAATGTGTTATCATTCATTTTTTATATGACATCTGATGAAGACAGCGCAGTGCTGTTGAAACGCATTGTGGATAATAAAGGTTTGTGCCTTTTTTAATCATACAGTTAGGTCCATATATATTTGGACAGAGACAACATTTTTCTCATTTTGGTTATAGACATTACCACAATGAATTTTAAATAAAACAATTCAGATGCAGTTAAAGTTCAGACATTTAGCTTTCATTTGAGGGTATCCACATTAAAATTGGATGAAGGGTTTAGGAGTTTCAGCTCCTTAACATATGCCACCCTGTTTTTAAAGGGACCAAAAGTATTTGGACAGATTCAATAATTGTAAATAAAATGTTCAGTTTTAGTACTTGGTTGAAAACCCTTTGTTGGCAATGACTGCCTGAAGTCTTGAACTCATGGACATCACCAGACGCTGTGTTTCCTCCATTTTGATGCTCTGCCAGGCCTTCACTGCAGTGGTTTTCAGTTGCTGCTTGTTTGTGGGCCTTTCTGTCTGAAGTTTAGTCTTTAACAAGTGAAATGCATGCTCAATTGGGTTGAGATCAGGTGACTGACTTGGCGATTCAAGAATATTGCTTTAATAAACTCCTGTGTTGTTTTGGCTTTATGTTTTGGGTCATTGTCCAGCTGTAGTATGAAATGACGACCAATCAGTTTGGCTGCATTTGGCTGGATCTGAGCGCACAGTATGTCTCTGAATACCTCAGAATTCATTCGGCTGCTTCTGTGCTGTGTCACATCATCAATAAACACTAGTGACCCAGTGCCCCTGGCAGCCATGCATGTCCAAGCCATCACACTGCCTCCGCCGTGTTTTACAGATAATGTGGTATGCTTTGGATCATGAGCTGTACCACGCCTTCGCCATACTTTTTTCTTTCCATCATTCAGGTAGAGGTTGAGCTTGGTTTCATCTGTCCAAAGAATGTTCTTCCAGAACTGTGCTGGCTTTTTTAGATGTTTTTTAGCAAAGTCCAGTCTAGCCTTTTTATTCTTGATGCTTATGAGTGGCTTGCACCATGCAGTGAACCCTCTGTATTTACTTTCATGCAGTCTTCTCTTTATGGTAGATTTGGATATTGATACACCGACCTCCTGGAGAGTGTTGTTCACTTGGTTGGCTGTTGTGAAGGGGTTTCTCTTCACCATGGAGATTATTCTGCGATCATCCACCACTGTTGTCTTCCGTGAGCGCCCAGGTCTTTTTGCATTGATGAGTTCACCAGTGCTTTCTTTCTTTCTAAGGATGTACCAAACTGTAGATTTTGCCACTCCTAATATTGTAGCAATTTCTCGGATGGTTTTTTTCTGCTTTCGCAGCTTAAGGATGTCTTGTTTCACCTGCATGGAGAGCTCCTTTGACCACATGTTTACTTCACAGCAAAACCTTCCAAATGCAAGCACCACACCTCAAATCAACTTCAGGCCTTTTATCTGCTTAATTGAGAATGACATAACGAAGGGATTGCCAACACCTGTCCATGAAATAGCCTTGGAATCAATTGTCCAATTACTTTTGGTCCCTTTAAAAACAGGGTGGCACATGTTAAGGAGCTGAAACTCCTAAACCCTTCAACCAATTTTAATGTGGATACCCTCAAATGAAAGCTAAAAGTCTGAACTTCAACTGCATCTGAATTGTTTTGTTTAAAATTCATTGTGGTAATGTCTATAACCAAAATTAGAAAAATGTTGTCTCTGTCCAAATATATATGGACCTAACTGTATTTTCTTGCATCATCTTTGCGTTAGCACTTCGTTCAGACAGCGCTGTTTCCCTTTGTTGTAAACCCTGCAGATGAGTCATGGCTGGTGAAGTTGTCATTTCATGTCAGTCTGGGCCAGATGGAAAAGACATGAAAAACGAATGTCTTCATCAGAAAGAGCATCAGCTGTAAGCAGGGTGACCATCAGGGCATTACTGACTTTGCTGGCATATGGGGCCCAATGAGCAGAGGGGGGCCTGAACCTGGCCCCCTGTGTTCACCCGGCCCCAGGAGCAGAATCCTACAGGTTCAGTAACTAGGTAAGTAAGTAGGTAAGTAGGATGAATCTTCGTCTTAGTACACACATTCAGTTAAACTCTATTGCTAAAAGACGCCAGCCAATCAAAGGCCAGCAGCTGACGTTGGCACGCACGTCACTGGCATATGACGTCACTGTCATGAACCGGCGAGTCCGCGCTTCAAATGAATGGGGAAGACGACGACTCTGGAACTTGGCCAGGTAAGCAGAATCTGTTTTTTTTTTTATCTTTATTTTGTGCTGAAAGTGGCGAGCTGCAATATGGAGATTGATGGAGCATGATGGGACATATGGGGCAGAATCATGGGACCCATGGGGCAGTATCATGGGACACATGGAACAGGATGGAAAATGATGACAAATGGGGTAGGATGGAGAAACATGGGGTAGGATATTGAGACACATGGGGCAGGATCATGTGACACATGGTGCAGAAAACAGACACATTTGGCAGGATCATGGGACACATGGGCAGTATGGAGACAGATGGGCAGGATCATGGGACACATGGGGCAGGGTGGCGACACATGGGGCATGATCATGAGATTCATGGGGCAGGATCATGGGACATATGGAACAGGATGGAGACAGATGTGGCAGGATCATGGGACACATGGGGCAGGATGGAAACAGATGGGGCAGGATAATGGGACATGTGGAAAAATGGAGACAGATGCGGCAGGATCATGGGACGGATGGAGAAGGATGGAGATAGATTGGGCAGGATCATGGGGCAGATGGGGCAGTGGATCGCCCCCATGGGGCCATGGGGTACTCGTTACTGGGTCCTTCGGTTCAAAGGGGGATGTCGGAGGATGTCATGGTGGCTGACCCGGTCTGTGGCCCTGGGACGTCCGTGTAAAAGGGAAAGGTTTTTAAGGGGAATGTTCATGACTCCACCTGTGGTATTTGGTCAGGGTGACTGACGCTGCTTTAAGGGGTCCGCTGGGGTTATATTATGGCAGCTAAATGGTATTCCTTCCCACAGGTGGAGTATATCCCCAAGGCTTCCCGGTGAATGATGAATGGAGCAGTGAAGAACAAGGACACAGGGTTGCAGTCTCTTTACCTTATACTGAAGACTTCAGCATCCACAGTCCAGGGCACCAGATCACAGGGCAGGCAGAGTCCGGCCGGTTTGGAGGCAAGTCCAGAGTTCCCTTATCCAGGTGGAAATCAGTAGCCTTCCTTTGAGCTGCTATGGTGTAGTCCCTTACTGCCTATGGCTTCACATAAGTGTCTCACAAATGCGATGTTTCGCTCGCTCTGTCCCCCATATAGGATAGGACAATACCCGTATGACTGGTGACTTGAGCCTTTTTATAGGGTCTCTTAGATAACCCGGCTCTGTAGGTGTCACCGTGCCCTCTGGGTGTAAGTGCGGACAGGTAACCTGCAATTAGCTGTCCTGCCGGTCTCTGGAATAAAGCATAAAGTTCCTTACTCTCTCGGTGTTCCGGCTACCGGGATGTTGCGCCTCAGAAGGAGACAGCTTGAGCGGGGCTGGTCCCCTTCTGGTATCCACTCCTTTGCTTTTCTTGCATGCTCAATGCAATACAGTTTTGCCATTCAATGTCTCTTTCTGGGAGCTGCAGCTCTGAGAGCATGCACAGCTCCTTTATCCTTCCATTCTCCTCAGACTCTGGTCTGGAACTCACTTCTGTCTGGAACTAAATAACTTTCCCTACAGACTACCAGTTATATATATATATATATATATGGGGAGTGACCTAATAAATAGGGTCAGGAGCTCCCACTGGTGGCCTGGAGTGTGAAATGTGTTGCATGTTTGTGATACCTGGATGCAGTTATCCTTTTTATCCAAACGTAGCATCACTCTCCCCGAGAGGAAAGCAATACCACTGTGAAGACCCCGACCCTGGGGCGCCGCAGCAGGATCATGGGGCGGGATGGAAATGTCAGATGGGGTAGGATGGAGCAGATTGGGCAGGACAGGAGATCATATGGTGCAGGATGGGAGATCATATGGGGGCAGGATGGGAGAACATATGGGACAGAATGGAGACACATGGCGTCGGGAAGGGAGAACATATGGGGCCAGTAATGAGACCCAAGGGGCCAGGAATGAGACACGAGGGGGACAGGATGAGGGATAATAAGACTGTAGGGGCTAATTAAGGGATATCATTACTGGTGTGATGAATTTTATTTTTGAAGATACTGTTTTCATTGGGGTAGGACCCTGTTACTGTGCAGGGTGGCACCATGTCATCTTTTTTTTCTTCATCAGGTGTAGAATTGATGTTGCGAAAAAATTGGGGAATTTGCTTTGGGAGTGGTGCTCTAGATAACTGTGTTATTTGCTGCAGAGACATATTCTGGTTGGAAGAAGAATTGGTGGTCTGTGCTGGAAGAAGAAAAGCAAAAAGGAAGGACTTCTTCTAGAGACGTTACTGGTGAGTCAGTGTGTTACCCATACCCTATATAGTAATTACAGAGCTCCTGTGTATAATGTCATTGTTAAACCCTTTATTACCTGTAAACTGACACTATATACAGAGCTCCTGTGTATAATGTAACTGGTGATCCCTGCATTACCTGTACACTCACACTGTCTACTATGTACAGAGCTCCTGTGTATAATGGCACTTATGGTAATATTAGTATTGTGTTTTTTTTATTTATTATTGACCACTGTGACCAGTATTGTAGTATTTGATCACTATGTGGTGGTAATATGTGGTCTGGTCATCGTGTGGTGCTATTTGTTCCTTGTATGTGATATTATTCTATCACTATGTGCAGGAACAGCTCCAGGTTTTTGTGGACCCCGGGCGAAAGAGTCTCAGTGGGCCCCTTTAACACATTCCACAATTCATGATGCACAAATACGGCAGAGAAATATAGGCATAGTACATTGCCAAACATTTCACTTACTTCTTATTTTAAATGAACACAGTAGCGTAGCTACCGGGGAAAAGAGGGGTCCATCGCCCCAGGCAGGCCCCACACTCTGAGAGGTCCCCGGAACTACGCTACTGTCACTGTATTTACGTGTGCACAGCGCGTTGATACAGATAAATTCTGTGGCAGAGCAGGGAGAATCAATCTCCGTGCTCTGTTGCCCAGCCACTATGGGCGCCCCTGAGCAGACAAGGGGGCACGGTGCCAGCAGTGGGCCCCCGCCTGTCATTGCAGGTTCAGCTGTATAGGCTACATGCCGATACAGCTGACCGCATCGATGAGAGAAGGAGCACTACGCTCCTTCTCCCATCATCCCCCTGCCAGTGTCGGCGTCTGATGTCGCCGACACTGACAGCGAGCGCAATGACGTCACTGATACTGACACTAACAGTGGGCATGATGGCATCACTACCCAGTGCCTGCAGTCCGGAGATGTGCAGGCGCTCAGAGCAGCGGAGGAGCCAGGAGGAGGAGAGGTGAGTATTTATTTACCTATTTTTATGGGGGGCTTCCTTATACTACATAGTGTGCCTATGGGTGCTGCCTTGTGCTACAGAGTCTGCCTATGCTATGGGGGCTGCCTTGTGTTATACAGTATGCCTATCGGGGCTGCATTATGCTATAGTGTCTGCCTGTGGGGGGCTGCCTTATACTACAGAGTCTGCCTCTGGGGGCATCCTTATTGTGCAGAGTCTGCCTATGGGGGCTGCCTTACTACAGAGTTTGCCTATGGGGGGCTGCCTTATTACAGAGTCTGCCTATGGGGGCTTCCTTATACTACAGAGTCTGCCTATGGGGGCTGCCTTATACTACAGAGTCTGCCTCTGGGGTTGCCTTATACTACAGAGTCTGCCTATGGGGTGATGCCTTATACTGCAGGGTCTGCCTATGTAGAGCTGCCTTATACTATAGAGTCTGCCTATGGGGGGCTTCCTTATACTACAGAGTCTGCCTATGGGTGCTGCCTTGTGCTATAGAGTCTGCCTATGCTATGGGGGCTGCCTTGTGTTATACAGTCTGCCTATGGGGGCTGCCTTATGCTATAGTCTGCCTATGGGAGCTACCTTATGCTATACAGAATGCCCATGGGGGCTGTCTTATGCTATGGAGTCTGCCTATGGGGCTTCCTTATGCTATATGGGGGTGCCTTATACAATATAGAATTTGCCAATGGGGGTGCATTATGCAATATAGAGTAGGCCTATAGGGAGTGCATTATACTATATAAAGGCCTATAGGAAGTGCATTATACTATATGAAGGCCTATGGGGAGTGCATCTATATATATAATTGCCTAAGGGTTTTTCCGTCTGTCTGTCTGTCTGTCTGTCCTGGAATTCCCGGCTCTCTGATTGGTCGAGGCCAACAGGCCTCGACCAATCAGAGACCGGCACAGCATCGATGTAGAAATCCCGCGTCTCTGATTGGTCGAGGCCGCCAGGCCTCGACCAATCAGCAACGGGCACAGCGACGATGATGTCATAAAGGACGTAGAAATCCCGCGTCTGATTGATCGAGGCCGCCAGGCCTCGACCAATCAGCAACGGGCACAGCGACGATGATGTCATAATGGTTGCCATGGCGACGATGATGTCATAAAGGTTGCCTCGACCAATCAGCAACGGGCATAGTCTGCCGCGAATTCTGGAATCATCATTGTCCATATATTACAGAGACATGCATATTCTAGAATACCCGATGCGTTAGAATCGGGCCACAATCTAGTTATACTATATTGAGGACTATCTGGTATATTATACTATATGGAGGTTATCTAGGGGGTCCTCATACAGTATTGAGATTACAGTGAGGGGGTCATCATACAGTAAGGAGATTACAGTGAGGGGGTCATCATACGGAGTCAAAAAACTGTGTGGGTGTTACTATACAGTGAGGGGACATTATGCTGTGTATAAGAGAGTATCATGCTGTGTATAGGGGAGCTGTACAGGGTGGAGACTCTGGACATTATTATTAAATGTAAAGCGGGCACTTAGTGTTATGGGGGAACTCAGGTTACTATGACTATCAAAGGGGCACACAGAGGGCATTATTACTTTCTAGGGGGCAAAAAATGGCAACTGTTTTCTAGTGCACTTGCACCCGGCATTACTATATTATAGAGGATTGCTTTAGAATTTAGAGGGCACATAGTGCCACACATCAGGTGCAGTAATAGGGACAGATACGGCAGCAGCAGCTCAGTATTGGGGTTTCTCAGGATGAGGAGTTTGAGCAGGTTGGGAATAGATGGTGATGGGGCTGGAATATGAGAAGTGAAATGTGTCTTTGTTGTATTCTCTGCAGCCGAGTCATGGCTGGAAGAAGTTGTCATGTCAGTCTGGGCTAGATGGAAAACACGGGAAAAATGAACGATTCCATCAGAAAGAACGTCAGCAGTAAGTCACTATCTCTTATATGTTCTGTAGGACTGGTATCTACCATTGACAATATGCGGTAATATCCATGTTGGTCTTTGTAAAGAGATTATTTTCAGCAACATCGCTGTCATTTGCTGAGGTCCTCCTCCATTATTAGGGTGCGTCACCAAGTTGTAATCAAGGTTACTTGGTTAGGGGCCAACCCTGAACCAAAACCCTAGCTACGCCTCTGCGTGAATGATATCAATAGATCAGAAACTGGACAATATAGTCCTCCATACATTATTATGGGCACCACATAGCACTCCATACAGAATAATGAGCCCCATATATTTTTCCATACAGTATTATGGACATCACAAAATGCTCCATACAGAATTATGAGCCCCATATTTTGCTCCATACAGTATTATGGGCACCACATAGTGCTCGATACAGAATAATGATCCCCATATATTGCTCCATACAGTATAATGAGCCCCATATAATGCTCATACAGAATAGACCCCATATATTGCTCCAAACAGAATGAACCCTCTATACTGCTACATATGTAATTGGCCACATAAGATGCTCCATATATAATTGGCCCCATAAGATGCTCCATATGTCATTGGCCCAATAAGATGCTCCATATATAATGGGCCCCATATACAGCTCCATATGTATTTGGCCCCATAAGATGCTATATGTATAATGGGGCCCATATACTGCTCCATATGTAATGGGCTACATACAATGCTCCATATATAATTGGCCCTATAAGATGCTCCATATATAATGGGCCCCATAAGATGCTCCATATGTAATTGGCTGCATACAATGCTCCATATATAATTTGCCCCTTAAGATGCTCCATATGTAATTGGCCCCATAAGATGCTATATTTATAATGGGCCCCATATACTGCTCCATATGTAATTGGCTACATACAATGCTCCATATATAATTGGCCCCATAAGATGCTCCATATGTAATTGGCTACATACAATGCTCCATATATAATTGGCCCCATAAGATGCTCCATATGTAATTGGCTACATATAATGCTCCATATATAATTGGCCCCATAAGATGCTCCATATGTAATTGGCTATATACAATGCTCCATATGTAATTGACCCCATAAGATGCTCCATTTGTAATTGCCCCATAAGATGCTCCATATAAAAATGGGCCCCATATACAGCTCCACATGTAATTGGCCCCATAAAATGCTATATGTATAATGGGCCCCATATACTGCTCCATATATAATTGGCTACATTCAATGCTCCATATATAATTGGCCCCATAAGATGCTCCAAAGACTGCAAAAAAAAGAAAAAAATGAAATTTCTCTCCTCGTTGGCCACTGCGCTGCTCTGAACTCTTCACAGTCGCCATCTTCCGGCTCTCTGCACTGTGACTGCTCAAACAGAGGGCACACACTAGTGATGTAATCGCATAATCTGACCTGAACGTCACAGTCAGAGGATGCGGAAGGCACCGCCGCATTGGTGCGGGAAGAGGTAAGTATCACAAGTGCCAGAGCCCGGAGCAAGAGGGAAGGGCCCACTTGCAGGCATTGGCACAAGCACTGGGCCCCCATAGCGCGTCGGTGTCCCCAACGGCAAATGGGCCCCCCTGCCTACTCAGGGTCCCAGCACTTGCCCTGGTATGTAAGGTGCTGTTGCTGGCCCTGACTATGTGGTGGTAATATGTTGTCTGGTTATGATGTGGCATTATTTGTTCCTTGCATGTGGTATTATTTGATCACTATGTGGTGGTAATATGTGGTCTAGTCATGGTGTGGTGGTATTTGTCCCTTATATGTGGTATTATTCAGTCACTATGTGGTGGTAATATGTGGTGTGGCCATGTTGTGATGGTATTTGTCCCTTGTATGTGATGTTATTGGTCATTAAAAAAAATGAAAAATTAATAAAAAATATACCTAAAAAGAGTATAGGATATTTTAAGAAATGTTTAAGAGGTTAGAGTAGAGTAGGATCCTGCCAAAAGACTCAACCTTGTCGTATGGTAGCTAAAAAAATATTTTGGCCACAACAAAAGCTGACGGTTGTGTATGTAATATGGCGTTCGATGGGATCTGTTAATATGTGATTGATGAGAGGACTTGGTGCAGTGGAGTTTTTCCAAGAGTGGGCGGTGAGACTGTGGAAGGTTTGAGTGGTAGCGGCAGACCTTGAGTGGAGGCGATGCTGGAGTGGAGCCTGAGCGGAGTCTCAAAGGGGACAGAAAATTTTGCCAGTATGGGGCCCTGAAATTCCTGGTTGCAGCCCTGGCTGTAAGTAACTATTTATAACTGTACTGTAATCACTTGTATGTTCTGCAGGACTATTCACCACTAGATTGTGGCCTGATTCTAACGCATCGGGTATTCTAGAATATGCATGTCCCCGTAGTATATGGACAATGATGATTCCAGAATTCGCGGCAGACTGTGCCCGTCGCTGATTGGTTGAGGCAACCTTTATGACATCATCGTCGCCATGGCAACCATTATGACATCTACGTCGATACTGTGCCCGTCGCTGAATCAGAAACGTGAGATGTCTACGTCCTTTATGACATCATCGTCGCTGTGCCCAAGGCATCTACCATTATGACATCTACGTCGATACTGTGCCTGTCGCTGAATCAGAAACGTGGGATTTCTACGTCCTTTATGACATCATCGTCGCTGTGCCCGTTGCTGATTGGGCCCCATATACTGCAAGGCATCTACGTCGATACTGTGCCCGTCGCTGAATCAGAAACGTGAGATGTCTACGTCCTTTATGACATCATCGTCGCTGTGCCCGTTGCTGATTGGTCGAGGCCGCCAGGGCCATCAGAGACGCGGGATTTCTACGTCGATGCTGTGCCGGTCTCTGATTGGTCGAGGCCTGGCGGCCTCGACCAATCAGAGACGTGGGATTTCCAGGACAGACAGACAGACAGCAAGACAGACAGATGTGGCCCGATTCTAACGCATCGGGTATTCTAGAATATGCATGTCCCCGTAGTATATGGACAATGATGATTCCAGAATTCGCGGCAGACTGTGCCCGTCGCTGATTGGTTGAGGCAACCTTTATGACATCATCGTCGCCATGGCAACCATTATGACATCTACGTCGATACTGTGCCTGTCGCTGAATCAGAAACGTGGGATTTCTACGTCCTTTATGACATCATCGTCGCTGTGCCCGTTGCTGATTGGTCGAAGCCTGGCGGCCTCGACCAATCAGAGATGCGGGATATCTACGTCCTTTATGACATCATCGTCGCTGTGCTCGTCGCTGATTGGTCGAGACCTGGCGGCCTCGACCAATCAGAGACGCGGGATTTCTACGTCGATGCTGTGCCGGTCTCTGATTGGTCGAGGCCTGGCGACCTCGACCAATCAGAGAGCTGGGATTTCCAGGACAGACAGACAGAAAGACAGACAGACAGACAGAAAGACAGACAGACAGACAGACGGAAAAACCCTTAGGCAATTATATATATAGATATGGCAATAATATTGGTGCTTATCTTTACATAGTAATTTACTTTCAATAACAGCATGGTCATCTGCTGAGGTTCTGATATGCCCACTATTAGGATGAACTGCCGTAGTTGTAAACATGGTTAGGTTAGGGGCCCACTCAGAAGTTTCACACTACCCCCGAGCTGAATCCCTAGCTTTCCCTCTAGTAGACATATCCCTTGAAACCTGTGTCCCTAATCTTTTAAAGGGAATCTGTCATTAGGTTTTTGCTACCTCATCTGAGAGCAGCTTAATGTAGGAAAAGAGACCCTGATTCCAACTATGTATCACTTAGTTTACTGGGTGTGGAAGTTATGACACAATCAGAGTTCTTAGATATAGAATGCAGCAGAGCTGAGAAAGCTAACCCCACCCACAGTAGACTCTGTATGAACATTGTCTATTGATAGTGAGCTGCTTATCAGAGGAGGGAGCATGGTCTTTGACTTTGCACAAGCCAGCTACACAGAGCAATGTTCTAGTGATACAATCTGCATTGTAAGTGAACTAGAGTCCACAGCCTAATAAGTGACACATCATTGAACTCAGTGGTTTAATCCCAACTCATGCTGTCCTCAGATTACATAACAAAAATTTGGTGACAGATTCTTTTTAAGACCCTAGCAATGCCCCTGGAGAGTGCCTACACAATCATAGCACTCCTCACCTGAACACATTTTCATGTCAGTGTTAATAGCATTCACTGAATTAAACAGTTGCAACAACATTTATGCATAGTGATTTTAGATAGAAGGATCACTATTACTGGACTAATGGCTGTCTCATGCAAATTTGCAATGATTACTAAGCCTAAAGCCATAATAAATACATTTATTAGACAAAGCTAAATATTTGGAAATTGTGCAAAGATATGACAGCATTAATTTAGGTACCTCATCTGTTTGTGTTGATAGTTGTATGACAGTAGTGTAGGCAGGAACCTGCCCGAGGCCTAGGTGGCACTTACTGACACAATAGGGTGATGTATGTAAAGTTGTGGACAAATAAAAGTATGGAGCCTCACCCACTTCCCACAGTGCAATCTGCATAATGGCCAAGGTGTAAGCCATCAAACAGGGAGGTGTAGTAAGTCCATGGGTACCTGTCATATTCTTCATGTGTTGGGCTGAAATATTCATTCTTATCCTGATCCCACAATGAATCATGGCCTTATTTTCGTGAGAAGAAAACCGCTGTTTAAGAAAAAGCAGCTAATGATACACACAGCTTGTTCACATGGAGCATTTCATGTTTTTTTCAATGAGGAAAAATGTTGCATTTTACAATAACATTGGACTGTGTTTTTTTTGCCTTGCAGCTATCACATCACATCGTTTTGCATTGCTAATAAAGGGGACTATAACAGGGACTATAAAAGATGAGGGCCATTTCAGTATGTGCAGCCTAGCATAACCAATAAAGAAAAAAATGTACCAAGGAAAGGAGTACGTTGAAAAGTTTTTAATAAAAATATAATTTTAATAAATAATGCTCTTTAAAAGAAAATGACAAATAACATACTACTAGTGATGAGAGAGCATGCTCTGTAGTGCTTGGTGCTCGGCGAGCGCCAAGCATTTCAGGGGTTGTTCGGCGGTAGCTCAGGTCCCTGCCCTGCATGTTTGGCACTCTTTAGAGCACCAATCAACATGCAGGGATTGTCTGCCATGCACTGTAATGCCGCAGCCATGTTGGTTGTGGCATTTCAGTGATTGGCTGGCCGCACAGCGTCATCAGGTCTATACCAGACCTGGCGCCACCCTGCTTCGGACTTAAGCAGTGTAAGGAGAGGTGCTGCTGAGATAGGGAGAGATTTGGTGGTATATAAGTTAGGCCGGGGTCACACTACCGTAGAATACGGACGAGTGCTATGTGAGAAAACATCACATAGCACTCGGACCATTGTTAATCAATGGGGCAGCTCCCATCACCCCATTTTTTCTCAGGCGTATTCGCCATGCAGGCTGCGATTGTACGCATATATCGTCCGAGACTCGCCAATGCAAGCCTATGGGTGCGAAAAAAACTCAGACACCACATGCACCATTTGTCTAGCTTGCGACAAATACGCACACATTTTCCTCATTTCTGCCCATTCAGCCATTAAATTCAACTGGAAAAAGCAGTGAGAAATGTAAACCCATACATATGTCATATGGATGTCATATAGATGCATGGTTGAGTGAAAATCGCATCATCGCATTGCAAACTCATTACACACGGATGACCGTACGGAGGACACTTGTGCGACTCTCGGCAGGGAGACTCGGACCGATATTTTTCATACGTTAAATGTGACCCCAGCCTTAGTGTGGGTATACTATATAGAATACACAAATTCAGCTAAACCAACAGTCCTTCTGAGGAATAATTACAGTGTGTATAGGTATCAGTGCAAGGCAGGCAGTGTATGTGGCAGACTTCATTGCATACAGCAAGAGGATTCATTCCATTACTGTCTGCTGCTGCCTATTAGGCTGGAGTCACACTAGAGAGGAATGCGGACGAGTGCTATGCGAGAACAAATCGCAATCGCATAGCACTCGGCCCAATGTGAATCTATGGGGCAGCTCCCATCATCCTTTTTTTTCCCAGCCGTATTATATGTGCAAGTGAAATCGCAGCATGCTGTGATTTGCACCATATATCGTCTGAGACTCGCCAATACGCTGCCGAATTCACCTCAGGTCAGGCTGTGAGTGTGCACATGCTCAGTGATGTCAGCAGTAGTCACTAAGGCAGAGCAGCCTGACCTGAGGTGAACTCGACATTGTGGGAAAAAATTCAGAAACTTTCCCACGCTACAGAGTTCATGTCCGGTCAGGCGCGGAAGCTGCACAGGCAGCTTTTCATTCATCACACAGAGGTTTACAGCCAGGACAGTAGCATTAGCACCACTCCCAGTTGTAAACTATTTAACAGCAAGCAACGAGAAAGGAGAAAAATGCAGCACTCACCCACAATCTTCATGATTAATAATGTGTCCTTTATTCAGCAAAACAAGCTATGCTGGACATAACGCTGCATCGGCTGGAGAGTATTTGGGAGAGCGGGAGTGAGGAGAGACTTGTCCGGTCTCTCCTCACTCCCGCTCCCTAATACTCTCCTGCCGATGCCGCGTTATGTCCAGCATAGCTTGTTTTGCTGAATAAAGGACACATTATTAATCATGAAGATTGTGGGTGAGTGCTGCATTTTTCTCCTTTCTCGTTGCTTGCTGTTGGACTGTATTTTTGGATATGCACAGCACCTCCCACCATTCATGTGGAAACTTAATTCATCCTGCCTAAATGGATCGCAGTTGCTGGGTTTTGGTTGCTGGTCAGCTCGTTCAGTGCCGGTCACTTTTTGTTCTTTTTGGAGAAGTAAACTATTTAACCTCTTGAGATGGATTGCAGCGTGGGACTTGACTGTACGGCAGACAGGTATGGAATATTGTTGCTTTTTTATTTTGGATTTTTTATAGAAGAACGAGGGCTTCGCTAGGATTGGGATTGTAGTAAAGATGGAAAACCTGTGTGTTAAATTATTTAAATAAAAGACTTTATTTTTAACCCCTTCACAACATGCCCCGTACTAGTATGGCGCATGTCGTGTCTCCCCCTTTGATGTGGGCTCCGGCGGGGAGCCCACATCAAAGTCGCGACATGTCAGCTGTTGTGTACAGCTGACATGTGCGCGCATTAGCGGTAGGTGGAATCGCGACCCACCTGCCACTATTAACCAGTTAACTGCCGCTGTCAAACGCTGACAGTGGCATTTAACTACAGCTTAAGGCCGCGTGGCCGGAAATGCACGCATCGCCGACCCCCGTCACATGATCGGGGGTCAGCGATGCGTCAGACTCAGCATAGTAACCAGAGACCTCTATGGTTACTGATGCCGGCTTGCTGTGAGCACCACTCTGTGGTCAGCGCTCATAGCAAGCCTGCAATTCAGCTACATAGGAGGGATCTGATGATCGCTACTATGTAGCAGAGCCGATCAGGCTATGTCAGCTTCTAATGTCAGAATCATGAAGCACTGAAGTGAGTGAAAATGAGGAGCAAGTAACACTTGCTCTTCCTACACGCCCAACAGGCGCTAGCAAAACAGGATTGCTCCAAACAAAGTATGATGCACAAAAACGGAGCAGAAACATCCATAATACCATATTCATTAAAAAGGTATATTTTTTATTTAATAATTCTATTAACATTACATCAAAGTAGTACCAACAATATCATTGGAAGATGCCAACAAATGCTGGCCGTGCAATGAATGCTATAAGCACTCCGCACACACAGAAAAGGGACTAGAGAGGAAACATGATGATAGCCGAAACATGAGGAGGACTAAACAGTAAATCATACATCATATAAATCTTCATACCAACCCTAACGCCAGCAATGAGCGCCGCTAATCGGTAGATACAGTGTCCCACCAATCTCTACTTAATGCGAGTAGCGCCACAGCGTGGTGCCTATAGTATCTCAAATAATATATCCGGCTTACCCATAGTAGTTTCTGGCAAAGGTATCTCCTCCAAATGTGGCTCCCCTGGACGCGCGTTTCGCGTATATCGCTTTCTCAACAGGGTTTCCATAACGCCAGTCTCATGTGGTTTAAATATCTTTAAAAGCGGAAGTGGAACCGGGTCGACGGCGCATGCGCGGTGGCGCCCGAGGCACGTCATCGCCTAGGCCGTCATAGCAGGGCGGGCGTGAGGCGGAAGTCCGCCCATTGACGTCATGTGACGCACGCCCTGCTGAAGATAGACGGCTGCAACTGAAGACGAACACCCCAGGCGGCAGCGGGCATGCGCACACCCGGCAGCCATTTTTAAGAAGACCGCAGCCGCAGACATCATGATGAAAATCATGGAGCTGCATCATCAGACCCCAATAAATAACAAAGGTGCCAGTGAACTAGTAACACTAATATAGTGCAAGATTTGCAGTGCACAGGGAAAATAGCACACTACAGCGCTAGAAATGCCGTGATAACACTTGCCCAATTAAAACTAAAATGTAGCGCTGTATACCTATATATAAAAAGTATACCTACAGTGCAATAATACAAACAAATAATAAAATGTGCATAAAAATATACAACCAAGAAAGTATACATAGACAAATACACATAAGCAGGTGCTCCAATCTTCTTATATTCGTATTTTCTTCTTTTTCTTCATTTACACCAAAAACCAGTGTAGATATGCATGCATGGGGGGAAAGGATGCAGTATAACCCAAGTCACATCTAGGGCCGCGGTCCCATATATAGAATAAACTAAAAATAAAAACAACACAAGACAATTTAATACTCAAATATAAAATAGAGTGGTGCATTGGCTCAAAGAGAGACTGTGTTTGGTGAATTCACCCATATATATACTCTCGTATCCATAGCCACACAGGAACAACAAGATGACAGGTGGTCCCATCGTGAAATACCACGTGGGTCCATATACTCACGGCATTCAGAGAAATGGGGCGAAGCTAAGTTTCTCATTCAATCCTTTCGGAGCTAGGGTATCAAGGGTGACAATCCACCTGCACTCGCGTTGTGCGAGTATTTTGGCCATATTGCCACCCCTGATCCCACCCCGTATCCTCTCAATGCCTCTTATCTTCAGGCCTCTGGGGTCAGATCCATGATGTGTCCGAAAATGTCTAGGTAAGGTCTTTAAACCTGACACATCTACCACCTCCCCTGCGGCCAGGATGTCACGTACATGTTCGCGCGTCCGAATTTTAAGTTCCCTAGATGTGAGACCGACATAGATCAGGGAGCAGGGACAGGTAGCATAGTAGATGACAAATGATGTATTGCATGAGATAAAATCTCTTATTTTAAACTCCCTGCTCCCATCTGAGGTCCTGAAGGTCCCACATCTAAGGATATTCGGACACGCGACACATGAGCCGCAGGGGTAACATCCCACTCTTGGGCTACCCGCATCCAGGAAATTACTCGTCTTATTTTTGGCCACATAATGGCTCCTCACCAGATTATCTTTTAAATTCTTACCCCTACGTTGAGTCATCAGGGGGAATTTTGTCAAGTGTGAGGCCAGTATAGCATCCGTCTGTAGTACAGACCAATGCCTATTTAATATCTCCCGGATGCGGTTCCACTGACAATTTGAAGTCGAGATGAACCTGACCCCAGATCCATCATCCATCCTGGACTTTGTCCCCTACCGCCTCCCATGGAGGCTATTGATGCATGGCAAAAGTTAAAAAAATGCTTTAAAAAATATGAAAAAAAATATAAAAGTTTAAATCACCCCCCTTTCGCCCCATCCAAAATAAAACAATAAAAAAAATTAAACATACACATATTTTATATTGCCGCGTTCAGAATTGCCCGATATATCAATAAAAAAAGCATTAACCTGATCGCTAAACAGCGTAGCGAGAAAAAAATTTGAAACACCAGAATTTTGTTTTTTTTGGTTGCCGCGACATTGCATTAAAATGCAATAATGGGCGATCAAAAGAACGTATCTGCACAAAAGTGGTATCATTAAAAACTTAGATAAAAAATAACCTAGACATGTTTGCTGTCTATGAACTCGTAATGACCTGGAGAATCATAATGGCAGGTCAGTGGTAAAGCCTGTATTTATAGGAAGCTCAGAACCAACTGTGTTAGGATGTAATTAAAATCACAGCATGGTGAAGGGCGGGGCAGCCATTGATCTATTTGCTATATGACTTTTTTGGTTATGCACCAGTTCAGACTAGATTTCTGTTCAGTCAGTTTTTCTATATCTACTATGTACTTTCTTTCTGACTTGAACGCCCCGCCCTTCACCTGACTTGAACGCCCCGCCCTTCACCAGGCTTTACCACGTTATTAGCCAGAGGTAAGTGTTCACACTAGGCAGTCAGCTCAGGTACCCTTCCGTTCTGAGATTACCTTGACGTTTGGTGGATGGGCTCACAACTTTTGGCCAAATCTTGTGCTAAGAATCTCATGTGTTTTTTCATATATTTCACAAGCCATTATGCTATTCCCATTTCATATATCGCACATTTCCTTGCTCTAGCACAGTAAATTTTGAGTGCAGCCATTGATCTATTTGCTATATGACTTTTTTGGTTATGCACCAGTTCAGACTAGATTGCTGTTCAGTCAGTTTTTCTATATCTACTATGTACTTTTTTTCTGACTTGAACGCCCAGCCCTTCAACATGCTGTGATTTTAATTACATCCTAACACAGTTGGTTCTGAGCTTCCTATATAAGCAGGCTTTACCACGTTATTAGCCATAGGTAAGTGTTCACACTAGGCAGTCAGCTCAGGTACCCATCCGTTCTGAGATTACCTTGACGTTTGGTGGATGGGCTCACAACTTTTTGCCAAATCTTGTGCTAAGAATCTCATGTGTTTTTTCATATATTTCACAAGCCATTATGCTCTTCCCATTTCATATATCGCACATTTCCTTGCTCTAGCACAGTAAATTTTGAGTGCAGCCATTGATCTATTTGCTATATGACTTTTTTGGTTATGCACCAGTTCAGACTAGATTGCTGTTCGGTACAGGAATATGCGCATATTCATCACTGTAATGAGCGGTACCACGTGACCGCTCACACAAGACAGGCTGCCGGCACTGAGAGCAGACATCGCAGGAGCTGGGTGAGTATTTCTTGGCAAGCAGGCAGGTGCACGGGGGATGGGAGGCGGGAGGTGACCCCAAACTTTATTTTTAACAAACAAAAAAAAAACCTTGATTTTTGATTCCTTCTCTCCAGCGAACACTGCTGGGGAGAAGGAATGAATGCCGGCTTCAGCACCAAAAGCAGGGGACAGCACTTACTGTAGTGCTTTCTCTCCTACCGCGGTACGTGCACGCGGAGGAGAGTGCACACTGTTCTCCGTGTGCACGTGTGCGGGACGCTTTGCGGACCGTGCTGCCGGAGAAAAGCAGACATGTCTCCGTGTTTTCAGCACGGACACACGGTCCGTGAAAACACGGAGTAATGTGCATAGACCCATTCATTTGAATGGGTCTACGTGTGTCAGTGTCTCCAGTATGTGAGAAAACTTTCAGTACACGTACCGGAGACACTGACGTGTGAAAGAGGCCTAACAAGAACTTTTGGTTTTTCAGGAGTTGTGGATGTAAGAGTTGCAGACCTACACTACCTCTAAAACCACGATTCTGACCCTATCTTTGCAGCAGCTCTCCCTACTTTTGCTGAAACGGGAACAGAATGCAGCGAGCAGGGCGGCACTGGGTCTCTTATACTCGGGATGATGCCGTATGGCCCAGCCAATCACTGCACGACCACAACAAAGATGGCTGCGGCGTTTCATGGCCTGGCAGACAATACCTGCACCGTGATTGGGTCTCTAAAGTCTGCCAAAACTGCTGGGTGGAGACTGCAGTTATTGCCGAATAATCCCAGAAATGCTTGCTGCTCGCCGAGTACGCCAAGCATAGCGATACTGGGGCGAGTAGCGAGTAGTGGCGAGCACGTTCACTCATCACTAACCCCGGGTATATTGTGGCCTAGGGGTATAAATTGGACTAGGCCAGATTATACCCCTCTGAGCCAGAATATACTCCAGCTGCTGTAGATCAAATTGTTCATGCTTTTGAGAACGATTGAGTGATATTCTTAATATTGGGACCCCAGTCAGTGCACAGGGGCCCCAGGCAGCACACAGGGGCCCCAGACAGCACACGGGGCAGAGACGGCGCACAGGGGAGCAGAGACAGCTCATGGGGCCCCAGATAGCGCAAGGTGCCCCAGACATGGCACAGGGGCCCCAGACATCTCACAGGATTGAGTGATATACTCAAGAATGGGGCCCCAGGCAGTGCACAAGGGGGCAGTGACAGCGAACGGGGTCCCAGACAGCACACAGGGGCAGAGACACCGAATGGCACATGGGGCAGAGACAGTGAACGGGGTCCCAGGCTGTACACTGGGGCTCCAGGCAGTGCACAGGGGCCCCAGGCAGCACACAGGGGGGCAGAGACAGCGTATGGGGCCCCAGATAGCGCAAGGGGCCCCAGATATGGCACAGGAGCCCCAGACATGGCACAGGGGCCCCAGACATCGCACAGGGGCCCCAGACATGGCACAGGATTGAGTGATATACTCAAGAATGGGGGCCCCAGGCAGTGCACAGGGGGGCTGAGACAGCGAACGGGGCCCCAGGCAGTACACCCGGGCCCCAGGCAGTGCACAGGGCCCCAGGCAGCACATGAGGCCCCAGGAAGCACACGGGGGCACCAGGCATCACACAGGGCCCCAAGGCAGCACATGGGGGGGCAGAGACAGCTAACGGGGTCCCAGGCGGCACACGGGACCCCAGGCAGCACACAGGGGCCCCAGACAGTGCACAGGGCCCCAGGTAGCACACAGGGGCCCCAGGCAGCGCACAGGGCCCCACGCATCACACAGGGGCCCCAGGCAACATACGGAGGGCAGAGACAGTGAACGGGGTCCCAGGCAGTGCACGGGGTCCCAGGAAGTGCATGGGGGCCCCAGACATCACACAGGGGCCCCAGACTTCACACATCCCACAGGGGCCCCCAGTCTTCGCACAGGATTGAGTAATATACTCAAGAACGAGGCCCCAGACATCACACAGGGGGTCCGACACAGCGCACAGGGGGTTCCAGATAGCACACGGGGGTCAGAGACAGCACGCAGGGGCCCTGCGAGCTGTCTCTTCCCCCTTGCGTGCTGTCTCTGCCCCTTGTGCTGTCTGGGGTCCCATGCCCTGTCTCTGCCCCTCTGTGCATTGTCTGGGGCCCCTGTGTGCTGCCTGGGGCACTGTGCGCTGCCTGGAGCCCCTGTGTGCTTCCTGGAGCACTCTGTGCTGCCTGGAGCCCTGTTTTCCATCTCTGCCCCATGTGCTGCCTGGGGCCACTGTGTGCTGCCTGGGGTCACCATGTGCTTCCTGGGGCCCTGTGTGCTACCTGGGACTCCGTTTCCGGTCTCTGCCTTCCGTGTGCTGCCTGGGGCCCCGTGTGCTGCCTGGGATCCCGTTCGCTGTCTCTGCCCCCATGTGCTACCTAGGGCCACATGTTCTGCCTGAGACCCCGTGTGCTGCCTGGGGCACAGTTATTGAATATATCACTCAATGGTTCTCAAAAGCATGAAAAATCTGATCTGCAGCAGCTGGGGTATATTCTTGTCCTAGTTCAATTTATACCCCGGGGTACAGTTGGCCTAG
Organism: Ranitomeya imitator; assembly: GCF_032444005.1. Classification (NCBI taxonomy): domain Eukaryota; kingdom Metazoa; phylum Chordata; class Amphibia; order Anura; family Dendrobatidae; genus Ranitomeya; species Ranitomeya imitator. Next base: position 426,666,269 of record NC_091286.1, on the reverse strand, counting down.
ACCAGAATATACCCGGGGTATAATCTAGGCCACTTTATCCCTGGTTATTTTCTGGGAGGGCGTTAATATGGCTTGTTACACTGGGTCAAGAGTTTGCTTTCTGCTTCTCTTCCTCCGGCTTGGTCATTGCGGGGTTAACTATTTCTGCCTCTCTTCGGTTTAGGTGTGGTTATTTCTTCGTGCTCTTGCTGGCAGCTCATGTCAGTGATAGTTTTGGGCTTTGGCTTGAGATGCTAATCCGTGATACCTCAGCGTTCCCTTTGCCTCTGACTTCCCGTACCTGTGTCTGACCTATCCCCTGTACCTGACTTAGTGTTACTCTGGTGTGTATTCCTGTTGTGAATTCTGCTTTTGGGCTCCCTCCGGTGGTTGTAGGTGGTAATGCAGTTGTCCCAGGGCTGCAGTCATGGTCAGGTGTTTCTGCTGATTGCAATTCTGACTGGGGTATTTAGGTTTGCAGGATTCATTAGTCCTTGCCAGTTGTCAATGGTTCTTGGGAGGTGTTGGACCTCTGTCTGGTTTCTCCTGTTTAGCTGCCTATTCAGCAAAGATAAGTGTCTGTTTTTTTTTCTATGGCACACATGCTGTGTGCTGGATTTTTGATTGTATTTCTGCTCTGTGTGTACAATTCTCTGGAGTTGCAGATATAAGTTCCACGTCTTTAGTTAGATGGAGGAATTTTTTGTATAATCTGCTGTGGATATTTTTGGAAGGGTTTTAATACTGACCGCACAGAACTCTGTCCTATCCTTTCCTATTTTAGCTAGAGTGGCCTCTTTTGCTAAATCCTGTTTTCTGCCTACGTGTGTCTTTCCTCTCCTACTCACAGTCAATATTCGTGGGGGGCTGCCTATCCTTTGGGGTTCTGCTCTGAGGTAAGATAGTATTCCTATTTCCATCTATAGGGGTATTTAGCTCTCCGGCTGTGACGACGTGTCTAGGGTTTGTTAGGCACACCTCACGGCTACTTCTAGTTGCGGTGTCAGATCAGGATTTGCGGTCAGTACAGTTACCACCTACTCCAGTGAAAGTTATTCATGCGGCTCCAAGGTCACCGGATCATAACAGTACAACTGGCCAATAATGAGTTAAATGCATCTCAGAAGAAGGGAAGAAAGGTGTTGAGCATTTTTTTTCTGCAGCCTGATTTGCCTTCTCTTCCCTCTTTATCTCTGGGTGGCTGAGGAGCCTTGTGCAAGCATGAATGTTCAGGAATTAGCTTCTCGTGTAGACCAGCTTGCTGCTAGGGTACAGGGTATTTCTGATTATATTGTTCAGACTCTTGTTTTAGAAACGAAGATTCCTACTCCTGATTTGTTTTTTGGTGACAGGTCCAAATTTTTGAGTTTTAAAAACAACTGTCAACTGTTTTTTGCTCTGAGACCTCGATCCTCTGGTGATTCCATTCAGCGGGTTAATATCGTCATCTCCCTGCTGCGTGGTGATCCACAGGATTGGGCATTTTCCCTGGAATCTGGGAATCCGACTTTGCTTAATGTAGACTCCTTTTTTCAGGCTTTAGGATTATTATATGATGAACCTAATGCTGTGGATCAAGCGGAGAAGACCTTGTTGGCCCTGTCTCAGGGTCAAGAGGCGGCAGAATGGTATTGTCAGAAATTTAGAAAATGGTCTGTGTTGACTAAATGGAATGATGATGCTTTGGTGGCAATTTTCAGAAAGGGTCTTTCTGAATCCGTTAAAGATGTTATGGTGGGGTTTCCCACACCTTTTGGTCTGAGTGATTCTATGTCTCTGGCCATTCAGATTGATCGGCGCTTACGGGAGCGCAGAACTGTGCGCGCTGTGGCGTTGTCCTCAGAGCAGATTCCTGAGCCAATGCAGTGTGATAGGATTCTGTCTAGAACGGAACGACAAGGATTCAGACTTCAGAACAGGTTGTGTTATTATTGTGGCGACGCTTCTCATGTCATTTCAGTCTGCCCTAAGCGGACAAAGAGGATCGCTAGTTCATTTACCATCAGCACTGTACAACCTAAATTTCTGTTATCTGTGTCCTTGATCTGCTCATTGTCATCATTTTCTGTCATGGCGTTTGTGGATTCAGGCCCCGCCTTGAACCTAATGGACTTTGAGTTTGCCAGGCGTTGTGATTTTCCCTTGCAGCCTTTACAGAACCCTATTCCTTTAAGGGGCATTGATGCTACACCCTTGGCTAAAAATAAGCCCCAGTTTTGGACACAGGTGACCATGCGCATGGCGTCAGCCCATCAGGAGGATTGTCGATTTCTGGTGTTGCATAATTTGCATGATGCTATCATGCTGGGTTTTCCGTGGTTGCAGGTACATAATCCTGTGTTGGATTGGAAGTCTATGTCTGTGACTAGTTGGGGTTGTCAGGGGCTTCATAATGATGTTCCTTTGATGTCAATCTCCTCTTCTTCCTCTTCTGAAATTCCAGAGTTTTTGTCTGATTTTCAGGATGTATTCGATGAGCCCAAGTCCAGTTTCCTTCCACCACACAGGGACTGCGATTGTGCAATTGACTTGATTCCAGGCTGTAAGTTTCCTAAGGGTCGACTTTTCAACCTGTCTGTGCCTGAACATACCGCCATGCGGAGCTATATTAAGGAGTCTTTGGAGAAAGGGCATATTAGGCCATCTTCTTCACCGTTGGGAGCGGGATTCTTTTTTGTTGCTAAAAAAGATGGCTCCTTGAGACCCTGTATTGATTATCGCCTCTTGAATAAGATCACGGTCAAGTTTCAATACCCTTTACCTTTGCTTACCAATTTATTTGCTAGGATTAAGGGAGCTAGTTGGTTTACGAAGATTGACCTTCGGGGGCATATAATCTTGTTCGTATTAAGCAGGGTGATGAATGGAAAACTGCGTTTAACACGCCCGAAGGCCACTTTGAATACCTTGTGATGCCATTCGGGCTCACTAATGCTCCATCTGTTTTTCAGTCCTTCATGCATGATATCTTCCGGACTTATATTGATAAGTTCTTGATTGTATATTTGGACGATATTTTGATTTTTTCCGATGATTGGGAGTCTCATGTGGAACAGGTCAGGATGGTATTTCAGATCCTTCGTGACAATGCCCTGTTTGTGAAAGGGTCTAAGTGTCTCTTTTAGATGCAGAAAGTTTCTTTTTTGGGCTTCATTTTTTCTCCCTCGTCTATAGAGATGGATCCGGTTAAGGTTCAGGCCATTCATGATTGGATTCAGCCCACATCCGTGAAGAGCCTTCAGAAATTTTTGGGTTTTGCAAATTTTTATCGCCATTTCATTGATAATTTTTCCAGTGTGGTTAAACCCTTGACCGATTTGACGAAGAAAGGCGCTTATGTGGAGAATTGGTCCTCTGCGGCAGTCTCTTCCTTTCAGGAGCTTAAACGTCGTTTTACTTCTGCTCCGGTGTTGCGCCAACCGGATGTTTCTCTTCCGTTTCAGGTTGAGGTTGACGCTTCTGAGATTGGGGCAGGGGCCGTTTTGTCCCAGAGGGATCCTGTTAGTTCCTTAATGAAACCATGTGCCTTCTTTTCCCGTAAGTTTTCGCCTGCTGAACGCAATTATGATGTCGGCAATCGGGAGTTGATGGCTATGAAGTGGGCGTTTGAGAAGTGGCGACATTGGCTTGAGGGAGCTAAGCATCGTATTGTGGTCTTGACCGATCATAAGAATCTGATTTACCTCGAGTCTGCCAAACGGCTGAATCCTAGACAGGCTCGATGGTCCTTGTTTTTTTCCCGTTTTGATTTTGTGGTCTCGTACCTTGCGGGTTCTAAGAACATTAAGGCTGATGCCCTCTCTAGGAGTGTTTTGCCTGATTCTCCTGAGGTCTTGGAACCGGTCGGTATTCTGAAAGAAGGGGTGGTCCTTTCTGCCATTTCCCCTGATTTACGACGGGTTCTTCAGGAATTTCAGGCTGACAGACCTGACCGCTGTCCTGTGGGGAAACTGTTTGTTCCTGACAGATAGACTAGTAGAGTGATTTCTGAGGTTCACTGTTCCGTGTTGGCTGGTCATCCTGGCATTTTTGGTACCAGAGACTTGGTTGGTAGGTCCTTTTGGTGGCCTTCTTTGTCGCGTGATGTGCGTTCTTTTGTGCAGTCCTGTGGGACTTGTGCACGGGCCAAGTCTTGTTGTTCCCGTGCTAGTGGGTTGCTTTTGCCATTGCCGGTCCCTGAGAGGCCCTGGATGCATATTTCTATGGATTTTATTTCGGATCTTCCGGTTTCCCAGAGGATGTCGGTTATCTGGGTTGTTTGTGACCGGTTCTCTAAGATGGTTCATTTGGTGCCTTTGCCTAAATTGCCTTCCTCTTCGGATTTGGTTCCGTTGTTTTTTCAGCATGTGGTTCATTTGCATGGTATTCCGGAGAATATTGTGTTCGACAGAGGTTCCCAGTTTGTTTCTAGGTTTTGGCGGGCCTTTTGTGCTAGGCTGGGCATTGATTTGTCTTTTTCTTCTGCGTTTCATCCTCAGACAAATGGTCAGACCGAGCGAACTAATCAGACTTTGGAGACTTATTTGAGATGCTTTGTGTCTGCTGATCACGATGATTGGGTGGCTTTCTTGCCATTGGCCGAGTTTGGCCTTAATAATCGGGCTAGTTCGACTACTTTGGTTTCGCCTTTCTTTTGTAATTTTGGTTTTCATCCTCGTTTTTCTTCTGGGCAGGTTGAGCCTTCTGACTGTCCTGGTGTGGATTCTGTGGTTGACAGGTTGCAGCAGATTTGGGCTCATGTGGTAGACAATTTGGTGTTGTCTCAGGAGGAGGCTCAACGTTTTGCTAACCGTCATCGGTGTGTTGGTTCCGGGCTTCGGGTTGGGGATCTGGTCTGGTTGTCTTCCCGTCATGTTCCTATGAAGGTTTCTTCTCCTAAGTTTAAGCCTCGGTTTATTGGTCCTTACAGGATTTCTGAGATTATTAATCCGGTGTCTTTTCGACTGGCGCTTCCGGCCTCTTTTGCGATCCGTAATGTCTTCCATAGATCTTTATTGCGGAAATATGTGGAGCCCGTTGTTCCCACTGTTGATCCTCTGGCCCCTGTGTTGGTTGATGGGGAGTTGGAATATGTTGTTGAGAAGATTTTGAATTCCCGTTTTTCGAGGCGGAGGCTTCAGTACCTTGTCAAATGGAAGGGTTATGGCCAAGAGGATAATTCTTGGGTTTTTGCCTCTGATGTCCATGCCGCTGATTTGGTTCGTGCCTTTCATCTGGCTCGTCCTGATCGGCCTGGGGGCTCTGGTGAGGGTTCGGTGACCCCTCCTCAAGGGGGGGTACTGTTGTGAATTCTGCTTTTGGGCTCCCTCCGGTGGTTGTAGGTGGTAATGCAGTTGTCCCAGGGCTGCAGTCATGGTAAGGTGTTTCTGCTGATTGCAATTCTGACTGGTGTATTTAGGTTTGCAGGATTCATTAGTCCTTGCCAGTTGTCAATGGTTCTTGGGAGGTGTTGGACCTCTGTCTGGTTTCTCCTGCTTAGCTGCCTATTCAGCAAAGATAAGTGTCTGTTTTTTTTTCTTTGGCACACATGCTGTGTGCTGGATTTTTGATTGTATTTCTGCTCTGCGTGTAGAATTCTCTTGAGTTGCAGATATACGTTCCACGTCTTTAGTTAGATGGAGGAATTTTCCCCTTTAAACATTACATAATCTGCTGTGGATATTTTTGGAAGGGTTTTAATACTGACCGCACAGAACTCTGTCCTATCCTTTCCTATTTTAGCTAGAGTGGCCTCTTTTGCTAAATCCTGTTTTCTGCCTACGTGTGTCTTTCCTCTCCTACTCACAGTCAATATTCGTGTGGGGCTGCCTATCCTTTGGGGTTCTGCTCTGAGGTAAGATAGTATTCCTATTTCCATCTATAGGGGTATTTAGTTCTCCGGCTGTGACGAGGTGTCTAGGGTTTGTTAGGCACACCCCACGGCTACTTCTAGTTGCGGTGTCAGAGCAGGATTTGCGGTCAGTACAGTTACCATCTACTCCAGTGAAAGTTATTCATGCGGCTCCAAGGTCACCGGATCATAACATATTTCCCTCCATGTATGGCTTGGCTTGAACTCTGACTTCATCTCCTGTCTCCCTTCTTTGTTACCAGACGCTCGACTGGCGCTGACCTTCTGGCCTAACTCTGATTTCATTCTCTGTCTCACGTCTCTGGTACCTCTGCTCTAGTTAGGTTCTGACCCTCGGCTTGTATTTCACAACGAGTTCTGTTTTCCCCTTTAAACATTACTGACCGCTACTGACTTGGCTCGCTTGGACCCCTCTCTATCGTCACCTGGTGGTGCAGTGCAGCCTGAACTGTTCTGCTGTGCGGCAGGTGCGACCTCTCTTCTCTCACCAACACCCCCTGGTGGAGTCTGCGTTACAGGGTCCCCCGGTACCTCTGGTGTCTCTGAATGGTGATGTCCCCCGGCTATCGGCATCTTCTTCCGGGAAGAAAATGACGGGTGCATTCGCAGTGTGCCCGCCAAGATCTACCGGCCAGCACTCGGTAACAATAAAAACAATTTCCTATTGGTTCATTTTGATCACTATGTTAGACCCTATCACAGTGATTAAATAAAAAAAAAATTGTAATTCAACTCCCCTTAGTTCGGTAAAAAAAATAAAATAAGTGTATTTTAATTTTTCCATTAGAGTTAGGGTTCGGGCTATTGTTAGGGTTGCGGTTAGAGCTAGGGTTGGGGTTATATTTAGGGTTAAAGCTAAGGTTAGGGTTGGGCTAGGGTTAGCGTTATGGTTAGGGTTATAGTTGGGGTTACAACTAGGGTTAGGGTTGGGCTAGAGTTAGGATTGGAGCTAGGGTTAGGGTTGGGGCTAGGGTTAGGTTTGGGCTAGGGTTAGGGTTGGGACTGGGGTTAGAGCTAGGGTTAGGGTTGTGCTAGGGTTAGAGTTGTGGCTAAGGTTGGGGTTAGGGTTGTGTTGGGGTTAGAGTTGTGGTGTTGGGGTTAGGGTTGTGGTTAGGGTTATGGTTAAGGTTGGAATTAGGGTTAGGGGTGTGTTGGGATTAGGGTTGTCATGTGTGACAATAATTTTTTGAAATGTGGAGAATTCAAGTTGGGTCTCCTTCATGTGTGTTTTCTGTAGAAATAGGGCTTCCAGACAGGCCGTACTGCACTTACTTTCACTCAATTATCTGTATTACTTTCCTTAAATTTTTATCCCAATAGTACTGTATGAAACTTATGCTTGTGCCATCTGAGTTTGGCTGAAAAAAATAAAATATTTGGAGCTGTGTGACAGGGATACTGGCACAGTGTATAAAGGAAGATATGTGTCACAGCGCATATTGGAGTCAGTGATGTGATACCAGGATATTTTTCCTCCAGCACACTAAGTGCTGAGTAGGTTAATTTAAAGTTTCTTACATGGGCTGGTTTTAGGTGGACACCCATAGAGCTGGTGGGCAGGTGTTCGCCTTATCTCCACTTGCAGAGACAACACTGGAACGTGTGCTGACAGGACCTGGGATGATGTCACGGTCATGTGATCATCACATGGTTTAGGTTAAATAGCTGGACATGAGAGTCAGTGTGGAGTGTTTGTTTTGGGTGAGGAGGAACTCTCTTGTGGCTCCAGGAGGAGTTGTGGACGTGTGTTACCTGCGGGTGAATCCTGCCAGGAAAGGTCTTTTATGGACTTTATCTTTTGTTTTATTTTTCCATTATGCCAGAAAGGCTCTGTTTATTTTGCTTAACCCTGCTAAGGTTTATGCTGTCCATAATAAATCAGCATGTGATCTACTACCAGAACTCTTCCTGTGTCTACCTTGTGAAGTGGCTGAGTGTGTTAAACCTTCACAGCTGTTAAATGAGTTATCAGGGCTCCTAACTAAAGGTACCTTCACACATAACGATATTGTTAACGATATCGTTGCTATTTGTGACGTAGCAACGATATCGTTAATGAAATCATTATGTGTGACAGCGACCAACGATCAGGCCCCTGCTGGGAGATCGTTGGTCGCTGAATAAAGTCCAGAACTTTATTTCGTCGCTGGACTCCTGCTGACATCGCTGGATCGGCGTGTGTGACACCGATCCAGCGATGTCTTCACTGGTAACCAGGGTAAACATCGGGTAACTAAGCGCAGGGCCGCGCTTAGTAACCCGATGTTTACCCTGGTTACCATGCTAAAAGTAAAAAAAAACAAACACTAGATACTTACCTACCGCTGTCTGTCCTCCAGCGCTGTGCTCTGCTCTCCTCCTGTACTGGCTGTGAGCCGGAAAGCAGAGCGGTGACGTCACCGCTCTGGTTTCCGGCTCACAGCCAGTACAGGAGGAGAGCAGAGAAGCAGAGCGCAGCGCTGGAGGACAGACAGCGGTAGGTAAGTATCTAGTGTTTGTTTTTTTTTACTTTTAGCATGGTAACCAGGGTAAACATCAGGTTACTAAGCGCGGCCCTGCGCTTAGTTACCCGATGTTTACCCTGTTACCGGCATCGTTGGTCGTTGGAGAGCGGTCTGTGTGACAGCTCTCCAGCGACCAAACAGCGACGCTGCAGCGATCCGGATCGTTGTCGGTATCGCTGCAGCGTCGCTTAATGTGAAGGGGCCTTAAGAAGGCTTACATCGCTCCCTTAACCACCAGGTCCTCATTGAAACTTCAATTCAAAGCTGTAAATGCTGGCCCAGATCCTGATACTTCATGCATGGCCCATGCCTGACTGCTTCTGTGTCATTAACCCCTTTACCCCGAAGGGTGGTTTGCACGTTATGGACCGGGCCAATTTTTACAATTCTGACCACTGTCCCTTTATGAGGTTATAACTCTAGAACGCTTCAACAGATCCCGGTGATTCTGACAATGTTTTCTCGAGACATATTGTACTTCATGAGAGTGGTAAAATTTCTTTGATATTACCTGCATTTATTTGAGAAAAAAAGGAAATTTGGCAAAAATTTTGAAAATTTCGCAATTTTCCAAATTTGAATTTTTATGCAATTAAATCACAGAGATATGTCATACAAAATACTTAATAAGTAACATTTCCCACATGTCTACTTTACATCAGCACAATTTTGGAACCAAAAATTTTTTCTGTTAGGGATTTATAAGGGTTAAAAGTTGACCAGCAATTTCTCATTTTTACAACACCATTTTTTTTTAGGGACCACATCTCATTTGAAGTCATTTTGAGGGGTCTATATGATAAAAAAAATAACCTAGTGTGACACCATTCTAAAAACTGCACCCCTCAAGGTGCTCAAAACCACATTCAAGAAGTTTATTAATCCTTCAGGTGTTTCACAGGAATTTTTGGAATGTTTAAATAAAAATGAACATTTAACTTTTATTCACAAAAAAAATTTCAGCTCCAATTTGTTTTATTTTACCAAGGGTAACAGGAGAAAATGGACCCCAAACGTTGTTGTACAATTTGTCCTGAGTACGCCGATACCCGACATGTGGGGGTAAACCACTGTTTGGGCGCATGACAGAGCTCGGAAGCGAAGGAGCGCCATTTGACTTTTCAATGCAAAATTGACTGGAATTGAAATGGGACGCCATGTTGCGTTTGGAGAGCCACTGATGTGCCTAAACATTGAAACCCCTCACAAGTGACACCATTTTGAAAAGTAGACCCCCTAAGGAACTTATCTAGAGGTGTAGTGAGCACTTTAACCCACCAAGTGCTTCACAGAAGTTTATAATGCAGAACCGTAAAAATAAAAAATCATTTTTTCACAAAAATTATCTTTTCGCCCCAATTTTTTATTTTCCCAAGGGTAAGAGAATAAATTGGACCCCAAAAGTTGTTGTCCAATTAGTCCTGAGTACGCTGATACCCCATATGTTGGGGTAAACCCCTGTTTGGGCACACAGGAGAGCTCGGAAGGGAAGGAGCACTGTTTTACTTTTTCAACGCAGAATTGGCTGGAATTGAGATCGGACGCCATGTCACGTTTGGAGAGCCCCTGATGTGCCTAAACAGTGGAAACCCCCCAATTATAACTGAAACCCTAATCCAAACACACCCCTAACCCTAATCCCAACGGTAACCATAACCACACCTCTAACCCAGACACACCCCTAACCCTAATCCCAACCCTATTCCCAACCGTAAATGTAATCCAAACCCTAACCCTAACTTTAGCCCCAACCCTAACTGTTGCCTTAACCCTAGCCCCAACCTTAGCCCTAACCCTAGCCCCAACTTTAACCCTTGCCCTAACCCTAGCCCCAACCCTAGCCCCAAACCTAGCCCTAACCCTAACCCTAGCCCTAACCCTAACCCTAGCCCTAACCCTAACCCTAATGGGAGAATGGAAATAAATGCATTTTTTACATTTTTTAATTTTTCCCTAACTAGGGGGGTGATGAAGGGGGGTTTGATTTACTTTTATAGTGGGTTTTTTAGCGGATTTTTATGATTGGCAGCCGTCACACACTAAAAGACGCTTTTTATTGCAAAAAATATTTTTTGCGTTACCACATTTTGAGAGCTATAATTTTTCCATATTTTGGTCCACAGAGTCATGTGAGGTCTTGTTTTTTGCGGAATGAGTTGATATTTTTATTGGTAACATTTTTGGGCACGTGACATTTTTTAATCGTTTTTTATTCCGATTTTCATGAGGCAGAATGACCAAAAACCAGCTATTGATGAATTTCTTTTGGGGGAGGCGTTTATACCGTTCCGCATTTGGTAAAATGGATAAAGCAGTTTTATAAATCGGGTCAGTACGATTACAGCGATACCTCATTTATATCATTTTTTTAATGTTTTGGCGCTTTTATACGATAAAAACTATGTTATAGCAAAAATAATTATTTTTGCATCACTTTATCCTGAGGACTATAACTTTTTATTTTTTTGCTGATGATGCTGTATGGCGGCTCATTTTTTGCGGGACAGGATGACGCTTTCATCGGTACCATGGTTATTTATATCTGTCTTTTTGATCGCGCGTTATTCCACTTTTTGTTCGGTGGTATGATAATAAAGCGTTGTTTTTTGCCTTGTTTTTTTTTTTTTTCTTACGGTGTTTACTGAAGGGGTTAACTAGTGATATAGTTTTATAGGTGGGGTCGTTACGGATGCGGCGCTACTAAACATGTGTACTTTTATTGTTTGTTTTTTTTATTTAGATAAAGAAATGAATTTATGGGAATAATTAATTTTTTTTTTTTTCATTATTTAGGAATTTTTTTTTTTTACACGTGTGGAATTTTTTTTTTTTTCTACACGTGTGGAAATTTTTTTTTTAATTTTTTTTACTTGGTCCCAGGTGGGGACATCACAGATCGGTGATCTGACAGTTTGCACAGCACACCGATCTGACTTGCAGCACTGCAGGCTTCACAGTGCCTGCTCTGAGCAGGCTCTGTGAAGCCACCTCCCTCCCTGCAGGACCCGGATGCCGCGGCCATCTTGGATCCGGGCCTGGAGCAGGGAGGGAGGTGAGCAGACCCTCGCAGCAACGCGATCACATCGCGCTGCTGCGGGGGTCTCAGGGAAGCCTGCAGGGAGCTTCTCCCTGCGCAATGCTTCCCTGTACCGCCGGCACACCGCGATCATATTTGATCGCGGTGTGCCGGGGGTTAATGTGCCAGGGGGTGGTCCGTGACTGCTCCTGGCACATAGTGCCAGATGTCAGCTGCGATAGGCAGTTGACACCCGGTCGCGATCGGCCGCACTCCCCCCGTGAGCGTGGCCGATCGCGCTGGACGTACTATTCCATCCTTGGGAAGTAGGGCCCACCCCACATGGACGGAAAAGTACGTCCATTGGCAGAAAGGGGTTAAAAATGGTTCTACTGTGGGTGAATTGATCGGTCAACTACCTGTGATAAGTTTGTTACATTTTTCTACCAATAGCACTGTATGAAACAGAAGTTTGCACCACCTGATTGTGGCTAGAACAAAAAAATTTGAGCTGTTGCATGATGTAACAGGGCTCCCAGCAAAGAAGGATTACACCGCTCCCTTAGCCAGCAGGTTCTCATTGAAACTTCAATTCAAAGCTGTAAATGCTAGCCCAGACCATGATACCTTATGCATGGCCCATGGCTGACTGCCGCTGTGCCATTTGCAAATTTCTTCTGTGGGTCAATTGATGTAATTTTTTATGGTGTCTGCCTGTAACTTTAGCTGTTTGGGAAGATATTTGTCACCCTTTAACCCCTTACCGGCATCGGACGTACTATACCGTCCGATGCCGGCTCCCCTGCTTTGATGCAGGGCTCCGCGGTGAGCCCACACCAAAGTCGGGACATGTCAGCTGTTTTGAACAGCTGACATGTGCCCGTAATAGGCGCGGGCAGAATCGCGATCTGCCCGCACCTATTAACTAGTTAAATGCCGCTGTCAAACGCAGACAGCGGCATTTAACTACCGCTTCCGGCCGGGCGGCCGGAAATGACGTCATCGCCGACCCCCGTCACATGATCGGGGGTCGGCGATGCTTGTGAATGGTAACCATAGAGGTCCTTGAGACCTCTATGGTTACTGATTGCCCGTCGCTGTGAGCGCCACCCTGTGGTCGACGCTCACAGCACACGTGCAATTCTGCTACATAGCAGCGATCAGCGGATCGCTGCTATGTAGCAGAGCCGATCGGGTTGTGCCTGCTTCTAGCCTCTCATGGAGGCTATTGAAGCATGGCAAAAGTTAAAAAAAAAGTTTAAAAAAATGTGAAAAAAATAAAAAAAACATAAAAGTTTAAATCACCCCCCTTTCGCCCCAATCAAAATAAATCAATAAAAAAAATATCAAATCTACGCATATTTGGTATCGCCGCGCTCAGAATCGCCCGATCTATCAAATAAAAAAAAGTATTAACCTGATCGCTAAACAGCGTAGCGGGAAAAAACTCGAAACGCCAGAATGACGTTTTTTTGGTCGCCGCGACATTGCATTAAAATGCAATAACGGGCGATCAAAAGAACGTATCTGCACCGAAATGCTATCATTAAAAACGTCATCTCGGCACGCAAAAAATAAGCCCTCAACCGACCCCAGATGATGAAAAATGGAGACGCTACGAGTATCGGAAAATGGCGCAATTTTTTTTTTTTTTTTTTTTTAGCAAAGTTTGGAATTTTTTTTCACCACTTAGATAAAAAATAACCTAGTCATGTTTGGTGTCTATGAACTCGTAATAAGTGAGGCCTACTCACACTGATGAGGGGCAAACACCCCGAAACAGCTGTCTGTGGATGGATACCATGCTTGGCATAGGTGGCTTTCCTTCATAGGATGCTGCCCTTCCCGTGGTTCTTCCTTCCCGGGGAAAGGCCTGGCTATTCATTGCTTGCGTCGAGAAACACGTGATGGTGTCTCCGCAGCTTCTTTACCTGCATCTGCATATTTCCCATAAGGGATGGGGGCAATGTTCTGGAATCACTGCGTTGAGAAACACGTGATGGTGTCTCCGCAGTGTTGGATGTTTTGGTCTCCCCGAGGCCAATCATCTGTGCCTTTATAACCTTTTTACTAGGCACTGCTCCTAATAGCCAGATTCCTACTCCACACTGATGAGGGGCAAACACCCCAAAACAGCTGTCTGTGGATGGATACCATGCTTGGCATAGGTGGCTTTCCTTCATAGGATGCTGCCCTTCCTGTGGTTCTTCCTTCCCGGGGAAAGGCCTGGCTATTCACTGCTTGCGTCGAGAAACACGTGATGGTGTCTCCGCAGCTTCTTTACCTGCATCTGCATATTTCCCATAAGGGATGGGGGCAGTGTTCTGGAATCACTGCGTTGAGAAACACGTGATGGTGTCTCCGCAGTGTTGGATGTTTTGGTCTCCCCGAGGCCAATCATCTATGCCTTTATAGCCTTTTTACTAGGCACTGCTCCTAATAGCCAGATTCCTACTCCACACTGATGAGGGGCAAACACCCCGAAACAGCTGTCTGTGGATGGATACCATGCTTGGCATAGGTGGCTTTCCTTCATAGGATGCTGCCCTTCCCGTGGTTCTTCCTTCCCGGGGAAAGGCCTGGCTATTCATTGCTTGCGTCGAGAAACACGTGATGGTGTCTCCGCAGCTTCTTTACCTGCATCTGCATATTTCCCATAAGGGATGGGGGCAGTGTTCTGGAATCACTGCGTTGAGAAACACGTGATGGTGTCTCCGCAGTGTTGGATGTTTTGGTCTCCCCGAGGCCAATCATCTGTGCCTTTATAACCTTTTTACTAGGCACTGCTCCTAATAGCCAGATTCCTACTCCACACTGATGAGGGGCAAACACCCCGAAACAGCTGTCTGTGGATGGATACCATGCTTGGCATAGGTGGCTTTCCTTCATAGGATGCTGCCCTTCCTGTGGTTCTTCCTTCCCGGGGAAAGGCCTGGCTATTCACTGCTTGCGTCGAGAAACACGTGATGGTGTCTCCGCAGCTTCTTTACCTGCATCTGCATATTTCCCATAAGGGATGGGGGCAGTGTTCTGGAATCACTGCGTTGAGAAACACGTGATGGTGTCTCCGCAGTGTTGGATGTTTTGGTCTCCCCGAGGCCAATCATCTATGCCTTTATAGCCTTTTTACTAGGCACTGCTCCTAATAGCCAGATTCCTACTCCACACTGATGAGGGGCAAACACCCCGAAACAGCTGTCTGTGGATGGATACCATGCTTGGCATAGGTGGCTTTCCTTCATAGGATGCTGCCCTTCCCGTGGTTCTTCCTTACCGGGGAAAGGCCTGGCTATTCACTGCTTGCGTCGAGAAACACGTGATGGTGTCTCCGCAGCTTCTTTACCTGCATCTGCATATTTCCCATAAGGGATGGGGGCAGTGTTCTGGAATCACTGCGTTGAGAAACACGTGATGGTGTCTCCGCAGTGTTGGATGTTTTGGTCTCCCCGAGGCCAATCATCTGTGCCTTTATAGCCTTTTTACTAGGCACTGCTCCTAATAGCCAGATTCCTACTCCACACTGATGAGGGGCAAACACCCCGAAACAGCTGTCTGTGGATGGATACCATGCTTGGCATAGGTGGCTTTCCTTCATAGGATGCTGCCCTTCCCGTGGTTCTTCCTTCCTGGGGAAAGGCCTGGCTATTCACTGCTTGCGTCGAGAAACACGTGATGGTGTCTCCGCAGCTTCTTTACCTGCATCTGCATATTTCCCATAAGGGATGGGGGCAGTGTTCTGGAATCACTGCGTTGAGAAACACGTGATGGTGTCTCCGCAGTGTTAGATGTTTTGGTCTCCCCGAGGCCAATCATCTGTGCCTTTATAGCCTTTTTACTAGGCACTGCTCCTAATAGCCAGATTCCTACTCCACACTGATGAGGGGCAAACACCCCGAAACAGCTGTCTGTGGATGGATACCATGCTTGGCATAGGTGGCTTTCCTTCATAGGATGCTGCCCTTCCCGTGGTTCTTCCTTCCCAGGGAAAGGCCTGGCTATTCACTGCTTGCGTCGAGAAACACGTGATGGTGTCTCCGCAGCTTCTTTACCTGCATCTGCATATTTCCCATAAGGGATGGGGGCAGTGTTCTGGAATCACTGCGTTGAGAAACACGTGATGGTGTCTCCGCAGTGTTGGATGTTTTGGTCTCCCCGAGGCCAATCATCTGTGCCTTTATAGCCTTTTTACTAGGCACTGCTCCTAATAGCCAGATTCCTACTCCACACTGATGAGGGGCAAACACCCCGAAACAGCTGTCTGTGGATGGATACCATGCTTGGCATAGGTGGCTTTCCTTCATAGGATGCTGCCCTTCCCGTGGTTCTTCCTTCCCGGGGAAAGGCCTGGCTATTCACTGCTTGCGTCGAGAAACACGTGATGGTGTCTCCGCAGCTTCTTTACCTGCATCTGCATATTTCCCATAAGGGATGGGGGCAGTGTTCTGGAATCACTGCGTTGAGAAACACGTGATGGTGTCTCCGCAGTGTTGGATGTTTTGGTCTCCCCGAGGCCAATCATCTGTGCCTTTATGAACTCGTAATGACCTGGAGAATCATAATGGCAGGTCATTTTTAGCATTTAGTGAACCTAGCAAAAAAGCCAAACAAAAAACCAATGTGGGATTGCACTTTTTTTGCAATTTCACCGCACTTGGAATTTTTTTCCCATTTTCTAGTACACGACATGCTAAAACCAATGATGTCGTTCAAAAGTACAACTCGTCCCGCAAAAAATAAGCCCTCACATGGCCAAATTGACGGAAAAATAAAAAAGTTATGGCTCTGGGAAGGAGGGGAGCGAAAAACGAACACGGAAAAACGAAAAATCCCCCGGTCATGAAGGGGTTAATGTGTTGTGCATACATTTGGTTTGGCATCCCATTGAATTTAATGAGGTTCGGGTACATTCATCATCTAAACGTTCGTTGAATCAAACTGAACCAAACCTTAATAAGTTCATTAATCTCTAATACTAACTAATGTTCCATTCCAGTTTGCTTATCAAGGGAAATAATAATGCTTAAAGATATTGTAATTTTACAGCATAATATGCATATTTTAGTTTTTGCGTGCCTGTTTTGTTATTCCAATTCGGCAACCCTAGACCCTATACTGTGTTTTTTTGCTGCATTTTCCTACCTTCTGACATTCGTTGTTTTGTGATACTTTTTGGGCATTGACAGCATAAATCTACATTAGCTAAATATCGGAAAATAAATTACACTAGATTGCAAAGTTTAAAGGGAACCTGTCACCCCGTTTTTTGAGATTGAGATATAAATACTGTTAAATAGGGCCTGTGCTGTGCGTTACTATGGTGTATGTAGTGTACCCTGATTCCCCATGTATGCCGAGATGCAAACTCGGCTTTGGGAAAATGGCCGCCGCGATCTCTTCTGCGCACGCGCGGCATCCCGCGGCCATTTTCCTGAAGCCCCGTGCAGCAGAGCACTACATCTGCGCACGCGCGGCCCCAGGAAGATGGCCGCCCGCACCGATGAAAGGAATGACAGCGCAGATCGCGCGCTGTGTCTTCACGTGGGCACAGGGAATCCGGACCTTGGACATGCGCACACCACTACGCCACCAACGGAAACCTGGGGAAGAAAAGAACGCTGTGAACACGCCCACCTGACCAGACCAGCCTGATTGACAGGCGAAAACGCCGACTTTGGTAATGTATTTCTCGGCATACATGGGGAATCAGGGTACACTACATACACCATAGTAACGCACAGCACAGGCCCTATTTAACAGTATTTATATCTCAATCTCAAAAAACGGGGTGACAGGTTCCCTTTAACTGTGTAGGACTGTTTTGTCAAACAAGCTTAAAGGGAACCTGACAACTGATACATGATAACGCTGAGGACTTTAAACTATGTTTTCTCTGAAATATGAAAGCATTTCAGAGTTAAACATAAGTGTATAATGCATCGGCATTCACAATGGTGCGGTAAAGAGGCAATGACCCAAATTCATTCAACTTAAACGTCTTTATTATAGCCAATTAGCAGCCCAGAGTTTAGGCACCCTGCATGTTTAGTACCTAGTAGCAACCCCTTTTGAAAGTATCAGAGCCTGTAAACTTTCAATTCTTGTTTGAGGGATTTTCATCCATTGTTCCTTGGAAAATGTTTTGAATTCTGTGAGACTCCTGGGTCGTCTTGCATACACTGCTATTTTAAGGTCTAGTCATAGATTTTCAATGATCTTCATGTCAGGGAACTGTGAGGGCCATTGTAAAACCATCAGCTTGCGCCTTTAGAGGTAGTCTATTGTGGATTTTGATGTGTGTTTAGTAGGGTTGAGCGAAACGGGTCGTTCATTTTCAAAAGTCGCCGACTTTTGGCAAAGTCGGGTTTCATGAAACCCGATCCGACCCCTGTGCGGGGTCGGCCATGCGGTACGCGACTTTCGCGCCAAAGTCGCGTTTCAATGACGCGAAAAGCGCCATTTCTCAGCCAATGAAGGTAAACGCAGAGTGTGGGCAGCGTGATGACATAGGTCCTGGTCCCCACCATCTTAGAGAAGGGCATTGCAGTGATTGGCTTGCTGTCTGCGGCGTCACAGGGGCTATAAAGGGGCGTTCCCGCCGACCGCCATGTTACTGCTGCTGATCTGAGCTTAGGGAGAGGTTGCTGCCGCTTCGTCAGAAGCAGGGATAACGTTAGGCAGGGTCCATTAACCACCAAACCGCTTGTGCTGTAGCGATTTCCACTGCCCAACACCACCTTCGGTGTGCAGGGACAGTGGAAGCTACATTTTTTTTTTCCCCTCAGCGCTGTAGCTCATTGGGCTGCCCTAGAAGGCTCCCTGATAGCTGCATTGCTGTGTGTACGCCGCTGTGCAAACCAACTGCTTTTTTCAAAGCACAAATCCTCTTGTTCCTTCCTTTCTGCACAGCTATCTTTTTTGTTTGTACACACTTTTTATTTAATTTGTGCATCAGTCCACTCCTTATTGCTGCCTGCCATACCTGGCTGAGATTACTGCAGGGAGATAGTAATTGAAGGACACTCCCTGTTTTTTTTTTTTTTTTTTGTGGGAGATTAAGATTGACATTTCTGCTAGAGTGCCATCCCTGTGTGTGCCATCTCTCACTCAGTGGGCCATAGAAAGCCTATTTATTTTTTTGCTTGATTTGGGTTATAAAATCTACCTGAAAAAATCACTACATCAATCAGTGGGAGAAAAATATTGGCCTCAGGGCTTGTGTGCCACTCTTGACTCCTGTGTGTGCCATCTCTCAGTCAGTGGGCCATAGAAAGCCTATTTATTTTTTTTGCTTGATTTTGGTTCTAAAATCTACCTGAAAAAATCACTACATCAATCAGTGGGAGAAAAATATTGGCCTCAGGGCTTGTGTGCCACTCCTGACTCCTGTGTGCATCATCACTCACTCAGTGGGCCATAGAAAGCCCTTTTTTTTTTTTTTTGCTTTATTTGGGTTCTAAATTCTACCTGAAAAAATCAATAAATCAATCAGTGGGAGATTAATATTGAACTTTGGGCTTGTGTGCCAGTCCTAAGCGTGCCATCTCTCTCTCTCAGATAGTGGGCCATAGAAAGCCTATTTATTATTTTTTTTATTGGGTTTATAAATTTTCCCTGGAACAAAAAAAAAAAAAGTGGGAGATTAATATTGGCCTCTGGGCTTGTGTGCCAGTCCTGAGCGTGCCATCTCTCTCACAAATAGTGGGCCATAGAAAGCCTATTTATTTTTTTGCTTGATTTGGGTTCTAAAATGTACCTGAAAAAATCACTACATCAATCAGTGGGAGAAAAATATTGGCCTCAGGGCTTGTGTGCCACTCCTGACTCCTGTGTGCATCATCACTCACTCAGTGGGCCATAGAAAGCCCTTTTTTTTTTTTTTTGCTTTATTTGGGTTCTAAATTCTACCTGAAAAAATCAATAAATCAATCAGTGGGAGATTAATATTGGCCTTTGGGCTTGTGTGCCAGTCCTAAGCGAGCCATCTCTCTCTCTCAGATAGTGGGCCATAGAAAGCCTATTTATTATTTTTTTTATTGGGTTTATAAATTTTCCCTGGAAAAAAAAAAAAAAAAGTGGGAGATTAATATTGGCCTCTGGGCTTGTGTGCCAGTCCTCAGCGTGCCATCTCTCTCACAAATAGTGGGCCATAGAAAGCCTATTTATTTATTTTTTTTTGGTTTTATAAATTCTCCCTGAAAAAAAAAGGGAGATTAATATTGGCCTTTGGGCTTGTGTGCCAGTCCTAAGCGTGCCATCTCTCTCTCTCTCTCAGATAGTGGGCCATAGAAAGCCTATTTATTATTTTTTTTATTGGGTTTATAAATTTTCCCTGGAACAAAAAAAAAAAAGTGGGAGATAAATATTGGCCTCTGGGCTTGTGTGCCACTCCTGACTCCTGTGTGCGTCATCTCTCACTCAGTGGGCCATAGAAAGCCTTTTTTTGTTTTATTTGTTTTCTAAATTCTCCCTGAAAAAATCATTTTATTTTATTTGGTTTCTAAATTCTTCCTGAAAAAATCATTTTATTCTATTTTTTTTTTTCCTAAAGTCTCCCTGAAAAAAAAAAAAAAATCAAATCAGTGGGAGATTAATATTGCCCTTTCTGCTTGTGTGCCAGTCTTGACTCCTGGGTGTGCCATCTCTCTCTCTCTCTCCAATTGTGGGCCATAGAAAGCCTATTATTTTTTTAGCTTGATTTGGGTTTCAAAATCTACCTGAAAAAATCACTACATCAATCAGTGGGAGATAAATATTGGCCTCTGGGCTTGTGTGCCACTCCTGACTCCTGTGTGCGTCATCTCTCACTCAGTGGGCCATAGAAAGCCTTTTTTTGTTTTATTTGTTTTCTAAATTCTCCCTGAAAAAATCATTTTATTTTATTTGGTTTCTAAATTCTTCCTGAAAAAATCATTTTATTCTATTATTTTTTTTCCTAAAGTCTCCCTGAAAAAAAAACCAAAAACAAATCAGTGGGAGATTAATATTGCCCTTTCTGCTTGTGTGCCAGTCTTGACTCCTGGGTGTGCCATCTCTCACTCTCTCTCCAATTGTGGGCCATAGAAAGCCTATTATTTTTTTAGCTTGATTTGGATTCCAAAATCTACCTGAAAAAATCACTACATCAATCAGTGGGAGATAAATATTGGCCTCTGGGCTTGTGTGCCACTCCTGACTCCTGTGTGCGTCATCTCTCACTCAGTGGGCCATAGAAAGCCTTTTTTTGTTTTATTTGTTTTCTAAATTCTCCCTGAAAAAATCATTTTATTTTATTTGGTTTCTAAATTCTTCCTGAAAAAATCATTTTATTCTATTATTTTTTTTTCCTAAAGTCTCCCTGAAAAAAAAAAAAAATCAAATCAGTGGGAGATTAATATTGCCCTTTCTGCTTGTGTGCCAGTCTTGACTCCTGGGTGTGCCATCTCTCTCTCTCTCCAATTGTGGGCCATAGAAAGCCTATTATTTTTTTAGCTTGATTTGGGTTCCAAAATCTACCTGAAAAAATCACTACATCAATCAGTGGGAGATAAATATTGGCCTCTGGGCTTGTGTGCCACTCCTGACTCCTGTGTGCGTCATCTCTCACTCAGTGGGCCATAGAAAGCCTTTTTTTGTTTTATTTGTTTTCTAAATTCTCCCTGAAAAAATCATTTTATTTTATTTGGTTTCTAAATTCTTCCTGAAAAAATCATTTTATTCTATTATTTTTTTTTCCTAAAGTCTCCCTGAAAAAAAAAAAAAAATCAAATCAGTGGGAGATTAATATTTACATTTGTGCTTCAGTGACAGTCCTGCGTGTGTGGCATCTCTCTCTTTTGTTGCCACCAACAACAGAGTGTGTAACATTGTGCCTGATTTTTGTTGTGGTCTCACTCACCTGTAAAGGGGTAGCTAAATCATACTGAAGTTATAGCTCACCGTGTAATTTGTGTGACGGCAACAAATACCGTTAGTTTGTTTTTAGGTTTTTAAAACAATGAGGAAGTCTGGTGGAAGAGGTCGTGGCCGGGGGCGTTCATTGTCAGCTGGTAATGAGGGTAGTGGTAGTGGTGGAGCATCAGCTGGTCGTGGGAAAAAAAATATTGCACCTAAGTCTGGAGCTGTGGAGCCAGGTTCGTCGTCTGGCTACACAAGGCCTCGAACGCTCCCTTTTCTGGGAGTAGGAAAACCGCTTTTAAAGCCGGAGCAGCAAGAGCAAGTTTTGGCTTATCTTGCTGACTCAGCCTCTAGCTCTTTTGCCTTCTCTCGTGAAACTGGTAAATGTCAAAGCAGCGCGTCGTTAGTGGATGTTCACGGTCAGGGACAAGTCGCTTCCTTGTCCTCTTCAGCAAAAACAACAACAGAGAAGAATGCAGCAGGCGACACAACGGGTTACTCCATGGAGCTCTTTACACATACCGTCCCTGGCTTAGAAAGTGAAGCAGTTAACAGTCCATGCCCATTACAAGTTGAATCTGACATGGAGTGCACTGATGCACAGCCACAGCCAGACTACTATGCTGGTCCTTTGACTCAGACCACAACATTGCCCTCGCAGGGTAATGATCAAGAATCAGACCCTGATGAGACTATGTTGCCCCATCACGAACGCTATACCACCGACCGACACGGTGACACAGACGAAGTTGCACACGAGCTACAAGAAGAGGTAATAGATGACCCAGTTCTTGACCCCGATTGGCAGCCATTGGGGGAACAGGGTGCAGGCGGCAGCAGTTCTAAAGCGGAGGAGGAGGGGCCGCAGCAGGCATCAACATCGCAACAGGTTCCATCTGCCGGGCCCATATCTTGCCCAAAACGCGTGGCAAAGCCAAAACCTGTTGGAGGACAGCGTGGCCATCCGGTTAAAGCTCAGTCTGCAATGCCTGAAAAGGTATCCGATGCTAGAAAGAGTGCAGTCTGGCATTTTTTTAAACAACATCCAATTGATCAGCGCAAAGTCATCTGTCAAAAATGTTCAACTACCTTAAGCAGAGGACAGAATCTGAAAAGTCTCAATACAAGTTGCATGCATAGACATTTAACCACCATGCATTTGCAAGCCTGGACTAACTACCAAACGTCCCTTAAGGTTGTAGCACCCTCGGCCAATGAAGCTAGTCAGCAACGCAACATCCCTTCCGGCAGTGTAGGGCCACCATTTTCCGCACCACCTGCAGTATCTGTGCAGGTTTCTTTGCCAGGCCAAAGCAGTCAGGGTCAGGGAATCACCAGTTTCGTAGTAGGAAACACTGCATCTAGGGCACCGGCGGCAACAATACCATCTCCCACCGTCTCTCAGTCTGCCATGTCCACCGGCACCCCCGCTAGTTCCACGATCTCCAGCTCTCCAGTCCAGCTCACCCTACATGAGACTATGGTTAGAAAAAGGAAGTACTTAGCCTCGCATCTGCGTACACAGGGTTTGAACGCCCACATAGCTAGACTAATCTCGTTAGAGATGATGCCCTACCGGTTAGTTGAAAGCGAAGCTTTCAAAGCCCTGATGGACTACGCTGTACCACGCTACGAGCTACCCAGTCGACACTTTTTTTCCAGAAAAGTCATCCCAGCCCTCCACCAGCATGTTAAAGAGCGCATCGTTCATGCACTCAGGCAATCTGTGAGCACAAAGGTGCACCTGACAACAGATGCATGGACCAGTAGGCATGGCCAGGGACGTTACGTGTCCATCACGGCACACTGGGTAAATGTGGTGGATGCAGGGTCCACAGGGGACAGCAAGTTTGGGACAGTTCTGCCTAGCCCACGGTCTAGGAAACAGTTGGCTGTAGCCGTTCGCACCCCCTCCTCCTCCTCTTCGTCCTCCTGCAGAAGCGAGAGCTCGTCCACAGACCGCAGTCGCACAACCACTCCATCCGCAGCTGCCACTGTTGCACACCAGGTCTCCCATTATGGGGCAGCTACTGGCAAACGTCAGCAGGCTGTATTGGCTATGAAGTGTTTGGGCGACAACAGACACACCGCGGAAGTTCTGTCCGAGTTCTTGCAGAAAGAAACGCAGTCGTGGCTGGGCACTGTAGATCTTGAGGCAGGCAAGGTAGTGAGTGATAACGGAAGGAATTTCATGGCTGCCATCTCCCTTTCCCAACTGAAACACATTCCTTGCCTGGCTCACACCTTAAACCTGGTGATGCAGTGCTTCCTGAAAAGTTATCCGGGGTTATCCGACCTGCTCCTCAAAGTGCGTGGACTTTGCTCACATATCCGCCGTTCGCCCGTACACTCCAGCCGTATGCAGACCTATCAGCGTTCTTTGAACCTTCCCCAGCATCGCCTAATCATTGACGTTGCAACAAGGTGGAACTCAACACTGCACATGCTTCAGAGACTGTGCGAACAGAGGCGGGCTGTTATGTTTTTGTGGGAGGATACACATACACGGGCAGGCAGTAGGATGGCAGACATGGAGTTGTCAGGTGTGCAGTGGTCGAAGATTCAAGACATGTGTCAAGTCCTTCAGTGTTTTGAGGAATGCACACGGCTGGTTAGTGCAGACAACGCCATAATAAGCATGAGCATCCCCCTAATGCGTCTGCTGATGCAAAGTTTGACGCACATAAAGGATCAGGCGTCTGCAGCTGAGGAAGAGGAAAGCCTTGATGACAGTCAGCCATTGTCTGGCCAGGGCAGTGTACAGGACGAGTTAGCGGGCGAAGAGGAGGAGGAGGACGAGGAGGATGATGGGGATGATTATATTTTTAATGAGGAAGCTTTTCCGGGGCCACTGGAAATTGGTGGCGCGGCAAGGCCGGGTTCTGGTTTTTGGAGGGACACAAGTGACGAGGATTTGCCTGAAACTGCCCCTCAACCAAGCACAACCGCAGATTTGAGAACTGGAACTTTGGCCCACATGGCGGATTATGCCTTACGTATCCTCAAAAGGGACACACGCATAACTAAAATGATGAACGATGACGATTACTGGTTGGCCTGCCTCCTTGATCCTCGCTATAAAGGCAAATTGCAATATATAATGCCACATGAGAACTTGGAACTAATATTAGCAACCAAACAATCAACTCTTGTTGACCGTTTGCTTCTGGCATTCCCTGCACACAGCGCCCGTGATCGTTCTCACACGAGCTGCAGGGGCCAGCAGACCAGAGGAGTTAGAGGGGCAGAAATCAGAAGTGGCGTTGGCCAGAGGGGTTTTCTGACCAGGTTGTGGAGTGATTTTGCTATGACCGCAGACAGGACAGGTACTGCAGCATCAATTCAAAGTGACAGGAGACAACATTTGTCCAGTATGGTTACAAACTATTTTTCATCCCTTATCGATGTTCTCCCTCAACCGTCATTCCCATTTGATTACTGGGCATCAAAATTAGACACCTGGCCAGAATTGGCAGAATATGCATTGCAGGAGCTTGCTTGCCCGGCAGCTAGTGTCCTATCAGAAAGAGTATTCAGTGCTGCAGGTTCAATACTAACAGAAAAAAGGACTCGTCTGGCTACCCAAAATGTAGATGATCTAACCTTCATTAAAATGAACCACAACTGGATTTCGAAATCTTTTGCCCCACCTTGCACGGCTGACACCTAGCTTTCCTATGAAAAGGTCTTGCCTGTGGACTATTCTGAATGCCTTTTCCAATCTCGTAATTTTCTGCACCTGATTGTCCAGCATACGACATGTTTACACCTCACTAAATGGCCAAACTCCCCACACGGGGCCGTGGTATCGACACTTGGCGACAGCACCCGTGAGAGTGCTGTTTGTCTGAAGAGGTGGGTGTGCCCGCTTTTGGTCGACGGCACTGCCACTGGGTCCCTCCTAGTACAATAAAGTGTCTCTGGCGGTGGTGGTGCGCACCCAACGTCAGACACACCGTTGTAATATGAGGGGCCCTGGGCCTGTACCGCCGGCCACAAGACAGTTCCCCCCCAGCTCAAACAGTGCTCTACCACTTGCAAAATTATCTCACAGCTCCACCAATGTTTAGTCTATGCGCTGACATCCTTCAATGCCTGCCACTGACAATACCATTGTATTGACATTTTTGTTATGTTAGGCCTTCGAAGCCTGTCTGCGGTCACTCCTTCCACTATGCCTCCACTGACCACACCACTGCTGCCCGTGTACCCCTGGAACCAATTTAAAATTGCCTACAGCCATGTGTTATTATTTTAGGCCTTCGATGCCTGTCTGCGGTCACTCCTTACAATATGCCTCCACTGACCACACCACTGCTGCCCGTGTACCCCTGGAACCAATTTAAAATTGCCTACAGCCAGCCCAATTTTTTTATTTTAGGCCTTCGATGCCTGTCTGCGGTCCGTTCTTTCTACTACTACTACACTGACCAGGCCACTGCTGCCCGTGTACCTCTGGAACCAATTTAAAATTGCCTACAGCCATGTGTTATTATTTTAGGCCTTCGATGCCTGTCTGCGGTCACTCCTTCCACTAGGCCTCCACTGACCACACCACTGCTGCCCGTGTACCCCTGGAACCAATTTAAAATTGCCTACAGCCAGCCCAATTTTTTTACTTTAGGCCTTCGATGCCTGTCTGCGGTCACTCCTTCCACTAGGCCTCCACTGACCACACCACTGCTGCCCGTGTACCCCTGGAACCAACATCAGAAAATATAAAAATAAGTATTTTGCTTATAAAAAAGAAAATACTGGAGAGATATCAAATGCAGACATTTTAACATTAAAAACAAACACATACAGCAAAAATCTGGTACAGTACTAAAAATGGCCACCAGCTACAATAACTTTCTCCTGCAAGTAGTTAACTGAAAGTTTTTTTCAATTTAAAACACAGATATGGCATCCACCGAGTGTTGTCCTGTCGCGTCTTCTTTATATTATTGCCAAGAAGATGCAAAACAATGAAAATAATAAAATCATTATTTACCAAAAAAATAGAGGAAGTCAAAACCACATTGCAAATAAACATTCATTACAAATAAAGAAGCAGGGCGCGTCCGAGGGTGAGTATATACCTAATAAGAATATAATCACCCTCGGACGCGCCCTGCTTCTTTCCGACAGCCTTCCTTCCTAAGAATCAGCCCTTCCGTGGTGTAGAGAGAGGGTTTGTTACACTCCAAGGTGTTCCCCAGGTTGCCTTTCCTGAGCTTCGATCTTCCGGCTCTCGTTTAGTAGTTGTTGGAAACTACACTGCATTAGGCCTACAAATTGGGTATCGGGTGGAGAGAGATGGTGTGTTACACTCCAAGGTGTTCCCCAGGTTGCCTTTCCTGAGCTTCGATCTTCCGGCTCTCGTTTAGTAGTTGTTGGAAACTACACTGCATTAGGCCTACAAATTGGGTATGGGGTGTAGAGAGATGGTGTGTTCCACTCCAAGGTGTTCTCCAGGTTGCCTTTCCTGAGCTTCGATCTTCCGGCTCTCGTTTAGTAGTTGTTGGAAACTACACTGCATTAGGCCTACAAATTGGGTATGGGGTGTAGAGAGATGGTGTGTTCCACTCCAAGGTGTTCTCCAGGTTGCCTTTCCTGAGCTTCGATCTTCCGGCTCTCGTTTAGTAGTTCTTGGAAACTACACTGCATTAGGCCTACAAATTGGGTATGGGGTGTAGAGAGATGGTGTGTTCCACTCCAAGGTGTTCTCCAGGTTGCCTTTCCTGAGCTTCGATCTTCCGGCTCTTGTTTAGTAGTTGTTGGAAACTACGCTGCATTAGGCCTACAAATTGGGTATGGGGTGTAGAGAGATGGTGTGTTCCACTCCAAGGTGTTCCCCAGGTTTCCTCGCCAATGCTTCGATCTTCATGCTCTCGTTTAGTAGTTGTTGGAAACTACGCTGCATTAGGCCTACAAATTGGCTATGGGGTGTAGAGAGATGGTGTGTTCCACTCCAAGGTGTTCTCCAGGTTGCCTTTCCTGAGCTTCGATCTTCCGGCTCTCGTTTAGTAGTTCTTGGAAACTACACTGCATTAGGCCTACAAATTGGGTATGGGGTGTAGAGAGATGGTGTGTTCCACTCCAAGGTGTTCTCCAGGTTGCCTTTCCTGAGCTTCGATCTTCCGGCTCTCGTTTAGTAGTTCTTGGAAACTACACTGCATTAGGCCTACAAATTGGGTATGGGGTGTAGAGAGATGGTGTGTTCCACTCCAAGGTGTTCTCCAGGTTGCCTTTCCTGAGCTTCGATCTTCCGGCTCTCGTTTAGTAGTTGTTGGAAACTACGCTGCATTAGGCCTACAAATTGGGTATGGGGTGTAGAGAGATGGTGTGTTCCACTCCAAGGTGTTCCCCAGGTTTCCTCGCCAATGCTTCGATCTTCATGCTCTCGTTTAGTAGTTGTTGGAAACTACGCTGCATTAGGCCTACAAATTGGGTATGGGGTGTAGAGAGATGGTGTGTTCCACTCCAAGGTGTTCTCCAGGTTGCCTTTCCTGAGCTTCGATCTTCCGGCTCTCGTTTAATAGTTCTTGGAAACTACACTGCATTAGGCCTACAAATTGGGTATGGGGTGTAGAGAGATGGTGTGTTCCACTCCAAGGTGTTCTCCAGGTTGCCTTTCCTGAGCTTCGATCTTCCGGCTCTCGTTTAGTAGTTGTTGGAAACTACACTGCATTAGGCCTACAAATTGGGTATGGGGTGTAGAGACATGGTGTGTTCCACTCCAAGGTGTTCTCCAGGTTGCCTTTCCTGAGCTTCGATCTTCCGGCTCTCGTTTAGTAGTTGTTGGAAACTACACTGCATTAGGCCTACAAATTGGGTATGGGGTGTAGAGAGATGGTGTGTTCCACTCCAAGGTGTTCTCCAGGTTGCCTTTCCTGAACTTCGATCTTCCGGCTCTCGTTTAGTAGTTCTTGGAAACTACACTGCATTAGGCCTACAAATTGGGTATGGGGTGTAGAGAGATGGTGTGTTCCACTCCAAGGTGTTCTCCAGGTTGCCTTTCCTGAGCTTCGATCTTCCGGCTCTCGTTTAGTAGTTCTTGGAAACTACACTGCATTAGGCCTACAAATTGGGTATGGGGTGTAGAGAGATGGTGTGTTCCACTCCAAGGTGTTCCCCAGGTTTCCTCGCCAATGCTTCAATCTTCATGCTCTCGTTTAGTAGTTGTTGGAAACTACGCTGCATTAGGCCTACAAATTGGCTATGGGGTGTAGAGAGATGGTGTGTTCCACTCCAAGGTGTTCCCCAGGTTTCCTCGCCAATGCTTCGATCTTCATGCTCTCGTTTAGTAGTTGTTGGAAACTACGCTGCATTAGGCCTACAAATTGGGTATGGGGTGTAGAGAGATGGTGTGTTCCACTCCAAGGTGTTCTCCAGGTTGCCTTTCCTGAGCTTCGATCTTCCGGCTCTCGTTTAGTAGTTGTTGGAAACTACACTGCATTAGGCCTACAAATTGGGTATGGGGTGTAGAGAGATGGTGTGTTCCACTCCAAGGTGTTCTCCAGGTTGCCTTTCCTGAGCTTCGATCTTCCGGCTCTCGTTTAGTAGTTCTTGGAAACTACACTGCATTAGGCCTACAAATTGGGTATGGTGTGTAGAGAGATGGTGTGTTCCACTCCAAGGTGTTCTCCAGGTTGCCTTTCCTGAGCTTCGATCTTCCGGCTCTCGTTTAGTAGTTGTTGGAAACTACACTGCATTAGGCCTACAAATTGGGTATGGGGTGTAGAGAGATGGTGTGTTCCACTCCAAGGTGTTCTCCAGGTTGCCTTTCCTGAGCTTCGATCTTCCGGCTCTCGTTTAGTAGTTCTTGGAAACTACACTGCATTAGGCCTACAAATTGGGTATGGGGTGTAGAGAGATGGTGTGTTCCACTCCAAGGTGTTCTCCAGGTTGCCTTTCCTGAACTTCTATCTTCAGGCTCTCATTAAATTGTGGTTAAACGGAACAACTGCATTTGGCGTACTAGTTGGTTTGGGGCCTACTATCGGTGTCTGCCACTCCTTGCTGTTCTCCTGGTTTCCTGTCCTGAAATTCCGTTTTCAGGCGTTCGTTAAGTAGTTGTTAATGTTAGACTGCATTTGGCCTACTAGTTGGGTTGGGGCCTACTATCGGTGTCTGCCACTCCTTGCTGTTCTCCTCCACTGAACAAAGCTGTGCCGCCTGTTTACTACGGTTGCCAATTTTGAACTGCATTTCGACTACTTACTGATTTGGGCCTACTCTCTGTGTCAGCCTCTCATTCCAGTTGTCCTCCACTGCAATGCCCCCTGGTTATTCCTGTGTTACCAATTTTGAACTGCATTTAGCCAACTTTATTCTTTGGGCCTATATCTGTGTTTCCTCCTCATCCTGCCCATTGCCCAGCCAGTGATAGATGAGTCTGCTGGTACATTGACCCATAACGCAACATTCCCCGTGCACGCTACACAACAACATTGTGACCCTGCTGAAAGTCAGGTTGCTCTTCCCGCATACCATACCACCTTACACGGGGACAAAGAGGAAGGTGCAGATGAAAGTGCAGGTTCCTTCATCAGATGGGGGGAGGAATACTAGTTGGCGACGTCACTGGCACAGGGCCTCTCATAGTACGCAAAAGTGTTGCTGCCGGTGGGAGGCGCCCCCGCCGTGCAAACACACCGCTGTACTTTGAGGGGCCCTGTGCCAGTGCCAATGCCAACGAGTGGGCCCCCCTTGCTTGCTCAGGTTCACAGCACTTGCAAAGTTGAAATACTTACCTCTCCCTGCTCCACTGCCGTGACGTGGTCCAGATTTCCTGGGCCCACTAATTACTTGAACCAGCCCTACCCACCACAACTTTAGCCAAATGACCCCCAATTTCAAATGCCTTCCAATTATTATAAGATAAATTACGCTTGACAAGCTTCATTAAGAAGAATGGATGGTTTTGACATTAAAATGGGCACTCTAGGTGTTTTCCTGGCCCCCACTCACTGCCGACTATGCTGCCCCATTGACTTGCATTGGGTTTCGTGTTTCGGTCGATCCCGACTTTACGTCATAATCGGCCGATTTCACTCGACCCGACATTTGAGATAGTCGGGTTTCGCGAAACCCGGCTCGACTCTAAAAAGGTCAAGGTCGCTCAACTCTAGTGTTTAGGATCTTTCTCCATTTGTAGAAACCATGCTCTTTTCAACTTCAATTTTTTTACTGATGGTCAGTAGCATAGGTACTGTTTATTGTATTGGTTGTGCGCAGCACGCCCATAAATTTAAAATCTGCAGTACACCAGGGAGACTTGTTCTCCCTGCACTGCCAACCTGCTACTATGGGGCCCTTGAGCGGAATGGGGGCCTTGAGGTTCAATTATATCAATTTGTATCGTATCCAGTCCCATCATTCCACCTATGTGTCTGACATCACTGAATCAGACACTCACAGTGGGTGCAATGATGTCACTACATGATGCCCACAGTGCTGAGATGTGTGGGCACTCGGAGCAGCGGGGGAATGAGGAGGAGAGGTCAGTACTGTATTATTTTTATGGGGAGTGCATTATACTATATAGAGGCCTATGTGGAGTGCATTATACAATATAGAAGCCTCTGGATTATACTATATAGAAGCCAATAGAGAGTGCATTATACCATAGAGGCCTATAGGGAGTGCTTTATACTATAGAGGCCTATGGTGAGTGCATTATACTATACTGTATGAATTATACTATATAGAGCCCAATGGAGACTGCATTATACTATAAAGAGGTCTATGAAGAGTGCATTATTCTATATGGAGGCCTATGATGAGTGCATTATTCTATATTGAGGCCTATGGGAAGTGC
The DNA here is from genome assembly GCF_032444005.1 of Ranitomeya imitator. Taxonomy (NCBI): domain Eukaryota; kingdom Metazoa; phylum Chordata; class Amphibia; order Anura; family Dendrobatidae; genus Ranitomeya; species Ranitomeya imitator. The sequence continues at coordinate 426,635,241 of NC_091286.1, read as the reverse complement.
ATTATACTATATAGAGGCCTATGAAGAATGCAGTATACTATATGGACCACCATCAGTGCATTATACTATATGGAGGCTATTTAAGGGCCATCATTCAGTGAGCGTGCTATCATACAGTGTGGGGATTACAATGAGTTGGCTATCACACAGTTTGGTTCGCATAATGTGGGGGCCATCATACAGTGTTGGAGCCATAAAACAGTTTTGGGGCTTCTAAGGGATCAGTATAGTATGTTGGGGGAACTATATAGTGTGGGAGCATTATACTGTGTGGAGGGGAGCTGTACCGGGGGAAGACTCGGGACATTATTAAATGTTAAGTGGGCACTTACTGTTACAGATGAACTCAGGTTTTTGTGACTGTCAAACTGGCTCATGGGGGGATTTATTACTTTTTTAGGGAGTAATATTTGGCACTGTTCTCAAGGGCCCTTGCACATGGCATTAATATATTCTAGAGGTTTGCTTTACCATCTAGAGAGCACACAGTACCACACAGTAGGTGCAGTAATAGAGACACATATGTCAGCAGCAGCTCCTCATTGGGGTATCAGTAGTATGAGAAGTTTGTGCAGTTTGGGAACAGATGGGGATGGTGTGGAAATGTGAGAAGTCATATACAGTGGGGCAAAAAAGTATTTAGTCAGTCAGCAATAGTGCAAGTTCCACCACTTAAAAAGATGAGAGGTGTCTGTAATTTACATCATAGGTAGACCTCAACTATGGGAGACAAACTGAGAAAAAAATATCCAGAAAATCACATTGTCTGTTTTTTTAACATTTTTTTTTTTTTTTGCATATTATGGTGGAAAATAAGTATTTGGTCAGAAACAAACAATCAAGATTTCTGGCTCTCACAGACCTGTAACTTCTTCTTTAACCCCTTCCCGACCTTTGACGCCACGTAGGCGTCATGAAAGTCGGTGCCATTCCGACCCATGACGCCTATGCGGCGTCATGGAAAGATCGCGTCCCTGCAGATCGGGTGAAAGGGTTAACTCCCATTTCACCCGATCTGCAGGGACAGGGGGAGTGGTAGTTTAGCCCAGGGGGGGTGGCTTCACCCCCTCGTGGCTACGATCGCTCTGATTGGCTGTTGAAAGTGAAACTGCCAATCAGAGCGATTTGTAATATTTCACCCATTATAACGGGTGAAATATTACAATCCAGCCATGGCCGATGCTGAAATATCATCGGCCATGGCTGGAAATACTAGTGTGCCCCCACCCCACCCCTCCGATCGCCCCCCCACCCCCCCGATCTGGCCGGTACACTGCTCCGGCTCCCCTCCGTCCAGTGCTCCGCTCCCCCCCGTGCTCGTGTCCGCTCCCCCCGTGCTCCAATCACCCCCCGTGCTCCAATCACCCCCCCTGCACTCCGATCCACCCCCCCCGTGCTCCGTTCCACCCCCCCGTGCTCCATTCCAGCCCCCCCGTGCTCCGTTCCACGCCCCCCGCGCTCCGTTCCACCCCTCCCGCGCTCCGATTCCCCCCCCCGTGCTCCGATCCCCCCCCCCGTGGTCCCCCCCCACCCTATCATACTTACCGATCCAGCCGTGGTCCCGTCCGTCTTCTCCCGGGCGCCGCCATCTTCCAAAATGCCGCCGGCAGATTCGTTCCAAAGTGCATTTTGATCACTGAGATAGATTATATCTCAGTGATCAAAATGAAAAAAATAATAAATGACCCCCCCCCCCTTTGTCACCCCCATAGGTAGGGACAATAAAAAAATAAAGAATTTTTTTTTTTCCACTAATGTTAGAATAGGGTTAGGGGTAGGGGTAGGGTTAGGGTTAGGGGTAGGGTTAGGGGTAGGGTTAGGGTTAGGGTTAGGGGTAGGGTTAGGGTTAGGGGTAGGGTTAGGGTTAAGGTTAGGGCTAGGGGTAGGGGTAGGGGTAGGGTTAGGGTTAGGGGTAGGGTTAGGGGTAGGGTTAGGGGTAGGGTTAGGGTTAGGGCTAGGGTTAGGGTTAGGAATGTGCACACGTATTCTGGTCCTCTGCGGATTTTTCCGCTGCGGATTTGATAAATCCGCAGTGCTAAACCGCTGCGGATTTATGGCGGATTTACCGCGTTTTTTTCTGCGCATTTCACTGCGGTTTTACAATTGCGATTTTCTATTGGAGCAGTTGTAAAACCGCTGCGGAATCCGCACAAAGAAGTGACATGCTGCGGAATGTAAACCGCTGCGTTTCCGTGCAGTTTTTCCGCAGCATGTGTACAGCGATTTTTGTTTCCCATAGGTTTACATTGAACTGTACACTCATGGGAAACTGCTGCGGATCCGCAGCGTGTGCACATACCTTTAGAATTAGGCTATGTGCACACGGTGCGGATTTGGCTGCGGATTCGCAGCAGTGTTCCATCAGGTTTACAGTACCATGTAAACATATGGAAACCAAATCCGCTGTGCCCATGGTGCGGAAAATACCGCGCGGGAACGCTGCGTTGTATTTTCCGCAGCATGTCAATTCTTTGTGCGGATTCCGCAGCGTTTTACACCTGTTCCTCAATAGGAATCCGCAGGTGAAATCCGCACAAAAAACACTGGAAATCCGCGGAAAATCCGCAGGTAAAACGCAGTGCCTTTTACCCGCGGATTTTTCAAAAATGGTGCGAAAATATCTCACACGAATCCGCAACGTGGGCACATAGCCTTAGGGTTAGGGTTGGAATTAGGGTTGTGGTTATGGTTAGGGGTGTGTTGGGGTTAGGGTTGTGGTTAGGGGTGTGTTGCAGTTAGGGTTGTGTTTAGGGTTATGGCTACAGTTGGGATTAGGGTTAGGGGTGTGTTGGGGTTAGTGTTGGAGGTAGAATTGAGGGGTTACCACTGTTTAGGCACATCAGGGGTCTCCAAACGCAACATGGCGCCACCATTGATTCCAGCCAATCTCGTATTCAAAAAGTCAAATGGTGCTCCCTCACTTCCGAGCCCTGACGTGTGCCCAAACAGTGGTTTACCCCCACATATGGGGTACCAGCATACTCAGGACAAACTGCGCAACAATTACTGGGGTCCAATTTCTCCTGTTACCCTTGTGAATCTAAAAAAATGCTTGCTAAAACATAATTTTTGAGGAAAGAAAAATGATTTTTTATTTTCACGGCTCTGCGTTGTAAACGTCTGTGAAGCACTTGGGGGTTCAAAGTGCTCACCACATATCTAGATAAGTTCCTTGGGGGGTCTAGTTTCTAAAATGGGGTCACTTGTGGGGGGTCTCTACTGTTTAGGCACACCAGGGGCTCTGCAAACGCAACGTGACACCCGCAGACCATTCCATCAAAGTCTGCATTTCAAAAGTCACTACTTCCCTTCTGAGCCCCGACGTGTGCCCAAACAGTGGTTTACCCCCACATATGGGGTATCAGCGTACTCAGGAGAAACTGGACAACAACTTTTGGGGTCCAATTTCTCCTGTAACCCTTGGGAAAATAAAAAATTCTGGGCTAAATAATTGTTTTTGAGGAAAGAAAACGTATTTATTATTTTCACGGCTCTGCATTATAAACTTCTATGAAGCACTTGGGGGTTCAAAGTGCTCACCACACATCTAGATAAGTTCCTTTCAGGGTCTAGTTTCCAAAATGGGGTCACTTGTGGGGGGTTTCTACTGTTTAGGCACATCAGGGGCTCTGCAAACGCAATGTGACGCCCGCAGAGCATTCCATCAAAGTCTGCATTTCAAAACGTCACTACTTCAATTCCAAGCCCCGGCATGTGCCCAAACAGTAGTTTACCCCCACATATGGGGTATCACCGTACTCAGGAGAAACTGGACAACAACTTTTGGGGTCAAATTTCTCCTGTTACCCTTGGGAAAATTAAAAAATTCTGGGCTAAATAATTATTTTTGAGGAAAGAAAACGTATTTATTATTTTCACGGCTCTGCATTATAAACTTCTATGAAGCACTTGGGGGTTCAAAGTGCTCACCACACATCTAGATAAGTTCCTTTGGGGGTCTAGTTTCCAAAATGGGGTCACTTGTGGGGGGTTTCTACTGTTAAGCCACATCAGGGGCTCTGCAAACGCAACGTGACGCCCACAGAGCATTCCATCAAAATCTGCATTTCAAAACGTCACTACTTCACTTCCGAGCCCCGGCATGTGCCCAAACAGTGATTTACCCCCACATATGGGGTATCAGCGTACTCAGGAGAAACTGGACAACAACTTTTGGGGTCAAATTTCTCCTGTTACCCTTGGGAAAATAAAAAATTGCAGGCTAAAAGATCATTTTTGAGAAAATAATTTTTTTTTTAATTTTCATGGCTCTGCGTTATAAACTTCTGTGAAGCACTTGGGGGTTCAAAGTCCTCACCACACATCTAGATTAGTTCCTTTGGGGGTCTAGTTTCCAAAATGGTGTCATTTCTGGGGAATCTCCAATGTTTAAGCACACAGGGGCTCTCCAAACGTGACATGGTGTCCGCTAATGATTGGAGCTAATTTTCCATTTAAAAAGCCAAATGGCGTGCCATCCCTTCCGAGCCCTGCCGTGCGCCCAAACAGTGGTTTACCCCCACATATGGGGTATCAGCGTACTCAGGACAAACTGGACAACAATATTTGGGGTCCAATTTCTCCCATTATCCTTGGCAAAATAGGAAATTCCAGGCTAAAAAATCATTTTTGAGGATAGAAAAATTATTTTTTATTTTCATGGCTCTGCGTTATAAACTTCTGTGAAGCACCTGGGGGTTTAAAGTGCTCAATATGCATCTAGATAAGTTCCTTGGGGGGTCTAGTTTCCAAAATGGGGTCACTTGTGGGGGAGCTCCAATGTTTAGGCACACAGGGGGCTCTCCAAACGCGACATGGTGTCCGCTAACAATTGGAGCTAATTTTCCATTCAAAAAGTCAAATGGCGCGCCTTCCCTTCCGAGCCCTGCCGTGTGCCCAAACAGTGGTTTACCCCCACATATGAGGTATCGGCGTACTCGGGAGAAATTGCCCAACAAATTTTATGATCCATTTTATCCTACTGCCCATGTGAAAATGAAAAAATTGAGGCGAAAATAATTTTTTTGTGAAAAAAAAGTACTTTTTCATTTTTACAGATCAATTTGTGAAGCACCTGAGGGTTTAAAGTGCTCACTAGGCATCTAAATAAGTTCCTTGGGGGGTCTAGTTTCCAAAATGGGGTCACTTGTGGGGGAGCGCCAATGTTTAGGCACACAGGAGCTATCCAAACGCGACATGGTGTCCGCTAACGATGGAAATAATTTTTCATTCAAAAAGTCAAATGGCGCTCCTTCCCTTCCGAGCCTTACCATGTGCCCAAACAGTGGTTTACCCCCACATGTGAGGTATTGGTGTACTCAGGAGAAATTGCCCAACACATTTTAGGATCCATTTTATCCTGTTGTCCATGTGAAAATGAAAAAATTGAGGCTAAAAGAATTTTTTTGTGAAAAAAAAGTACTTTTTCATTTTTACGGATCAATTTGTGAAGCACCTGGGGGTTCAAAGTGCTCACTATGCATCTAGATAAGTTCCTTGGGGCGTCTAGTTTCCAAAATGGGGTCACTTGTGGGGGAGCTCCAATTTTTAGGCACACGGGGGCTCTCCAAACGTGACATGGTGTCCGCTAAAGAGTGGAGCCAATTTTTGATTCAAAAAGTCAAATGGCGCTCCTTCCCTTCCAAGCCCTGCCGTGCGCCCAAACAGTGGTTTACCCCCACATATGAGGTATCAGCGTACTCAGGACAAATTGGACAACAACTTTCGTGGTTCAGTTTCTCCTTTTACCATTGGGAAAATAAAAAAATTGTTGCTAAAAGAAAATTTTTGTGACTTAAAAGTTAAATGTTCATTTTTTCCTTCCATGTTGCTTCTGCTGCTGTGAAGCACCTGAAGGGTTAATAAACTTCTTGAATGTGGTTTTGAGTACCTTGAGGGGTGCAGTTTTTAGAATGGTGTCACTTTTGGGTATTTTCAGCCATATAGACCCCTCAAACTGACTTCAAATGTGAGGTGGTCCCTAAAAAAAATGGTTTTGTAAATTTCGTTGTAAAAATGACAAATCGCTGGTCAAATTTTAACCCTTATAACTTCCTAACAAAAAAAAATTTTGTTTCCAAAATTGTGCTGATGTAAAGTAAACATGTGGGAAATGTTATTTATTAACTATTTTGTGTCACATATCTCTCTGGTTTAACAGAATAAAAATTCAAAATGTGAAAATTGCGAAATTTTCAAACTTTTCGCCAAATTTCCGTGTTTATCACAAATAAATGCAGAATTTATTGACCTAAATTTACCACTAACATGAAGCCCAATATGTCACGAAAAAACAATCTCAGAACCGCTAGGATCCGTTGAAGCGTTCCTGAGTTATTACCTCATAAAGGGACACTGGTCAGAATTGCAAAAAACGGCAAGGTCTTTAAGGTCAAAATAGGCTGGGTCTTGAAGGGGTTAAGAGTCTCCTCTTTCCTCCACTCATTACCTGTAGTAATGGCACCTGTTTAAACTTGTTATCAGTATAAAAAGACACCTGTGCACACCCTCAAACAGTCTGACTCCAAACTCCACTATGGTGAAGACCAAAGAGCTGTCAAAGGACACCAGAAACAAAATTGTAGCCCTGCACCAGGCTGAGAAGACAGAATATGCAATAGCCAACCAGCTTGGAGTGAAGAAATCAACAGTGGGAGCAATAATTAGAAAATGGAAGACATACAAGACCACTGATAATATCCCTCGATCTGGGGCTCCACGCAAAATCCCACCCCGTGGGGTCAGAATGATCACAAGAACAGTGAGCAAAAATCCCAGAACCACGCGGCGGGACTAGTGAATGAACTGCAGAGAGCTGGGACCAATGTAACAAGGCCTACCATAAGTAACACACTACGCCACCATGGACTCAGATCCTGCAGTGCCAGACGTGTCCCACTGCTTAAGCCAGTATATGTCCGGGCCCGTCTGAAGTTTGCTAGAGAGCATTTGGATGATCCAGAGGAGTTTTGGGAGAATGTCCTATGGTCTGATGAAACCAAACTGGAACTGTTTGGTAGAAAAACAACTTGTCGTGTTTGGAGGAAAAAGAATACTGAGTTGCATCCATCAAACACCATACCTACTGTAAAGCATGGTGGTGGAAACATCATGCTTTGGGGCTGTTTCTCTGCAAAGGGGCCAGGACGACTGATCCGGGTACATGAAAGAATGAATGGGGCCATGTATCGTGAGATTTTGAGTGCAAACCTCCTTCCATCAGCAAAGGCATTGAAGATGAATCGTGGCTGGGTCTTTCAACATGACAATGATCCAAAGCACACCGCCAGGGCAACGAAGGAGTGGCTTCGTAAGAAGCATTTCAAGGTCCTGGAGTGGCCTAGCCAGTCTCCAGATCTCAACCCTATAGAAAACCTTTGGAGGGAGTTGAAAGTCCGTGTTGCCAAGCGAAAAGCCAAAAACATCACTGCTCTAGAGGAGATCTGCATGGAGGAATGGGCCAACATACCAACAACAGTGTGTGGCAACCTTGTGAAGACTTAAAGAAAACGTTTGACCTCTGTCATTGCCAACAAAGGATATATTACAAAGTATTGAGATGAAATTTTGTTTCTGACCAAATACTTATTTTCCACCATAATATGCAAATAAAATGTTAAAAAACAGACAATGTGATTTTCTGGATTTTTTTTTCTCAGTTTGTCTCCCATAGTTGAGGTCTACCTATGATGTAAATTACAGACGCCTCTCATCTTTTTAAGTGGTGGAACTTGCACTATTGCTGACTGACTAAATACTTTTTTGCCCCACTGTATGTCTTTGTTGTAATCTCTGAAGCCAAGTTCTGTCTGGAATAATTAGTCATGTCGGTCTTGGCCAAATGGAAAAGACAGGAAAAGTGAACGATTAAATCAGAAAGAACGTCATCTTTAAGTTGCTATATGTAATTGTACTGCAATCTTCTATATGTTCTGCAGGACTGGCATCTACAACTATATGTCATCATATGGCAGTAATATCAGTGTTGGTCTGTGTGTCAAGATTATTTTCACTAACAGCTTGGTCATCTGTTGAGGTTCTACTACATACACTATTAGGGTCCACCACCATAGTTGTAATCAGTGTTACCTGGTTCGGGGCCCACTCAGAAGTTTCCCCAAACGAAAACCCTAGCTACGCCTCTGCAGATGGTGTTATACTTGCATCAAGAAATTGTTGAAATTTTATTGAATCCATTCTTCTCTTTATCTGTGAAATGTTCTCGTGCCAATGGCAGCAACATAACCTCAAAGCATGATTGATCCACCACCCATGCTTAGTGGTTGTCGAGATGTTCTCCTGAAATTTTGTGCTCTTTTTTTTCTCCACACATACCTTTGATCATTGTAGCCAAAGAGTTCTATTTTAACTTCATCGGTCCACAGGACTTGTTTCCAAAATACATCGAGCTTGTTTAGATGTTCTATTCCATACTTTTGACTCTGAATTTTATGGTGAGGACACAGAAGAATTTCGTCTGATGAGTCTTCCATAAAGGCTATATTTGTGTAGGTGTCTCTAAACAGTAGAACAATGTACCAATACTCCACAGTCTGCTAAACCATTTGTAGTTAACCGGAGGTTCTGATTTGCCTCTCTAGCTATCCAATGCTCAGATCTCACTGAAATTTTGCTTGATCTTTCAGACATTATCTTGACCTCCACTGTTTCTGTTAACTGCCATTTCTTAATTCCATTTCAAACTGAGGAAAAAACCAACTTGAAAATGCTTTGTTACCTTCTTATGACCTTCTCTTACTTTATGGGCTGCCATTATTTTCATTTCAGAGTGCTGTGTAGCTACTTAGAAGAACCCATAGTTTGCCTTTAATAACGATGATAGTGAACAAGCCATAACCCTAACAATTAATTTGAGTCTGAAATCTTGGTCAAAGTTCTCGGAGCACACAAATCTCCAACGGTGCTCAAACTTTTGCATAGGCCCATTTTCCTTTTTGTAATTTTTAAAATGTAAAAAATTACTATATATATATATATATATATATATATATATATATATACACAAGTGCAGCGCCCCAGAGTCCTGGTTGTTGCAGTAATGTCGCTCTGCCACTAAGGGGAGTGATGTTATGTCTGATTGCACCAAAGGAGTTCACCTGACCAGGTATCACAAGCACACATTACACTTCACACTCCGGCCACCAGGGGGAGCAAAAGGCATTATGTATTAGGCCACACCTCACACTGGTAAAACTGGGGGTCGGATAGGAAGTTAGAACAGAACGCAGCCTGGGAGAGCTCCAGGGAGGACCTGTCAGGGGTGGGTTCCTGGCAGGTACCTAGCAGAAAGGACAGAACATGACGGAACCGCGCCTGCACTACCTTGCAGCGGTATCCCAAGGAAGGACACGAATAGAAGGATATTGTGGAAAAGTGAGATACGAGATCAAAGCACAAAGGAGAGCCAGTAGGAGTCGTGCCCCGAGAACGGCAACATCCTACTGAGGCACGTAGCCGGTGACCGGAACACCGAGGGAGTAACTGACTTCAAGCATTACTTCGTATACCGCAGGACAGTTGATTATAGGTTGGCTGTCTACCTTACATCACCTAAGAAGACATAGGGGGCAAGCGTGGAGAGGGGCGTCTCTAGGGTCCCAGAATAGCTCCGAGCCTTCCCGTCAAACGGGTGCATCCTATCCAGATAAACTTGGGGGACGGAGAGAGAGAGAGAGAAAGAACGAACAACAGAGTTATGAGGACTATCCCGAATGCTCAGCAGGGAAGAACGACAACACATAGGTGCTAGTTGGTAGGCACTGATTTCCACCTGCAAAGGGAACTCTGGATGTGCCTTCGGACCGGCCGGACTCAGCCAGCCCTGTTAGCAGTGCTCTGGATTGCGGACCCCGAAGCCTTCAGTAAAAAGGTAAAGAGACTGCAACCCTGCGTCCTCGTTATTAACTGCGCCTCACATCATCACCACCTACACTACTGGGAAGCCGTGGGGATATACTTCACCTGTGGGAAGGTATTCCATCTAGCTGCCATTCCATCACCCCAGCGGACCCCTAAGCAGCATCGGTCACCCTGACCGAATACCACAGGTGGCGTCACGAACCCTTGACAAACTTACATCACTCTTTCATTGGACGCCCCTTAGCAGGGTCACGGACCGGGTCCAGCCACCGTGACAACCCCAGCACCGAGACAGAGAGGACCGGTACCGAGTACCACGCGGCCCTGCGTCTGGGGGCGCTCCAACTTGGCATCACGAACAGGATCGTACTTAAGCCTGAAGAATCAGGTCATGTGTGCCTTGGAACTGAGATTGAAACATGCTTGAACAGTGATTTATTGCAAAGACTGCATGTTGTTAACTGCGCAAAGATTCCCGCCAAAACTGCCGCCATTATAGCGCCACGAGGAGTGCAGGAGAAGAAGAAGGGCGTGGAGTTGTGGGCGTGAACGAACTGAGAAGCGCAAAAAGTAATGGCCGCCCAGTCTAAATATTTCTGTACCTTGAGGACGTGTCCGTCAGCAGACGAGATCCGCCTCCTGATCCTCAATGGGGGGTGGAAACGAAACCGCCAACCGAGAAGAGAGCGGGAAAAGGACAAAGAGGACAGCAGTCATGTGGAGGACGCCATGACAAGCCGCACGGGATCGGAGCGTGGGGTCGGAGCAGTGGACTCCCCCAGCTACCCAGAGAGATACCGCGGGCAGACGTCACCTGTTGGCCCCGACTTCCTGCAGGCCGGAGTGGACGAGCTCAGCGATCAACTCCAGAGGACGCAGCTGAGCACTGAGGCCGGGTGGAAGGAGATCGTCATCGGTGGCCTCACCAGACGTCTGTCGGCAGCCTCGTCTGGTCCGGAGCAAGAAAGAAGTTCCAGCGCTCCGAAGCCAGAAAACAAGGCCCTGCCGGGAAGCGAGATACTGCAAACAGAGATGACAACGCCACAGTCAGCGTTCCAGACCCCAGCGGAGATGGAGAAGGCCGGCATCGGAGGGACCGCATCTGAAGCAGGTATGAAGAACGACCCTGCTCCAGTGACAGAAGACCTACTGGTAGGCCCCGTAGCAGCGCCACCTGCTGCCATGGCTAAGACTAACTCTGAACTGACAAATCCTAATACTACTACCACAGTGAGCATTATTGCCGCTACTGAACCTACTACCAAAATTGACATTCGAACCCAGATTATACCTGAAAAACCGATTAGTGACATTGACACCACATTGGACGAGAAGTCGAACACAGATCTTCCCAGGCCAGGAAGTGTTCGCTACCAACTGATGCCTTGCAACCTACCGTCGCAGGAATAAACCTTGAAACCCCGACAAATGTCAATAGTTAACTGGTTGTTTCCTGCTCTTTTGCTGCTAAACCCGTAGGGGTTAGTGAGTCCTCCTGAGAACCATAGAGAGATGGATTGCCGTAGACCTAGAAGAAGAGAGGCAGTAGGCCCGGACGAGTAGCTAGGCGGTCCTGCATGTGTGAAGCTGATAAAGTAAAGAGAATGTTAGTTTTGTACCATAGTGTTTTCTAGTAAGCCTTTAGTGGGTTCAGCCTATACGCCCTTAACCCCTTCATGACCAGGGGATTTTTCGTTTTTCCGTGTTCGTTTTTCGCTCCCCTCCTTCCCAGAGCCATAACTTTTTTATTTTTCCGTCAATTTGGCCATGTGAGGGCTTATTTTTTGCGGGACGAGTTGTACTTTTGAACGACATCATTGGTTTTAGCATGTCGTGTACTAGAAAACGGGAAAAAAATTCCAAGTGCGGTGAAATTGCAAAAAAAGTGCAATCCCACATTGGTTTTTTGTTTGGCTTTTTTGCTAGGTTCACTAAATGCTAAAAATGACCTGCCATTATGATTCTCCAGGTCATTACGAGTTCATAGACACCAAACATGACTAGGTTATTTTTTATCTAAGTGGTGAAAAAAAATTCCAAACTTTGCTAAAAAAAAAAAAAAAAAAAAAATTGCGCCATTTTCCGATACTCGTAGCGTCTCCATTTTTCGTGATCTGGGATCGGTTGAGGGCTTATTTTTTGCGTGCCGAGATGACGTTTTTAATGATAGCATTTCGGTGCAGATACGTTCTTTTGATCGCCCGTTATTGCATTTTAATGCAATGTCGCGGCGACCAAAAAAACGTAATTCTGGCGTTTCGAGTTTTTTTCCCGCTACGCTGTTTAGCGATCAGGTTAATACTTTTTTTTATTTGATAGATCGGGCAATTCTGAGCGCGGCGATACCAAATATGCGTAGATTTGATATTTTTTTTATTGATTTATTTTGATTGGGGCGAAAGGGGGGTGATTTAAACTTTTATGTTTTTTTTATTTTTTTCACATTTTTTTAAACTTTTTTTTTTAACTTTTGCCATGCTTCAATAGCCTCCATGGGAGGCTAGAAGCAGGGACAGCACGATCGGCTCTGCTACATAGCAGCGATCTGCTGATCGCTGCTATGTAGCAGAATTGCACGTGTGCTGTGAGCGCCGACCACAGGGTGGCGCTCACAGCGACGGGCAATCAGTAACCATAGAGGTCTCAAGGACCTCTATGGCTACAATGGAGACGCATCGCCGACCCCCGGACATGTGACGGGGGTCGGCGATGACGTCATTTCCGGCCGCCCGGCCGGAAGCGGTAGTTAAATGCCGCTGTCTGCGTTTGACAGCGGCATTTAACTAGTTAATAGGTGCGGGCAGATCGCGATTCTGCCCGCGCCTATTACGGGCACATGTCAGCTGTTCAAAACAGCTGACATGTCCCAGCTTTGGTGCGGGCTCACCGCGGAGCCCTGCATCAAAGCAGGGGAGCCGGCATCGGACGGTATAGTACGTCCGATGCCGGTAAGGGGTTAAAGGAGAAGTGAAATTATTGTTCAAAGATTTGCACTTAGTAGAATACCCGGCTGGGTAATAGGAATTATTTATAGTTCATAGAATAGAATGTTATTTAAAATATTTAAACATGTTTCCGTTTGTAACGTTCAAATGACCTCACCTCCCATAAAGGGAAGCATTATAATGTTTACATTGTTCATAGCATTTCAAAAATTTTGTATGTCTTTTTCTAACATGTATTGTGGTTCTTCTTTTCCCAGCACCGAGACAGAGAGGACCAGTACCGAGTACCCCACGGCCCTGCGTCTGAGGCGCTCCACATACACATATATAAATATATATATATATATATATATATATATTCTTTTTTTTGCCTGAAATACAAAGGAAATTTGTCATCTTCAACTTTAGCCCTTTTAGAGATAATTTCACTTTCAACTTGTTAAACATGTCACAATAACAGTAATTTTTAATAGGGGTTCCAAATCTTTTACATGCCACTGTACATGGCTGAAATCTCGCAACCAGTGTCCGATACTTGAGGCCAGCATTTATCAGCTGTCAGGTTCCGTTTATGTTGTCAAATTGCCTCACAGATACTAGCCTGGAAGCATGAACTATCACTGAAATTGGTCTGCAGACCACAGCAGACTGAAATAGCCACACAGCACCCACAACGAGGGAGAGAAGGTTAACCCCTGGATGACCAGACTGGGGAGAAAATAACAAGAAACAAACCTCGGCCTGGATCATGACATCATGAGTTATATGCAGTTGATAGCAGGTAAATGAGTAAATATCTTCTCAAATTTTCATTCATAATGGGTAACATTTTGCTCAAACAAATTCAATCCCTTTCTCTTCTCTTTTTACTTGTTCTCTATCTTCACTATTCATCACTACTTCACCACAACCCTGCTCAACACTACTGTTCAATGAGAAAGGATCCTTTACTCAACCCGCATCTTCTTTCCACTCTGGGGAACTACAGGTATGATACCAGAATTGCCAGTAGTAATCTTCTCTTTTAGTGACATTCTAGAACTCCCACCAGGGGCATTCTCTTCGTCTTGTGTACTTTGTCCTGTGTGGGCTCATTACCTTTAGGAGTTATAAACTCTGGGTTGTACTAATAGGCATCTTCTCCCAGGACCTGTCTCCGGTAACTTTCTTTGTCTCTCAGTTACTCGTCCTCATTTCTGCTCTTGATCAAGCTATTTCTTTCTCCTGGACGGGAAACCTGACAGGCAGGAAGCAGAGAACACGTCGAGGGACACACATTGTGACTGGGATGGTGAGTATGTCGGCGTCCATGCATGGAAGAGGAAGGGGAACCATGCACAGGTGCCATTATTAACATTACACCTTCATCTTAGTCCCTCACGCTCTCAGCTAATCCCAACAATTAACTTTACTTTTCCCAACTGTCAAGCAATTCACAATACTAACAACATTAACACGTATCAAAGTTCACACTATACAATACATCCATTCACATGTGTTTCAAGGGGGAATGTTGGCAGTATGTCCACCTCCTTACAATCATAGTATAGCAGCCGCATGTGCTATGTATCCAGACACAAAATGAGGTGTAAGATGCCCAAGCTAGGTAGTCAAATGCGAGCTTTGGTCCTCACTCACTCTGGCATCCTACAGACAAGGTGTGTCTCAGTCCTGGTATGCTGCAGTATATGTGGTGCTTCCCACTTACTTCAGGTCTGCAGGCCTCTTCTGGCTCTCGGAATCCTTCTTCTGGAACCTTGGCAGCAAATAATCCTGGAGACATGTGGTTCATAAAAAAAAACCTTTTATTGTGTGAATGGCAGTCTGTACAGTATTTACAGGCAGGCACTGTACAAAGAATAAGGCCCAATGAATTTTCATCTTTCTCCCAGGTAATGGATACGACTTCAGCCCTGAGTCTCGGTATAAGTGGCATATCCCCCTCCCTGGCTTTCCTAGCCCTTAGAGATCTTCCTCACCTCTAGCAGTATATCTGGATTGCAATACCTTCCGCCCCATGTCATTTGAGTCCATATTTTCTTGTAGCTTCACAAGCTGAGTGTACTCTTGGCCCCCCACATCCATCTCTAGGTTGCCCCTGGCCATTAGATGGATTCACATGAAAGAGTATTTACGACAATCCACTGCCCCAAATATTAGGCTCACATTGTCCCTAGCAGCCCAAGTTCTGCTGCTTACTCACTTCTGCCCTCACATTGACTGATTGTAACTTCCTGCCTCTTTCACTAGCACTCAGTCCCCCCTCCCCAACTGGTCTGGCCATTTCAGTTAACCCTGTTCCAGCTACAGTAACTGCAACCTCAGGAGTTATACATTTAACCCTTGGGTGTCAGGCAGCAATCCATGAGCTCCAACCACCATTACAGAGGGACATACAATTGTCTTTCTGAACTGATGGGGTTGAGGAAGCTCTATGCTTTGTCCAGGGCTTTTCAAGTGAGTGCTACAAATGGTCGCACAGGCAATGACTGCTTGTCAGCATCATTACATGCGGAGCGCACCGCTAGGGTTTAGGGGTACTCGGTACTGGGCCCAGTCATCAGTAAAGGGGTGGTCAAGGTGGCAGCGACCCGGTCCATGGCCCTGGGCATCCAAATTAAAGGGAAGGTCTTTAAAGGGGTTATTTGAAATAAAGTTTGTTCATGACGTCACCTGTGGTATTCGGTCAGGGATGACCGACGCTGCTAAAAGGGTCCACTGGGGTGATGTTATGGCAGCAGGGATGGTACGGCTTCCCACAGGTGAAGCTGGGTCCCCAGGGTCCCGGTATCGTAGTGAAAGATGGTATAGTGCCAGAAAGAACTAGAGGATACAAGATTGCAGTCTCTTTACCTTTTTTACTAAGATGCAGCAGCCACAGTCCAGGGTATTGGTAACAGGTGATGGTAAGGTCCGGTCGGCCTGGAAGCAATTATGGATCCCCCTTTCCAGGTGAGGTTAAAAGCCTTCCTTCTTGCGCTTTTAGGAGAATCCCTTGCTGCCTATGGCTCCACACAAGGTCCTCTCTTTCCCTGTCCTAAGACAGTACCCGCATGGCAGGCAACGCAAGCCTTTTTACAGGTGTCTCTAATTCTGACTCCGGGCTCTATGTGTTGCTGTGCCTTTGGGTGTTGGTGCGGACAGACGACCTAGACTCTTTTGCCCTCCGGTTTCTGCTATGGGACATACAGTTCCACACAGCCTCGGGCTCCCTGTGCCCGATTCTTGCGCTTCAGTATGGAAGGAGCTCAGTCACAGCTCCCTTCCAGCTCCTTAGTTCTCCTGTGCTTCTCCCCTCTGGCACCTTCTATATATACAACACTGTCCGCTTCTCCTCTCTGGCCTGGAGCTGCAGCACCAGATGGCTGCATGGCCCCAGCTTTCCTGCTCACCTCTCTCTCCTTCAACTGACGGTCTCACACCATCTCACTAACTCCTCCTCCAAGCCAGAATATATATTTCCTGGGGAAGCTTCCCTGAAACCGGGTTCAGAGCTCCCCATTCTGCCTGGAATCAGAACATGTTGCATGTATGTTCCACCTGTTAAAGGGATCCTCCTCGATTCCAGGCATGGCATCACCCTCCCTGAAATGAAAGCGACACCACTGTAACAGCCAGCTTCCTGGGGTGTTACACATGTCATGGACAGAACCAGCCTCCTGCTGATGACAGCAGTCTGTGTATTGATGGGCTGGTAGCAGCACTCACTTGATAAGCCATGAAGACAGCACTTGTAAATTCTTCCCTGTGCTCTCTTCTCTCTTGTGTGACTCCCTGTGTCCCCTCACTGTGCTGCAATGCTGAGTACACAGGGGGTGGAACCAGCCACATGTTGAGCAAATGACGTCCTTAAAAAGGATGAAGAGGCAGCTTTAACCTCCTATATGGCTCCTCCTCTTTGTCGAGCTCATGACTGTCTACTTTGACACTAAAGCACCGAGGAAGCAGACAGCCGTGAAGCACATAGCAGGGATGGTGAGAAATATGTTGCTCTTAAGCATCACTAGAAACATTAGAGCACTTACATCACCACAGAAGAAGTTTTTGTGTAAGCGCCATTTTCAAAGGAACCCAAATTGTGAGGAAGTATGAGCAATCTCAAGGCTACAAGTCCTTCTCCAAAGACCTGAATGTTCCTGTGTCTACTGTGTGCAGTAGCATCAAGAAGTTTAAAGCCCATGGCACTGTGGCTAAACTCCCTAGATGTGGATGGAAAAGAAAAATTGACAGATTTCAACGCAAGATTGTGCGGATGTTGGATAAAGAACCTCGACTAACATCTAAACAAGCTGCCTGCAGTCCGAGGGTACAACAGTGTCAACCCGTACTATCCGTCGGCGTCTGAATGAAAAGGGACTGTATGGTAGGAGACCCAGACCCAGGAAGACCCCACTTCTTACCTCGAGACATAAAAAAGCCAGGCTGGAGTTTGCCAAAACTCACCTGAAAAAGCCTAAAACGTTTTGGAAGATTGTTCTCTGGTCAGATGAGACAAAAGTAGAGATTTTTGGGCAAAGGCAGTTTACAGGAGACAAAAAGAGGCATTCAAAGAAAATAATACTGTCCCTACAGTCAAACATGGCGGAGGTTCCCTGATGTTTTGGGGTTGCTTTGCTGCCTCTGGCACTGGACTGCTTGACCGTGTGCATGGCGTTATGAAGTCTGAAGACTACCAACAAATTTTGAAGCATAATGTAGGGCCCAGTGTGAGAAAGCTGGGTCTCCCTCAGAGGTCATGGGTCTTCCAGCAGGACAATGACCCAAAACACACTTCAAAAAGCACTAGAAAATGGTTTGAGAGAAAGCACTGGACACTTCTAAGGTGGCCAGCAATGAGTCCAGACCTGAATCCCATAGAACACCTGTGGAGAGATCTAAAAATGGCAGTTTGGAGAAGGCACCCTTCAAATATCAGGCACCTGGAGCAGTTTGCCAAAGAAGAATGGTCTAAAATTCCAGCAGAGCATTGTAAGAAACTCATTGATGGTTACCGGAAGTGGTTGGTCGCAGTTATTTTGGCTAAAGGTTGTGCAACCAAGTATTAGGCTGAGGGTGCCAATACTTTTGTCTGGCCCATTTTTGGAATTTTGTGTGAAATGATCAATGTTTTGCTTTTTACTTCATTCTCATTTGTGTTTTTTCATTTAAGACAAATTAAATGAAGATAATAATACCAAAGAATTTGTGTTTGCAATCATTTTCAGGAAGAAACTGAGTATTATCTGACAGAATTGCAGGGGTGTCAATACTTACTTTTGGCCATGACTGTAAATCTACATTACACCACTGGGTGGAGATATTTCAAAGGCAGAAACGTGGAGCTGAAGCTACAAGGTGTCATTTGGTTAGACTAAACCTTATTCAGACATCCATTTTTCACATCCTTTTCTATCTATGGCATTCACAGACAGACTACATACCCATTATAATCTATGGTACTGTTCACATGTCTGTGGGCTATTTTACAGACAATGTGTCTACTAAAAAATCAGGGAGACATATCCATTTTTGATTCAAGTCACATTTTAAAATTACCAATGCAAGTCTAGGGCTCCGTAAAAAACACAGACAGCACACGGATGGCATCATTGCTCAGTCCGTGTAGTATGCTGTCCGTGATTACCATTGCAATGGATAGAAGAAGCTTTGTCAAATATTTATTTTTCTAACACTGATATCTGAATGTGACGTTATGAATGCAACTGCAGATCTAGCTGAGCTAAATCTGTTCTTTGTGATATCAATGTAGACAATGAGAACACAAAGAAAAGAGAGTGGTACTTAACGAAGAACTATTTGCCTAACAAGTATATATATATATATATATATATATATATATATATATACACAATACAGAACAAAAGTTTGGACACACCTCAATTAAAGATTTTTCTGTATTTTCATGACTATGAAAATTGTACATTCACACTGAAGGCATCAAAGGCATCAAAACTATGAATTAACAAATGTGGAATTATATACTTAAGAAAAAAGTATGAAACAAATGAAATTATGTCTTATATTCTAAGTAGCCACCTTTTGCTTTGATGACTGCTTTGCACACTCTTGGCATTCTCTTGATGAGCTTCAAGAGGTAGTCACCGGGAATAGTTTTCACTTCACAGGGGTGTCCTCTCAAGTTTAATAAGTGAGATTTCTTGCCTTATAAATGATGTTTGGACCAACAGTTGTGTAGTGCAGAAGTCTGGTAGATACACAGCTGATATTCCTACTGAATAGACTGTTAGAATTTGTATTATGGCAATAAAAAAGCAGCTAAGTAAAGAAAAACGAGTGGCCATCATTACTTTAAGAAATGAAGGTCAGTCAGTCCAAAAAATTGGGAAAACTTTGAAAGTGTCCCCAAGTGCAGCGGCAAAAACCATCAAGCGCTACAAAGAAACTGGCTCACATGAGGACCGCCCCAGGAAAGGAAGACCAAGAGTCACCTCTGCTTCTGAGGATAAGTTTATCCAAGTCATCAGCCTCAGAAATCGCAGGTTAACAGCAGCTCAGATTAGAGACCAGGTCAATGCCACACAGAGTTCTAGCAGCAGGCACATCTCTACAACAACTGTTAAGAGGAGACTTTGTGCAGCAGGCCTTCATGGTAAAAGAACTGCTAGGAAACCACTGCTAAGGACAGGCAACAAGCAGAAGAGACTTGTTGGGGCTAAAGAACACAAGGAATGGACATTAGACCAGTGGAAATATGTGCTTTGGTCTGATGAGTCCAAATATGAGATCTTTGGTTCCAACCACCATGTCTTTGTGCGACACAGAAATGGTGATCGGATGGACTCTACATGCCTGGTTCCCACCATGTAGCATGGAGGAGGAGGTGTGATGGTGTGGGGGTGCTTTGCTGGTGACACTGTTGGGGATTTATTCAAAATTGAAGGCATTCTGAACCAGCATGGCTACCACAGCGGCATGCTATTCCATCCGGTTTGCGTTTATTTGGAGCATCATTTATTTTTTTTACAGGACAATGACCCCAAACACACTTCCAGGCTGTATAAGTGCTATTTGACCAAGAAGGAGAGTGATGGGGTGCTACGCCAGATGACCTGACCTCCAGAGTCACCAGACCTGAACCCAATTGAGATGGTTTGGGGTGAGCTGGACCGCAGAGTGAAGGCAAAAGGGCCAACAAGAGTGTGCAAAGCAGTCATCAAAGCAAAAGGTGGCTACTTTGAAGAACCTAGAATATAAGACATAATTTCAGTTGTTTCACACTTTTTTGTTAAGTATATAATTCCACATGTGTTAATTCATAGTTTTGATGCCGTCGGTGTGAATGTACAGTTTTCATAGTCATGAAAATACAGAAAAATCTTTAAATGAGAAGGTGTGTCCAAACTTTCTTTTGGTCTGTACTGTGTATATATATACAAACAGTTCTTTGTTAAGTACCACTCTCTTTTCTTTGTGTTCTCATTGTCTACACTGATATCACAATGAACAGATTTAGCTCAGCTAGATCTGCAGTTGCATTCATAACGTCACATTCAGATATATATATATATATATATATATATATATATATATACCAGCACTGTAAACTATGGTACATGTTATGATCAGGTGACCTTGGAGCAGCATGAAAACTTTCACTGGAGTAGGTGGTAACTATACTGACCGCAAACCCTGATCTTAACACCGCAACTAGAA
The DNA here is from genome assembly GCF_032444005.1 of Ranitomeya imitator. Lineage (NCBI taxonomy): Eukaryota > Metazoa > Chordata > Amphibia > Anura > Dendrobatidae > Ranitomeya > Ranitomeya imitator. Next base: position 426,614,743 of record NC_091286.1, on the reverse strand, counting down.
GTAGCCGTGGGGTGTGCCTAACAAAACCTAGACACCTCGACACAGCCGGAGGACTAAATACCCCTATAGATGGAAATAGGAATTTCTACCTTGCCTCAGAGCAGAACCCCAAAGGATAGGCAGCCCCCCAAAAATATTGACTGAGTAGTAGAGGAAAAGACACACGCAGGCAGGAAACAAGATTTAGCAAATGAGGCACACACTAGCTAAATAGGAAAGGATAGGACAGGATACTAAGCGGTCCATATTAAAAATCCTTCCAAAAATCTCCACAGCAGAAAATACAAAAACTCCACCATCTAACTAAAGATGTGGAGCGTACATCTGCAACTCCAGAGAATCCAACAAGACTGAGAAAACACTGACACAGTCTAAGCTGGACAAGAGAAAAACAAATGAATAGCACAGAATATAAGCACACTGCATGTGCGCCACAGAAACAAAAACCAGACACTTATCTTTGCTGAATTGGCAGCTGAGCAGGAGAAGCCAGAAAGTGATCCAACACTTCACAAGAAACATTGACAACTGGCAAGGGCTAATGAATCTTGCACACCTAAATATCCCAGTCAGAACTGGAATCAGCAGATACACCTGGCCAGGACTGCGACTCAGAGACAACTGCATTCCCACCTACAACCACTGGAGGGAACCCAAGAGCAGAATTCACAACAGGTACAATCAGAACACAGTAACAACACTGCCAACACTCTGTATCGCATGTCTACACAGGAAGTAAAGGCCCACATGAACATTCCGCTCTGTGGCCTGATCGTCTTTCTTGACCCTGGCTCTGGTCACTCGATCTCTCAGCATTGGTCACCTGGGCCTGGCTGCTCGGTCCACCACTCGGATAGGGTTATAAGGTCCTCCTCTCGGATTGGGTTATTCGGTCCTCCTCTCAGATCTAACCACTCAGTACTTCACTTGCAATGGTGGCTATAAACCAATTCTGCTACACTGCACGTCTGTCCTGTTACAGGTTTTGCACTGACTCCTCCCCTTCCTTGCCTTCCTAGGCTATTTATAATGAATAACTATGAGACAGCTGTCACCTGACATGGTGTCTTTTCCAATCTCCCTGAGAGAACATGCACTTCACTCTTGGGTTCCTACCACTGTAGTTCCTTTTGCTTTAACTTTCTCTATAGTCCCTGTTGAAAAGAAGGCGGTGTTAGCTTGCAGCTATTCTGCCAGGCATTAACTGCATGCCTCCTCTCTTTTGTTCAGAGTAACATAGTAACTATGGATTATCTTTGTTTTTCAAATGGTTTGAAGGAAATATATCAAACCATTTATGCAATTTATATCCACTGCAAGTGCTGTAAGTGCATATTGACCACTGTCACTTGAGAGACTCATGCTAATGGCAAGGATATGTACACAAAGAGTGTACAGCAGTACAAGCAGGTTATACAGCTATATACATGTGTTACAGAGGCTCAGTGGGGGATACCTGCATACCACATGTCTTAATCATTTATATATGCAAATTGTCTCTTCAGAGAGGAAGAGGACTTGAACTCTAGGGCCACCTATTGGAAATAGCAGTCCTAAAAGTAAATATGGACCTTTTAATGAGCCTTGTCACATGACTTAGGATAAAAGCCAAACCAGAATCATAATTTGCAGACACGGTGTTTGGGGGTGTTGCCCCTTGTCAGTGCACAGTGTGAGAACTGATTTGGCTAGGTGAGAGGCTTATGAATGTGATCTAAGGAGAAATGTTAACCCTTAGATTCATATTATAGCCTGAATCTACAGACTCGTCATTGAGCTGAGATTTAAATCTGTGCATGCGCTGCCTCTGGCAACCATTTTCCTGAAGCCCACTATTGGAAAATCTATGGGCAGAGCGGGGACTCCGCTCCTGCCTCACCACCAACATCTTATTGAAGCCCAATGCCAGCAGCCTCACACGGGACAAACCGTTTTCCTAGCCCAGGGCCAGTAGCATTGCCCCACCCCTGCCACCTTCCTGAAGCTGCAGCCCTGCTTCCTGTTACCCTTCTCCACCACCACCCCGCCAAGCTACATTAGGGCTTTAACCCCTTCCCAACCTGTGACACAGCATATGCGTCATGAAGGTCGGTGCCTGATCACTCCTTGCCCTCTGATCACCCCCTGCACTCCTTTATTACTTGCTGCTGCCGCCTCCATTTGCTCCTCTCCTACCCCCCCTGCGCCCAACAGCTCCATCCTCCCCTGTGATCACCCCCCCAGTGATCACCCCAATCACCCTCAGCCCCCTGGTCACCCCCTGCCCCCCTGATTACCTGCTGCCGGCTCCATCTACAGCTCGTCCTCTGCTCCGCTCCTACCTCTCGTGCCTGACAGCTCCATACTCCCCTGGTGATCACTCCCCCGCCCCCTGATCACCCCCTGCCCCCCCTGATCACCCCCTGAACTCCTTTATCACCTGCTGATGCCGGATCCATTTGCTCCTCTCCTGCCCCCACTGCACCTGACAGCTCCATCCTCCCCTGGTGATCACCCCCCCAGTGATCACCCCAATCTCCCCTGATCACCTCCTGCCCCCCTGAACACCGCCTGTCCCCTGATCACCCCCTGCTCTCTGATCACCCCCTGATCACCTGCTTCTGCCGGCTCCATCTGTAGCTGGTACTCTGCTCCTCTTCTGCCCCCCCCGCGCCTGACAGCCCCTCCTCCCCTGATGATCACCCTCTTCAGTAATCACCCCTAATCACCCCCTGCCCCCCCTGGTCAACCCCTGCCCCCCTGTCCCCCTGATCACCCCCCTGTCCCCCCTGATCACCCCCTGTCCCCCTGATCACCCCCTGCCCCCCTTTATTACCTGCTGCTGCCGCTCCATTTTCTCCATTCCTACCCCCCTGCACCTGTCAGCCTCTCCTCCCTTGGTGATCCCCCTCTCCAGTGATCACCCCTAATCACCCCCGGCACCCCTGGTCACCCCCTGCCCCCTGATCACCCCCTGATCACCCCCTGATTACCTGCTGCTGGCTCCATCTACAGCTCGTCCTCTGCTCCCCTCCTGCCCCCCCCCGTGCCTGACAGCTCCATCCTCCCCTAGTGATCAAGGCCCCGGCCCCCCTAATCACCCCCTGCCTCCCTGATCACCCCCTGCACTCCTTTATCACCTGCTGCTGGCTCCATTTGCTCTTCTCCCACCCACCTGCGCCTGACAGCTCCATCCTGTCACCACACCACACACACCAACCTGACGTACACTATACGACACCACACACCAACCTGACATACACTACACCACACAGACCAACCTGACGTCCACTACATTACATACCAACCTGACATACACTACATACTTTAAATATGCGACGTGTCCGCTAACGATTGGAGCTAATTTTCCATTCAAAAAGTCAAATGGTGCTCCTTCCCTTCCGAGCCTTGCCGTGCGCCCAAACAGTAGTTTACCCCCACATGTGAGGTATCGGTGTACTCAGGAGAAATTGCCCAACAAAGTTTAGCATCCATTTTATCCTGTTGCCCATGTAAAAATTTAAAAAATTGAGGCTAAAATAAAAAAATTTTGGAAAAAAAAAGTACTTTTTCATATTTACGGATCGATTTGTGAAGCACCTGGGTGCATGCTCACTATGCATCTAGATAAGTTACTTGGGGGTCTAGTTTCCAAAATGGGGTCACTTTTGGGGGAGCTCCAATGTTTAGGCACACAGGGGCTCTCCAAACGTGGCATGGTGTCCGCTAACAATTGGAGAATAATTTTTAAAATAAAAAAATTGTTGCTAAAAGATCTTTTTTGTGACTAGAAAGTTAAATGTTCATTTTTTCCTTCCATGTTGCTTCTGCTGTTGTGAAGCACCAGAAGGGTTAAAAAACTTCTTGAATGTAGTTTTGAGCACCTTTAGAGGTGCAGTTTTTAGAATGGTGTCACTTTTTGGTATTTCCAGCCATACAGACCTCTCAAACTGACTTCAAATGTGAGGTGGTCCCTAAAAAAATGGTTTTGTAAATTTTTTTGTAAAAATGATAAATTGCTGGTTAAATTTTAACCCTTATAACTTCCTAGCAATTAAAATGTTGTTTCCAAAATTGTGCTGATGTAAAGTAGACATGTGGGAAATGTGATTTATTAGCTATTTTGTGTCACGTAACTCTCTGGTTTAACAGAATAAAAATTCAAAATTTGAAAATTGTGAAATTTTCAAAATTTTCGCCAAATTTCTGATTTTTTCACAAATAAACGCATAAATTATCGACCTAAATTTACCACTAACATGAAGCCCAATATGTCACGAAAAAAATCTCAGAATCACTAGGATCCGTTGAAGCGTTCCTGAGTTATTACCTCATAAAGGGACACTGGTCAGAATTGCAAAAAACAGCCAGGTCATTAAAGGGACACTGTCACCTGAATTTGGAGGGAACAATCTTCAGCCATGGAGGCGGGGTTTTTGGGTTTTTGATTCACCCTTTCCTTACCCGCTGGCTGCATGCTGGCCACAATATTGGATTGAAGTTCATTCTCTGTCCTCCGTAGTACACGTCTGTACGCCCCCCGGAAGAAGGCTAAACGCCTATTTGTGATTATATTTTCTGCTAGGCGCTTGCAGTTTTACTTTACTTAGCACTACAACACTTTATAAGTCCCCAGGAGTGCCGTATATAGATGGTTTCCTTACAGGAAATATTCACAGTGATTGTGCTACACCTTATAGGTCTCCAGCAGTGTCTGATACAATTGGTTTCTTTATAGATAACATTCACTGTGCTTGTAGCACCATGACATTGTTCAGGCTCTCAGAGTGTCTTATATAGGTTGCCCCTTAATAGAATATTTTTTAGCACCTTTGCACTTCAGCACTTTTTCTGAGGTTTTTTTTTACACCTTGTGTTTAACATAGATTTTGAAACATTGCACATATTATTGCCCTTTAGTGGAATTTTTATTGATATATAATTTTTTCCTTTCTTTTTATGTATTTATTTATCTATTTTGGGCACCTTAATAGACTCTTCTGGCCGTATTTATTCCTAATAGGACATACAGTGGGGCAAAAAAGTATTTAGTCAGTCAGCAATAGTGCAAGTTCCACCACTTAAAAAGATGAGAGGCGTCTGTAATTTACATCATAGGTAGACCTCAACTATGGGAGACAAACTGAGAAAAAAAAATCCAGAAAATCACATTGTCTGTTTTTTTAACATTTTATTTGCATATTATGGTGGAAAATAAGTATTTGGTCAGAAACAAAATTTCATCTCAATACTTTGTAATATATCCTTTGTTGGCAATGACAGAGGTCAAACGTTTTCTGTAAGTCTTCACAAGGTTGCCACACACTGTTGTTGGTATGTTGGCCCATTCCTCCATGCAGATCTCCTCTAGAGCAGTGATGTTTTTGGCTTTTCGCTTGGCAACACGGACTTTCAACTCCCTCCAAAGGTTTTCTATAGGGTTGAGATCTGGAGACTGGCTAGGCCACTCCAGGACCTTGAAATGCTTCTTACGAAGCCACTCCTTCGTTGCCCTGGCAGTGTGCTTTGGATCATTGTCATGTTGAAAGACCCAGCCACGTTTCATGTTCAATGCCCTTGCTGATGGAAGGAGGTTTGCACTCAAAATCTCACGATACATGGCCCCATTCATTCTTTCATGTACCCGGATCAGTCGTCCTGGCCCCTTTGCAGAGAAACAGCCCCAAAGCATGATGTTTCCACCACCATGCTTTACAGTAGGTATGGTGTTTGATGGATGCAACTCAGTATTCTTTTTCCTCCAAACACGACAAGTTGTGTTTCTACCAAACAGGTCCAGTTTGGTTTCATCAGACCATAGGACATTCTCCCAAAACTCCTCTGGATCATCCAAATGCTCTCTAGCAAACTTCAGACGGGCCCGGACATGTACTGGCTTAAGCAGTGGGACACGTCTGGCACTGCAGGATCTGAGTCCATGGTGGCGTAGTGTGTTACTTATGGTAGGCCTGGTTACATTGGTCCCAGCTCTCTGTAGTTCATTCACTAGGTCCCCCCGCGTGGTTCTGGGATTTTTGCTCACCGTTCTTGTGATCATTCTGACCCCGTGGGGTGGGATTTTCGTGGAGCCCCAGATCGAGGGAGATTATCAGTGGTCTTGTATGTCTTCCATTTTCTAATTATTGCTCCCACTGTTGATTTCTTCACTCCAAGCTGGTTGGCTATTGCAGATTCAGTCTTCCCAGCCTGGTGCAGGGCTACAATTTTGTTTCTGGTGTCCTTTGACAGCTCTTTGGTCTTCACCATAGTGGAGTTTGGAGTCAGACTGTTTGAGGGTGTGCACAGGTGTCTTTTTATACTGATAACAAGTTTAAACAGGTGCCATTACTACAGGTAATGAGTGCAGGAAAGAGGAGACTCTTAAAGAAGAAGTTACAGGTCTGTGAGAGCCAGAAATCTTGATTGTTTGTTTCTGACCAAATACTTATTTTCCACCATAATATGCAAATAAAATGTTAAAAAAACAGACAATGTGATTTTCTGGATTTTTTTTTCTCAGTTTGTCTCCCATAGTTGAGGTCTACCTATGATGTAAATTACAGACGCCTCTCATCTTTTTAAGTGGTGGAACTTGCACTATTGCTGACTGACTAAATACTTTTTTGCCCCACTGTATATGTATTATATTTGTTCAGCACTAGTGCACTTTGATTTGTATACATTGTATGGTAAAAATATTATATGTGCTGCTGCACATATTGGTTGTATGTTCTTATACCTATATATTAATTATTGTATGTGCTTCCATCAGCTGTGATACTGATTATTTTATATATATTTTAACTTTATCAATTCTTCAATAAAATATTTAATTTTATATTGTCTTTTTGCACAAATTTCTTGGGAGGATTTGTTTTGTCAACAGTGCTAGACAGAATATATTTTACATACAATTGGTTACTTATCTGATTGATTTGATATTAATGAGTCTTTTGTTTTGATTGAGAACATAGTTGTTGATCAATAATAAAAATAATCCTCTAAAATACAACTTGCCTTATAATTCTGCACGCAGTGTAAGAAAAAAAGAGTGGGTTTCTCTGGAATAAATCATCAGATTATAGATATCAAGGTATCATTTAATTCAGCTTCCTACATGCCTCTTTAAACTGCTTAGGAGGCTTGATCCCAATGACAGATTCCCGTCAAGTCACTTTTCTTTTTTTGTGTTGTGATATTTGTTGCTATTTTATACATCAAATTCTTCAAAATGGCACACAGTTCTGAATTATTTTGCAGCCAAAAATGGTTTTTATTTTTGTGTTTAACCTGTTTTGTAACTTTCTAGCTCAAAAATTAGCATTTTTCCAAAATGAAGAAAAAACTTGTGTCAAAATAGCTAAAGTAGATAAAATTACTCTTGATTGGAGTGAACAAAATTTGCACCCACACACTGCAAGTTCCCAGGCCAAGGATTGGATGTTCCCAAGTCTGTTGCTTTCTTTAAAAAAAAAAAAAAGTCATTTGCAACCTGTGCCGTACTAAGATCAACAGACATGTCATCAAAGCACCCGACTATGTGGGCCGAATGCCTGGGTCCCCAATCAGTGTCTGTGGGTGACACCACTGCCTCCTCCCCTGTACAACATGCTTTCAATGGAGGCACAAATGCCTTCCACCCTGCACCTGTCATTGCCCATTTGCAACTACCAACAGCAAACACAGCATTGTCCCTACACCAGGACTTGGAACGCAAACACAATCACCCAGCCACCCACCCAACAATTTTATCAGAATGTGTATTTATGTCTAATGCAAGGTGTTCCTCTTCCTTCGAATTTTTGACAATTATTGCAATGTCCGCATAGGTTTGTGAGGCTTTGTGAGCTTCAGAGTCCATGCTTCTTAAATTAAACAGGATGTGTCTGACCATTGCATACATACCACATGCCCAGATAAGGTAGTAAAATGGTAAAATTACATTTACCTGTGACTACTGGTGGGTGTAGTTTTACTTTCCCCTCTACTATGTCATCTACTGTAGTCAAATATGATCGGAAAATAAGGTGAGAGATTGCCTGGCTGTTTTGGGGTAGAGTTAGCGTTTTTTCTTTCCCTTTTTAATTTTGCCTTATATGCAAGTCATTATACAGGAAAGAACTAGAGATGGGCGAATCTGAGCAGTAAAGTTCGGCGTCTGTACCGAACACCTACTGTTCGCGCATGGACGCTGAACACGGACTTCACCAGGAAGTCCGTGTCACTGTTCAGATTTGGCCTCACGAACCCCAGGTGTTTGTTGCACTGTCATGTTCATGACAGAGCAGCATACGCGGCTTCTGATCGGTGGTAAAATCATCACCGCGGGTTAGACAGCCACAGTTCCAACGTTGTCACAAGACAGCGTGAAGGCACAGTAATGATCAGAGGCATGAAGTTTACCCTCCGGTCATTGATGTTAGCTGATGAGACTACTGCTCCCATCTGCCAACGCCTGCTGCTGATAATAACTGTGAGAGCAGGAGTGGCTGGTGGAAGCATTAATCAGCCAGCTCCTGCGCTGTAAATATATCATTTAAAAAAAGTTCCCATGTATTTTTGATAACCAGCCAGGCAAAACACACAGGCTGCAACCCTCAGCTGTCAGCATTAGCAAGGCTGGTTATCAAGAATAGAGGGATCCCCATGCAATTTTTTTAAATTATTTAAATAAATAATTTTAAAAAATGGTGTGCCCCCACCCCCACCCCCACCCCCCCATTTTGGACAAGCAGTCAAGCACTCCTGTGAATTTGAACTGTGGTGAGCTCACCTGTGCACCATGAGACTTTCTCATAGTGCTAGCAGGGATCTCACCAAGGTCACCGAAGTTCAGCCCGGCTGGGAACACAGGCTCAGTGACCATCAGTATCCTTGATGATGTCACCGCTAGTCACTGAGTCTGTGCTCGCAGCAGCTCATTCACCAGTGGTTCTCAGCCTGGACTTTCGTATCTTGGCACCGTCCCGGTTGAAAACTGTTTATGCCCCAGACATGGATTATGGCGTGGGACAGAATGATGGACAGGTGAGGGATATTGTTTTGTTTTTTTTTAATTTTGATTTTATTACAGAAGACGAGGGCTTTGGTGGAATTAGGTGTTAGGTGAGTATGAGCGCTGGACCCGTAGAAGTGCTGGTTGGAGCGTGAAACGGCCGTCGTCCTTCTCTGCTCACCTCTTCCGTCATTTCACTCCCCCATGCCGTGAAGATGTTTTATTGTATGCTTCATTAAAGACAAGCCCTCATCACAGGATCGGTGAGTGTCGCTGCGTTTTTTGTTCTATGATTGCAATATATATATATTTATATTTAATACAGAGCTAGATAGCAGAAAAGCCTGTAATTCAATTTCCGGCTTTTGCTATCTCCTTATCAAACTCGACAGGATATGAGACATGGTTTACATACAGTAAACCATTTCATTTCCCTTATATTTTTACATATTCCTCACTAATAATGTAAGAAGTGTCTGTGTTTGGGAGCTCTAGGTGTCCACAGTGTGGCACCCCCATACATCTCCTCCCTCATTTCGGTGTATCGGCCTAGCCAACCGCTGCGCTCTGCAAATGACTTTCGGCTAACCTCTGCACTAATCCGTACATCCCACTCCCAACTCCAAGACTTCTCCCGCACTGCGCCAATCCTCTGCAATGCTCTACCCCAAGATATTAGGACCATCCACAACTTGCATAGTTTTAGGCACTCGCTCAAAACACATTTGCTCAGAGCGGCCTACCATGTTAACTAATCAAAGTCATTTCATGTTTGTGTGTGTAGCCCATTCACTATCTCCATCTACCCCCCCCCACCCCCTGAAGATGACTGGACCATCATTGTAAATACATCATTGTAAATTCACACCTGTACTTTGTATCTCCCCACTTCATTGTAGATTGTAAGCTCTCATGAGCAGGGTCATCTTATTTTGACTGAGGGCAGATATTATTAGCCTAGAGAGGGACCATGGATATAGGACCCTCCCCCCTGGCTAAAAATATCTGCTCCCAGCCATCCCAGAAAAGACACATCTGTAAGATGCGCCTATTCTGGCACTTAGCCACTCCCTTCGCACTCCCGAGTAGCGGTGGGATTTGGGGTAATAAAATAAAGTCACCTTGCTAATGTAAGGTGACATTAAACCTGGTTAATAATGGAGAGTTGTCAATAAGACACCTATCCATTATTGATCCAATATTAATAAAGGGTTAAAAATATACACACATTAGGAAAAAAGTATTTTAATGAAATAAATACAATGGTGTTGTAATAGCTTTATTATACGCTCAATGAAAATGATGACCCTTGTCTTCTGAAGAAAAGTTAAAATAAAAGAACAACAATATCCCATACCTGTCCGCCGAACAGTCATGTCCCATGATGTAAATCCATCTGAAGGGGTTAAATAATTTTACAACCAGGAGCCTGCTAAATCAGCTGCCCCTGGCTGTAAAAACTGGGGAATGAATGGAATACAGGGGAACATAGCTACCTAGACTTGCGGTGCTGCTCCTCCTGCTGGCATAACCTCATATGAACTCTAGCGTGGGAAAATATTCTGAAAAATTATCACGCTAGAGTTCATATGAGGTTATTACAGCAGGGGGTGCAGCACCGCAAGTCTAGGTAGCTACGTTCCCCTTCATTCCATTCATTCACCAGTTTTTACAGCCAGGGGCAGCTGCATTAGCAAGCTCCTGGTTGTAAAATTATTATTGTTAAAATTATAGTTTTAAAGATGCATAAAATTGCCTGGATTGGATAACATGGGATTGTTATCTATTGTGTAAAACCAGCTAGTATATTACAGATTAAAAGTTTCTAAAATCAATGATAATTAAAAAAAATTTTCAAACTGCAGACAGATTGGCTGGTTCTGATTCTGAAAGTTTTCCCTAAGATTCAATCAGTTTAAATGGTCATTGTCATGACTTAATTTACATAAATCAACAATACAAGATATGATAAGTAACTTTCTAATCCTCTCCCCTCTGTACCAGTCTGTCACTGTAAACCTGCTTACTGTAATCGATATCTATAACCCTGTATGTAACCCCTTTCTCATGTACAGCACCATGGAATTAATGGTGCTATATAAATTAATAATAATAATAAATCATTTATAAAGTCATGGACAAAAGTGTTGGCACCCTTGAAATTGTTCCAGAAAATGAAGTTTATCTCACAGAAAATTATTGCAATGACATGTTTTGTTAAACGCATTTACCATATATACTTGAGTAGAAGCCGAGATTTTCAGCCCATTTTTTTTAGGCTGAAAGTGCCCCTCTCAGCTTATAGTAACATAGTTATTAATTATTGAAGGAAGACTTTAGTCCATCTAGTTCAACCGATAGCCTAACCTAACATGCCCTAACATGTTGATTCATGTTTATACTTGAGTCATTGTCCCAAGGGGGTCGGCGGGGAGGGGGAATGGCAGCTGTGACATACTCACCCGCTCCTGGCATTGTCCCTGCATCTCCGATGGTCTCCGGGCGCTGACAGCTTCTTCCAGTGTTGAGCGGTCACATGGTACCGCTCATTACAGTAATGAATACAGATGCGCCTCCACTCCCATAGGGGTGGAGCTGCATACTCATTACTGTAATGAGTGGTACTGGTGGACCGACCAATGCTGGAAGAAGCTGCCGGCGCTGGAGAAGACCAACAGGGAAGCTGCCAGGGACCACGCCGGGAGCAGGTGAGTATAATGGGGAGGGTGAGCAGCATTGCGCAATATTCACCTGTAGGCTTGAGCGAAACGGATTGGACAAATTCAAAAGTCGCCGACTTTTGGCAAAGTCGCCGACTTTTGGCAAAGTTGGGTTTCATGAAACCCGGCCCGATCCTAGTGTGGGATCGGCCATGCAGTCAGTGAACTTCGTTCCAAAGTCGCTTTTTGTATGACACGTTTGGCACCATTTTTTCAGCCAATGAAGGAGCATGGGCAGAGTGATGACATAGGTCTTGGGGGCGTGCACGCCTATCGCCATCTTCTCGCTTGTGCGCTGTAGCGATTTGCAATGTGTAACACCAGCTTTTCTGGAGAGATAGAGATAGAGAGATAGAGAGAGAGAGAGATATTTCCCATTGACTTTGCATTGGGTTTCGTGTTTTGGTCGATCCCCGACTTTTTGTGATAATCGGCCGATTTCACTCGACTCGATAGTCGGGTTTTGCAAAACCCGACTCGACCCTAAAAAAATAAAAGTCGCTCAACCCAATTCACCTGTCCTCGTTCCACCACCAGGCGCTGCTCCGTCTTCCACATCCTCTGCCTGAACATCAGTGCAGAGGACGCAGAACACGGAGCAGCGCCCGGCGGTGGAACGGGGACAGGTGAATATTGCAAGTGCCGGGGGCCTGAGCGACGAGAGGTATGTCATTTTTTTTTTTTTTTTTAAATCGCAGCAACAGCATATGGGGCAAATATCTCTATGGACCATCTTATGGGGCCATAATCAACATTTGTGCAGCATTATATGGGGCAAATATCTCTATGGAGCATCTTATGGGGCCATAATCAACATTTGTGCAGCATTATATGGAGCAAATATTTCTATGGACCATCTTATGGGGCCATAATCAACATTGTGCAGCATTATATGGAGCAAATATCTCTATGGAGCATCTTATGGGGCCATAATCAACATTGTGCAGCATTATATGGAGCAAATATCTCTATGGAGCATCTTGCGGGGCCCTTATTGACCTTTGTGCAGCATTATTTGGGGCATATTTTAATATGGAGCATCTTATGGGGCCATCATAAACTTTATGGAGCATCATATGGGACGTATTTTGTATGGAGCATCTTATGGGGCCCATCATGAACTGTATGGATAATTATATGGGGCTCCTGATTCAATATGGATATTCAAAAACTCAACCTACTGATGTCTCAATTAATTTTACTTTTATTGGTATCTATTTTTATTTTGAAATTTACCAGTAGCTGCTGCATTTTCCACCCTAGGCTTATACTCGAGTCATTAAGTTTTCCCAGTTTTTTTGTGGCAAAGTTACGGGTCTTGGCTTATACTCGAGTATATACGGTATTTCCTTTGTGTGTATTGGAACAACACAAAAAAGAAAGAAGACAAATTGGGCATTAATATTTGGTTGCATTCCCTTTGGAAAAAATAACTGAAATCTATCACTTCCTATAACCATCAACAAGTTTCTTACAACTCTTAACTGGAATTTTGGACCACTCTTCTATTGCAAAATGATCCAGGTCACTTATATTTGAAGGCTGCATTCTCCCAACAGCAATTTTAGGATTTCGCCATAGTTGTTCAATGGAATTTAGATCCGGACTCATTGCTGGCCACTTCATAACTCTCAAGCGCTTTGTTTCTATTTATTTTTGCATGCTTATTAAAGCATGTTTGAGTTAATTGTCCTGCTGGGAGACTCATGACCTAAGACGTAAACCCAGCTTTCTGACACTTGGCACCACAATGTGACCCAAAATCCATTGGTAATCTTCAGATTTCATGATGCCTTGCCCACAGTCAAGGCACCTATTATCAGAGACAGGAAAACAACCTCAAAATACTTAGTACTTACAATGAAACATGGTGGAGATGTGGTGACAGGGATACAATTTGCCAAAGAACACAACTGACCTAAAGAGAAATAGAGAAACATTTTGTGGACTGATGAAAGTAAAATTGTCCTTTTTGGGTCCAAAAGCCACAGACATTTCCTCAGATGGCCCCCAAGATCTGCATTCAAACCACAGTACACTCTGAAGAAAGTGAAGCATGGTGGCGCAAGTATCTTGATATGGGCATGTTTCGCTTACTATGGTGTCAGACCAATTTACCGCATACCAGGGATCATGGATTGCATATATTAACATAACTGAAGAGTTCATGGTACCTTACACTGAAGAGGATATGCGCTTGAAATGGATGTTTCAACAACATAACCCTAACCACACCAGTAAGTGAGCAAAATTGATTCCAAAGACTTGCTATACCCTGTGATAATCAGGCAGGACTTCAACGTGTTTTGGGACTTGTGAGGAAAGGCAGTGATACTAAGTGACTCAGATAAGAGCCAGCTCAACCCTGATGAACTCTAGGCCAAAGAGGAAAAAATAGATGGCACACAGGTCCCTGGACCCGTTGAAGTGTCTGATCAATGCAAATCGGCCATCGTCGCCAGCTGCACCTGCTCCCCTGCATCCATGCACCACTTGCATTGAATAAAGAAAGGATTGTTTTACTGCATCAGGGCATGCCACCTATTGTTTCCTCTTTGGCCTGGACTTTGTACGACGCTGATCATTTCAGGTGTTGCACCCAGGATTTTGCAAGCTGTACACTGCTGGTCCGCCAAGTAAGCTTGAAAAAGTATAAGTTGTTTTGGTGCTGGTTTTCCTTATCAACCCTGATGAATCCCCAATGCAGTCGGAGGTGGATGAGTTCCCTGTGTGTGTCTTGGATAGTGAGGAGGATGAGACTGTGACCAGTGAAGCCAAAGTTCCTGAACTGGGGCTTTCTGGGGAAAATTTTGGGACTGCTCAAATGCAAGATGTTACCTCTAAAAGGGGATTTGAAAATGTGTCTGTGATCGATGACGTTGCTCACGAGCTGGAGGCTGACAGCAGGTTCCCACACTTTGCTAGCATCAGTTGAACATCCCTTTGGCGGATATTAGCTACTCACAAATAGCACCCTAACAAAATCCAGCTGCTGCAGCATCTCAACGAGGATGACCCAGATTGGCGCACTGAATTTGCAGAATGGGCAAAACAAAAATTGAAACAGGACCATCAGTTTACACAGAACATTATGTTCAGTGATGAGGCAAACTTTTTTTGGGTGGGCCATTTATATGGATACACCTAAATAACATGGGAATGGTAACAGTTTTCTTGCGTAGGGTGTCTTGCATTAAAATCTGCTGCAATAACCTGGGTACTGCATTACCCTGACATCAACACAATTTCTATTCGCTCCTCACATGTTAACCTCTGCAACATTGCAATGGCTGTAAACAAAGAGAAACTTGTAAATAACTCATGAAAGACTAAAGTTACGTTAAATCCAAGCACACCATTGTTTTTATTGTGTAGTTCTCAATAAGTTTGATGTGTCACATGACCCTCTTCCAGTTGGAAAAAAAAAGTTTGATCCAAAAAGGCTGACTTCAAAATGGCCGCCACGGTCACCATGCATCTTGAAAAATTTTCCCCCTCCCATATACTAATGTGCCACAAACAGGAAGTTGATATCACCAACTATTCCAATTTTACCATATACATGGCCCACCCTGTATTATATACATACTGCTCCAAAAAATAAAGGGAACACTAAAATCCCACATCCTAAAAATCACTGAATTAAATATTCTAGTTGTAAATCTTTATTCATTACATAGTGGAATGTGTTGAGAACAATAAAACCTAAAAATTATTAATGAAAATCAAAACTAATATCCCACTGAGGTCTGGAGTTGGAATGATGCTCAAAATCAAAGTGGAAAATAAAGTTACAGGCTGATCCAACTTCAGTGGAAATGCTTCAAGACAAGGAAATGATGCTCACTAGTGTGTGTGGCCTCCACGTGCCTGTATGACCTCCCTACAATGCCTGGGCATGCTCCTGATGAGGCAGCAGATGATCTCCTGAGGGATCTCCTCCCAGACCTGGACTAAAGCATCCGCCTACTCGTGGACAGTCTGTGGTGCAACGTGACGTTGGTGGATGGTGCGAGACAAGGTGTTCCAGATGTGTTCAATTGGATTCAGGTCTGGGGAACGGGCGGGCCAGACCATAGCTTCAATGCCTTCATTTTGCAGGAAGTGCTGACACACTCCAGCCACATGAGGTCTGGAATTGTCCTGCATTAGGAGGAACCCAGGGCCAACCAAACCAGCATATGGTCTCACAAGGGGTCTAAGGATCTCATCTCGATAACGAATGGCAGTCAGGCTACCTCTGGCGAGCACAAGGAGGGCTTTGCGGCCCTCCAAAGAAATGCCACCGCACACCATTACTGACCCACTGCCAAACCGGTCATTCTGAAGGATGTTGCAGGCAGCAGATCACTCTCCACGGCATCTCCAGATTCTGTCACATCTGTCAGTGTGAACCTGCTTTCGTCTGTGAAGAGCACCAGTGGCAAATTTGCCATCCTGGTGTTCTGTGGCAAATGCCATGAGTCCTGAATGGAGTGGGCTGTGAGCACAACCCCCATCTGTTGACATTGGGCACTCAGACTATCCTCATGGAGTCTGTTTCTGTTTGTGCAGACACATGCACATTTGTGGCCTGCTGGAGGTCATTTTGCAAGGTTCTGGCAGTGTTCCTCCTTGCACAAAGGTTGAGGTAGCGGTCCTGCTGCTGGGTTGTTGCCCTCCTACGGCCCCCCCACATCTCCTGGTGTACTGGCCTGCCTCTTGGTTGTGCCTCCAGACACTACGCTAACAGACACAGCAAACCTTCCTGCCACAGCTCACACTGATTTGACATCCTGCATGAGCTGTACTACCTGAGCCACTTGTGTGGGTTGTAGAGTCAGTCTCATGCTACTACGAGTGTGAAAGCACAACCAACATTCAAAAGTGACCAAAACATCAGCCAGAAAGCATTGGTACTGAGATGTGGTCTGTGGTCCCCACCTGCAGAACCACTCCTTTATTGAGTGTGTCTTGATAATTGCCAATAATTTCCATCTGTTGTCTAGAAACAGAAGTTTGATTTTCTTGGAGTTCTACTCTGTTGTTTAAGTGTTCCCTTTAGCTTTTTTGAGCAGTGTATATTATATCTATCTATAATATATATATATATATATATATACTAGCTGAAGAGCCCGGCGTTGCCTGGGCATAGTAAATATCTGTGGTTAGTTATAGCACCTCACTTCTCTCATTTTCCCAATCACATCTTTCATTTTCCCCGTCACATCTCTCATTTTCTCCCTCACTCCTCTCATTCCCCCCTAACACTTGTCATTTCGACCTCACATCTGTCATTTTCCGATCACTCCACTATTTTCCCTCACTCCTCTCATTTTGCACTCACACCTTTTCATTTTCACCTCAGTATATACTGTACATGTTTGTCATCTCCCTTATATATAGTATACACCTGTATGTCATCTCCTGTATATAGTATATACCTGTTTGTCACCTCCCCTGTATATAGTATATACCTGTATGTCATCTCCTCCTATATATAGTATATACCTGTATATCTTCTCCTTCTATATATAGTATATACCTGTATGTCATCTCCTCCTGTATATAGTATATATCTGTGTGTCATCTCCTCCTGTATATACCTGTATGTCATCTTCTATATAGCATATACCTGTATGTCATCTCCTGTATATAGTATATACCTGTAGGTCATCTGCTCCTGTATATAGTATATACCTGTGTGTCATCTCCTCATGTATATAGTATATACCTATAGGTCATCTGCTCCTGTTTATAGTATGTACCTGTGTGTCATCTCCTCCTGTATATAGTATATACCTGTATGTCATCGCCCCTGTATCTAGTATATACCTGTATGTCATCTCCTCCTGTATATAGTATATATCTGTGTGTCATTTCCTCCTGTATATGGTATATATCTGTGTGTCATCTCCTCCTGTATTAGACCGCATTCACACGTTATTTGGTCAGTATTTTTACCTCAGTATTTGTAAGCTAAATTGGCAGCCTGATAAATCCCCAGCCAACAGGAAGCCCTCCCCCTGGCAGTATATATTAGCTCACACATACACATAATAGACAGGTCATGTGACTGACAGCTGCCGTATTTCCTATATGGTACATTTGTTGCTCTTGTAATTTGTCTGCTTATTAATCAGATTTTTATTTTTGAAGGATAATACCAGACTTGTGTGTGTTTTAGGGCGAGTTTCGTTTGTCAAGTTGTGTGTTGAGTTGCGTGTGGCGACATGCATGTAGTGACTTTGGGAGATGAGTTTTGTGTGGCAACATGCGTGTAGCAACTTTTTGTGTGTCGAGGCAAGTTGTGTGCAGCAAGTTTTGCGCATGGCGAGTTTTGCGCGTGGTGAGTTTTATGTGTAGTACCTTTTGAGTATGTGCAAGTTTTGTGTGAGGCAACTTTTGCATGTGTTGCAACTTTTGTGCATGTGGCAATTTTTCCGCGTGTGCAAGTTTTGCGTGTGGCAAGTTTTCCATGAGGCGAGTTTTGCGTGAGCCTAGTTTTTGCATGTGGCGAGTTTCACGCGTGGCGAGTTTTGAGCGGCGACTTTTGTGTTTCGACTTTTATGTGGCGAGGTTGGTGTATGTCTGGTGAAATGTGTGCTGAGGGTAATATGTGTTCAAGCACATTTTGTGTGTGTGTTCATATCCCCGTGTGTGGTGAGTATCCCATGTCAGGGCCCCACCTTAGCAACTGTACGGTATATACTCTTTGGCGCCATCGCTCTCATTCTTTAAGTCCCCCTTGTTCACATCTGGCAGCTGTCAATTTGCCTCCAACACTTTTCCTTTCACTTTTCCCCATTATGTAGATAGGGGCAAAATTGTTTGGTGAATTGGAAAGCGCGGGGTTAAAATTTCACCTCACAACATAGCCTATGACGCTCTCAGGGTCCAGACGTGTGACTGTGCAAAATTTTGTGGCTGTAGCTGCGACGGTGCAGATGCCAATCCCGGACATACACACACACACATTCAGCTATATAATTATATATATATATATATATATATATATATATATATATATATATATATATATATATATATATATATGAGAGAGAGAGAGAGAGAGAGAGAGAGAGAGAGAAAGAAATATGACGTTTTCACTTATGAGCCACCTCTTCTCTTCCCCCATTCTCAACACATCTTTTGCACCTAAAACATTTAAAATAGAATTACCGGTATGTCAGAACAAGACTAACTGGCATCTTACTGTGACTTCAGATTCCGACTGATTATTAAAGACTATGGAGAAAAATAGAGAGGAGGGAGGAACAGAGTATGAAGCAAAATAAAAGACTTACTGTATACACACAGACCTGTGATGCTGCTTTTTAATAGGTGTTGTACCTCAACCAGAGCTGAATTCAAAGCAACACTTCTCAGTACTGCTGTTTGTAATGATGTCCTGAGCTTCTGAAAGCATGCTACTGGAGCGCCTCATAGGGCTATGGGTTATTCAAACATGGCAGTTCTTAAAGGGGAAGGTCACGGCAGCGGTGACTCGGTCCATGGCCCTGGGTGTCCATGTGAAATGATGAAATAAAGGGGGAAAATAAAGTTTATAATGGATTTGGGAAATTGATCGTGACACCGCCCATGGTGTTCTGCTATAATAGCCGACGCTGCAGTCAGATCCTCTGAAGCGATGGTGGTGCAGCAAATATGGCACAGCTCTCCACAGGCAGAACTAGCCCCAGGGCAGTTTTAGGGTTAAATGTTAAGATGGTGGCTATGATGATGCCGGGCAGGTGACACAGGAATAACTCAAAAGGACACAGCAAGGTGCAGCTTCCACTTTTACTTACAGTTCTCCAGTCCACAAATGGCAGCTGGATGTGGTGTTCTCAGAGTCAGTGGTCCAGCAAATTCTCAAGTAAATTGAGGTGCACCTTTCCAGGACTCCTTTCTTATGCCTTTCTCTGGCCAGCTCATTCACATCTCAATGCTGGCTTCCACTTCTCCTGCCCAGCTTCTCACCCAGTGTCCCAAGCCAGCAGACACAAACCTGGTGGAGTGACATCCTCTTAGTCCCCTGGATTCTCTCCAGCTGCCTTTTTGGTGAGTTATGGGTGAATGTCAACAGACGTTACAGCCTCCGGTTTCTTAGTTGATTCTTGAAGGTTTCCACTAAATTGGGGCCGGTCCTCTGACTGCGACCTGGTCCCTCCGACTGACAAGGGGGGGTCAGTCTGGATGTGAGCCCCATGGGTGGCTTCTGTACTTCCAGTGCCCCTAGGATCCCTTCTGTCCTACATGGGAGCTTCCTTCTGTCTCTCCCTCACACTTCTCTTCTCAGCTTCGTTCTTCACTAGTGATGAGCGAGTGTACTCATTGCTCGGGTGACCTCTGAGTATTTATGACTGCTCGAAGATCTAGTTTTCATCGTGGCAGTTGAATGATTTACAGCTACTAGCCAGGCTAAGTACATGTGGGGGTTGCCTGGTTGCTAGGGAATCCCCACATGTAATCAAGCAGGCTGGTAGCTGTAAATCATTCAACTGCCAATGAAAACAAAATCTCCGAGCAGTCATAAATAATCGGAGGTCACCCAAGCATGCTCGGGAAAACCCGAGCAACAAATACACTCGCTCATCACTATTCTTCATGCCTCTCCCTTTGGTCTCAGGACCAACTGTTCTAACACATACTGTCCTCCTGCCTTCTAAGCTTCTCCCCCTTTTCCTACCTACTCCACCCACTCCTGCCACCCATTCCTATCGAGCCTGTGATGAGGCCTTCCTCCCTAAGGGTACGCCCAGGTGCCCCAATTGAAATGGTGTGTGTTGGATGTGAGTCCTGGATGAGGTGCAGCACCTCTGTGGTGACTGCACCCTCAGGGGCCCCACACTACACCAAAGGAGAACTGTAAAAACATCATACAAGATATTCACTAATTCAGACAACTGAAAATTAGAGACATATAATGAAAGTTTCATCAGTTTATCCCTTTGCAGTTTACAATTTATTGTAAGGAATTATCCCCATGTACACATATGAGCGCTTACTCTAAAAAAAAAAAAAAGCTCCCGAAATGACAGGTATGCTTTACTTAACTCAAAAGTATTTACCAGTTTTAGAAATAGTCTCTGAAGACAATAAATACACAAGAAAACTTTCTTTTTGCTTTATTTAGAAATAAATCAAACCAATTTAGATAACTGAATCTTCAATTATATAAAATATTTACATACAAAATATCAATTTTTAAAGCTTGGAAACAATATGACTTTTTTTCCATTTTATGTTTTTTTGTAGTAAATGACATCAAAATCCAGTGCTATACACATTGAACATGAATGATTTATCAGAGTCTTCACCCATTACTTCACACAGTAAGCTGACATTGAGGAAGCAAGCCTAGGAAATTACAATGAGAAAAAGCAAGACTTCCCTTTTGAATTGTGAATCACTTATTTTGTGCTGTTCGTTTCAATATAGTTGAAATATAGGACTCTAAAGGTGAATATATACAAATGTTTAGGGAAAAAAAACTGAAAATGGCAGTTTAAGACTAGAAGCCCTTATATTAATAAAATAAATCTTATTTGGAAGTCCTGTTATCCCAAAAATACAAAAACGTAAAAAAAAAAAGGTATGAAAACAAATATACAAAATGTTTATAATATCAGTGCTATAATAGGCGGTAGCACAATGATATCTGCCAATTTACAGTAAAGCTGCCATCTTTTTGGCCTTACATTATGTAGTTTATGAGTAAAGAGGTCAAATATTCTTACACAGTATAGGCCCATAAAAATGACAGTGAATGAAAAAAATTAAGTGCCTGACCAGATATAATCATTAGCGGGATATACAAAATCTCATGTATACAGCAGATTGCCTCAGGTCCCTTTCCCAAGAAGCAGCTTATTTTGCCAGAAAAAAAAAGCCACATGGCGGCCATTTAGGCACAGATGTAACAAGAACCATCCTATCCATAGTGCTACTCCATGCTACAGTGTGTCTATGCTATTTATGTGTGGCCAGGAGTTCACCTAATTTTAGAACAGCCAAGCCATGAAAAAGGGTGGAGCCGTACGGTGAACGCAACAGCGTAGCGATGGGGATGGAAAGGTTCTTGTTTTATCTGTATATATTAACAATTCCTATACAAGGAAGACCCAAGCCATCAAGATGGGCAGCTGCTTCAGAGCTGCATTTTGTTCTGGCTGATAGTGGAGTGTTCCGAGTAGACGACCCTCCTCTATATCGTACATATGCCCTCAATGGGCATGTAAACTGAGGTTGCCTGTATAAGACAATCCAGAATAGAAATCCTATAAACATCATAGTTTATTGTCACAATGGAAAGAAAAATACTTTTTGTCTTACAAATAACCATATTATATCTATACAATGTAGCCTGGAGTGACCTCTTGACATTATGATATAATTGACAACTGTACAGCCCATTACCTACCCAATTTAATTTAGAAGCAGGGACTACATCAACAACTCCCCAACCACCAATTAATAGATGCTAAAAATTTAACTTTTTTTTAAATTGAGAAGTCACATTACATAAGGTGGAGAGTTGGTGTAAATCTACTAGCACAACCTAGTTGATCACCCTTAATAATAATCACAGGTCACTGGATGGAAGCCATTAGAATTGCCTTTACCCATCTACATCTGTGGCTCTTCTTTTGACACACATGTATCAGACAGACCTTTACGATGACATCAAGTCATGCCAGCTAATCAAATGAAGAGAAGCAGATACCGCCAAGAAAGGTTTCGTTCTCGCCACGGTCACCCAACAGCCTGAGATTATGGTATTTGCCGATTAATCGCGACATGCAAATTGATTGATACCAACTCTAACCCTATGTATTAAAAATGTCTTGCTAGACAAACAAAAACATTGGCAGCAATAGTCAAGAAGAAAAGTGGTGTCTGCAGATAAAACCAAGTGCTTTTACAGACTTGTGTCTAGATTCTTTGGGCTATGAAATATAGAAGCATAATGAAATGTAAAACACTTTGCTATTGTGCATAGGCTTTTTTACACCAAATTCCTTGTATGCCAATTTAATCAACTGTAACAAATGCAAAGCTCCCTAAATAACGGGGCAAAAATGGAAGATTATACTCAAATCTACAGACAACTACTCCTATTCGTCTAACCTTGTTAATTTTCTCCTGTTCAAAAAGAACAGCAACGTTTTAATAAGTGCAACAAGATCCATGCTCATGTGCAATATTCTAGCTCATAGTCAAACTAGAAAAGAAAGCGATATTGACAGGGCCTACAAAAACTGGCACTGGCAGGTACAGAGATATTCTTTTCTTTTAGCTACAGAGAGAAAGCTTCCAGATGTAACAGTGTAGACACAGGGTGAAGAGATCTATCCCCCCCCTTCACCATACAGAAAAACAAAAATATGGCCACCAATTTTACAATGAAATGTAGTCTTAGGGATAAATAGCAAATTCCTTGTTCTTTCATATGAACGTATGGCAGTTTATGGATGATATATATGGCATGTGATCAAATCCTTCTAGACAACAGTTTGTCATCATCCTTCGTTAAGATTAATTAGTCATGCTGATATTTACTATGTAACCACAGTTGATGCATCATTGTCTACACAGGGCTTTATAGCTATGGAGTATTCTTGCTTACATCTCCAACTAATGTCTGCTCACCACTCATCCCTATATATATATATATACACATAAATACAATGACAAATGATTGAAACAGTAGATGAAAATATTATATTGGCCCTGCATAGCAACGTTAACAGGAAAAGCAAGAAGATAGTCATTCTCCCTCTTCCTTTATGCGCTGCTGCTTATTTCTACGAGCATCCATATCGAAATTGAAATCATTCCAGTCATCACGTGGAGGGAAGGAGATGGTCTGGCGCAATGTGAATCGCACGGCATCAATGACTCGCTCTCCACGAGATTCGTTGGATCCCACGCTAACAGTAGAAGCGCTGCTTGTTGTCCGCAGCAGGTGGGGAGGTGATGAGAACTCGTGGATTTGCCGGTGTTCTACTAGACCTTTCCAGATTGCATGGCGAAACTGCTCTGGTATCTTGAGACTTATCAAGTCCTAAAATATAAACGGTAATAGTTTGGTCAAATATAGAAATTAATACGTGGACTCCATCCTTTCTACAAATAGTTTATTAATAGTGATAAGCTGGCGTGATCGGATATAGCATTTTCCAAGCATGCTTGGGTGTTATCGGAGTATTATGGGTGCTCGAGTAATATGTTCGAATCCTCGAGGCTGCTTTTTGCAGCTGATAGACAGCCGCAACACATGCAGAGTTTTCCAATTTGTTAGGCAATCCACACGTGTGTTGAGACTGTATAAAAGCCGCAAATCATGCAGACGCAGGGACACAAACATAATACTCGAGAACCCACAATACTCGGATAACACTCGAGCATGCTGTGATAATGCCATACCCATGCTCGCTCATCACTATTGATTACTCTAGCTGGACCAAATTTGGGTTCATTTGTCACAGCTTCTGAATGTTTCCACGAGGTACAAATAAATTCATCATATATTCAAAAAGAGAAAAATTAAAAATCTTTTCATTTTTCTTGAACCTAGTTTATCTTTAAAATTAGCAACAAAGTCAATTATAGTACTGTAGCAGTGATTTTTATTTTTTTTTTCTTTGTAAATTTAACTTTTATATAGCAGTTCACAAAGATTACTTGGTTATTGGGTATTTTAGTTTCTTTACTAAATTTCTTGAGGACAAACTAACATTGTAAAACTTCAAGCTGGTCTGCATATAACTCTGCAATGATACTTTAGAAAGTCATTGCACAGTCAACAGCTGTGGTAGTTGGAATTTGGCTGTCAAAAATGGCAAACTGCTCCCAGAGAAAGCAGAGATGGTTTGTTACTAAAAAGGAGACAGCAGATTTACAGGGCTCCAATCCATCAGCCAAGTCACTTGTCCATGACGGCTGGACAAGAGGCCTGCAAAGTCATCTTACCTTTCGGCATTTCGGAATCTTCATTGAATTATCAGAGCTGGTGCAATATCTTCATTGTAACATGATATACATACAACTGAGCACCATCCTGACTAATCAAAAGAATCAGGAATGCCGGGAAGTAAGGAGATTAGCATCCCATCCAGGAGTCAGATTATTGGCCAGGTCGATGAATCAGAGTCCTGCGAATCAATAGTCCTTTCTCTATTTATACAACGATCAAGAAGGTAGAGATAATCAACAGTGCCGATCGAGAACGGTGTATACAATACAGGAAGCACTAGCAGCTTTTCCTCTTCTAGCGCAGCAATCATGTGATTGTTCAGTATTAGGAAGAAGCAGGAGCTGTTGGGTCTTCGACCCAGATCAGCTCAAAATTTGCCCTGCAACTGTGGTGAATATGAAAGCCCCAATTAAAGGGGAAATCTTGAATAATAATATATTCAAATGTCAAAATGCTCCCCTGAGTTCTCTTATGACTTTACAGGAGCACAATGTATGAAATAAATAAAAACCATAGAAAGTGGGTAAAAAAAGCCACTGCAAGTGAAATAACTGTTTCAAGCCCCGCCACATCAACATGAAAAGAAACAACAAACGTAAAAATAATCTCTATGGAAAGCAGAATATACAATTGAAAGCATATTTAAGTGGTTCTTTTTGGTTGCAAAGAAAAAAATATAGATAGATAAAAAAAAAAGTTAAAACCAAAAATAAGGGAATACATGTCTGCTTTCATGCCTCCCCCCACCCCCAATACCAGCCAAAAAATATATATATATATAAAAATTAGGGCACACGTACAATGAAAGAGGCAAAAATTATGTAAATGTACAAATAAGAAAAAAATTACAGCTTTAAAAACTGCATGTAAGAAAAAAAAAAACCTTAATGAACCAAAATGAACAGGAGGAAAATTACCTGTCCACCACTAGTTAATGGCAACATATAAACAAGGCCCTAACGGTCAAACAGTAACCACCTACTATATTAAGAACAAAAATAGGAAGCCTTCATTCAATATGTAAAAAATATACTCAATTTACCTAACCACTTCTTGATCTAAAAGCATTTTTTGACATAGGGAATTATTCTTAAAGATCATTGTTGGATCTGAATGCCAAGTCCAGGATTTTAAACTTTCATAGTAAAAAAGGGGTTCCCTTGCTAGATTATTATTAAAACAAAATTTGTCCAAGTTTTAGATTTTCACCAATTTGCTCTCTACTAATTAAGAAGAGACATTCAGATGTGAAAATATTATTAAGTCCCTACGTCACATCTGAAGTTTTCACCAAAATGTAAATGGGCTGGAAACTCACCTCCATGGAGTAGTTCTCAATCTGATAGATGCTGCTCAGGCCCTGGGTAGTGAAATAGTCCAGACAGGATGAACATCCCAATCTCGCTAAAAAACTGCAAGACAAAAAAAAAAGTACTTTGTGTCAAAATCAGGTTCTGATTTAGAACAAGAAACATTTTTTCAGCATACTACATGATATTTTAGGCAACATAACATCTGTTATGTGCTTTCTGAATCTTTTAGCAGTTTGAGGCTTTTCGAAAACATCCCATTTAAGAACACTGACATCAAAGCTATGTCATGTGATTACTAAAAGTGGAGAACCAATCTGCACAGAATTTTATTATAATGGCAGTTTCTACCCTGATTAATGAGAGATGAAGGTTTCTGCTGGAGTATTCAGTCATGCTCTGAAAGTAGAAAAAGCATCAAGACCTAGAGGGACCCAATGAAAGCAAGAAGAATCAACTCAGGAGTATAACGGCAAAGATCAAAGCACCTGACCAAGCAAGTAGCATAGCTGAAAGTGGCAGAGTTGTCGGGTACTTCTAGGTGAACCTCAGTATTTCAAAGTTGAAAAGATTTTGCACAGTTTCACTAATTTGATGTGAAGTCCCCAAAACTTAGCCATGTTTAGCCAGAAATATTCCTCGATACAAAAATGAGTAAAGGACTGGGTTGTAGAGGTAAAACTGGTGTGATCTCACCTCACGTCTTTCTTTTACTTGTCCATACGCATGCACAAATTGATTAGGGGCGGGGGATGAATCCAAGCCCAGGTGACTGTAAGGGGGTGCAAAATACAACCCCTTACTTTCCATATATTTAATAGGATTTAGATGTTGAAAAATAAAGATGCAGAAGGCACGAGTCATACAACAAGTAATTATGTTTATGCTAATAACAGACATGTAATCTATTCTAACACATCTTAGTGAGAACAACATAATTTATAGTTAGCATGATGTATGGAAATTGTTGGAGGTTCCATCACAGGGTACAACAAAAACAACTCGAGACATTCCATACAAACATAGGGCAAAGCAGGATTTTGAAATGATGCCAAATGTTGTGCATATTCAAGCCTGCAGGTCAATTTTGGCTTAAACATATCCAATGCATATTAGCCTAGTATATCAAACATATCTCATGGGTCTTTCTAGAGGGATGGGTATTTGGCATAATGAATGGTGGTGGTATGGTATCTGTAGAACCAGTAGTAGGAGATCTGTAATAAAGATCATCCTTTTAAATACGGAGGAAGCTACTAGATAACCTTCTATGGCTGTATTTCTCTTGGTGCACTTACCTGGAGATGCTACAGTCTGTTGGATATGGAGGAGGTGGTGTACAGTGGGATGCGCTCGTCATAGATAGGGAGGGAGGCAGCGTTTGTGTTGGGCTTAGACCATTAAGATCTCCGGGCATTGGCAAATGTGCACTCATCATGGGAACTAGTAACAAGAAGAAGAGACTCATTATAATGCAACTCAGAGACGTGAAGAACTTTTATTTTTCTCTTTATACACAATTATTTGACAACCATGTGATATTAAAGAGTCGCTATATGTAACATCTGTATGTAAAGCAGCAAAATGAAAAATGGCGGTGATGAACAGATTGAAAAAGGAGCCCATTTTTGGAGCAGGAAAATGGAATCATTACGGATATCGGAGATGGTGATGCTATACTACAGTATATCTGACTCTTAAGTAGAATTCCAACTCGTCTCCAGCTTCTATAAAAACACTGCATATGGGACTCACAATTAACAGTCAATCTAAAATAGACAAAGTGAAAAAAAACTAATCAAAGACTAGTACAGCGCTGGTACTCACTGTTCGCGCCCATGCCATCTGTCATGGCATTTGGAGTAAGGGAATTTCTCTGCTGTGGATTCATCAGCTGGCTAACTGAAGGGAGCTTATTCATGCTGTTCATCTTGCTGAGGGGAGGAGATGCGGATCCATAAGATGGCTGTCCTTGTAATGACCTGCCGAGGTGTAAAAATCCAAGGGTTAGATAGGACAACAAATATTGAGTGAAAATACTCAAACTAATTTTTATTTGATCTTAAAACCCCAGCTTTACAGAACTAATAAGTTGCCCAGATTAAAGAGAATGTAATGTACACGTCCACTGATCCAATACTAGACCAAAGATAGAAAAAAAGGTAGAGTCATTGCTTTACTTCAATCTTGTAGTATTTCATCAATTCATCACACTTTGGTGGTGAGTTAGCAGACGTTTTGGACAAGGCAGATTGCGATATGGAGCTTTTGTATACAACGCCACAAATCTTTGTTCACATATAAGTATGCTACCCAATTGACATAATAACCTTTAAAAGTCCAGATTTTCTATTTTTTTTTTTTATTTCCTGAGCGGAAGAAGTGATCGTTTTCCCCTGACTCCATCATTTCAGTATCAGTGAACACATCTTCCGGGCAGGTATGTGAAGAGATAGGATCACTCTCACCCTCCAGCTATACGGCATCAAGCCAAGCGGAGGAGGTGGTGAGCGCACACCCTGCGGCATTGGCTGCAGGACCTAAAGATTCAATTACACAACTCAGATTCCAGACTTCGTTCATTGGTGTTTTGATAATGAGGAAAGATATATAGTGCATTGCAGGCTATCGCTGACAATGATTAAATGCCTGATTACAGAAAGGTGTATTTAAAATTACGATTTTATCATCATAAAAATGCAGGATTCAGCTTTTATTACTGAACATGATTGGCACTGCTGTCTCAATGGCTGGAGCACAGAGTACAGACCAAAAGTTTGGACACACCTCATTTAAAGATTTTTCTGTATTTTCATGACTATAAAAATTGTAAATTCACACTGAAGGCATCACAACTACGAATTAACACATGTGGAATTATATACTTAACAAAAAAGTGTGAAACAACTGAAAATATGTCTTATATTCTAGGTTCTTCAAAGTAGCCACCTTTTGCTTTGATGACTGCTTTGCACACTTTTGGCATTCTCTTGATGAGCTTCAAGAGGTTTTCACTTCGCAGGTGTGCCCTGTCAGGTTTAATAAGTGGGATTTATTGCATTATAAATGGGGTCGGGACCATCAGTTGTGCTGTGCAGAAGTCTGGTGGATACATAGCTGATAGTCCTACTGAATAGACTGAATAGAATTTGTATTATGGCAAGAAAAAAGCAGCTAAGAAAAATGAGTGGCCATCATTACTTTAAGAAATGAAAGTCAGTCAGTCAGTCTGAAAAATTGGGAAAACTTTGAAAGTGTCCCCAAGTGGAGTGGCAAAAACCATCAAGCGCTACAAAGAAACAGGCTCACATGAGGACCGCCCCAGGAAAGGAAGATCAAGAGTCACCTCTGCTTCTGAGGATAAGTTTATCCGAGTCATCAGCCTCAGAAATCGCAGGTTATCAGCAGCTCAGATTAGAGACCAGGTCAATGCCACACAGAGTTCTAGCAGCAGACACATCTCTACAACAACTGTTAAGAGGAGACTTTGTGCAGCAGGCCTTCATGGTAAAATAGCTGCTAGGAAACCACTGCTAAGGACAGGCAACAAGCAGAAGAGACTTCTATGGGCTAAAGAACACAAGGAATGGACATTAGACCAGTGGAAATCTGTGCTTTGGTCTGATGAGTCCAAATTTGAGATCTTTGGTTCCAACCACCGTGTCTTTGTGCGATGCAGAAAAGGTGAACGGATGGACTCTACCTGCCTGGTTCCCACCGTGAAGCATGGAGGAGGAGGTGTGATGGTGTGGGGGTGCTTTGCTGGTGACACTGCTGGGGATTTATTCAAAATTGAAGGCATACTGAACCAGCATGGTTACCACAGCATCTTGCAGCATCATGCTATTCCATCCGGTTTGCGTTTAGTTGGACGATCATTTATTTTTCAACAGAACTATGACCCCAAACACACCTCCAGGCTGTGTAGGTGCTATTTGACCAAGACGGAAAGTGATTTGGTGCTCCGCCAGATGACCTGGCATCCACAGTCACCAGACCAGAACCCAATCGAGATGGTTTGGGGTGAGCTGGACCGCAGACTGCAGGCAAAAATGCCAACAAGTGCCAAGCATCTCTGGGAACTCCTTCAAGATTGTTGGAAGACCATTTCTGGTGACTACCTCTTGAAGCTCAAAAAGAGAATGCCAAGAGTGTGCAAAGCAGTAATCAAAGCAAAAGGTGGCTACTTTGAAGAACCTAGAATATAAGACATATTTTCAGTTGTTTCACACTTTTTTGTTAAATACATAATTCCACATGTGTTAATTCATAGTTTTGATGCCTTCAGTGTGAATTTACAATTTTCATAGTCATGAAAATACAGAAAAATCTTTAAATAAGAAGTTGTGTCCAAACTTTTGGTCTGTACGGAACATACCTTACAAAGTCCTAGGCCAACAGGTCAACATGGCTAATGATCTTACACTTAATTTACTTTTTTTTTTTAATTTGTAAAGTTATTTAAAGCTACTTCCTTGGTCTTTCATCATTTATAGCTAAAAGTATAATGTTAAAATAAATCTCAAGTTAGACATATGCTTTAGATAAAATTGTGAAAAATTGCTATTAACCATATGGGGTTCATCTGTGGGTTGATAGCGTTCTGAACCTGCCTGATGCCCGCACTTCGAGCCCCGCTGCCATGAGGAAATTAACGTTTTTCCTCTTGACATCATTTGGGTTTCAGTTATGGGGTTCAATCACGTGGTGGCGCTGGTTAGGGCTCTGTTACCGCTCTGATTGAACCCACTCCAGTGTCACCCTCATGACTGAATACCGAACGCTGCCTGGGGAATAAAGTTAATTTCCCCCCAGCAGTGGGGGTAGAAGTGTCGGCACCAGGCAGGTTCAGAACGCCATAAACCTGCAGATTAACCCCTTTTCTGCATGTTAATAGTTTTTCACATGACAGGTTCCCTTTAACATACTTGATTCTAATTATGAAAAACTGAACAGCTCTAGTTTTTGGGTTGAGTACTTAACAAGTAGCTACACTGATGTGCTTGTCTAAATGACCTTAAGACAAACCTGGGATAAGTTCAAGAAACAGAACAGGAAATGGAAGCAAAAGACAACTGATGTCCAAGATAAACCAGTATAAATATTTATTGGCAATTTAGAACATGCAGCCACTCGAAGCAGCAAGTCAAGCGGATGCCAAGTGAAAACCTAGAGAATTTGTTTAGGAAAAAAAAAAAATAGTAATTTCCAATTTTTGTGCAAAATCACATTTTATTATTTTAAAGTGAATGACAAAATATACGAATCACAGTAAGTTTAATGTATACAATCCAGTACTAGCCTTGGTATTAACAGTACAATGGTAACATCAGTAGCGGAAACGGCATTGTAACATGGATAACTGTACCACATTTTCCAATGGTGTTGACAATATTCAAATTAAAAACAAATACAATACATAATACCACCAAGTGACTGATGACCATATCGTAGCCACAAAAGTACATTGTAACAGTTAGTATTTTTCTTCCTTGTTTTCTCCAGTAGAGCATCTTCAAAAAAGCCATTCTAATATGGTTCCACCATGTTACCACCATGTTTAAATCTATTGCAGTTTCCAGGAATCAATATATAACTTCATTATGATGCAATGATAGAGCGATCTTGGAGTCTTAACTATATTATGCATTCTAATATTAACTAAACTACCGTATACCAATTTGCAGATGTTTAAACTGAATCTTCTAGCGAGATGTTCAATAATCCAATGAACATTCCTTCCAGATAGCACCAGTCATTTTTTTTTTCATACATATGCAACCAACTCATTTCTGTTGTCCACCCAAAATGTCTATTAAATATGTGTCAATTCTAAAATGTCATATATAGCCCAAGCCAAAACTGTTGCTCGCACATATAATATACGCCTCTATCTGTCCAGCAGCACATAATCTCACATGCCCAGCATTCACAAACATCAGCAACCTGGAAAAGAAAAGATTTTCCCAGTGTTTTACATTTTTAAAACAAGTAAACGGTCATAAAAAAATAAATGTATATACTTGAGGCCAGCTCAAATAGACACGTATTACAAACACCAATCCATACACATCTGCCATTGAAAAGGACAGGCTAGAAGGCACAAAGTCTGTCAAATTGACAGATCAGTGCTTGAGTCCCTTAATAATAAAACTACATAGCTTTTAAAAACAAGCAAATCTAAAGTAAAGCTGTAAAAACAACTCTCCCTACACCCCATATATCTACTTTTCACAAAAAGAACTTTTACAGCACGTCATCAAAGAGGACCAGTTATGGTGGAACATGATGTACATCTGTTATGACTCCTGCTCCTGATACAGATGCTTAACCCAGGTCCTGGGATTTGTTTCATTATTAAATTACCTTGTCTATCCATTAAGGAAACTTGTCCTCAATCAGGAACCCTTTACATCAGAGGGTTACCTACCATTGCTCAAAAAAACTTGAAAATTATCCACTGAATGGAAGTGATCATCAATCTTGACAACTTCTGTAGTACAGGTACATGTAGGTTACAAATTAAATTAAATTAGTCTTATTACTATAATTTTACATGTGTTCGATTAAAAAAAAAAAAAATAAGCAGCCCCATTTTATTGGGAGCTAGCCTTAAAAGGTTGCCTGCTCAGATCCAGCCCTGTCCAAGAGGTTCGGTGGTTTAAGTACTTTTCAGATCAGAGAGCTGCTCTAAAAAGCACCTCTAACTCTGACATATACTGTATATCCAGCCGGCAAGGGTGTGCACCAGTTTGCAGCTTTCTGCAGTAATAGCAGTTGTTAATTGGGAGATCGATAGAAAATGGACCACTAGAGGGTCTAGCCTTAAGACCCAGAAAAAAATGCTATTTTTGCAATTAATTTGCAGTTAATTAAAATAGAGGGAAAAGATCCTAAAACTTTAGATGTCATTTTTAATGTAAGGCCAATAGTGAAACAATGGTGCGAACATATCACAGGTTGTTTAACTTATCCGAACTGAGTGAATGGGACTGGCTACTTCAATTTTTTACCACAACAGCAAAACAGTGCGCAGATGCTGGGAAAGTTCAAAGATCCCCGGCGCCTGCGCACTGCAGTGCCTTGCTCTGCCCTCAATAGGTCAGATAAGTACGCCTGCGCAGGAGCGCGATGCCGAGGAGATTGTGTGGATGATGCAGGGACGCGTCATCCACATGAAGCAACCAGGAGGACGGTGATCGTAAGAAGATGGGAGGTGCTGGACCAAGAAGAGCAACACCACTTGGACCGGACCCCCCACAGGTAAGTATAATAAAAGCTATTTTTCTTCTCTTACAGGTCAGGTTCGGGGCTGATATACAGCATTATAGAATGCTATATATAAGCCCTGAAAGGGGGTGGCCTTACTTCATATTGGCCAAAACTGGCGACAGGTTTCCTATAAATACAGTCAACTTTCTGCGCACAAAAACGCAACAGAAAGACACCGCAATATTTACGCCACGTGGAAACCTGGCCTTAATGCTAATGAAACCAAATGCGTAGAAACAAACCTTCAGGGAAAACTCGACTCTTGCAGTGATTTCCCAATGAGCGTATATAAACCTCTTGGTTGCCTCTCATCACTTGTAACAGATACTGTGCACACATTACAGAAATTAGTAAAACAGTTACTTAATCGCTAGTAAGGGTTGCAAGAATAAACTTACGAACAATTGCTAAACTTTTACAATTCAAAGCTATACCTCTGATGTAAACAGACCCCAAAATATGGGTGTTATATGAAATATAAATATATATGAAATGCATCTCTAGCTCTATATCCAGATAGTATACTCATTATCATACATACAGAGCCGTCAGTGAGTTATTCCATTAACATTCACAGTAGGTAAAAGTGAATATATGCCATATGCAGAAGAGATATTCTTAAATCTTCTTAAGAAAAACATCCATAAGTATAGTTTATGTAATCTTTGATCAAACGTTCTCGTGAAATTAAGTGCATAAAGGTAGAACTGAAGACTGCTTTATGGCCTCTATATACTGTATAGCAGTCGGCATAGAGAAATACATAGGAAAATGTAATGTCTAGATCTGGTGGAATCCATGACAGCAGTATTGTTCTACAGCAAGGCACGAATGATGAATAGCCTATATTTTATGGAAACATTGCAAGGTGGGGGAATGTTGAGTGTTTTGGGAAGGTATCTTTGTCTTTCAGAGGTTCTCCTCGAGGTTCCATGAGTTCATTCCGGAAACAGGCAGATAGGAGACTGTGAAGAAGAAACCAGAGAAGAAAAGAAGAAAAGATGAAGATAATGAGGAGCTGGAAGTTCAGCGGCACCACTATGACCACAGTATGACATACTAGAGGATGGGAGGAAGAAATGTTGTTACCTACACTAGCATCTATTTTGCAGTAGGAGACTTTCATAAACTTCCAGAAGAAGTGAATTAAGGACAGCAAAGTAGAGCATGCTCCTCTTAACAGTGTGTACCCACTGGCCAGGTGTTAAGAATGTCTTATTCTGTCCTTTATTCTGCTAGAATTGGCACACGTCGAACAAATATTCATACAATATTGCCTTTCTGGGAAAATGGACGTGAGAGAGCAAGTGTACCACAAAGATCTAAAAACAAAGGCTTACAATGTTGGGATTACAACACGTGCCAGCTCTGTAATTTCCTGAAATTCAAGCCAATAGCAGGAGTGCAGGACAAACAGTATGGTTTAGGTGGAATGAAACATAATGCTTCCTCCTACTGTTCCATCTTGATATGTCTCCAGTAACAAAACAATCTTAATGCTTTAAGTTTAAATTATCAGCAAGTCAAGCATACGATTACACAAAACAGCCATTATGATGGTGAGATTTGGACACTGTGATAGAAGGTTATTATTCTTGTGCTATATGTGTTTTCTAATTGGTTTAGCCATCATCCTGTTGACCGAGATTTGCAAAGTTACTTTTCTATAGTCTAGTCTCATCCTGACCCTTAATATGGGAGGATAAAGTGCACTAGTGGAAGAACCTGCTGCCATAATTACGCTCACTTTTATACTCACTGTACAAATAAGGTTTGTTTTCCATCAGGTCATCTTTATCATAGTCATTTTTTTGTATTCTGGCTGCTGAAAAGCTTTCTATATGTTCTGTAGAAGGCAGGTGTGCATAAAACCACAACACACTGCATCACCAGAGATAAAGGAACAAAGCATCAACACCTTAATGGTACAATGGGCGATGAGGGTTTTTGCTCTCTTTGTGGGTGAGCTGTAATTTTAGGAGTCACGCTGTGATCATAGAGGTGCGGGGGTTAGTGAGGAAAAACAAAGGAAACACATTAAACGAAATGTGACATGCAAAATGGAAGACATGAAGACATGAAAAGAAGAGCAGATACAGGAATTATCCACTGCAGTGACAATCTTGAAAAGACCGTCAACATTTCTCCAGACCATATTGTCTTACTATAAAGGAGTACACCACATTTACCCATTAGGCACCTTCTGGGAGCGTCAACAATAGTCTGTGAAAACGCCGAAAGGTGATTATCAGACTAGGTGCAGGGAGCTTACATAAGAAGCACCACTTCAGCGCTGCAGTAAAAAACAAATAAATGCTGGAGTGGTGCTTTAAATGAAAGACTCTCTCAGGACTTTACAACTGAAGCTAGTGATTTCTGATGTGCCATTACTGAGAAATTCAGCTTTGATGCCACTTGCAAATAATCCTGAAAGTGCAATAGAGACATGGTGACAGGCTAATTTACTTATGGTTTCATAGCTTGATTTCTCAGCGATTGCACATCTGATTATTACAAAACCGATATTTTTTATTTTTGTACTGGGACCTATGCAGTAGTACCTTGAAATGCCTGACCTCAATTATGAGACCTGTTCACATACCTTTGGTCATACATTATATCTGGTATCCACTCAATGCCCATTTACCTACAAACATCCGTGAAAAAATCTAGCTAGTTTTGAACTGCATATATATCTATGGCTCTTATGAATCTGTAGGTTGTCAATAACATACATTGTCTCACTGTGAGCTTTAGGAAACCCACATGCATAATAATGGTAAAAGACCAAGCAGTATATACATTACAACCAAAAATCTTATTTTTAGATTAATGTAATTGACAAAAACATTATAAAAACTTTTTTTTTTTCATTTTATGATGGTCTGGACACATACACAGTTTCTTACCCCTCTCAAGCATCTAGAATATATCCAAGGGGGTCACTTTTTTTTGGACAGTTTATTAATAATTAAGCAAAGTTACTTGTTTATTCCTTGTACACGACAAGGCGCTACCTCTAAAGCCGTTTAAAAAGCCAAAAAACAACAATTTTGCATAAACTGAGAACAACAATATTGTAAAGATAAATCTTCCATGTTCGGGAAGGACTTCTAGCTTTGGCTTCAAAATACTGACTAAAATACATCAGCGTGAACATGACCCAACAGTGATTCCTCATAACTACAGCAACTTAATGCTAACTGGGATTTTAGCTCCAAATAAAAAAAATATCTTGTAGTAGGCACTTGTAGTTTTCCACCTTCTTGTCCAATGTGCCACTTTTTATCTATATTTTTTTCAGTTTTCATAAATTTTAATCCGTTCAAAGAACATCAAATGCCAATGATATTTTAATTGTGCTCCAATACATACATCTTAAAATCCTACATCATTTCTACATACACAATATACATAAAACAGTGATATGATAACCTACTCCTACATCCTATAGTACACTGCAGACAGAGCCAGAACATCCATGGATCACCTATATTTGCATATCACGGTGAAGTAAACTAACACAGGTTAAAAGATGGTAGTGAAGTTGTACCGTTCATTTAGGTAATTTTCGTCTCTGACATCTTGTTCTACTGGAGAATACTTTAGATTGTGTTCCATGTAGTTGGGGCTGTTTTGCACTCTTTTTTGCCATTGATGTCTGGAGAAGATGTCACTCCTCCCCGTATTTCGGGGGCCAGGCATGTTGCTTTGTAGGCTTCTGTCCCTAAGCAATTTAATGTCATGTATTAAGAGTTTTAAAGCCAAGTTGATGAAATCTAGCCTATCCTAGGAAGCGTGGATATTTTATTATATGCAGGATATGAATAATTATATCCTGAGATGGGCAATCTTCTTACATGCTAACTAAGACAAAAGGCAACAATCTCACATTTGCATTCATGTGTGCACTTATGGATATAGTGGCATAACTGCAACAAATACATACAATGCTAGGTAGAAAAGCGGAAAAATACTGCAAAAGTAGTCACCTTATAAGCAATAATAAAACATGCAACAAATATTTATCACAGCAAACAAAGCACACACGTAGATCAGTTTAAGAGGTTGTCCAGTCTAACGCTACAAGTCTGCAACCACTATATGACTGCAGACTTGTGAATCTTCACATGACGCACATTGCTGCCTGTGAGGATTCTCCAATGCCAGTAGTGGAAGCAGGTGGTCATGTGAGTGCCAGTATACAATTTACATACATCCGGACACATTCCGACAAGACCGTTTCCAAGTTCACTCAATACACTTGCATTGAGAGTCGGCAAAATTCGAGACTGCATGTATGCAAATCACATATTGCGCTCATGCACACCATGCCAGCGCAGACAATCCTCAAGTTTGAAGTCATATAGAGCGACTACTGAGCTGTACCTTAAGAATGAACAACCCTATTAATTGCTATGTATCTAAAGATACTTACTGTTTCTGCAGTAAATGCTGCTGTTGCTGCCTATAGCTGTCAAGGGTATGTTGTGGAATGTACTGCATAAGCTCTAGAGACTCTTTAATCTTTAATAAAGTCTCGTATATTTCCCGACCTTTCACCTACAATTAAAAAAAATGCATAATGAAGACTAAAATATCCAAATTATTAACCCCTTACCGGCATCGGACGTACTATACCGTCCGATGCCGGCTCCCCTGCTTTGATGCAGGGCTCCGCGGTGAGCCCGCATCAAAGCCGGGACATGTCAGCTGTTTTGAACAGCTGACATGTGCCCGTAATAGGCGCGGGCAGAATCGCGATCTGCCCGCACCTATTAACTAGTTAAATGCCGCTGTCAAACGCAGACAGCGGCATTTAACTACCGCTTCCGGCCGGGCGGCTGGAAATGACGTCACCGCCGACCCCCGTCACATGATCGGGGGTCGGCGATGCTTGTATATTGTAACCATAGAGGTCCTTGAGACCTCTATGGTTACTGATTGCCCGTCGCTGTGAGCGCCACCCTGTGGTCGGCGCTCACAGCACACGTGCAATTCTGCTACATAGCAGCGATCAGCAGATCGCTGCTATGTAGCAGAGCCGATCGGGTTGTGCCTGCTTCTAGCCTCTCATGGAGGCTATTGAAGCATGGCAAAAGTTAAAAAAAAAAGTTTAAAAAAATGTGAAAAAAATAAAAACAACATAAAAGTTTAAATCACCCCCCTTTCGCCCCAATCAAAATAAATCAATAAAAAAAAATCAAATCGACGCATATTTGGTATCGCCGCGCTCAGAATCGCCCGATCTATCAAATAAAAAAAAGTATTAACCTGATCGCTAAACAGCGTAGCGGGAAAAAACACTCGAAACGCCAGAATTACGTTTTTTTGGTCGCCGCGACATTGCATTAAAATGCAATAACGGGCGATCAAAAGAACGTATCTGCACCGAAATGCTATCATTAAAAACGTCATCTCGGCACTCAAAAATTAAGCCCTCAACCGACCCCAGATGATGAAAAATGGAGACGCTACGAGTATCGGAATATGGCGCAATTTTTTTTTATTTTTTTTTTAGCAAAGTTTGGATTTTTTTTTCACCACTTAGATAAAAAATAACCTAGTCATGTTTGGTGTCTATGAACTCGTAATGACCTGGAGAATCATAATGGCAGGTCAGTTTTAGCATTTAGTGAACCTAGCAAAAAAGCCAAACAAAAAACCAATGTGGGATTGCACTTTTTTTGCAATTTCACCGCACTTGGAATTTTTTTCCCATTTTCTAGTACACGACATGCTAAAACCAATGATGTCGTTCAAAAGTACAACTCGTCCCGCAAAAAATAAGCCCTCACATGGCCAAATTGACGGAAAAATAAAAAAGTTATGGCTCTGGGAAGGAGGGGAGCGAAAAACGAACACGGAAAAAAGAAAAATCCCCCGGTCATGAAGGGGTTAATCTTGCATGCTGAGCAAGTTATAAGTTTAAATTCTACTTTTAAAAGGATGGTCTTATCTGAATGGGTTTGTCTCTGAATGTAGCAGCTGTGGATCCGGGTACAACTAATTTGGTTAAGGAGAGCCGAATTTGACCATATATTTTCCCTGCAGTGTTTGCAGTAGGAGAAAAATTGTTTTACATAACAGCTATTCATTCTGTCTGAAGAAGGAGGTGTAAGCAATCCTTTAGTCATGTTAAATTTAAAAACATCATAGTATAATTTGGAAAAAAGAAGAGGTCACAGAGATAGGCATGAGCCTTGCATTGCTCTGTGCCTTCTTGCTGGAGGTATTCATTAAGGAGTTTCAAGGAATTTCGTTGAGGCCCCAATACACAGACCAACTAATATTGGCCAAACCAACTGATATTGGCTTGGTCTACTGGAGGTCTAATATATAGGATGCCTCCTTTTTTTCATCGACAGATGATATCAGGGGAGAAAGATCTGGCACCTCAAATTCAACTGATATTGGCTTGGTCTACTGAAGGTCTAATGTGTATGGTGCCTCCTTTTTCTTCATCGACAGATGATATCAGGGGAGAAAAAGATCTGGCACCTCAAATTTACAATGACTGATCTTTTTTTCTATCCGAATAGGCAACTTGAACAATCAGCAGATAAATCATTGTGCCAACAGTGTTAATGAGGTTTTAATATACGAATGTAAAGGTTACTTTGGCATCTAAGTTGACATCAGATAATGGGTGGTGCAATGTTATCTTAATTCTCTGAAGTGAGATAAAGATCTGTGACAAGTTATCAAGGTAGTACATTGGAATCATAATAAACTTTGCATCATCTGTATATATTGAATCATACAAATAATGGTAGGCTTGAATAGTGTGTGTGACTTACCGGTATGTATAGCACCTCATCATCT
The DNA here is from genome assembly GCF_032444005.1 of Ranitomeya imitator. Classification (NCBI taxonomy): domain Eukaryota; kingdom Metazoa; phylum Chordata; class Amphibia; order Anura; family Dendrobatidae; genus Ranitomeya; species Ranitomeya imitator. The sequence goes on along the minus strand of NC_091286.1, from coordinate 426,574,681 downwards.
GGTAACCGCCGTTTTTTCACAGATGTCATCTGAATACCATGCGTTGTCTGTCGAAAAGCTGTTAAATGACAACAGTGATAAAGATAAACCTTGAAGGCAATTTACAGGTCAAGTAGTGTCTTCTGAATCTACATGACACTAATTGCCAGACTACACTATGGACAATGCAGACCTTCAATGACCAAATATTTCATAGTAAAAACAAAATCAGGCTACATGCCCTCTAACAATTGAAACAATAAAAGTTGCTAGCTTTCTTGGAAAACCAGTGTGCCCTGTAGAAATACAACAGTACTGTGGCAAGTAACCTGATAGTTAGACCAGTGTCATATAGCAGTTTTACAGCTGCATTTTAGGTGCCCTTAGTATGGCTGCAATACACAGATCGCCCAGGCTTCTATTTAACTGGATCACCATAGGGAGTGATGTTCAGTTTTGCAGAACTTCATAACATCCAGATATCGTGGCCATAATATAGATATGAATAAGACTATAGTGCGTGAACTTACATTGTGTCATACCTTCTCCATTTTTTGAGCTGTCTGAGACCTGCTGTTTGCGGATACTGTCCTCATCTGCCTTTCTGTCTCTGCCTGGACAAGCACAAATTCGAGCCTCAAAACACCTGCGTCCAAGTACTTGACCACTGAGAAAAGTCAGAGAACAACATTTAACCTTTTAACAAAGACCCTTAGTGTGGTGAAGCGATTTGTCATCATGACGTATCTTCACAACACTCGTGTCGTGAAAACTATTCGTGAAGCTGGTGAGAGATGTCCAGATACTCACTCTCTAGTTTCCAGGGTTACAATAATCAAAATGGGCCGACGATTCATTCCTCCAACACAACTGCTGTTGCACATAAAATTATACAATATCGTTGTGAATTCGGTGCCAACCTAAATGAAGAGTGAATAGAAGCCAGTTATATTTTTTACATGGTACTGACCGTACCTTGAGGGCACTGCCATTAACAATGATCAATACATATGAATAAACTATGCCTATTAACATTACTTCTTACCTGTGGAGGCTCATAGGGCACCAGAACACTCTGTCTTCCGGTTATTGGATCTTCCACATATTGTGCATGGCTGTTTCCCTCCACTCTTATCAGGTGGCTGGCAGGTGCTATTTGACCTGCAAAATAAAAAATTCACAGAAGTGTCATTCTACAGCTCTACTATGGATCCAATATTAAATATTACCTTTAAGGAGTTGTCCAAGATTACAAAAGTATGGTGCATTTTTAGGAAACACATAAGGGGCAATTCATCAAAGCTTTTTTGCCAGATTTCTTACAAAAAACAGCTTTGTGCAACCTTCTGTAGAGCAAAAGGACTGCAACTTTTTAAAGAAATACAACTTGTAGCATTTTCACTCCATTTTCGCTCTAAGTCCGACAAAGTTGGCAGAGATTGAGTATGATTGGGGTGGAGGGGTCGGTGATGGGACATGGTCATCCCCGCTTGTCAAATTCATGACGAGCAGGAGCGTCTGCTATACCACAAATCTTACTCCACAAAGGCTGAGTACGCCACTGCACATCACGCCTGATTCATTAATAAGTGTGCCCCTCTTAATAAATCTGGAGGGTCTGTTCCAACACACCATCTTGATGAGAGAATCAACGATTTTGATGAATCGCCCCTTTAGATTTGTCTGGTATTTGATCTTAGCCCAATTGAGTTGAGAAATGCGGAGCTTTAAAACACACAACCTGTGTGCAACCTGTAAAGCGCTGCGGAATATGTTAGCGCTATATAAAAATAAAGATTATTATTATTAACCTATGGACAGGTGTAACTTTTTTGAAGAAATGAGTCATGGGATTAAGGGACTGTCCGGGATTAAAGTAAGAAAAATGGCATTTTTAAGTTATCGTACCCTCATTGAACTCTCTGCTGAGCTCATGGTTTGGGCAACGTTTTACAACTTCTGTGACATGTTCGGCCTTCTTGTAGACTGGCATTGCCCTTATAACAGCCCCTTGTGGTGGTGGAGTCATCACTTTAATCTGAATTGGACACGTCTTGGCAATTTGGCAGTAGAGCTTCTTAAGATCTGTAGAATACTAGAAGACAACACATTTAAGAATTACTAGTAAATTCAGCAGAATACATACTAGAGGGTATAAACATGTGAGCCATCTATACCAGTCATTGCTGCCACAGTGCCTACTGTAGGTGTGGCAACAACGCTTAATCCTAAACCTGTCCCGTTCTCAAACATCTTATTGAATTGTTAAGACATTTAACAATAATTCACCATATCCCTGAGATCATAAAATTAACAACAATAAGATTAACACCATTTTCAACTTCATAAGCCTGCAAAGCAAACAGATGAGCAATGAGAAATAGCATTGTCACGGAACCAGGTGTTGGTAGGGTGCAGCACTAACCGGATTAAACCTGTGGATTAGCAAAAGAATATTTACTATTTCATTTTGATAACTTAGTATAAAAGACTGGATAATAAAGTACATTCAAACGCATGTCAAAGAAAAAGCTGCAGTTTTGTTAAAACTAATATATACATTTTATGGGGGGGGGAACTATTGTGATAAACCAAAGTGAAGCCAGGAGGGAACCAAAAATGTCCACAGATGATGATCCAGAGGAAACTGCAGGGAAATTTAGAGTGACATATTACAGTAAAGTCATACCTCTCCACAACCTGGCCTCCTAAAAAAAATATTTTATCACGTGTGACAACTTTAGCTTGTGACTTGTTGCAGCAATCATGTAATGATGAGTTAGCACTATGGACACACATTAGTGGTAGCCTAAGCTTGCATGGCACACGGTAGCACCAGTGGATGGGAGTGTTGTGGCTTTTTTTTCTTCATTTTAAACTGAGGAAAAATGTTTGTTTTTGTCAACCAGCATATTTTGTTATAGGGTAATATGCACCAAAGTTCACCACAATTGGGATTTTCTACACATTTTGACTTCTCATTTAGCCCTAATTGGGAAAATGTGCAAATGCTCAGTGATGGAATTGACTGAACTAAACAACTTTACATTTTTAAATAAAAAAAAAAAAAAGTCCAGTGTGACATGAGAAATTTACAGCAGAAGATTTTTCACTCATTAGTACAACCATTTTAAAATCTCATGTAATCTGCTGATAGACAATTGTGCAATTTTTTTCTGTGCCCTCAGGCAGGGGATTAAAGCATAACAGCTTCCAGTAGCCTGCGGATATACCAAATGCTGCCAGAGGATAAATAGATTTGTGAATACATGTTGTGCAAGATGTTCGTTCTACTTCCCTCTTACAAACTTGAGAAAAGAAGTACATTAGGCAGCTGGCTCAAAAACAAACAATAAAAAAAAAAAATCATGATTGTATGAAAGCATGACTCTAGATCATCTAAGCCTAGTACTTCTGAATGTTCTTTTAACCAGATTTTTTAAAAATTCAGAAACCCTATTTTATAAAGTTAAAGGGAACCACAGGCAACAAATCACAGACAGGTTCCATCTTTACAAATATCCATGTTTCACTCTAAAAGGCTGAATCATTTTAGAGAAAACCTTAAATGGGGTGATTGAGATGACTACTCACAGGACGGGAGGTTTTTTTTTCTACTTCTAACTGGCTATGCTTGACGGAAAGGTCTCTCTTAAGGCTCCTTCTCACTTGCGAGAAATACTCCAGAGCGGAGCGTGCAGCTCCATGTATTGCTGTGTGGCTGCACGCTCCTCTCTGGAGTGTCGGCGCCAGAGCAGGGTTTTAACCTACAAGACTCGAACGTATTTCTCGCAAGTGAGAAGGAGCCCTTATAGGGAGGAACCGGTCAGTCAAACAGTAGGACAAGGAGAAGCCAACTGGACCCACCCCTGTGACTCATCATCGAAGTCACCCAAGGTTTGTTCGCTCTGTGAGACCTTGAGGTTTGCAAAGATGTAATCTACCTCTGATTTGTAATGGAGTCTACTTCTGATTCATGCAGACTGTGGTTTGGACAACATGAATCACCTGACAAGCTTCCACTAATAACAGAGAATCCAATGATCATCACTTATTTACCGCAGGTTATAAAATGTGTTCCCTGCTCTTAAGCACTAGTCTTGTTTTGCATTACACAAACAACCGTCTCATTTACATGGGTAATGCCTTGTAATGTTTAAAATGGCAGGATTTTTCTTATTTTCGAGATGGGACTAAGCACTTATCAGTAGGTAGTCGATAAGTACCTGCCTGTGCTGCCTTGCAATAATCTCTCCAAGCGCAGAACGGCCACAAACCACTCCTTCTGGCAATTCTCCTGTCTCCTCTAACATCACTTAGAGCAGTTCCTTCTCTTCCACACTGCTCTGTCCGTCATTAAGGTTCACTGCCAAGGACAGGCTGACTGACAGCCAACACAACCTAAAAAAAAAAATACTAAATGTATCTCTAAGATGTGTTAAGGATGCTGTATTTACTTTGAAATCCACATCAGAAAGACTATATAAATCTTTAAGAAAGTTTCCCTCAATCTTCGTCCTCCTATACCAAGTGATACCTCATCTGTGTCTTTACTCTCTGCTGAGATCTCCACTGCTCAGCACAAGCTGCAGCTGTCAGGCTGGATGGGCAGAGACTGAATACACTTGGGACTCATGAGCCATTTTATTCTTCAAACAGTACAGGGGATAATGGGTCAAGAAAGCAATGAAGGGAAAAGAAGGTAACCAAACAAAGGAAAAGAGGAAAGGGGTTTATGGAGCAAGAGGAGAGAAGGAAAGACATTTTATTCTGTTATGCTCATCCTACTCTCAGAATTATACAATTATTTTGATGTGCAAGTTCACCAGCCTCATTAGATCTAATATAATATATGCAGTTTAGATTGTGAAATCTGGTGACAGATCAGCTATAAGGCTTATAGCACATGTCAAAGTCGGTCCTCTTACGCCACTGTAGAAATGTCGGAGAAGCAACTCGTCTGTTAAGTACCTGTCCATGACAAGCACTTCTCTCACTCAGCTCCTGGAGATTACAGGGTTATCTGTGTCGCTATACAATGACTACATGGGCGACAAGAGTTTTGGATATCAGAATTGAGTAACACATGGACTTTACATTATGAACTTATATAACAAACATATTTGTGCTCTTCTCCAAATGGCAGGTATACAGAAGTAATGATTGCCTGACTTTCCATACAGTTGCAGTATCTTAATCGCCTTGAAGGTTTATTTGGATCTCAAATATACCTGCTGACCTAAACTAATCCAGTTTAAAAGCCTCTAAATACCCATCCCACGGCCCATCCAATTATTCTGTATGCGCTGGTAAATAAGAACAAACAGTAAAAAATCTAGCCTGGGGAAATATGTCTTGCAAGTGATATCCAGTATTCGTATTGCTGCAATCTCGGATCAGATTACCTGGCATGCCATTTCTATTCAGCCGCTTGTTTTCAGGTTCACCCGCAATGTCATGTTTAAATAAGCAGGCTTCAGGTAGGCAAACCAGGAGAACAACGGCAGATTCGGGGACATTAATAATAACACGTTTTAAGAGAACATTCCAATGAATATGACCCTACTAGCACCACCTGCCTTCTGAGTCACATAGTCATGGCATCCGAGCCAGATTCTATAAAGACAATGGCATGCATGCAAGTTACTGACACTAGACACCTGTCGAATTTCTGGAAATAAAGAAAAAAAAAAGGTTTCGCATCTTTTTTAGCGCATTTTATCTGCAGTAGAGGAAAAAATACATTTTTAAGAAAGAAACCAGTCACTGGATTCATGTTGTGATTGTAGCCAGGTATGTCTTCCGGTGAAAGACATTGGTGTCAAAGACAATTTTGAAAACTGTCCAGGGATCATAAAGAGGCCTGAGTAGTCTTGGCGTAGCCCCCCTGCTGGCTTCTGCCCATCCCATTGCATCACGCAAGGAAGAGGTTCAAAATCATGCTGACCGTGGTTCGGGCAACACGAATCTAGTGACAGGTTTTCTTTAATAATGTGCACTGGCCAGATTTTCATTCACATGGATGCACCAAGGTCTATGTAAATGCTATATGAAGTTTTAACTGCATTATTACTATATAGTCTGTACTTACAGAATATAGATGGTTACCGCACAAGTTGGCCAATTTGTGTGTGCCCATTTTCTATGATAAGGCGTACCCTGTTACAGATGGGAACCCACACTTATCAAACTTACCTCTCCACGTCTCAGGATAGATAGGATTTTTAAATACTGGGCCTCAAAAAACAAAAAATATCTTTTCAACCAATCAGATCACCTGTTTCATTTAGTAATAAGATCTAGAAGATGAATGCTGCATTTTTATTGCTGGTAATGATATTGACATCATCTTTTCTTAGAATTGTTTCTTCATGCTTTAAGAAAAAACAAAAAAAGGACTGTATTATTGTGGCTCAAAACAAAGCATATGGCTTACACAAACTGAATGTTTCTAGCCATATCATTTCTACACTACTTTTTAAACCCTGAATTTACAGGAGGTCTTAGGGAATTTTACCTTAAAGGGAATCTCGGCATGATTTCAGCTCCCAAATTATTTATATGCTCATGTAGCTCTTGCAAAGACAAATCCAGTAATACCTTTACATGGCTGGTCGGTTGCTCAGTTACTGAGAAATCAGTGCTTGAACACATATGCAAATGAAGCGAAACTGCTTTCGACACATGTGAACATTTCCCAAGCCTCTGGCATTCCAGCTCTATTCATTACCCAGGGAAGCCTCCTGACATACAGCTCCTTTACTTGAAGTCACATAACAAAGAAAGCTGTCGATCAAGCAAGAGAATATATTGAAGAAAACAGCCGCACTCAGGTTTGGATTTTTTGAATGCATAACAGAAGCAAAAAGTTTATTCAAGTCACCACAATGTTAAGGCAATTAGGAGAGGGACTCCGTGGCAGGTATAAAGTAGGTAAGTAGGCAATGTTTCGACCACGTGGTGGGTCTTTGTCAAACCTCACTTGAAAGAGGATAGGAATAGTAAAACGGAGATGCAGTGTAGAGAAATCTGGAGAAATTCCCATTACGGACTATAGTTAATGCATGTGGAGATCTGAAATAGCACGGAAGGGGTATGTCCCTGGAAATACTGCAGGAGCTGGAGCTGTGCCTGGTGGTGAAGACATCACCAGGCACCGCTCCAGCTCCTGCAGTATTCCCAGGGACATACCCCTTCAGTGGCATTCCGGATCTCCACATGCATTAACTATATGGAAACAGGAACACATGGGCTACTTGCACAGTGAACAACTTGTTCACTGTGCAAGTAGCCCATGTGTTCCTGTTTCCATAATTGTTCTCTTGTGTCTACAAGACTAGGGAGTTACCCACCACTCCTTGTGGGCTATCTGAACAAAAGCTGTTCCACTCAGCGTGTCCACATGGACATTTCCTCTCTGAACCCTGTTCACACAGGTAATATACAGATGATCAGGTTTTTAAATACATCAGATAAGGATTGCATACGTCAGTTAGGACTGCACTATATGGGTATACCTTGACGTTTGGTGGAGCAGCTTAGTATACATTACCTACTCGAAACATTACCTACTTACCCACTTTATACCTACCACGGAGTCCCTCTCCTAATTGCCTTAACATTGTGGTGACTTGAATAAACTTTTTGATACGGTTATGCATTCAAAAAATCCAAACCGGAGTGCGGCTGTTTTCTTTAATATATGACTTTGTTTGGATCATTTCCACGTCCAGCCAGCACCTATCTAACTATACAATGAGTGCACGCCTTCTCTATAATTGATCAAGCAAGAGAAAGCAGCACTGGGCACAACATAGAGCTGTAGAGAGCAGAGACTTGGGAAGAGCTTTGGGAAGCATTTCAGCATCATTTCCATGTCAATCCAGTAAATAAATATATATATATATATATATATATATATATATTCTAACGCATCGGGTATTCTAGAATATGCATGTCCCCGTAGTATGTGGACAATGATGATTCCAGAATTCGCGGCAGACTGTGTCCGTTGCTGATTGATCGAGGCAACCTTTATGACATCATCGTCGCCATGGCAACCATTATGACATCATCGTCGCTGTGCCCGTTGCTGATTGGTCGAGGCCTGGCGGCCTCGACCAATCAGGGACGCGGGATGTCTACGTCCTTTATGACATCATCGTTGCTATGCCCGTCGCTGATTGGTTGAGGCCGCCAGGCCTCGACCAATCAGAGACGCGGGATTTCTACGTCGATACTGTGTCCATCGCTGATTGGTCGAGGCCTGGCGGCATCGACCAATCAGGGATGCGGGATTTCCAGGACAGACAGACAGACAGAGACAGAAAGACAGACAGACGGAAAAACCCTTAGACAATTATATATAGACTAGATTGTGGCCCGATTCTAACGCATCGGGTAGTCTAGAATATGCATGTCCCCGTAGTATATGGACAATGATGATTCCAGAATTCGCGGCAGACTGTGTCCATCGCTGATTGATCGAGGCAACCTTTATGACATCATCGTCGCCATGGCAACAATTATGACATTATGACATCATCGTCGCTGTGCCCGTTGCTGATTGGTCGAGGCCTGGCGGCCTCGACCAATCAGAGACGTGGGATTTCCAGGACAGACAGACAGAGAGACAGACAGACGGAAAAACCCTTAGACAATTATAGATATACTAGATTGTGGCCCGATTCTAACGCATCGGGTATTCTAGAATATGCATGTCCACGTAGTATATGGACAATGATGATTCCAGAATTCGCGGCAGACTGTGCCCGTTGCTGATTGGTCGAGGCAACCTTTATGCCATCATCGTCGACATGGCAACCATTATGACATCTACGTCGATACTGTGCCCGTCGCTGATTGGTCGAGGCGAATTTGCGGCAGACTGTGCCTGTCGCTAATTGGTTGAGGCAACCTTTATGACATCATCGTCGCCATGCTGTGCCCGTCGCTGATTGGTCGAGGCCTGGTGGCCTCGACCAATCAGAAACGCAGGATTTCCAGGACAGACAGACAGACAGACAGACAGAAAGACAGACGGAAAAACCCTTAGACAATTATATATATATAGACTAGATTGTGGCCCGATTCTAACGCATCGGGTATTCTAGAATATGCATGTCCCCGTAGTATATGGACAATGATGATTCCAGAATTCGCGGCAGACTGTGCCCGTCGCTGATTGGTCGAGGCAACCTTTGTGACATCGTCGCCATGGCAACCATTATGACATCATCATCGCTGTGCCCGTCGCTGATTGGTCGAGGCAACCTTTATGACATCATCATCGCCATGGCAACCATTATGACATCATCGTCGCTGTGCCCGTCGCTGATTGGTCGAGGCAACCTTTATGACATCATCGTCGCCATGGCAACCATTATGACATCTACGTCGATACTGTGCCCGTCGCTGAATCAGAAACGTGAGATGTCGACGTCCTTTATGACATCATCGTCGCTGTGCCCGTTGCTGATTGGTCGAGGCCGCCAGGCCTCGACCAATCAGAGACGCGGGATTTCTACGTCGATGCTGTGCCCGTCTCTGATTGGTCGAGGCCTAGCGGCCTCGACCAATCAGAGAGCCGGGATTTCCAGGACAGACAGACAGACAGACGGAAAAACCCTTAGGCAATTATATATCTATCTATCTATCTATCTATCTATCTATCTATCTATCTATCTATCTATCTATCTATCTATCTATATAGTGCACCCCTATGCCAATAGTGATACAGGGTGCAAAACCTAGTCTGTAAGTCAAATTTGGTACAACACAGAAGAAAACACTGACTGCAGCGTATTGTGTGCTACTAGGCCCATGAGCTAGAGGCATTTTTGCATTTGTACAACCAACTGTACTATTTATATTGATTTGTATCTGTATTTTTTGGCTGTGTTACACCATGTATGTGATATATAGGGGTGATGGTCATTGGTCTTATACTAAGGGTACCGTCACACTATACGATTTACCAACGATCACGACCAGCGATACGACCTGGCCGTGATCGTTGGTAAGTCGTTGTGTGGTCGCTGGAGAGCTGTCACACAGACAGCTCTCCAGCGACCAACGATGCCGGTAACCAGGGTAAACATCGGGTTACTAAGCGCAGGGCCGCGCTTAGTAACCCGATGTTTACCCTGGTTACCATCCTAAAAGTAAAAAAAACAAACGCTTCATACTTACCTTCCGCTGTCTGTCCCCGGCGCTGTGCTTCTCTGCTCTGGCTGTGAGCACAGCGGCCGGAAAGCAGAGCGGTGACGTCACCGCTCTGCTTTCCGGCCGCTGTGCTCACAGTGAGTGCAAGAAAGCACAGCGCCGGGGACAGACAGCCGAAGGTAAGTATGAAGCGTTTGTTTTTTTTACTTTTAGGATGGTAACCAGGGTAAACATCGGGTTACTAAGCGTGGCCCTGCGCTTAGTAACCCAATGTTTACCCTGGTTACAAGCGAACGTATCGCTGGATCGGTGTCACACACACACACCGATCCAGCGATGACAGCGGGAGATCCAGCGACGAAAGAAAGTTCCAAACGATCTGCTACGACGTACAATTCTCAGCAGGGTCCCTGATCGCTGCTGCGTGTCAGACACAGCGATATCGTATGGATATCGCTGGAACGTCATGGATCGTACAGTCGTAGCGTAGCGTGTGACGGTACCCTTAGACCTTTTTAAATGGTTTTATTCTGTGTCTGTCTTTTCTGAGGTGTAATAAAAGTATTTTTGATTTTTTCATATTATTCATGGGTGTGCATACCATCATTAGTCTAGTCTTTTTTTCTTCTGTGTTCTTCCATGTCAATCCAAACACTGGTTCCTCAGTAATGGAGGAATGTCCGTGTAATGGTGATGCTGGAATTGTATTTGAAAGAGCGACGTACACATATAATCAATTTGGGTGGTGATATCCTACGTACAGGAGGATGGGTCAGGATCCACATTCACAGAGGTTCCGAATCCCCATCTCTTGTCCACAGTGCAGGCAAATTACAAAAAGCATCTCAGGAGGATCTGACCTGTTCAGCATTGCACAGATAATCCATGAATTTTAAATGGTCATTATTTTTCCTAATGGTGGCACTGCAGGTCTATACACCAATACAGCTGATTGCTAGGGTTTCCAGCATAGAGATCTTGTGATAACTTTATTGTTAGGGGTGCTTATAACAAGTAGGGATTGTTCAAAGTAGAGAATCCCTTTAAGACAACATAAATCCAAGCTTAGAAAATACTGTTCGGAAAATGTTTTGAAGACAAAAGACCGATGAACCTTTTTAGGCACAATATAGAGGGTATTGCACCTAAGTGACATAGCTCAGTCACAGTTGGCTTAATCATAATTATTGGATAGGAGTAATATATTCAGAAATTACTGTTCCCAAAACACAGATAATCAGAAATCGAAATTTAGGAATCCTATTTAGAAATGGTCTACCTGAGAGAGAAAGGAAAAGGTTTAACCCTTTCAGAGCACACTTTCTGAATGTAGAAAAATACCTGTTTAAACAACTACTTCACCATTTTGCTGAAATGGTCAATAGAGTGATGAATAGATTTATAATGTGGATGAAGAGGTGTTTATTCAGTCTACATAGTATTCTTCAGTGCAGCCCTTTAGCTCAGATGTTGCCTCCTGCCACCTGTCAGTCAAAGCAGATTAATTACTTGGGCGGCCAGTGCTGGGAGCGGCACATTCCAACTTGGCCGCACCCAGAGGTGTTGACATCAGACAGGTGAGGTCCCCCTCCTAAACTACTTGGAAGGTTGCAGACTAACCCCACCCTTCAATGTCCCACTCACTATATGGCCCCTCCAGGCAGAATATGATAGAGGTACATCTCTATGCTGCATGCGGTAAACACTCCCTTAATTTAGCCATGATTAGTCTAAGGCGAAGAGCTATGTCCTCAGGCACAGTTTGAGCAAATCAGTACATTGTTGTCTACTCTGCACATATTTAATCTTAGGGGATTCCAATGAATGCATGGTGCCGAGAGCAAGGCATACTTTTACATAATTGCAGTATCATTGTATTAAGAGTAATATTCCTTACCCATCGCTACTCATTGCCATAAAGTAATTTTTCGGAAAAAGCTAGTATGCGCTTTTTACAACATAGACACCAATCTATACTATTACCTTGTCTTTACTAAACATGTGTGAGGCTGTGGCTGCTGTTCAGTATCTCAGCGCCATTGGGAGAGTTAAAAAACCAGGAGAATATCTGGGATGACCGAAAAGTCCAAAAAACAAACAAAAAAAACCCAGACTTTTCTTTACCGATCCATCATTTCATAAATGTCTGGAGGGCACTTTACATTTTAATTGCATCTGAATCATTTTCAGCGCCATTGATTTCTTCCAGAAGTGAAATCGATAAACAGAGGTTCCTTAGGAAAGTAGTATGGCTTGTGGGTTGCACAATATCAGCTCAGATAAAAACGTTAAGGCTTCCAAGTTTCCAAGTATAAGTTGGAGGGAGGGATATGGCTGTCGTGTGCCTGTAATTGCAGCACCTCCTGCCTGGCTGACAGCCCCGGGGGCTATGCCTCGCCCTGAGGTTTTGGGCCACGTTCCAGCCACGCTGCCCCAGTATAAATGAGAAGAAAGAATAATAGGAAAAACCTGATAACTACCTCTAGTCAAACATAGTTCAGTTTACAAAGAAATTAAAAAGAAAAAGGTTGGAGGGAGGGAACTGCATACTTCAGTTTCTTTGGCATGTATGCCTTCAGGCTATATATATGGACAGAACGGAGGAAGAAAAGAAGTGTTTGAAAAGGCAAACCATTCAGTCCATTAAGCAAGAGGAATGCATAATACAGTCGGCTATGCTTGTTACATCACTGCCAACTAAATAAACAGAGGAAGGGTACAAATGAAAAGGAATAAGCTCTTCGGAGACACTATGATATCACAAAAAAGCACAAAGCTAATTCTGCGTGGTACTGCATGCGGTCTGTGGACTGCTTTCTTGACAGAAGTAATGCTGTATTGTAGACAGTAAGTACACTACATGCATGAACCATGACACAAACAGCAGTTTAGATGTCGAACAAAATAAAATGGTCAAGACAAGAGCATTTTACACACTATCTCGGTAGACCTCGGACTGTGTTCACACTATCGTTCTGTTTTTACCTGAAGCCCCAAGTCTCTGCTGACTCCACCAAACAGATACCATTGGTACCCAACAGAACCTTACAACCCTTAGGCTGTGTGCACATGTTTCGTTTGTCAGGTTTTTTTTTTCTGCGAAGTTGTCAGAAAACCTGAATGGATTCCTGATAAGAGCAAAATGAATAAGAATTCTTAAGTCTCATGCACACGTTGCTTATTTTTGACTTGCAGAATTGGAGCAGCTTTAAGTTCGCAGCATGTCATTTTTTCCTGCAGATTTCAGTTACTAATAAGTGGGGAAAAGTCTGCAGCAATAATGTATGTAAAAAAACAAACATCAAAAACGTACCAAAACCGCAGGTATTATACACTCTTTCCTGCCAAGACGTGCGGAAATGGTGAAAATTTCTTAACCAAATACATTACATGTGCACATATGCATAGGCTAGATTCACACATCAGTTTGTCTATGTCTGAGCACAGACTATGATGCACGAAGTAGTCTCCTGAACCATATTTAGCAGCCTCATAGGAATATATGAAGATGGTGTTATAATAATAAATAATAATAACAATGTAAAGTTCAGGTCAGAAGACAAGTGGCAGCTTCGCGCATCACGACCGTGACAAACGGACATCTGAATTTAGGTTAAAATAATATTTGTCAGATTCCATTACAGTTTCTGTCTTTTTGATGGGATAAATAGTGCTGCGTTCACCATTTCACTAAAAAAATACTTTAAGAATTTCTACGACCATGTAGAGGGAAGAACAGGAAAGTGAACGTTAAAATTACCACTATGAAAAAGTTTAAATTCCACAGGATGCACATGTATGCTTTTATTAAACCAACATAATTAAAAATGCCAAACAAACATCAGAAAGTTATATTAAGGTAATGCTTCATACATAAATTTATAGCAATCAGTATTGCTTCAAGCAACAACATGGCTATCCAATCACTCAAAATTAACCGGCACGCCTAAAAAAGTTGAGTAATGCACAAAATCACAAAGGATAACATAATATCAATAATCAGTAATGCTAAACATGACAATGATAGAGGCAGACTGTAAATAATATGGATGTACATTCAATTAAACAAGCATAGGGTTCAAACAAAGTACACTACAACTGGTGTATATGGTGTATTACTAGTGATTAGTGATGAGCGAGTGTACTCGTTGCTCGGGTTTTCCCGAGCATGCTCGGGTGGTCTCCGAGTATTTGTTAGTGTTCGGAGGTTTAGTTTTCATCACCGCAGCTGAATGATTTACAGCTACTAGCCAGCCTAAGTACATGTGGGGGTTGCCTGGTTGCTAGGGAATCCCCACATGTAATCAAGCTGGCTAGTAGCTGCAAATCATTCAGCTGTGGCGATGAAAACTAAATCTCCGAGCAGTTATAAATACTCAGAGGGCACTCGCGCGTGCTCAAGAAAACCCGAGCAACGAGTACATTCGCTCATCACTACTAGAGAAGAGCTAACGTGCTTGGATAAGGTGTTATCTGAGCAGGCTCGGGTGATAACCGGGTGTCTACAGCGTGCTCAAAAAAATGTTAGTCACCGCCCCTGCTTTTGCCTAACAGGCAATCCCTGCATGTGTTACAGCTTTTGAACAGCCGTGAGACTTGCAGCCGTGGGGACTCAAACATATTATTCGCGCACACCGAATAGACTCAGCACCAGAGCATGTTCGGATAACACCTCATCCAAGCACGTTAGCTCTTCACTGTTTATTACCACCTTACAAAAACCATTGATCAAAAAATCTTATGTGTGAGGCCAATTTCTTTTCATTTTTAAGGACTGTTATTAAAGCTCATTTTTATACATTTTGTGGGGTGGACCTCTTATTTTTAATGGTTATGGAATAATCGCATTGGTAATGATGTGTATTTAAAGTACGGTAATTACTTTATCGATGGCTTGTATAGGTGCTATACATTTCTTGAGATAACTTCGAACTTCAATTAAAAGGGCAGCTTGTAGTCGGGCACTTGTTAGAGTTCTTACAGCTCAAAAGGAGCATAGTATAATTTTCAAAGATCAAACACTTTTGTATTCACATCATAGGCTGGGAACCCAAGACCAAGGCTGATGCCACAATTATGACACTTGTTTCTGCTCTAGGTGTATTGTAAGAAGAAAGTCCTCATAAACCTTTCCCTCTTATTAAAAGACAAATGTAGTAATCATAGATAAATGTAGTGGATCCATTTAAAATGGATTGCTCAGGGGAAGAGTTGTCAGTCTGGAGTCTTAGCTTTAATATGAGTCAGCAGTGTCTGGTTTAGGTCTATACCACTAACATGGAAAATCATTTGATGTTCACATTGAATACTGAAGAATAAGTCAAGTTGGTGTGTTTCGAAATTCACAAGTTTAAAGAGTAAATGAATGAAGAAATGGTAGTCTGAAAATTTCAAAAACACTTATAAAACAGCAAAATCACCTATTCAGTTTCCCACCAAATCCAGGGCAGATGTTCTGGTGTTCCTTGATTTTTGTTTACAGGTGTCTGACTTGTTACGGTTCCAGCATATGAGTGGACTGAGTGTTTATGTGCCGTATGCTGACATCATTCCTCCCGTCAACAATTGGAAATGCTAGCAATACAACATATGACTGCTGAAGCTACTGATGTGCTGGAACAGAGTCATGCCAAGTCTCAGGGAAACTGGGAGAATCTTCGGAGCTTCATACCTGTAACAGCAGGAAATCAGGGGAGTATTGCTTGTTGTTTTTCGTTAATAACAATTGCTGCTGTTTTACTTATTTTTTCAGGTTCGCATAATCCCATTTTTAGTTCTCACATTGTTATTGCTCAGAAAAGCTTATGCTTAAATTACACTATTTGGTGAATGCTAAAATGTTTTTGATAATATAGTGTATTCAGCACTAAAAAGCTATGAAAAACCTAATGAAGACCAGAACAGAACGTTTGCCTCCGGCTTCACAGAAGTGATTATTACAGTCCTTTCTCTGGCCACAGACATCTATGCCCAAGCATCACAATGTACATTAGATAGAGAAGCAGTGGTAATTCTAAAAAAAACAGAACATTCGTACATAAAAATATTGTGCAAATTTAATTTACTAAAAAATTTTTTGTTTTTCTGTTTGTACCTATTTTAATAGATTTTCAAGGTCATATTTCCTGCATTCAAACATAGCAGTTTTTACATTTATCGTTAAAGTTGAAATAAATTAAAATCCATCATTGAAAATCAACACTGGCCCTTGTACACTATGCCAGTAGTCATGTCATTAAGTACCTTGTCCGGCCTTATGCTACAAATCTGGTGTCACAAATCCTCACAAGTGACCGCATGTATGCAAATCCCATACTTGCGGTCAGCACAGGAGAATCCTCACACAGTGCACTAAGTGAGAATTCACAAGTCTGCAGTCACATAGTGACTGCAGACTTGTAGACGAAGTCAGGACAACCCCTTGAACAGCTTTGCGTGGTGTAAGTTCACTTTGATTTCTTAATGCACTGTCTTCTGATAAAAGAAAAACAGAATTAAAGGGGGTTTCCCCACAAACAAAGTAAAATTTTTATCGCTAGATCTTGGAATAATATCTAGTTCCACAATTTAATGTGTTTAAATAAAATGTTCCTGTGCTGACATAATATTCTAAATGTGCACCTGCTGTGTACTGTGTAATGTCTGCGTCTGACCGTGCAGGAACATGGTCTGATCATACTGGGCAGGAGAGGAAAAAAAAAAAAAAAAGTATATACAGCATAGCATGGGATTACTGCTTATTCATTCTTTGAAGTAAAGTATTGATTAAAAAGAGGTAGTAAAATTTTTTGACTTAAAAAAAAGCATCAGTTGTGATCCTGCTCTTTCCTCTCTCTATACTCTTTTCCTTCCTCTCCTGCCCAGGAAATGTGGCATGATCAGAACATGTTCCTTCACGGTCAGACACAGCCATTACACAGTGCATAGAACTTTTTTCCAATTGTGAAATTCATTATTCAAAGATTTATTGAGCAAAATTTTCTGTGTTCGTGTTAGCTCTGATATTGTGAGGACAATACAACAATGTATTTAATTAGGAAAAGAATAGTAAAGCAACCTACAGTGGGTACGGAAAGTATTCAGACCCTTTTAAAATGTTTCACTCTGTTTCACTGCAGCCGTTTGGTAAATTCAAAAAAGTTAATTTTTTTCTCAATGTACACACTGCTCCCCATCTTGACTGAAAAAAGACAGAAGTGTAGTAATTTTTACAAATTTATTATAAAAGAAAAACTGAAATATCACATGTTCGTAATTATTCAGACCCTTTGTTCAGTATTGAGTAGAAGCACCCTTTTTAGCTAGTACAACAATGAGTCTTTTTGGGAATGATGCAACAAGTTTTTCACACCTGGATTTGGGGATCCTCTCCAGTTCTGTCAGGTTGGATGGTGAACGTTGGTGGACAGCCATTTTTAGGTCTCTCCAGAGATGCTCAATTGGGTTTAGATCAGGGCTCTGGCTGGGCCAGTCAAGAATGGTCACAGAGTTGGTCTGAAGCCACTCCTTTGTTATTTTTGTTGTGTGTTTATGGTCATTGTCTTGTTGGAAAGTGACCCTTCGGCCAAGTCTGAGGTCAAAAGCACTCTGGAAGAGGTTTTCATCCAGGATATCTCTGTACTTGGCTGCATTCAAGTTTCCTTCAATGAAAACCAGTCGTCCTGTCCCTGCAGCTGAAAAACACCCCCATAGCATGATGCTGCCACCACCATGTTTCACTGTTGGGATTGTATTGGGCAGGTGAGGAACAGTGCCTGGTTTTCTCCACACATACCACATAGAATTATCACCAAAAAGGTCTATATTCATCTCAACAGACCAAAGAATATTATTTCTCGGTCTGGGAGACCTTCATGTGTCTTTTTTAGCAAACTATATGGGCTTTCATATGTCTTCCACTGAGGAGAGGCTTCCGTCAGGCCACTCTGCCAAAAATGCCTAATTGGTGGGCGGCAGTGACAGTTGACTGTGAAACTTTCTCCCATTTCCCTACTACATCTCTGGAGCTCAGCCACAGTGATTTTGGGGTTCTTCTTTACCTCTCTCACCAAGGCTCTTCTCCCACGATTGCGCAGTTTGGCTGGAAGGCCAGATCTAGGAAGACTTCTGGTGGTCCCAAACTTCTTCCATTTAAGATTATGGAGGACACTGTGCTCTTAGGAACCTTGAGTACTGCAGAAATTCTGTTGTAACCTTAGCCAGATGTGGGCTTTGCCACAACTCTGTCTCTGAGCTCCATGGCCAGTTCATTTGACCTCATGATTCTCATTTGGTCTGACATGCACCGTGAGCTGTGAGGTCTTATATAGACAGGTGTGTGCCTTTCCAAATAAAGTCCTATCAGTTTAATTAAACAACTGGACTCCAATGAAAAAGTAGAACCATCTCATGGAGGATAACAAGGTAATGGACAGCATGTGACTTAAATATGAGCATCTGAGCAAAGGGTTTGAATATTTATGACCATGTGATATTTCAGTTTTTCTTTTTTAAGTTTGAAAAAATGTCCACATTGCATCCCATCTTGACTGAAAAAAAAGAAGAGTGTACATTAATGTGAAAAAATGAACTTTTTTGAATTTACCAAATGGCTGCAATGAAACAAAGTTACAAATTTAAAAGGGGTCTGAATACTTTCCATAACCACTGTATATACAAAATTAGTTATGCAGATCATACCTACAGACTGTTGGACAGTCTTGTTTTGTGAGCAATCTTAAGGCTTGATCACTCGAGCGCATTTAGACAAGTGCTATCTGTCACTCAAACCAACGTTATACTGTGAGGCATTGCAGACCCATTCTTTTCTAATGCAGACTTTGCATGAGAAAAAAACACAGCATGCTGTGAGCGGCTCTGCAAATAAGTGATCATACTCAAAGTGGTAATAAATAGTTGCACATCCAATTGGAAAAGTGTTTCAAGTGGGGTACCACAAGGCTCTTTCCTGGCCCCAGTGTCGTTTAACATTTTTATAAATGATCTTGATAAGGGAACTGAAGGTAAACTAATCAAATTTGCAGACGATTCAAAGCTAGAGGGATAGCTAACACTAGAGAAAACACAAAAGGATTCAGAAGTATCTAGATACATTTGAACAATGGACAGCAACTAATAGAATGGTATTTAACAGGGAGAAATACAAGATTCTACATCTGTACAAGAAATATGAAAATTACATCTATAGAATAAGAGGAATAGAACTAAGCAACTGCACGTGTGAAAAAGACTTGAGTATACTAGTAGATCACAGACTGCACATGAGTCAACAGTGTGATGCAGCAGCAAAAAAGGCAAACAGTTCTAGGATGTATTAAGAGAAGCATAGAGTCTAGACCATGTGAAGTAATTATTCCCCTCTACTCCTCCTTGGTCAGGCCTCATCTGGAATACTGTGTCCAGTTCTGGGCAACACATTTAAAAAAAAAGACATTGGAAAACTGAAGTTCAGAGAAGAGCTACCAGGATGGTAAGCAGACTGTAAAGTATGTCCCACGAGGAGCGGTTAAAGGATCTGGGAATGTTAGACTGCAAAAAGAAGGCTAAGAGGACACTTAATAGCGGTCTAGAAAGATTTGAAGGAATATCACAGTGTGGAGGGATCATCCTTATTCTCATTTGCACATGGGAAAATAAGAATCAATTGAATGAAACCGAAAAGGAGAAGATACAGATTAGATATTCGAAAAAACTTTTTGACAGTGAGGGTGATCAACGAGTGGAACTGGCTGCCACGAGAGGTGGCAAGTTATTCTTCAATGGAAGTCTTCAAACAGAGGCTGGAACGATATCTGCCTGAGATGCTTTAGAGCAGTGTTCCCCAACTCCGGTCCTCAAGAGCCACCAACAGCTCATGTTTTCAGGATTTCCTTAGTATTGCACAGGTGATTGAATGCTTGCCTGTCCAGGTGATGCAATTATCACTTGTGCAATAGTAAGAAAATCCTGAAAACATGACCTGTTGGTGGCTCTTGAGGACCGGAGTTGGGGAACACTGCTTTAGAGAATCCTGCATTGAGCAGGGTGTTGGACACAACATGCATTCTAGCTAATCTTTCCCTACCAATCAATATGTCAATTTGCTCAAGTCCTCTTGCTCTATAATGTAGATTCCATAGAATAAACGGAGATGGGTACTCCGAGACTTAAAAATGGGAGATCTGTTAAGAAATTCAGACATATGTACAGCAGTTTTTCCCAACAAGTAGATTCGTCAAGCAATAGTGTAAATTGAAGCTTGTGGGCCCCAATGCAAAATTTCCAAAGAGGCCCCCAACAAACAGGTTTTTGATAGCAACAGTTTTTTCTAGTCTTTTCACACAGGGTAAAGAGAACCCCCTAGTCTCCAGGGCCCAAGTGTGATTGCAACCCCTGTACCTATTATAGTTACATCCTTGGAATCAAGACAGTTCATATTGTAGAAAATAGATGTTCAGTCATATGACATTTTCATAAATACTTCGCAGAATTACAGGTAAAGCTAAAAATGTTGGATAAAAGCAATATTGGTACATGACCCAATGATGGGTCTACAAGCAAGCATTCGTTTGATTTTTAATGACAGTCTAGATTTTCAAAGCTAACATGAAAGTCAAACACTCAAGAAGATTATATTTCTTTAAATGCATCCTCCTAACTTTCAAAGCATAGGTCTATGAACACATATGAAACAAAAACAAGAGGAAGACTATCTAAGATCAGACAGCACAAAGGGAAGATAATCCACTGCCTAATTCTTATTAGTTTCCAGAAGAATTTTTGCAATCAAAAAGTGTAGACTAGAGACTTCCTTCCAGGAGTAATGGTGTCTGACCAGTCAAAACACATTTCACATACACATGGTACATGGACTTATGCCAACATTAAGTATTGTGCAATGCTATTTTTCAGGGCACATGAAAAAAAACCCTCATTGAAATACTCTTTAGCAATACTTGCATATGCTCCAGAGGGTGTGGAAGGCTTGTTCCAGTTCGGAGTTATAGAATTGATATTATACTGTGATAAATTATATAAGTCTATCAAAGTATTATCTCTGCCAGTAAAACACATCATTATAGAGTGAGTAATTCCCCTGTTTACTTCAAACACTTTTTCCCAACATGGGCAGGTCTGATCAGGCAGCATTTTGGAACGAGTCTCAGCGTCCCAATTTCTACATAATGCTGTAGGCCACAGGAGAAAGGCAAGTCCCAACTGCGCACTATACAGTAATCAAGCTTTACGGCGCCTCTGGTCTTGCCTGCTGCATATTTCACAAGTATCGTCATGTCTTCAAAATCTGTCTCATCTGCAGGACGCACACACAAACATGCTTATCTAGCCTTTACATTTTTACATTTCACACAGTTAAACATTTGGTCTGTTTTACATATTCATAGTTTCCCATCATGGCATTTCCCCAAGAAATTAGATAAAGGTAGCACGTAATTATTGTTACTAGGGTTCACAGAGAACATGGACTAAATGACAAAGATCATAAATGTCTTATCTATAGTACATTTCTCAGTTATTACATTCTGCAAGAGATTATGCTCTTCGCAAAACTGTTCAATCGTGAAGAAACCATACGACTTGTATTCATATGTACCGCTTATTTGATCTTGAGTTCAAAACTACGTAGCTTGGTGGCAGAATATCCAATGCAAATCTTCTACGATCGAAAATACAATTGTGCCAATCCAAATCAGTTGCATGGGAGAGATTATATTCTGTAACATTGAAATATCAATAATTGATCAAATTGTAGAAGATTGTGCTCCTGTAAATAGGGGACATATAAGCTGCTCAAATACACTAGAACATCCAATACCTTTGGCTGGTAATAAGTGGTGTGTTTCAGTTAACATCGTCCCAGTGGTGCAGGCAACAGAGATTCCAGATCACCTGTCTTGCAGTATAGTCTTTATACAGGTGCTGACTAATTTGTTCTGCCTAAATTTATGTTCCTGAATTAAAATTTGAAGATTTTAGCCCACTTCCAGAGTGTTGGATATCTTTTCATTATTATTATTGTCCAAGTGGTGTTGCCAATAAACACTGTTTTCTATGAAAAATGCCTGGCTCAAACAATTACGGTTCTTCTGATTATAGGCTGGATGCCACTGCTCTATGTAATCTAGATTCCTTCACTGCACTATACTATATGAAAAGAAAATGTACAAAATAAAAAAAGAAGGCACACTCACCATTGAAATTACAATACCAAGAAGGAAAAGTTGAGGAATTAAGTAACTTACAAACTTACAGGATCAATAGACTTGTTAGTGATATACAAATGAAAAAAAATGGAAGCAAAATTGTAAAAACATCTGGATTTGTTCAGCATTGAGAATAAACACCAGATGCAGAAATACATTTCACCAACATAACTTGGCAAGCCATTATTGAGGTTATTAATGGTTTCTGAGCATTGTTCTGCCACGATGAATGCTCCCAGGCTTGAAAATCATCAAGATCCACTGCTGGCAGCTTCCTTTGCAATCGCCGACCAATGACCCATTAGATGCGCTTGATGAGAGACAAGTTCAGCAATTAAAATAGAAAAAGAGCCTCCCCAATACTCCTCATTACCCCGATGAAGCCACTAAAGGTGAAACATGTTTGGGAAGCCTTTTTTTTTATTTTAATAGGACCAATAAGGACCAGAGTTTAATGTGTACCTTAACATCTGATTTGCACTAATAATGCTTTTAGTGTAATCAATCCAAAGTAAAACACAACTTTTAATTGTTAAAGTGGGATTTTTGGCCTTTGGCTAGTAGATTTTAAATATTAGGTAATCTCCACTAATGCCATAATGCAGTTTTGGTAAGCGCACGCATGCACACACTACTGTGCATCACTTTTCCATACCTACCTAAAACATTTACAAAGTAAAAATGCTTTAAAAAAAATGTAAGTATTAGTTTTCATTTCATCAATTAACAATGTAAACTAAATTAAAAACAGTGAAATGTAAATTGAATCAATATTTCGCATGACCAAATTTTGCCTTTAAAACATCAAAGTACCAATTTTTTTTTAACTATGTCTACAGTTTAAAAAAAAATGTGCAGGGACATTGTTAAAAACATCTTTGAGATGGATGTAGGCTTTTGTAAATCCTTGTACCTCTTCATATATTTCCACACAGACTATGATGGTGAGATTAGGGTTCTGTGGGGGCCATATCACTTCTAGAGCTCCTTGTTCTTATTTATATTGTAGACAGTTCTTCACTGTATGTTTGGGGTCGTTGTCCTGCTGCAGATTAAATTTGGAGCCAATCCAATGCCTGCATGATGGTTTTTGCATGATGGATAAGTATCTGCCTATATTTCTCAGCAATGAACGCTAGTGAGCAACATTGAAGGCTATAGGTGTAATGGTCAGCCATGGAAACTTACTGCACAAGATGATATTTCCATTGATCTCGGAAGATGCTCAGCATTGTCATCAGCTGAGAACTGGCAGAAAACATTGGAACTGAGCTACACCCATCTAAGGTTTGAAAATAATTTTCATGGAAAAATTTGCAGCCAAAAGCTATGCCTTTGACATGGAAACAAGGACAAGTTACTCAACTAAGCTTAAAAACATATGAACTGGGGTGCTGAAAAATGGCAGCAGGTGCTCTGCAATGATAATTCAAAAAGTTTTTTCATTACAGCCACATTTTATTCACTGAAGGGCTCGAGAGCAATGCAATAATGAGTGTCTGCAGACAACAGAGAAGCACAGGCAAGGTTCCTTGCAAGTTTGAGGCCATTTCAGTCAATAGATTTGAAAATTTGGTCAAGATAAATTGTGTCCTCAATGCTGAAAAATGCAGGCAGATACTTATCCATCATGCAATACCATCAGGGAGAAGTCTGGCTCCAAATGTATTCTGCAGCAGGACAATGACCCCAAATATACAGCCAATGTCATTAAGAACTATCTTTAGCATAAGAACAAGGAGTCCTGGAAAACATTATATGGCCCCTTAGATGCCTGATCTCAACATCAGTTAGTGTCTTGTATTAAAATGAAGGGACTGAAGAATTTGTACAAAAGATCTGTGGTTCGTTCTCCAATATGTTTAGGAGATCCTCCCTGCAGAGTTCCTTCAAAAACTAGGTGCAAGTGTATCTAGAAGAATTGATGCTTTTATGCTGTTTTGAAGGCAAAGGAAAGTCACAAAAAATAGTCAGATTTTGTCGATTGAAAAATACAAACGTCAATTTATTTTTAAGCATTCTTACGCTTTTGAATTTTCCAACACCTGCCTAAAACTTTTAGACCGTACTGAATCTAAAATGAAATGATAGGTACATGTAAATGCTTTTTACTGATCACATTCACTCATTGTTCTCATCCTGTCTAAAGGCCCCTTCACATTAAGCGACGCTGCAGCGATACCGACAACGATCCGGATCGCTGCAGCGTCGCTGTTTGGTTGCTGGAGAGCTGTCACACAGACCGCTCTCCAGCGACCAACGATGCCGGTAACCAGGGTAAACATCGGGTAACTAAGCGCAGGGCCGCGCTTAGTAACCCGATGTTTACCCTGGTTACCATGCTAAAAGTAAAAAAAAAAAAACACTACATACTTACCTACCGCTGTCTGTCCTCCAGCGCTGCGCTCTGCTTCTCTGCCCTCCTCCTGTACTGTCTGTGAGCCGGAAAGCAGAGCGGTGACGTCACCGCTCTGCTTTCCGGCTCACAGCCAGTACAGGAGGAGTGCAGAGCACAGCGCTGGAGGACAGACAGCGGTAGGTAAGTATGTAGTGTTTGTTTTTTTTTACTTTTAGCATGGTAACCAGGGTAAACATCGGGTTACTAAGCGCGGCCCTGCGCTTAGTTACCCGATGTTTACCCTTGTTACCAGTGAAGACATCGCTGGATCGGTGTCACACACGCCGATCCAGCGATGTCAGCAGGAGTCCAGCGACGAAATAAAGTTCTGGACTTTATTCAGCGACCAACGATCTCCCAGCAGGGGCCTGATCGTTGGTCGCTGTCACACAACGATTTCATTAACGATATCGTTGCTACGTCACAAATAGCAACGATATCGTTAACAATATCGTTATGTGTGAAGGTACCTTAAGCCAACGTTACTCACTTTACAGAGACGTGCGGATTTCCATTCTTGCCAGACATGATTCCCACTTAGACAGCCACCAATGTTAGTCATTTGCAAAGTGTAAAATTAACTATTGAAATCACATTCATAGGTATCTGTGAATGACTGCAATTACATAAAACAGTGGTCAACAAATTGGCAAAGACCACATGCCCCAATTGAATTACCTTATCACCAAATTTCAATCATCTCACTACTGTATTTTCTAGTAATTCCCTCAGAGTTTGCATTGTCAAAGTGCTCTCATTTAGAATAGTGGGAAGGATAGTGATCCATTTAAGCCGTTTTGTTTTTATAGCTATCAAAATATACAAATACTACAGCTGCTTAAGCAATTCTGGGAAAGTAATATATCACGGTAGTTAAAAGACCCTACTGCTGTCACTATGTGAGAATAACTGGATCCGCAATGTGCTACATACTACTACAGACTAGAGGGGAATTGCATATGCATCTGAGAGACAAAGGAAAGCAATGTATTATCCATTAAGTAATCCAAGGACAATATTTCTATTCACTCACTCTTGGCTGAGGGTTATTCTCGACATAGGTGATGCATCCTTCCTGTTCCGAACTCATAATTTCATATGAAAAGTTGACTTAATTCAATAATTCATCCTTATCCCTTTTACATCAGGTTTGTAATAAAGGCTCCTTAAAAAGTCATGAAAAGCAAAATTCCTCATCAAATCAACTGTTCTTCCTTTTCTTTTTTCTTTTTAACTTTAAAAACCACTAATACTCCTAACTTGTTATGGTTCCTTACATCTGTCTAGACATTTCTAGAAATAATATGGGGTAACATGAAGTAGGTGGGCCCGCCAGAATCATGTACTTGCCTATGGCAAGAAAACCGCCTGAACAATACATGGTACCAAGCCCAAAGGTGTTTCTTTACTTCTTTAAAAATCAACATGGAATAGAGTTAACAAAACACAAACATTTGACATCATTCATTGAGGGTTCTTTTTTCCATCCCACTTGTGCTTTACAAAGACAGCAAAAATCAACAGTTCCGAGACCTGTTCAGGTAAATGCAGATAGTACGATGCACCACCAGAATTATTTGTTCGCTCCAAAAGAAAGGTTATTTAATTAAAATCAGACAACACGTTTCAAGATTAATCATAAAATAAGCCTGGAAAATAATGAAATTTCAGTCTAAAGTGATTTGGTGGGGGGCAAAATCAGAGGTGGACATATCAAATGGGCAGCCGTTTTAGCTGCACAGGGGCTCCAGTGGGACTAGAGCCAAGACAGGAAGATATGTGGTAAAACGTATGCTGGTGAAGAAATAGCTTTCTCACTCACAATGCTACAATGTTCTTTACTCCCCCTGCGTAGATTCTGCTACTCTGACTCAGGAAATTTACAGATTCCATGGGCCCCTCCTTCACTGCTCAGAAGATTGCTTTACATATAATTATATGCTTTTCTTGAATTGTGGTCTTTCTCAGAATTCAAAGTCACAACCTGTAGCCTAGCAGACAAACTTTTACAGTGAGTCAGTCACTGGCAGCACTAAGTATAGGGGGATCTTCTCTGCCTAAAGATCTAAATAGTATTCCTCTTTACAGGGATATGGTACTGAGTTTATAGAGATGTATCTATATACTGATAGAAACGGGATACAAAAAAGTAGTGTTACTTTACTATAAAATTACTAAACCGAGACCAACACTTCTGTTTTCACAGTCTACCAGGTAAAAGCTCTGTATTTGTAGCAGACACTGACTAATACTTCAGCTCACTTAAATGGGAATAAAAACTGCAAAATTAGGAACAACTACTACCAAAAGAAGACCAATGCCTATAACCCTTTAGTGACTGGGCCATTTTTAAAAAGTCTCACATGCGTCACTTTATGTAGAAATAACTCTGAAATGCTTTAACATCTCCCATTGATTTTGAGATTTTTTTTTGTGAAACATTGTACTTTATGATAATGGTAAGTTTAGGTTGATGTGTTTTGCATTTATTTATAAAAAAATATCAGAAATTTGACAAACATTTTAAATAATTTGCAAGGGATATCATTTTATCATCCGCTCCCCTCAACGTATTCGAAATGGTTACCGGTAGTTCATTAATCCTTCAGGTGCTATTCAGGAATTAATGCAAAGTAGCATGACCAGAATGAAAATGGTTACTTTTATCACCTAAATTTTGATAACTTCTGAATATGCTGCAGTAGCCGGCAATCTCTAAGGCCGTTATTTGGATGTGAATTGCCATGGCAAACATTAGAACCACACGATCAAGATCTCAGGCTGCCAATGGAGTTAAAGAGGAGGCCCCAAACTCTATTAACCATTTAGATGCTGTAGTCACTAATGACAGCGGCATTTAAGGTT
This sequence comes from Ranitomeya imitator, assembly GCF_032444005.1. Lineage (NCBI taxonomy): Eukaryota > Metazoa > Chordata > Amphibia > Anura > Dendrobatidae > Ranitomeya > Ranitomeya imitator. The sequence continues at coordinate 426,547,075 of NC_091286.1, read as the reverse complement.
TTAAACGACCATTACCAGTGCCAACACTGATCGTGGCTGATGCAGCAAGTTGTCAGCTATAGTGTACAGCTAACAGCTACAGGATTGTCACCTGTCGGGGGATACTAGTCTCTTATCGCAGGTCAGTAAAAAGACATTTGGTGGTCACTAAGGGGATAAACAATTAAGAGATGTAGAGCTCAATGGAGTGCCACGTCTCCTTCACTCAGCTAACTGTTGGCGGGTTCTGGTAGTCAGACACTTACCAATCTGTTATTAACCAGCTAGACAAAGAATAGGAATTTTGTAATTAATAGAATTGTTTTAAAAATTGTAATATTTAGATGATATAGTTAAGGTTATTTTTACAACTGTTTCATTGTCAAGTTCAGTTTACAGCCTGTATTCCATCACTGACTGCTCAGAGGAGCTACAGTAATACCAATGATCTAAGAGTCTTTGTTGTAATACATCTCCAAATCAGAGCACCTCCTTAGGTTCAAAAACATTGCTAGTTGTGTAGGTACATAAGAAGTAGAAAGTTATTTTAAAATGTATTGGCACCAATGCAGGAAATTTCCCGTTATAAACTATTGTGCTCCCTGTGAAGAAAATATCATTCCTGTATTACATTTCTGATATAAGACAGCACCACACATCCCTTAAGCTACTTTCACACTTGCGTCGTATGACGCACGTCGCAATGCGTAGTTTTGGTGAAAAAACGCATCCTGCAAAGTTTGCTGCAGGATGCGCTTTTTCCCCATAGACTAACATTAGCGATGTATTGCCACACGTCGCAACTATTGTGCAACGGTTGCGTCGTGTTGTGGTGGACCGTCGGAACAAAAAAAGGTTGCTTGCAATGTTTTTCTGTGCGTAGTGTCCGCCATTTCCGACCACGCATGCGTGGCCGGAACTCCGCCCCCTCACAATGGGGCAGCGGATGCGTTGTAATAATGCATCCACTGCCCCGTTGTGCTGCGTTGTCACAGGATGCTTTGGTACGTCAGCCCGACGCTAGTGTGAAAGTAGCCTTAAAGGGAACCTGTCAGCAGGCCACTGCCTTTCAGGGCTTATCTACAGCATTCTATAATGCTGCAGATAAGCCCCCAGTCCAACTTGCAAGATAAGAAAAATAAGTTTTATTATACTCACCCAGGGGGCAGTCCGGTCCGATGGGTGTCGAAGGTCTGGGTCCGGCACCTACTATCTTCTTGCGATGCTGCCTTCCTACTTGCTTCATCACTCCCCGGCATCACGCTCCTGTGCAGGCATACTTATCTGTCCTGTTGAGGGCAGAGTAAGGTACTGCATTGCGCAGGCGCTGGGCCTCTGACCTTTCCCAGCACCTGCACACTGCAATACTTTACTCTGCACTCATTGGGGCAGATAAGTAAGCCTGCGCAGGAGCGCGATGCCAGGGAGCGATGAAGCAAGCAGGCATGCGGCATCCCAAGAACATGGGAGGTGCCGAACCTGCGACACCGATCGGACCAAACTTATTTTTCTTATCTTGCAGGTCGGACATAAGCCCTGAAAGCAGTGGTCATATCTTATATCAGCCAAAACTGTTGACGGGTTCCCTTTAATACAATTCTAACTTTATACAGAAAATTGTAAGTTTAACTTAAAGCCCCTGACGGTATGACTTCTGGATTATTAGTCTATGGCAGTCACAGTTCTCATCCCTCTTTGACCTGATGTAAAAAAAAAAAAAAAAACAGCAGTTGATATTGCCAAATTCATTGACTAATGATGTGCACATTCATTTTCCAGACATAAATCAATATGCACTGTATGATTTCTTTTCTCTAAAAGTATACTGTAGGTATTCTTTCTGCCTTCTGCGTGTTATGACAGGCATCAGGATACAAACAAGTCTTGGCCCCATCTCATACAGAACGGGCTGGCTGCAGATGTTCTCCTACATGCCGCATCTTGTCCCAAGCAAGAACAATCATCTCGGAAACACATCGTTTTGTATTCTTTGCCCTCAGCAAAACTGAGGAGTGGTTATATTAATACTTGTATAAAATACTTTCCTGAAGGAACTCAAAATATATGTGTTGTGCTCCTGACTAATTCTTACAAAACAAAGTGTGAAAGCCTTCAATTTTGTCATTTCTTTCCTTGGTGGGTTCTTACAATTAAAATGATTAGATAATATCTGTAGAATATATAGCACTGTCAAAATGTTTGCTTATGTAGATCTGTAAATCGTATCCCAACTCAGATCACTGGCATAAAGTAGTGAAGAGGTCAATTAGGAGATAAGAAATCACTATAAATATCCCTCTATTGACCCAATGGGTAATAAATTCCCAGGTCTTTCTTTAATAGGAACATAGCATGGTGGGAAAAAGGGGACACATTTCGAAAAAATTAAATCAAGGGATGGTGAAGGATATCGATGAATTGAAGGGTTGCGTGTAAACTGTATTTTTTTTTCTGTCCTGTGGATCCAGAGGAAGTCCTAAAATTCCAAAGAATCAAATCAGCCATAAAAAAATCCAAACTATTACTAAAAAGACTGGATAAAGTTTACTATGAATTATGAATCTTAAAAAAAAGTGTTATTTTTAGAGGATCTATGCGTTGACGTATAAATATAAAACTATTCTTAATGTATGCATGTGTGAGGAGTCTCAACTAATCTAAGTAAAACATATGTAAAGATGAATGACATTAGATGTTAAACATGACAACGGCATACGTCAGGGATGCCATCTATTGTGCATTAGCCATCCATAGATGCCATTATTATTATTTTTTTTAATTTATGTATGTTTTAACAAAAATACTTCAAAATTAGATTCTGGTTATAATTTTTTTTTTCCATACACTTGTTTCGGCACTTCGTTGACACTCCTCTAGAATCTTCATAGGGATATTGCTGTTGTGCGATATCCTTATCGTTTGACTTGGGCGCGGTCAAGGGTAATATTTCTTGATATTGTTGTGTAGCTTCCATTTCAGTTGATATATTGTTCACAATTAAGGTATCTCATAGTGGGGGGCACGGAGTTATCCCTGGAAGTTTAATTAACAGCCTGCTTGCACACTTACTGCACACATACGCTGCAGTCAAAGCAATGGGGAGTGATTACAGCCTTGCTCATAGTACAGTTGTACTCAAAAGTTTACATACCCCAGCAAAATGTTTGCTTTCTTGGCCTTTTTTTAGAGAATGTGAATGATCACACCAAAACTTTTTCTCCACTCATGGTTAGTGGTTGGGTGAAGTCATTTATTGTCAAACTACTGTGTTTTCTCTTTTTAAATCATAATAATGACAACCCATAACATCCAAATGACTCTTGACCAAAAGTTTACATACCCCATTTCTTAATACCGTGTATTGCCCCTATAACAAGAATTACAGCTTGACGTCTTTTGTGGTAGTTGTGGATGAGGTTCTTTATTTTCTCAGATGGTAAAGCTGCACACTCTTCTTGGCAAAAAGCCTCTAGTTCCTGTAAATTCGTGGCCTGTCTAGTATGAACTGTGTGCTTGAGATCTCCCCAGAGTGGCTCAATGATATTGAGGTCAGGAGACTGAGATGGCCACTCCAGAACCTTCACTTTGCTCTGCTGTAGCCAATTTTCCTCCAGTATTTGCGGATAACATGCTGCATCCATCTTTCCTTCAACTTTGCCCAAATTTCCTGTGTCTTTGTAGCTCACCCATCCCCAATACACCAGCGATCCACCTCCATGCTTTACAGTAGGAATGGTGTTCCTTTCATCATAGGCTTTGTTGACCGCTCTACAAATATAACGTTTATGGTTGTGGCCAAAAAGTTCAATTTTAGTCTCATCACTCCAAATTACTTTGTTCCAGAAGTTTTGAGGCTTGTCTCTGAGGTTTTGCATATTGTAGGCAAGGTACTTTGTGGCATTTGCGCAGTAATGACTTTCTTCTGGTGGCTCGACCATGCAGCCCATTTTTCTTCTAGTGCCTCCTTATTGTACATCTTGACACAGCCAAACCGCTAGTTTTCAGAGTCCTGTATGTCAGCTGATGTTATTTGTGGGTTTCCTTTGTATCCTGAACAATTTTCCTGGCAGTTGTGGACGACATGTTTGTTCTACCTGATCGTGTTTTTTTTTTTTTTTTTTTTTTACAGAGCCCCTGATTTTCCATTTGTTAATCACAGTTTGAACACTGCTGACTGGCATCAATTCCTTGGATATCTTTTTGTATCCCTTTTCTGTTGACAATTATTTTGCTTTCCTCATGACTCACAATCCAGAAACGTCAGTGACTGGATGAAAGATGCAAGAGTGTCTGTATCCCAGAAACTCACTTTGCTTGTAATCGGTGTGTGAGCAAAAAAAGCGAACAGGTCACAAGTCACAATGCTACCTTTTGTAGCCATTAAAACCCATTTGTGTCAACTTCTGTGCATGTTATCAGGCCAAAATCACCAGGGTATGTGAACTTTTGATCAGAGTCATTTGGATGTTTTGGGCTGTCATTATGATGATTTAAATAGAGAAAACACAGTAGTTTGACAATAAATGACTTCACCCAACCACTAACCATGAGTACAAAAAGTTTTGGCGTTCTCATTCATATTATCTGAATAAAGGTAAAAGAAGCAAAAATTCAGCCGGGGTATGTAAACTTTTGAGCACAACTGTATATAGAGAGTGATGACCGGTACATCTCCCTGCACCGCCCCAATAACTGGAAGCGAGAGGCTTTACGGAGAATAAAAGTTTATTTCTGTTCCATAACCATTGCTCTAGTAACAAAGATATGATTTAAATGCTATTTATCTGCACATCAAGAGATACTGAGACAGCGAGACCAAAAGAGCAAGGACAAGAGAGCAAGCGCGCGAGAACAAGAGCGCGCGAGGACAAGAGCGCGCGAGGACAAGAGAGGACAAGAGAGGACAAGAGAGGACAAGAGAGGTCAAGAGAGGACAAGAGAGGACAAGAGAGGACAAGAGCGCGAACAAGAAGAGAGCAAATGAAGAGAGCAAACGAAGAGAGAGCAAACAAGAAGAGAGCGCAAACAAGAGAGATACCTGCTGATCATAAGAGCTAACATTCTATAGAAGAGATGTACCCAGTGATTCTAGAGATGGGAAATTACTTTGCTGTGCAAAGCTGTGCTCCATTGGGAACCACTGATTTGAGATGGCCCCAATCACAACAACTGTACAAGGAATGATAATCCGCTTGATGTCATAGCAGCAGAGCATTTTGGGAAGCCTACCTGCAATGCATATATCATTGGCCCAAGAACATCTTATTTAAGTATATAGTGATCTACCTTTTATATCAAATTGTTTTAGGTTACAGATTATACATATTTTATTTAAAAGTCTAGGAAATGGACACAGCCTACAATAACTAAAGTATACTGTTCACCTCCTCCATCCTCTTATGGCAAAGATTTTGCCACCGCTGAGGTCACTAATTCACTGAACAGGGGGCCAACCCCTGTATCTGCTAAGGTTTATAAAATCAAGATTTTTTTTGTCATTTTAGAGCATTTTCTGCAATTTTGTTTATTACAAAGGCAGAGAGACCATTTGAATTGTAAAGTAAAAATAAGGGTTCGCCTCCTTCTTTAATACCGATCAGTGGTCAGTCACAACAGGACTATAAAACACTAGCATTCAATAGCATATTAGGAAATTATAAATTGCATTTGTGACCTTAAGACATTTTAGAATTAAATTAACGGCTCGTCATGCAGTACATTAATGAGCAGCACAAGAAGCCAGAAATGGCAATAAGTTATCAACAGTCAACGCTCGTGATAACATCTTCAGGGTAGGTGGTAAATCTCTTAAATTATTACTTGGCAACAGACAAGAAACCAGGTGCTTCTATTTTACGGTAAGTTAAAAGCAGAGATCTAATGTTCTGACCACCTGTCTGATCGCCAGCATGTTTGTAGGGCTGACATGAAAGAAAGCAGACAAAAATCACAACATCCTTATCCTCATAAAAACACAAAACTAAAAGCAAATACATAGCAAATGCCTTTTCTAGGCAACTAACAATATATATGAAGCAAAAGCATGAGACAGAGAAAATCCCAACTTCTGTCATATTCAGTAATCCAATAATCTGCCACTTTCAGTAAACTTGAGACAGATTTTTTATATGTCTACAGTTGCTATTTGGCTCATAAATTCTAGTCTCATTGAATATCGCCATAGGCTTTGGAATGTATTTATTGTTCACCTTCACACGGTGATTTCATTTTTATATGCTGAAAGCAGTTTTAATCCAGGCTTCCAGTCCCATTTTCTATAGTAAAACAGGGTGGAGTTTCATTTTAGAATATGGCAATTAAAAATAACGATCACCCAAAACTAAGAATCAAAGTCCGCACTCACAGCAGGTTAAATCAGAGATACTGGGTGGAAAACCACAAAACATGCGTTTCTTCAGCCAGTATTATGGATTTGGGTGCTCCTTGTGAAAAAACAGGGTCCAAAATTCAGTACAACGAAGTAGAAGTAGAAAGGAGCACTCACCATCCAGAAGAAATGTTCAATCTTTATTGCGGCATAAAATGTATAGCAAGGTCTCACAGGAGAACGTGGGTGTCACGAGACGACGGCCGTTTCACGCTGCTGCGCTTCTACGGGTCTCACGGGACCCGTAGAAGCGCAGCAGCGTGAAACGGCCGTCGTCTCGTGACACCCACGTTCTCCTGTGAGACCTTGCTATACATTTTATGCCGCAATAAAGATTGAACATTTCTTCTGGATGGTGAGTGCTCCTTTCTACTTCTACTTCGTTGTAAAAATAACGATCAACTTTACGAATCTACAAGTCTGGTAGAGGTGTAGTCAATCATTTTTGTATAGTTACAAAGGGTCAAATTTCTATGGGCATTTAAGGAGCAATTATGAGGTTGAAATCGTTGAACTCTGTGAGATGCAGCTATAGACAAAAGGGGCATATTGCTTAGAAGAGAACTATGGACCTTAAGAGGCTGGTGAGGAAACTTCTGTCATCTTCTGTCCTGCCTCTGACCAATATAGTCAATGTTTGTAGGAGGGATATGGATACCATGAAAGTTTCTCTTTAAATGGCTTTTATTTGGGATTAGTTGAAAAGGTAGTAAACGGCAGAGCGACAACCAGAGATAATACCCCAAAAATCTACCTTTGCTTAAGTGCTGCCACTACAGTGCTCCCCAACAGTGTCTGATTACTTCCCTGGAGTAATCATTTGCTTCCGACCGATGTGTCCACTGCAGCCATTCACTTGCCTCAGTGGTGATGCTGGCATGTAAAGCACCAGGCCACTGAGATCAGTGATTGGCTTCAACAATCACATTAGTAAAAGGCATGGAACCACTGCAAAGACAAAAAGATTGACCAGGAGCACTGGAGTCACAGAGCATAGGTTGATTTTCCAGGTAATGTAATGGTTCTTTTGTTATTTTATAATATATACTTTTTTATGATTTTTTTTCCCCAAAAAATATTGAAATTTTAGTTGCAAAGAGATAAAGTCTTAATAGAAAAATAGAAAACAGTAATTAGAGTGTGTTGTGAGAACTTTAGAATGGGTTAAAGAGGACATTTCTTCTCTCCTAATGTGCATACATTATATACACACATACATACATGTATTTGCCATAACATAAAAATTCTGCAGCATATTTTTACATAAAGCCATGTTGTATTGTCATACTGCTATTCTTCCTAAAATGGATGAATTAATTGACAAATGGGTGTCAACTGCCACTATGCAAATCAAGTTCAGACTGTGAGACTGTAGGAGGACACACCCCTTTGACAGGGGAAGTGGTAATGCCCAACTGACATTCTGTTATTCTTCCGATTTATGAATTAACAGCACAATGTAGAGTTGAGAGAAACATGACTTAAAAATGATTTCAAAGGAAATTAAAGTGTTTATTAAACTGGAGAATTTGAAATACTGTGAGGGCATGCTAAAATATGAGAGTTTTGTTACTAACGAGAGGCCAAAAGCAACCACCTGTCAATACACAAATCAATTTTGCTTTTTTTTTCTTACTAAAAAACACTGTATAGAAGATGTAGCTTTATCATATCCTAATAATTACCGGTATATACTGGCACTTAACTTCTAACTCATTTAAGAAAGATAGTAAAGATAGTCTGAGTAAAAACATCTTCCAATAATCAAATAACAAATCAAAATTACAATTTCATGAATGTGATCACTCAGATCGGCCAAACACTGGTGGTGTAACATATGACCACACACTCCATCGGAATTAGATTTTAAGTCAAGCCAAATTAAAGTCACTAAAAATAATATCTAAAGGGCAGGTCAATCACAGCTGCAATCTGATGCGAGTTGATTTAATTACCTCTTAACATACTGACCACACATCTATGTGCACAGAACGATTGTTAATGTGATGCGAGAACTACAATTTTCATGCTTGCTTAAAATTCATCTCACCCAACGATCAAGCATTTTGCTCTTTCACCAAGCGATTGCTGGCCTTTTTAGATAGGAAAGTCATGTTCCCAATGTTCAGCCTGATTAATGGCCATTCTACTTGAGTCTTTAAGGAGTATGTCACGTCAAAACTCAAACTGAAGCACTTATACAGTCAAAAAGGGGACTTAACCCCAATAAATATCACACCAGTAATGAAGATTTCATTACTTTATGTAATAAAATGGTTTTCATGTCAATTTAATTAGTGGTCTTTGATGCACCTTTGGCATGGTCAAGGGCTCAATGCACTGCTCCGACCTTCAATTAGCATCCTATGTAGTGCTGCTTAGTTTGATGGACAGCGCTCGCTTTTAACATGGCATGAATTGAATCCCCATGAATTTGCACTGGTAAGTGGTCCCATAGTTCGAGATAAGCGAATCTGTTTGGGTCCTTCCTTATTCGGCAAGCCATAGCACTTACCGAATAGCCTGTTTGTTGGGCTCTCTATGTACAGTATGTGTTGTGATAGTGAAACAGCCGCGTCACATGCAGCTGCGACACCGGACAACTGATCAGCAGTTTATTCGGTAAGCGCTATAACTTGTCGAATAAGGAGGGACCTCAACAGATTCGCTCATCTCTACCCACAGTGCAAATGTGGGTATACTCTGTCCGCTAATATATGATCCTGAGTGCTGCGAGGTGCTGCTGTCACCCCCATTAAATGATGCCGTGTGTGCGCTCAGCTCCTGAAGGTTCAATTTAGCCATGCAAAACCAGATGTACAATTCAGACATCACTAAAAAAGCGATGTCAATGAAGCCATGTTGAAGTGCAGAGGATGCTCAAAGGGTTGAAGTCGTGCACTGAGTCCATAGCCATTTCAAGGATGCAGCCAAGACCCTTAATTAGCAAATATGACAAAACAGTTTTTATTTAAAAATTAAAGCAATGAAATATACAATAATTTCAGTTTGGGGGTGAAACTGCCCTTAACCCCTATAAACGGTGTGATTTTTTGTTTTGTGCTTTTGTTTTTTTTCTGTTCTTCCAAGAGCCTTAACTTTTTTATATTCCAGCAGATGTAGCCAGATGATGGCTTGCTATTTTTATACATTTTTTTTATTTTTTTCGGGGGGTAGTTTTGAATAGAGTTGAGCGACTTACCTTTTTCGGATCGAGTCGGGTTTCGCGAAACCCGACTTTGTCAAAAGTCGGGTTGGGTGAAATCGGCCGATTATTGCGAAAAGTCGGGGGCCGACTGAAACACGAAACCCTATGCAAGTCAATGGGGAATCAAAGTCGGCAGTGAGTGGAGGACAGGAAAACAACTACAGTGCCCATTTTAATGCCAAAAACAAAAATTCTTATTACTTAAGCTTGTCAATCTTAATTTACTTTATAATAATAGTTAGTCATTGAAAACTGGGGGTCATTTGGCTAAAGTTGTGGGGGGTAGGGCTGGCTCAAGATTTTCGTGGGCCCAGGAAACGCGGAATACGTCATGGCGGTGGAGCAGGGAGAGGTAAGTATTTCAACTTTGCAAGTGCTGTGATCCTGAGCAAGCAGGGGGGGCCCACTTGTTGGCACTGGTACAGGGCCCCTCATAGTACGGTGGTGTGCTTGACGGCGGGTGGTGCCTCCCACTGGCAGAGACACTTGAGTACTATGAGGGGCCCTGTGCCAGTGACGTGACCAATGAGTATGCTCCCCCACCTGATGAAGGAACCTACACTTTCATCTGCACCTTCCTCTTTGTCCCCGTGTAAGGTGGTAGTATGCGGGAAGGCGAACCTGACTTTCAGCAGGGTCAGATTCTGGCTGTGTGGAGTGCAAGTGGAATGTAGTGGTCTGGATCAATGTACCAGCAGACTCATCTAGCAGTGGCTGGGCAATGGGCAGGATGAGGAGGAAACAGATATAGGCCCAAATAATAAAGTAGGCTAAATGCAGTTCAAAATTGGTAACAGGACTAAACAGGCACAGGGCCTGGGTCACCTCCCGACCGACCGCCCCATGCTCCCAACCCCGCCTGCTTGACTCCCACCCACCCTCTTTGAAGACAATACTCACCCTGCTCCAGTGATGCCTTGTCTCAACGTCTGTAGCGTCCGGAGTGAGCGGTCACGTGGTACCGCTCATTAAGGTCATGAATATGTGCATATTCATGACCTTAATGAGCGGTACCACATGACCGCTCACTCAGGAAGCAGGTGCTGCACCGGGAGTCAGGACAGAGCCAGAGGAATGTTGGCCCGGCCGCGCGGCGTGGGATGGCAGATGAATATGAGGGACAGGGGGATGAAGGAGGACAGTAAGCCGAGCCATTGCAAGATGGGAGAAGGAGCGGGAGGGTGGAGAGATGAGCCATGTATACGAGGGGAAATCTGAACCATGCATACAAGAGGTGGGTGGGAATTATGAGCCATGCATACAGGGGGGGATATGAGCCATGCATACAGGAGGGGGTGTTGGTGGAATATGAGCCATGCATACAGGAGGGGGTGGTGGTGGAATATGATCCATGCATACAGGAGGTGTGGGGGGGGGGGATTATGAACCATACATACAGGAGGGGGGATTATGAGCCATGCACACAGGGGGAGGGGGTGGAATATGAGCCATGCATACAGGAGGTGGGGGGGAATTATGAGCCATGCATACAGGAGGGGGGGGAATTATGAGCCATCATACAGGAGGGGGGTAATCTGAACCATGCATACAGGAGGGGGGCAATATGAACCATGCATATGGGATGGGAGGGAGATGAGCCATGCATACAAGATGGGAGGGGGCATCATACAGTATTGAGCATCATGTGGGGTGATTATACAGTATGGAGCATCATATGGGGTCATTATACGGTATTGAGCATCATGTGTGGTCATTATACAGTATGGAGCATCATGTGTGGTCTTTATACAGTATGGAGCATCATGTGTGGTCATTATACAGTATGGAGCATCATGTGGAGTCATTATACAGTATGGAGCATCATGTGTGGCCATTATACAGTATAGAGCATCATGTGTGGCCTTTATACAGTATGGAGCATCATGTGTGGCCATTACACAGTATGGAGCATCATGTGTGGCCATATTTATTTTTGTTTATAATTATTGTATATGAAACAGTATGATCAGCAGTGCTAAATTGGTGTGGTTGGGACGTGGATATGGGTGTGACTAGTTGTGAAATGGGTGTGGTCAGAGGCGTGGCCCAAAATTTGCCGAGGTACAGTGCGCCGCAAACTTTAAACCTCTTTCCCTTCTTCAAAAGTTGGGAGGTATGATACCGCATTTGCCAGATCACGTCAAGTGCCACAAATCCCATGGGGAATGAATGAGGCCGAATGCAGTGTTGCCGTAAGTGATCCGTTACACAGCAGATGCAGAAAAACTGCCCGATCTGCTGCAAAAGGCTACTGTCACATCAGAGATTCTTGCCAGAGTCACTGCCGATAGTGTCATACTCACATATGGGGGAGGCAGCACTAAGAGTGCCTAGGGCAACAGAAACTCTACAGGCGGCATTGCTTTGCTCAGTGGAGGACAACTAATGAGTGGCAGACACAGTTAGTAGGCCCAAATAATAAAGTAGGCTAAATGCGGTTCAAAATTGGTAACAGGACTAAACAGGTGGCATAGCTAGGTACAGGGGTGGGCTCCTCTGCTGAGTAGCAGACAGTGGTAGTAGGCGCAAAGTATTAACTGGTCTAAATGGAGCCAAGGGCCCCTGTATATTTTTAGTATCATCTATCATTTCAACAAATTTGTATTAGCAGTGCCATTGAAGGATTTAACAGCACAGACTACACAGTGGTGGAGCAGGGAGAGGTAAGTTTTGCAAGTGGTAGAGCACTTTTCGAGCTGGGGGGGGGGAACACTCTCTCATCGACGGCGGTACTGGAACAGGGCCCCTCATATTAAGACGGTGTGTCTGACGTTGGTTGTGCACCACCAGAGTCAGACACTTCATTGTACTATGAGGGACCCTGTGCCAGTGCCATTGCCCAAGAGTGGGCCCACCCACCTGTCCAGGCAAACTGCACTCGCACGGGTGCTTGCACCAGGTGGTGACCACGGCCCTGTGGGGGGAGTCAGCCCATTTAGGGAGGTATAAAAATGGCCTATGGTGGACATTCAGCAGCTGCAAATGGAGGAATTGGAGAAGTCAGTAAGAAGAGGCCAAAAGCAAGACATTTTTCTGGGAAGCTACGTGTCAGCAGGGGAAGGTGGGGAAAAATAATTTGAAATCCATGATTGTTTCATTTTAATGAAGGTTAGATCATCAACATTCTGGGTAGCCAGACGTGTCCTTTTTTCGGTCAGAATTGAACAAGCAGCACTGAAGACTCTTTCTGATAGCACACTAGCAGCTGGGCAAGCGAGCTCCTGTAATGCATATTCTGCCAATTGAGGCCAGGTGTCTATTTTAGATGCCCAGTAATCAAAGGGGAATGACCTGTGAGGGAGAACATCGATAAGGGAGGAAAAGTAGTTCGTAACCATACTGGACAAATGCTGTCCCCTGCCACTTTGAATCGATGCAGCAGTACCTGTCGTGTCAGCAGTCATTGCGAAATCACTCCACAAACTCCTTCACTTTTGGTTTGGGTGAAGGACACAAGGAAACGTCTTGTTCCTGACCGGGAGCATCCACTGACGACTCGCTGCTTTTATATTTGGAACTTTCTGAAGAGGAGGTGAAAGAGCTAGAGGCTGAGTCAGCAAGGAAAGCCAAAACTTTTTCCTGCTGCTCCGGCTTTAAAAGCTGTTTTCCTACTCCCAGATAAGGGAGCCTTCGAGGCCTTGTGCAGCGAGACGATGACGCTGGCTCAACACCTCCAACCTAAGATGCTATTGTGCTTTTGCCACTACCACCAGATGCACCACCACCACCACCATCAGTACCAGCTGGCAACCACCACCCACGGGCTCCTCCACCAGACTTCCTAATTTTTTTGAAAATCTAACCAAAATAACAACTGTTATATGGTACTGTAAAACAAGGTAGAAGGTGTATATAAACTTGTTGAGAATTTAAATCTCCCTTTTTTTTTGGGGGGGGAGGGGGAGACTAAACCAAAACTCAGGCCCAGTGTATAACACAACACAATGTAAGTGGCAGAAAGTGGCTGGAAGATATATGAAAAAATACAAGGACTGTAGTACAATTTCAATCTCCTTACAATGATCTCAGGAAAAGCACGGCAGCAATAAAAAGGACTGCTGCACACAAAAGTGTGGACAAATAAACAAGATAACTGTGCAGAAAGGAGCAACAGGATTTTTGCTTTTAAAAAAGCAGTTGGTTTGCACAGCAGCGTGCAAACAGCAATGCAGCCATCAGGGAGCCTTATAAGGCAGCCTAATAAGCTACAGAGCTGATGCACAAAAATATAGCCTCCACTGTCCCTGCAAAAAAATGGTGGTGTTGGACAGTGGAAATTGCTACAGCACAAGCAGTTTTGGGGTTAATCTTCCTTCCCTAACTATATCCCTTCTTCTGATGAAGCTGCAGCAACCTCTCCCTATGCCAAGATCAGCAGAAGTAAGATAGCGGCCAGCGTGCACGCCCTTTATAGCCCCTGTGACACCGCAGAAAGCAAGCCAATCACTGTCATGCCCTTCTCTAAGATGGTGGGGACCGAGACCCATGTCATCACGCTGCCCACACTCTGCGTCCTCCTTCATCGGCTGAAAAATGGCGCTGAAAGTCATACGAAAGGCGACTTTTGAACGCAGATCGCCTACCTCATGGTCGATCTCACACTAGGATTGGGTCGGGTTTCATGAAACCAGACTTTGCCGAAAGTCGGCGATTTTTGAATTTGTCCGATCCGTTTCGCTCAACCCTAGTTTTGAACAACAATATTCAATGTACCATAGAGCAAAACAAAAAACAAACGCAGAGAGATTGTGAAAGCAAAAATGCAATTTGGTCACGTTTTTGGGAAGTTTTCTTGTATGGTAAATTTTACTCTGAATCATGACTTTCCGGTTATGGGCAATTACACGGAGACCAAACCTGTAGAGATTTTTTTTTTTTATTTAAAATAGTGGAACCAAAATATTCATTACAGTCTTTAAAAACATTTTTGTTTTGTGTTGCTATTTTCCAAACACCCAAAACAGGTTTATCTTTTTTCACTTGAGCTGTATGAGGGATTGTGTTTTAAGTGATGAACTGACCATTGTATTGATCCCAATTAGGGGTGCATACAAAATCTTTTGTTTTTGTAGCATTTTTTATTTTTATTTTTTTAAAGGGAGGTGTTTGCGACAAAAAAACCAATTCTGGAGCATTTAATTTTTTTTTTTTTTTTTACTTACAGCATTATCCAATTGGGTTAATTTTGATACATCCAAATAAGTATATTTTAGTACAATTTTAATGGGTGAAAAGGAGGGAAACTCTAAATAGTGAAAATTTCCTATGAGCTCAGTCAGTGGCTGAGCTTCACACCAAAATGGCAGCGGCAGTAGCCTCTTGGGGATCCCAGCTGCTATGGTAACCCACCAGTGCTGTGCAATTGTGGTATGGGAAGCTGATGGACATAGGTGCACATGAGCACCAGCGTTCATTTGTTTAAACACCAGTGTCCATGATTAAGGATAAGCGGACCCGTGGAAGTTCAGATTCCATTGAACTTTAGTCTAAAGTTCTGTTCAGCTACTTAAACACACACTGTCTCACACTCCGATTTGTCCACCATGTGAACATGGTTCACAATGGTTTTTCGACTCATGAGAGTTCATACTGCCAATGACATACAGCCAGTGTGAAAGGGTAAGTAGTAGTCTGAAGGCTCCTTCAGACATCCATGAACATTGGACTAATATTGAATAACAATGTCATGCATCTCCCGACCAAGAGTGTAACAGCCTCATCAAAATATATGAAGCAGTCTTGCTCAGGGGTCGGGAAATGCATGAACAGTCCGTACAACGCCATCAGAGGTCAGACAGATGATCACAGACATCTGAAGGAATCGTAAGACTGTACTGATCTCGGACATCAGCATAGTCAATGTGAATAGTGTTAGGCTGTCTACTCTGTGGGTTAATGAAGGAGAACTTCAGAATTTTTCTTTAAACCCTATGGGGCTCATTTACAGTCCAGTCAATAGACTTTATATTATTTAATTGGAAGAAAAATGCCGATGACCATGCAACTTAGAGTCTTATGAAATTATTTCAACTAGAGCCTTGATGGCTGTAATATGTGTGACACAGAAAACTGGTTTTACAAGTCATATCTGACAGTAGGACATGTTTGCAAACAAATAGAAGTTGTTTTTCCTTCCAGCATTAGGCAGCATAATTTGTGAACTGAGCACAAATCTTAGGTGTAGCACACTCACTGTTGTCTCGTCATTCTGTAACCGATAGGAGGAGACATGGCGAGTGTTGCACATGGGAATCTGAATACTGAGAGTGTCTCACCGTACAGAGAGCAGGATAAATAATGCATCACTAATTACATGTTCTTAATTTCACTGGAGTAATGACACAGTGAACTCGTCAAAGAAACTTAATGTTCACTTCTTGTCATCTGAGGACCTCAATTATCTTTCCTTCCTCGAGTTTGCAGTAATAACACACAACACCCCAAACAGGGACATCAAGATGTTATTCAAGGGGGTTCCTAATATCGAGGCCATTGCTACTAGCCTTGTAGTACAATAAATAGTTCCTATTAATGGGAAAAAAAAACTTTAGAATACCAGCAAAATTGAAAACATACCTGTAAAAAAAAAAATGGAGATGCTCTTAGAAGGTACAAGTTCTCCAAATGGAGATTCATATGGTGTAGGAAATCTTGCAGGCAATATTCCCTGAGAAACCTCATGCAAGTGAGAACTTGTGCAACCAATCCATCTATACCTGGGTAGCTTCCTGCTAATAAGAGATGATCCCCTCTCAAGACTAAAGGACAATAAACCAAAACTTCATTCTACAAATGAATGACCTATTGAGGTCATGAAATCATTCCATGTTTTCAAAGTGTACACTAGTCTGCTTACCGTCCATGTGGCCGACTTGGCTGTACTGGACTGCTGAAATGAGACATCAAAGCTGTGAGGTCCCGGGTAATCAGTATTTGAAGGAATGGCTGGCGAAGGAGACAAGGCATCAAATGTGGAGCTTGGCTGAGCGTATGGCGATGGTGTGGTCACGCTGTTCTGTGCATGCTCATTGGTGTAAGGGCTGGTGGAAGAGGAACCATTCTGTATCTGCTGTTCCATACTGTTCAGCAGGCCCAAGTTTGTGTACTGTGGCTAAAAAAAGAAAAAGAACAAATTAATTTCACGAAGCAACCCAAATAAGAAATACAGCTTTTGGTATATTTAAGTTTTATAATGTTCTATTGCTTCAAAAGTTGTTCATGGATATTAACATTTCTATTGTATATACAGCCAATATCACCTGAACAAAAAAAAAATCATAGGATTCTGTATAGAATAATATAGGAGACCTAAATATGTCTCAAGTATATGGTGATAAAGATAGTGTGAAAAGTGGCTTATTTAAGAATCAAGTGACATCTTGGAACCAACTGGAACTTGTAAACATTGTGCATGGCCCATGTATTTTAGGGTCTATGATGAAATAAAAAACCTACACTGAAATATTCTTTTGTACTACTTTAATGCAATATATTAACAGAGACATAAGCTTTGCTTAAAGCCAAAAGGGTCACTGGTGGGTTGGCTGCCATTTCAGGATAATATATTTTATAGGAACCTGTTTGACTGCTTAAATATTAAACACAAACATGTAAGCTGTAATTAATATAGGACTTTCAAAAGCAACAACTGAAAGACAGATTTGAAGATCAGCATCTCAAAAGTGCAGAATGGGACACTCCCTAGTACATGACTGATCTCAAAAAGGAAGATTAAATGGAAAACTGAAGCATGACAAACTACACCTTACACACGAACATTAAAATACTATTTGTTTATTTTACTCACTTATACAGCACTTAAAAACATTGACACTGTCCCCATTGTGGCTCACAACCTAAATTCCCTATCAGTGGGTCTTTGGAATGTGGTAGGAAACCGGAGAACCCAGAGGAAACCCACGCAAACAGGTGGAGAACATAAACTCCTTGCAAATGTTGTCGATGGTGTGATTTGAACCCTGGACCCCAGCGCTGAAAGGCTGCAGTGTTAGCCACTAAGCCAACATGCTGCCCTCACTAGAATATATACACACAGTATGTAACAAACAATAACTGGACAAAATATTAGAATACACATCTTAATAGTTGAATTCAGTTTTTTCATTCCGACCAATTGTTGCAGATGAATAACATTCATCTTAGCCATGTAATTTCATTGATGTACAATTGTTAAAGAATGGGTCATACTAAAGAGCTCACTGAATGGGAGTTTGGTACTGTAATAAGATGTGACCATCATAAGTCAGTTTGTGAAATTTATTATTATTATTTATTATTATTGAAAAGTGGAATGGCTTTGGAGCTACAAAAAGGCCAACCACGTAAAGTTTCAGATTGTGGACTTCAAGTGCTGAAGCAAATTCAATTTTGCAGTTATTGAGTCTACTTTGGTGACTTGTAAGCTCCAATCCTCATCCGGCATTTACCTCAGCACAAAAACTATGCTCTACTGAGAGCTTTACGGCATGGGTTAACATGGCCAAGACATTGCGTGCAATTTTTAAAATCACTCAGCAAAATGCTAAGTGTTGAACTGAGTGGTGTAAAACAAACCACCACAGGACTGACAATGGAAACATGTTCTACTGTATAGAGTGATGAATCACTTCTATCTGGCAGATTGGCAAATACCAAGACAAAGTTAGCTGCCTGACTGCACTGTGGCAACTATAATTTTTGGTGGAGTCGGCACCATGCTATGGACTGTTTAGTGATCAGCTTTTTAGGACCCCTAGTTCCAGTAAAAGGAAATCTTAATGTTTCAAGATACCGAGATATTTTGTTCTTCTAAGGCCTGCATGTTGTGCTCTTAAAATGTAGTACAGCACTACATTTGGGGAATTTGAGTAGGAGTACTCATCTTTGAAACATCAAATATCTCTAAGATGGTGACTAAGAACAATCTGTTGCTTAATGGGAAGTGTGCATAAGCAAGCAAAAGAAATGAGTCAATCTTTACAAAATGTGTCCATTGTGGTGTTAAACTCCAACTACCCAACTAATCTGTTGTACGTCATGCAAAGAGCTTGCAGAGCACAAAGTGTCTGCTATGACCAATTTAGGTGGGGGGCTTTTATCTGTATTTTGAAGGATTTTACCATCTCTAAATAATAGCACATCCTTAGATATGTTATGAATTTATTATCAGTGGGGAACTGACCTATTGGACTCCAAACCAATCCTAAGAATAACAAAATGTCAGTGCAAAGACGCCTTCAGGATTTTCCCTGCAAAGTGTTCCTCTATCCACCTGCTGTGCAGGGAATGGCTGCTACTTAAATGGAGATGCACTGCTGATCTCTGCACAGCTAGGGTTGATACTGTGCAGAGAAAAACAGCAAAGTGGATGCAATGCCAATCAGTCAAGGATTTGTGGTGAACTGGTACATCAGACCTTGACCAATCAAAACATTGGTGGATTACAAGATTTAAAAACCTTTTAAAGGGAATCTGCCACCAAGCTTTTGTTACCTCTTCTGAGAGAAGAATAATGTAGGAAAAGAGACCCGGATTTTAACAATGTGTCACTTGGTTTACTGGGTGCAGCAGTTGGGACACAGAATACTTAGATGTACAATGCAGCAGAGGTGAGAGCTAACCCCGCCACACTAGGCTCTGCATGTACATTGTCTATAGACAGTGAGCTGCTCATCACAGGGGGTGGAGCATGATGACTTAGCATGAGGCAGCTAGTTAGGGCAATGATAACGTCCTAGTGATATAATAGTCATTATAAGTAAAAATCATCACACAGTCTAATAAGTGACACCGCGTTTAATTCAGTCTTTTAACCCCTACCTCATGCTTTCCTCAGATAACATTGCAAAAACCTGCTGACAGATTCCAATTAATTTAGAGTTGCAAATATTTACATACATGGATTATAAAAAGATAATTAATTTACTAAGCCAGGTCTTCCATATTAATAAAGCAGGAATAATTTTCCTGTGTTTTCATCACTATATCACAGCAGAAAAAAACACATGAAGAAATTCTCAGGCGTAAAAGCCAGCACTACGGAGGAATTCTGCAGATTGAGTTTCAGAGGGTTTGCAGCAGGCAAGGTGAAATGCCTATATCCCAGACAAGTGTGATGCCCAGAGAGAGGAGGCCAGCATCAGACGCTCTCACATTGCTCAGCTAACAAAAGAAATGTCAACAAGACAGACACAAGTATTGGGGGCAGGAAGTGTAAAACCCAAAGTCTAAACCAGGTGAAAAGCTGAGCAAATTCAAGAGCAAAGATCTCATGACAGAATAAACAAATGTCTGGGTCTCACTAACCCTTAAGCTGCTGGTGGGATGGCCACGTTAGGAGGAAAAGTATCATTTATGCCGCCTTAACAGATTGCATGCTCAGACACCTATTCACTTTTGGACCATTTCATATAGCTAATATTTCATTTAAAAAAAATATGTGTCATCAGCAACTCAAAGAATTGTAACTGGATATGGGCTGACAAATAAGGACAGGTAAAAGGATATCGAGGAACCTTGTTCTCCAAGAATGGATGGAGACGGCTGTGATCTGAATATAAGCTTTATACAATGGACTCGTACTTTATACATCTCAGTACAACATATAGATAGAAGGGACAATCAAAAAATCATTTTGTATCTGATCATAGTCATTTTAGCAGATTTAATTAGTGATGTGTTTACTCGGCAGTCAGTAAATCCTAGAATAAGTGCAATTGCATATTGGAGATGATGCCTTCCATACTTTGAATATAATTTGTTCTCACTTTAATCTGAACTTGATAAATTCATAACTAAAAGGTCTCCAGGAATACTGAAACCTGCTTTCAATTGTGGGACATTACTGCTTCTTGACTGCCCTCAAGGCAGGTATTTATAGGGCAAAGCCTAGACTGTCAATTGTACATTCCATGTCAAAAAAAAGTTCCTGCAGGGCACAACTGAAAGTTTACTTTTCGAGAACCTTGATGCTAGAATTCTCCTTTTAGAAGGGTCAAGCTTCTCAGATACATTCTACTAGAATGCTTTGACAATATGTCTTGCATTGATGAGCAATCTTAGGAAATATAACATAGGTTAATATTTACCCATATTGTTATGAGCCAATAACACCTACTAGGACGGGATACAGTTTTTGCCTTTTTGCAAACGGGATTGTGTGGGGTTTTTTTAGTTATAAAACAACCACTCCGTATGGAGTATAAGTAAAAGGCACAAGTTGCCAAAGATTACAAATGTACCATCATCTAGGAGAGTTATTACATTGCAATGAAGCATCATGAGCAAATAGACTGCAGGAGATGGAAGGGAAGGGAGATGAAAGGTTTTTAGGCATCCTCCCACCTGCAGCAAGGTTTCACAAGAGTTTCCCATAACTATTCAGATAATAAGAAGGAAGCACTCTTAAAGCATCAGCTCAATTCACCCATAGACACCCACCCACATGCGGAACCCCCACTATGATCTGCTCTAGCAAACCTTAAAGCCAACATGGCCAGATGATCAACACCATCATGAACTGGTAGTGATTGAACAAATGACTCGATGGGATAATAGTCTGATCCAACACTGAGGTTCAAAAGATCTTGTGATACCTTTAAAATAAAAAACACAAATACCATTGGAGATAGATATGATCAGAGCCCAATTCATACGGTCACTCATAGGCTAAAAATTACCGTACATCAATTTCACAGGTATGTCATGTAAATCTTATGATATCCGCATTCACTTATCCTGTAGGCCAGTCATCCATAGGTACCACATGATACATATTAGTATTTTACTGGACTGTAGTCTATGTCTTTTTTATATATTGTCATTTAGCAGACAGATGGTGTCCAAAAGAACATTTATTTTGGTCATCAACTGATAAATGGACCCCTATGGCACCCCAGTGTACACAAGCAGCAAAGGGTGATGAGCACAGGATACTAAAGCAGTAAACTAGCTATCTGATGGCTTTTCTATCCTTAAACATCCCTCACTTTAAATTTTTTTTTTTCACATAACAGCAAACACATGAAAATAAGTAACTTTGTAATGAATCTAAATCTGCTTCTCTTTCCTCCAGGCCTGATCTTACTCTCAATTAATGGGTAAAATCTATTCATTGAAGACCGTTTCCTATAACTGAGATAGCTGACATTTGGTGCTTTTACAATTCTATGGAGGGAGGAGAGGGAGAATTTTATAAGCACCAGCTGCCATCGATCTCACTAATGGGAAATTCAGTTTCCACTGAAAACAAATTTTTACCTGTGCACTGTGAATTTGGATAATGACAGATCAATCCAGGAGAAGAAAGTAGCAGATTTCTCAATATATACAACAGTTTTTTTTATTTTCTGATGTACTACTGATTTATCAGTAAAAAATAAATAAACTGACTATCACTAACTTTAGCACCTATGAATAGTGAGAAAAGGTTCAGTTGTTTAGTGAAAAATACAGAGTACATTGTAAAACTAACAGGTAGTGATCGGACAAGTGACACAAATATGAGTAGTCACTTCCCTCCTTCCATTTGACATTGGAAGCCCAACTACATTACACAGCATCAAAATTCTTCAACCAAAGGGTTATTTATTATTTTGTACTGATTTAGGGTTAAAGGATTTTTTCTCCTCTTCAGGTTTAAAGTTCACAATGTTGTGCACCTAGTGGTGGACACAGACAGAAGAGGAACCTGATCCAAGAACAGTATATGAACCCTTTGCAGTCCAATAGTTCATTATGCATAATTCTGTTGTGGAGGAAGACGTTGGCTCTCTTGCATTTTAGGCCCCTTTCTGGCTGCACAGGTTGCACCAAAGATGTCCGCCACTGTGTGCTGTGCATTATGGGATCTCAGTGACAATATAGCTAGTCAGTGCTCCCCAACTCCTGTCCTAAAGAGACACCAACAGGTCATGTTTTCAGGATTTCCTTAGTATTGAAAAGGTGATAATTCCATTACCTACACAGGCAATAATTCCATCACCAGTGCAATACTAAGGAAATCCTGAAAATGTGACATCTTGGTGGCTCTTGAGGACCAGAGTTGGGGAAACACTGAGCTAGATAAACCTTCTGGATCCTAGTAAATTCTACAGATTTAGCGCTATCTTTTCTACATGCATCTTCTCATTGGATCAGATTCAGTCATTATGACAATGTCTACAGAGAAAAACTGAACTGCTGTCTGCTCCCAAGGACAACTAGGATCTTTTTGAAAGCAAATATGTGCAAGAAAAGATCTGAAACAACGCAAAAACCCGAATCAGAATGATAACCAGTTGAAATTGGAAATTGAAAAATTAAATCTGAAATTGTAAAACAAAATGTAGAAAAGATGATAACAATTTATGCAGATTTTCACAGAGAAATGTCGAAATAAGAAATCTGCCGAAAATGGCTTTTTCTTAAAAAACTTGCCATAACTTCATCTATCTAGTTTTAGTTTACCAAACTCTTTTATAGAAGCATGCACACATTTTCCTGGATTCTATTTCGGATGGCTGCTTCCTTTGAAAAATAAAATAAGAACATACGGACCCACATGGTGGCAGCTCAGAATGCATAAGGGTATGTTTGAATTACCCTATCTTCCATGTTTTTCAGTGGCATGAGATTGAAGCAAGATGGGGGTGGAGGAAAGCATGACAGACTGAAATTCCTTTCCTCCCAGCCCCCTGGACAGTATTACTACCTTAATCCCCCAGTCTTAGTCCCTGCTTCCTCTCACCTTTTAAAACTGATCCATAATAACCACTTATTGACTTGGATTTCACCAATGGATTTCATCCAAGAAGTTTAGAAAGATTTCAAAATAAGTCTACAACACCAGCGTTTCGGATATTCGGAAATGTCCTGAACCGGTGAAATTGTAACTTATTAATGATGGTTATAATAATGGGAAGAACAAGACTGGAAAATTGCATCAAGTAAACATATTAGAAGGGAGACCTTAAACTTTGTTACTTCACAGGTCTTTTGCACTTTTAGAGGCATTAAGACAAATGTGTATAAAAAAAACAAACTACTTTTTAAACTACGGATTTAAATTTGAAGAACATAGATCACATTTGCGTTAATGTTAAAAAGCAGATAAGTTGTTGTATATGACGACCAGCCAAGGACACTAGTGTAATTGAGCATTACCATGTTATCACATCACACATTATGCACAATTATCTTCTTGAGGAAGATGTTCTAAAAATAACAAAAAATAATAAGAAACCAACTAGCGGAATGAAGATGATGTATTCACATCATTATGGGTTGTCGAATAGTGCTAATAATAACAAATTTGATCAATGTTCTTAAGAAAGTAGTTGCTTTAGTGAACGGCGCTAACTCTAGACAACTGATGAGCTGAACAGATTGTCTTACCCTAAATGGCGATTGTACATCATGAATACATTCCTATACTGGAAATGTGCCCAACATTATGAAAGCTTGTCACACTGGGCTGACCAATCTCATCCAAATTTTAGAAAAGGAGAGTTAATTGTTGGTTTCTCACTTTGCCATTAAACCTTAGGTAAATAATCTTTCTGCATTCAACACCTCATTAGACCTTAATGCAATCCTTCTCAGAGCAGCCCTCTTAGATCACCATGAACAACGACATCTCTGTTTCCACCTGCTTCTAGAACAAACACTATCACCGCTAACAATTCACATAGAAATCTTTGGAAAATTTCCAGAGTCATAAACTACTACTCAAAAAAAAAGAAAAGTCTTTTGAAAACTTGTAATCAAACCATATGTACTTAAACTGAAGAAAGGGTCACTTTTTATCCTGGAACAATGACTAGCTAATCATTCCAACTGCGCTGCATAGTCCTCGCCGGCACAATTCACATTTTGTCTTCTTGCACAATGCCATGAAATTCTGGCCATTGAAATGAGTGGCAGCAGCTGCACTTTTACAGTTATATGCCGGAATGTCACATCAGGATCTCAAGATGTCCCTGGATAAAGCAAAGTTATTTCATCAAGTAGTCACCATACACATAAAGCAAACGTATGGTTTCCAATGTGAATTCTCATTTACAGTGAACGTACAATTTGCTCACAAGTATATAAAACTATCATTTGATGCAATTTGTACACTAAAAGTATGGTTTTCAAGTTTAAATATGTTATATATATCCATATGTAATAATGGAAAAAAAAAATGTATGTATGTATGTATGTATGTATGTATGTATGTATGTATGTATGTATATATATATATATATATATATATATATATATATATATATACACACACATATACACACATATATATATATATATATATATATATATATATATATATACACACACACATATATATATATATATATATACACACACATGCATATATATATATATATATATATATATATATATATATATATACACACAAACACATACATACACACACAAATATGATATTTCTGAATATTCTAATGATACATTACCTCACTGTACTGAGCCTGGGCATTATTTTCCAGGTACAACATCGTTGCCGTGAGGTTAATCAGAGATGCTGTCCTTTCTTCAGGCTCCAGATTCTTTGTACACCCCCCTGAATGGCCCAAAGCACGTACAACTTTTGCAAGAAGACACCAAGAATAATGAGGTTTCTCTCTCCCACTGTCTGTCACATCATTTATTTAAACCTCTGTTTATATATACACCTGGATTCAGGAGCAGAGAGGTGGAGACTTCTCCTTATACCTGTCCAATCTGTCAGAAGTTCCACCTTGGTCCCAGATCAGCCTCTCCCACCTCACTAGGTAGTTAAAATTCCATAAAAACTCTTCACAAAAGAGACAGACAAAAGGGATGTGAGGCCATGTACACAAGTAACTGGTGACAATTTTGGGACACAAAAACATTGCGACTATGAAAGCTCTGCGATACAAGGCATACTTTAGCTCTACACCACCTTATACAGATTTAGCAGGATACAATATTTTAGCTTTTCAAGTCTGTACTAAAGTGTACTTTATATTGTGAAATGCAATTTATTTATTTTATGACGTTTTCATCATCGTTTGTAATAGCTTCCATATAATTCTCCATTTTCTGTGTGGTGGAATTTCAGAAGAATTGAACACTTGCTGACAGATGCCCCTGTAGATTACATCTGATTGGGGTCCGAACAGTGGGATATCTAACGAGCAGCTTATTTTTGCAGACCACTTTTAACAAAGGATTGCCCATTTCTAACTAAATATATGTTGGCATTTAAGCATCACAGATGACTCGATGATGTCTCCAGCTACCAGTAATCTGCCAATGGCCACAACAACAATTCCTTTCTCAACTTGTAGTATGTGTTTCTCTTTCAGACTGAAAAACGTTTACAATGTCAGTCTCTGTTCACACTGGTGAAGGAACATGACTCTCAAGTCACTGGTGTTGGGGACCTGTAGCATCATGCAATGGCTCCGGTACTACGTTGTAGTTGGATTCCGAGGCACTCTAACCTCTCAATCAATAGAATCATATATGTTGTTTATATGACAAAAAACCACAAACCGAAAAACATGGCTATTAAAAGAAAGACGACTATGAAGACCGCATCAAAGACCACCTGATGATTTGGAGAAAAGACTGAAGGCAGATTTGTTATAAATGTTAGCAAGGCTGTCTTTGTAGAAATTAAAAATGGGTGAATTCAAAACAAAATACTAGTATAATAAAAACGATTACTATTTTTTCCACATAATAAAAGTTGAGACTTCTACATAGCACCCAACACAAATTTAAAAGCCAAAAGGTTTGCCATCTTTTTAACCCCTTCATGACCCAGCCTATTTTGACCTTAAAGACCTTGCCGTTTTTTGCAATTCTGACCAGTGTCCCTTTATGAGGTAATAACTCAGGAACGCTTCAACGGATCCTAGCGGTTCTGAGATTGTTTTTTCGTGACATATTGGGCTTCATGTTAGTGGTAAATTTAGGTCAATAAATTCTGCGTTTATTTGTGATAAAAACGGAAATTTGGCGAAAATTTTGAAAATTTCGCAATTTTCACATTTTGAATTTTTATTCTGTTAAACCAGAGAGATATGTGACACAAAATAGTTAATAAATAACATTTCCCACATGTTTACTTTACATCAGCACAATTTTGGAAACAAAATTTTTTTTTGTTAGGAAGTTATAAGGGTTAAAATTTGACCAGCGATTTGTCATTTTTACAACAAAATTTACAAAACCATTTTTTTTAGGGACCACCTCACATTTGAAGTCAGTTTGAGGGGTCTATATGGCTGAAAATACCCAAAAGTGACACCATTCTAAAAACTGCACCCCTCAAGGTACTCAAAACCACATTCAAGAAGTTTATTAACCCTTCAGGTGCTTCACAGCAGCAGAAGCAACATGGAAGGAAAAAATGAACATTTAACTTTTTAGTCACAAAAATTATCTTTTAGCAACAATTTTTTTATTTTCCCAATGGTAAAAGGAGAAACTGAACCACGAAAGTTGTTGTCCAATTTGTCCTGAGTACGCTGATACCTCATATGTGGGGGTAAACCACTGTTTGGGCGCACGGCAGGGCTTGGAAGGGAAGGAGCGCCATTTGACTTTTTGAATCAAAAATTGGCTCCACTCTTTAGCGGACACCATGTCACGTTTGGAGAGCCCCCGTGTGCCTAAAAATTGGAGCTCCCCCACAAGTGACCCCATTTTGGAAACTAGACGCCCCAAGGAACTTATCTAGATGCATAGTGAGCACTTTGAACCCCCAGGTGCTTCACAAATTAATCCGTAAAAATGAAAAAGTACTTTTTTTTCACAAAAAAATTCTTTTAGCCTCAATTTTTTCATTTTCACATGGGCAACAGGATAAAATGGATCCTAAAATGTGTTGGGCAATTTCTCCTGAGTACACCAATACCTCACATGTGGGGGTAAACCACTGTTTGGGCACATGGTAAGGCTCGGAAGGGAAGGAGCGCCATTTGACTTTTTGAATGAAAAATTATTTCCATCGTTAGCGGACACCATGTCGCGTTTGGAGAGCTCCTGTGTGCCTAAACATTGGCGCTCCCCCACAAGTGACCCCATTTTGGAAACTAGACCCCCCAAGGAACTTATTTAGATGCCTAGTGAGCACTTTAAACCCTCAGGTGCTTCACAAATTGATCTGTAAAAATGAAAAAGTACTTTTTTTTCACAAAAAAATTCTTTTCGCCTCAATTTTTTCATTTTCACATGGGCAGTAGGGTAAAATGGATCATAAAATTTGTTGGGCAATTTCTCCCGAGTACGTCGATACCTCATATGTGGGGGTAAACCACTGTTTGGGCACTCGGCAGGGCTCGGAAGGGAAGGCGCGCCATTTGACTTTTTGAATGGAAAATTAGCTCCAATTGTTAGCGGACACCATGTCGCGTTTGGAGAGCCCCTGTGTGCCTAAACATTGGAGATCCCCCAGAAATGACACCATTTTGGAAACTAGACCCCCAAAGGAACTAATCTAGATGTGTGGTGAGGACTTTGAACCCCCAAGTGCTTCACAGAAGTTTATAACGCAGAGCCATGAAAAAAAAAAAAAAAATTATTTTCTCAAAAATGATCTTTTAGCCTGCAATTTTTTATTTTCCCAAGGGTAACAGGAGAAATTTGACCCCAAAAGTTGTTGTCCAGTTTCTCCTGAGTACGCTGATACCCCATATGTGGGGGTAAACCACTGTTTGGGCACATGCCGAGGCTCGGAAGTGAAGTAGTGACGTTTTGAAATGCAGACTTTGATGGAATGCTCTGTGGGCGTCACGTTGCGTTTGCAGAGCCCCTGATGTGGCTTACCAGTAGAAACCCCCCACAAGTGACCGCATTTTGGAAACTAGACCCCGAAAGGAACTTATCTAGATGTGTGGTGAGCACTTTGACCCCCAAGTGCTTCATAGAAGTTAATAATGCAGAGCCGTGAAAATAATAAATACGTTTTCTTTCCTCAAAAATAATTATTTAGCCCAGAATTTTTTATTTTCCCAAGGGTTACAGGAGAAATTGGACCCCAAAAGTTGTTGTCCAGTTTCTCCTGAGTACGCTGATACCCCATGAGTGGGGGTAAACCACTGTTTGGGCACACGTCGGGGCTCAGAAGGGAAGTAGTGACTTTTGAAATGCAGACTTTGATGGAATGGTCTGCGGGTGTCACGTTGCGTTTGCAGAGCCCCTGGTGTGCCTAAACAGTAGAAACCCCCACAAGTGACCCCATTTTAGAAATTAGACCCCCCAAGGAACTTATCTAGATATGTGGTGAGCACTTTGAACCCCCAAGTGCTTCACAGACGTTTACAACGCAGAGCCGTGAAAATAAAAAATCATTTTTCTTTCCTCAAAAATTATGTTTTAGCAAGCATTTTTTTTGATTCACAAGGGTAAAAGGAGAAATTGGACCCCAGTGATTGTTGCGCAGTTTGTCCTGAGTATGCTGGTACCCCATATGTGGGGGTAAACCACTGTTTGGGCACACGTCAGGGCTCGGAAGTGAGGGAGCACCATTTGACTTTTTGAATACGAGATTGGCTGGAATCAATGGTGGCGCCATGTTGCGTTTGGAGACCCCTGATGTGCCTGAACAGTGGTAACCCCTCAATTCTACCTCCAACACTAACCCCCCCACACCCCTAACCCTAATCCCAACTGTAGCCATAACCCTAAACACAACCCTAACCGCAACACACCCCTAACCACAACCCTAACCCCAACACACCCCTAACCATAACCACAACCCTAATTCCAACCCTAACCCTAAGGCTATGTGCCCACGTTGCGGATTCATGTGAGATATTTTCGCACCATTTTTGAAAAATCCGCGGGTAAAAGGCACTGCGTTTTACCTGCGGATTTTCCGCGGATTTCCAGTGTTTTTTGTGTGGATTTCACCTGCGGATTCCTATAGAGGAACAGGTGTAAAACGCTGCGGAATCCGCACAAAGAATTGACATGCTGCGGAAAATACAACGCAGCGTTTCCGCGTGGTATTTTCTGCACCATGGGCACAGCGGATTTGGTTTCCATATGTTTACATGGTACTGTAAACCTGATGGAACTCTGCTGCGAATCCGCAGCCAAATCCGCACCGTGTGCACATAGCCTAATTCTAAAGGTATGTGCACACGCTGCGGAAAACGCTGCGGATCCGCAGCAGTTTCCCATGAGTTTACAGTTCAATGTAAACCTACGGGAAACAAAAATCGCTGTGCCCATGCTGCGGAAAAACTGCACGGAAACGCAGCGGTTTACATTCCGCAGCATGTCACTTCTTTGTGCGGATTCCGCAGCGGTTTTACAACTGCTCAAATAGAAAATCGCAGTTGTAAAACCGCAGTGAAATGCGCAGAAAAACCGCGGTAAATCCGCCATAAATCCGCAGCGGTTTAGCACTGCGGATTTATCAAATCCGCAGCGGAAAAATCCGCAGAGGACCAGAATACGTGTGCACATACCGAAACCCTAACCCTAACCCTAACCCTACCCCTAGCCCTAACCCTAGCCCTAACCCTAGCCCTAACCCTAACCCTACCCCTACCCCTAACCCTACCCCTAACCCTAACCCTAACCCTATTCTAACATTAGTGGAAAAAAAAAAATTTCTTTATTTTTTTATTGTCCCTACCTATGGGGGTGACAAAGGGGGGGGGTCATTTATTATTTTTTTTATTTTGATCACTGAGATATAATCTATCTCAGTGATCAAAATGCACTTTGGAACGAATCTGCCGGCCGGCAGATTCGGCGGGCGCACTGCGCATGCGCCCGCCATTTTGGAAGATGGCGGCGCCCAGGGAGAAGACGGACGGGACCCCGGCTGGATCGGTAGGTATGATGGGGTGGGG
Organism: Ranitomeya imitator; assembly: GCF_032444005.1. NCBI lineage: Eukaryota > Metazoa > Chordata > Amphibia > Anura > Dendrobatidae > Ranitomeya > Ranitomeya imitator. The sequence continues at coordinate 426,516,663 of NC_091286.1, read as the reverse complement.
GGGGACCACGGGGGGGGATCGGAGCACGGGGGGGGGAATCGGAGTGCGGGAGGGGTGGAACGGAGCACGGGGGGCGTGGAACGGAGCACGGGGGGGCTGGAATGGAGCACGGGGGGGTGGAACGGAGCACCAGGGGGGGGGGTGGATCGGAGTGCAGGGGGGGTGATTGGAGCACGGGGGGGTGATTGGAGCACGGGGGGAGCGGACAAGAGCACGGGGGGAAGCGGAGCACTGGACGGAGGGGAGCCGGAGCAGTGTACCGGCCAGATCGGAGGGCTGGGGGGGCGATCGGAGGGGTGGGGTGGGGGCACACTAGTATTTCCAGCCATGGCCGATGATATTTCAGCATCGGCCATGGCTGGATTGTAATATTTCACCCGTTATAATGGGTGAAATATTACAAATCGCTCTGATTGGCAGTTTCACTTTCAACAGCCAATCAGAGCGATCGTAGCCACGAGGGGGTGAAGCCACCCCCCCTGGGCTAAACTACCACTCCCCCTGTCCCTGCAGATCGGGTGAAATGGGAGTTAACCCTTTCACCCGATCTGCAGGGACGCGATCTTTCCATGACGCCGCATAGGCGTCATGGGTCGGAATGGCACCGACTTTCATGACGCCTACGTGGCGTCATGGGTCGGGAAGGGGTTAAAACACAACTCATTTATCACAATATATAAAAAGGTGTGTAATGTGGCCAGCAAAAAAAAAAAAAAAAAAAAAGATGCTGCTTATTAAAGTAGACTATTGCATTGAATATACCTATAAAAGATGCAAAGAATAACAAAAAAAAACACAGTTACTAAATTACCTCAATTTGTTTCTTTCGGTCAAAAAGATAAATCTGATAAATTGAACCTGTCCGCCTAAATACTTTCCTTTATAGGTTTGCACTCCTAGCAGCCTAAACTGCCATTTGGTGCAGAATTTAAGTGCTCTGGGTTTAGTGATTAGCGAGTATACTCGTTGCTCGGGTTTTCCCGAGCACGCTCGGGTGGTCTCCAAGTATTTATCAGGGCTCGGAGATTTAGTTTTCGTCACCTCAGCTGCATGATTTAGAGCTGATAGACAGCTTGAATACATGTGGGGATTCCCTAGCAACCAGGCAACCCCCACATGTATTCAGCCTGTCTAGCAGCAGTAAATCATGCAGCTGCGTCAACAAAAACTAAATCTCTGAGCACTAACAAATACTCAGAGACCACCAGAGCGTGCTCAGGAAAACCCGAGCAATGAGTACATTCGCTCATCACTACTATGGTTGCCAAACACAGTTTACGAGTCCAGCGTGTACACTAGGATGGTGATTGACTGGCTGGTCTGCATGCTGGTAGAAATAGCATCTTATCAGATACTGCAAAAATGGGCAGGTGGAGTCAATGAGAGGCAGAGAAGTGCCCTTCTCAAATGTACAAGACTATTACGGTTTTTGAATAGCTTAAAAAAAAAAAAAACCACAACAACATATTCATACTCCATTTCAAGCAGAAACTGCTTCAGGAAACACTTCTGTTTTGGGGAGATCATTGCAGCCTTTTGATTCGACAGAGCGTAGTTTGGAGTTGTTTGGCTCATGAACCTATTTTAAGAAGTTGCATGCACTTTCTTGAAGACATTTTTAAAACCTTTTCAGGAATTAAAAAGACAAAATATAAATAGCTGAAACCACTCATCAAATGATTAGAAAAGTAAATTTAACAAAGATGAAAAGGAGGAGATTACCAAAGAGTTTTTGATGAAGATTTTGATGAGGATCTACACCAAAAACAAAGTAGAGATAAGGGTACGTACACAGATTTTTTTTTTTCTTCTAGGTTGCTAGAAATAAAGTTTTCTTGTGAAAAATGCTTCGGAAAATTCCTATTGTTTGAATGAGGTCTACGTTGTAATGAAAGTTTTAGTTTTCTAGAAACAGAAATTGTAAAATTAAGATATTTCTAAAGAGGAACATTGAAGGCTTTTGAGGCTTGTTTAATGATAAAATATCCACAAAATATAGCATTTTCATTACCATTATAAAATTCTCTTAGCACTATAAATGACTGATCCACTACGTTTAAAATGATTAATACATTGCAGATTATGGGGCTAATTACAAAAAAATAAAGTAATCCAAAAGGGGCAATCCACTAATAAAACTCATTTAAAAAAAGAATTATGCAATAGTTGTCAATGCTTTTCATCACATTTTCAATTTAATGATTAAATGAAGACACATTTTTATTTCTTCCCTTGCAAGGTTCATTTGAGATTTCCTATACATTTAAATAACTGAGCCTTACTGCTTATTGCAAGCCAAAACCTTAGGGAAGGAAAAAAAACCAAACCACAAGTTTTATGATGACCTCGAATTTCAATCCCGACTAAGGAGCCTTCTAGGCACTAAGGAAAACTCTACGGTGTCTAGGTCAGCACTCAGAAAGGCTATCATTAGTAAAGAAAGGACTGGTAGTAGATTTAGTTTATTTTTCATGGTTGTTCTAGATCTTCTCGTAAAAGTGGACCTGGTACCCCATTTCTAGTATTTCTCCAGGGCTCTTCCAGAAATGTTTAGATCACTTGAGTAAAGGAATCCTAAGGGCACAGGTGACTAATGTAGACATAGGTACATGCTGTGACTGGCAACATGGCCATCAGCCAAAGTTGTCAGGTCATCCCTCTTCTGTGACTGTGTCACCAAGTATGTCTGCCCTATTGTGCGTCCCTGCCATGCCTTTAGTGTTTGCCGCTATCCTTGTCTGTGTCCTCTGAAAGTCCCCGGTGGTTCAGATTCTCTCCCGAATACTGTTCTAGACCATTTTGTTCAGTTAGCTACATGATCCAATACACAAAGTAGTAATCTAATACAGAAAGCCTGCATGTTCTTTATGGTCATGCGTGTTGTGTGTCATCAGTAGATCCCATCAGATTATAAAAAGTTCTTAACTACTCATCTATATGTATTGTTGTAATAATTGCTTAAGTACAGAAGTAACTTCAACTTAAGGCACCTATACACGTTAGATAAAAGTTGTTGAAGCAATCGATTTTTTGCAGGGCTGACCCACCATTTGATGTATATGGAAGTCTCTTTATCCGAATAGATGATATCAGGTAACTAAGATTCAGGCAGTTGAAGCTTAAAAGGGAATCTGTCACCATGAAAATGCCTTACAATCTGCAGGCACCATGTTATAGAGCAGGATAGCAAAACAGATTGATATATACATTTTGTGAGAAAAGATTCAGTATGACCCATGTGTTCGTCACAAACTTTGCTCTTTCTGGGATTTTTGGTCTGATAGACTGACTGCTACAGTGGCATGTAAAGGTTTGGGAACCCCCCCCGGTCAAAATTACCATTAGTGAGAACAGTTAAGCACGTTGAAGATGACATTATCCCTAAAAAGGCTAAAGTAAAAGATGACATATTTGTAGTTTAGGCAAAAAAATATAATTTCTTTTGCCCACAACATACACATTTTTTAATCTTTTACATTTTAAAAATTACAAAAAGGAAAATGGACCAATGCAAAAGTTTTGGCACCCTGAATGGATAGTAACTTGTAGCACTACCCTTTTGCAAGTATCAAAGCTTGTTAACACTTTTTGTAAACAGCCTACTTTCTTTCAATAATTGTTTGAGGGACTTTCATTCATTTTTGCGTGGAAAATTCTTCCAGTTCTGTGAGAGTCTTGAATGCACTGCTATTTTGAGGTGTAGCTACAGTTCAACCATCTTCGGATCGTGGGAATGTGATGGCCATTATAAACACTTCAGCGTGTGCCTTTTCAGGTAGTCTAAAGTGGATTTTGACATATGTTTAGGATCATTATCTGCTTGTAGAATCCATCCTCTTCAGCTTTTTTTTTTTTTACAGATGGTGCTGTTTGCATCAAGAATTTGTTTAAAGTTCATTGAATGCATTCTACCCTCTACCTGTGAAATATTCCCTGTACTATTAGCTGCAATAAAACTTCAATGCATGATTGATCCACCCTCATGCTTAAAGGGAACCTGTCACCTGAATTTGGCGGGACCGGTTTTTGGTTATATGGGCGGAGTTTTCAGGTGTTTGATTTTCCCTTTCCTTACCCGCTGGCTGCATGCTGGCCGCAATATTGGATTGAAGTTCAACCTCTGCTTCGTGACAGATTCAAGCAACGCTGATGAGGCAGCGCCCGGCACCATGGGGGTGTGAATGCCGGCTGTGCTGCGTCTCATCACGACGGAAAGTACCACCTGTGGGACGGTATCACGGTATCAGGAGACACGTTTTATAAGTGTTTAGTTCACCGTGTGCAAGGAGCATAATTAAAAGAACCACCTTGTCCTTGTGCACCATTAGTGCTGCACAAGTTGGCTCTTTCAGTTGCTAACGCATGGGGGGGTTAAAGGTTCACTTTCAACTTGATCCAAGTAGGCCTTGGCCTACACTCAGCTCCTCCTGCTGTCCCTGGGCTCTAACACCGCTAGTTGGTGCCTGGAAGTGCTGGCTGCCCAGAAAAAAAACACTTGCTCACGTGTCAGTGGGGTTCAGCAATGCCAGCTGTTCCCCTGCTGTGTAGCCGGCAACGTGTCCAGCAAAAGCCACACTGGCACAATAACAGCAAATAAAAGGGAACCGGTCCCCTCCCCCCAGGCGTTTGTAACTTAAAGAGCCACCTTGTGTAGCAGTAATGCTGCTCAAGGAAGAGGTGGCTCTTTTTGTTATGCTTCTTGCACATGCTGCACTTAACACTTATGAAATATGTGTCCCCTCATACTGTGAATCCGTCCCGTAGGTGGGACTTTCCTATGCAATGAGACGCATCACAGCCGGCATTCATACCTGCATGGTGCCGAGCGCCGCCTCCTCAGCGTTGTTTGCATCTGTCCCGGAGCCTACACCATAATGTTTAACCTTGGGCATGCAGTTAGCGCTGCCCTTCTTCTGGCATCATTTGATGTCATGGTGCCTGTGCGGCCGCGCTTGCAGAGATCACGCCATGCTGTGTCTTCTGATTTAGTCACACTGTGGTGCTGTGATTCCTGGGCCTGCGCAGTGCATATCTTTGCCTCTCCCTCTTCTCCCTACGCCTTCTACAGACAGTGTGGCATCAGCGGATCCCAATTCACATGCCACGGCCGTGACGCTGCACACTCCGAAGAAGGCGGATGTAGAGTAGGGAGAGGCGAAGATATGCACTGCGCAGGCCCCGGAATCCCAGCCCCGCAGTGGGACTAAATCAGAAGACACAGCGTGGCGTGATCTCTGGCAGCGCGGTCGCACAGCCACAGCCACCACGACACCAAATGATGTAAGAAGCTGGGCAGCGCTAACTGTGCATGGCCAAGGTTTAACATAACAGCGCGTGCTCCGTTATAGATTCAAGCAACGCTGATGAGGTGGCGCCCGTCGGCATGGGGGTATGAATGCCGGCTGTGCTGCGTCTCATCACGACGGAAAGTACCACCTGTGGGATGGTGTAACGGTATCAGGGGACACATTTTATAAGTGTTTAGTTCACAGTGTGCAAGAAGCATAATTAAAAGAACCACCTCGTCCTTGTGCACCATTAGGCTATGTTCACACTTTGCGGATTTTGCTGCGGATCCGCAGCAGTTTCCCATGAGTTTACAGTACAATGTAAACCTATGGGAAACAAAACACGCTGTGCACATGCTGCGGAAAAAAACGCGCAGAAACGCAGCAGATTACATTCCGCAGCAAGTCACTTCTTTTCTGCGGATTTTCACCTGCTCCAATTGGAAACTGCAGATGAAAATCCTCAGAAAAAAACGCAGTAAAAACCGCAATAAATCCGCAGTAAAAACCGCGACGGGTTTTCACTGCGGATTTTGGAATTCTGCTGCGGAAAAATCCGCAGTGGAATCTGCAAAGTGTGAACATAGCCTTAGTGCTGCACAAGTTGGCTCTTTCAGTTGCTAATGCATGGGGGGGTTAAAGGTTCACTTTAAACTTGATCCAATTAGGGCTCGGCCTACACTCTGCTTCTCCTGCTGTACCTGGGCTCCAACACCGCTGATTGCTGCCCGGAAGTGCTGTTTGCACAGAGCCAAACACCTCGCCAATGTGTTAGTGGGGTTCAGTAACGCCAGCTGCTCCCCTGCTGTGTATCCGGCAACGTGTCATGCGACCGCCATGCTGGCACAATAACAGACATTCAAATGCCTCCAGTGCAGGCTTCGGCCTACACTCTGCTCCTCCTGCTGTACCTGGGCTCCAACACCGCTGGTTGCTGCCCGGAAGTGCTGTTTGCACAGAGCCAAACACCTCGCCAATGTGTTAGTGGGGTTCAGTAATGCCAGCTGCTCCCCTGCTGTGTATCCGGCAATGTGTCATGCGACCGCCACGCTGGCACAATAAAAGCAATTAATAGGAACCTGTCCCCCCCTCTCAGGCATTTGTAACTCTAAGAGCCACCTTGTGCAGCAGTAATGGGTCTTTTAGTTATGCTCCGTGCAGACGCTGCACTTAACACTTATAAAATATGTGTCCCCTCATACCGTGAAACCGTCCCGGAGGTGGGACTTTCCTTCGCAATGAGACACAGCACAGCCTGCATTCATACCCCTTTGGCGCCAGGCGCCGCCTCCTCAGCGTTGTTTGAATCTGTCACAGAGCCCGCGCTGTTGTGTTAAACCTTGGCTAGGCGCAGTTAGCGCTGCCCATCTTCTGACATCTTTTGGTGTCCGGATGACTGCGCCTGTGCGGCCGCGCAGCCCGAGATCCCGCCACGCAGTGTCTTCCGATTTACTCACACTGCGGGGCTGGGATTCATGGGAATGCGCTGTGAATATCTTCGCCAATCGCCTCTCTATCATGTCCTTCCGCCTTCCTCTGACTGTGCGGCGTCACGGCCGTGGCATGTGATTTGGGATCAGCTGATGCCCAGCACACTCTGAGGAAGGCGTTACGGAGATGAGTGAGTTGCGGAGACAGGCACTGCGCAAGGCCATGAATCCCAGCCCCGCAGTGTCTTCCGATTTACTCACACTGCAGGGCTGGGATTCATGGGAATGCGTTGTGCATATCTTCGCCAATCGCCTCTCTATCATCTCCTTCTGCCTTCCTCTGACTGTGCGGCGTCACGGCCGTGGCATGTGATTAGGGATCAGCTGATGCCACACACTCTGAAGAAGGTGGATGTAGAGGAGTGAGAGGCAAAGATATGCACTGCGCATGCCCATGAATCCCAGCCCCACGGTGTGACTAAATCAGAAGCCACTGCGTGGCGGGATCTCAGAAGCGCTGCCCATCTTCTGACCAGAAGATGTCAGAAGATGGGCAGCGCTAACTGCGCATGGCCAAGGTTTAACACAACAGCAAGGGCTCTGTGACAGATTCAAACAACGCTGAGGAGGCGGTGCCTGGCGCCAAAGGGGTATGAATGACGGCTGTGCTGCGTGTCATTACGAAGGAAAGTCCCACCTCCGGGACAGTTTCACGGTGTCAGGGGTCACATTTTATAAGTGTTTAGTTCAGCATGTGCAAGGAGCATAATTTAAAAGAGCCACCTTTTCCTTGTGCAGCATTAGTGCTGCACAAGGTGGTTCTTTCAGTTACTAACGCCTGGGGGGTTAAAGGTTCCCTTTCATCTTGCTACAATTAGGCCTCTGCCTACACTCTGTCATGCAATCCCTGGGCTCCAACACTGCCAGTTGCTGCTCAGAAGTCTCTTTGGCACGGGTGCTCCCTCCTGCCCAGCCTGGTTCCAGCACCGTCAGCTGTTTCCGGGTAGTGTCAAGGTCACTTAGACTCCAATACGTTGTCCCGTCGTGTTGCGGTCGGGCTAGCCGACTCCATGGTGCCTCCAGTTTAGGAGCTTCCTATGTGGGCTGCGGGAAGTGGCAATCAAGGCTGGTTCTGTAGTGCCAATAGGACAAGCTCCCCCTGTAAGACTGTTGGTTTTCGGTAACTGCGGCAGCCTCGCGGCCTAGCTATTTCTTCTCCTGTGGACCTTCTGCTCCCCATCCTGGTTCCAGCACAGTCAGCTGGTTCCAGGCAGAGCCTTTGGCTTAGGTGCCTCCTTCTGGGTATCAGAGTTCCACCAACGTCAGGTGGTCCTTGGTAGTGCTTTGTGGCACAGGTACCTCCTGCTTAGTAACCGGGTTCCAGCACCGCCAGCTGGTCCTCGGTCATGCCATTGGCTCTTCTACCTTCAGGTAGCCATCCGGGGTTCCAGTACCGTCAGCTGGTTCTCGGCAGTTCCTCGGCCTTCTTTTACCTCCTGCTACAGTTCCAAGTTCAAGAGCCTAAGAATGACGACCCTGAAGACCGAAAAGCAAAAGAACAAGAAGCTGCAGAACAAAAAGCAGAACATTAAGCATAAGACTAAAAATCAGAGCAAAAGATATTATATAAATTATAAGCAGAAGACGACTAAGCAGTGTATGGGGGTGAGTCCGTTCCTCCTCGTGGTGCCCCTGGATAAAACCTGCTGCTGCAGGCCAAACTGAACGCAGGCAAATCCTGTTTTAAATCTTTTGTGACAGGCAGAATGGAAGGTGTAATCTTCAAACTTTGATAGATAACTACAGGAATGCCTGTCACACAAGATTTTGATGAAGAAGATTAATATGAAGGAGATTATGAAGTTGAATATGAAGAAGAAGAAGAAGAGTTGAATGAGAAGAATATGAAGATTTAAAAAAAAAAGAATAATAGGAAGAAGGTGAAGAAGATGAATAAGGTGGAGAAGTTGATGAAAAAGATGCTGCTGCTGAGGATGATGAAGAAGAAAGTGTGGTAAAAGTAAAAAAAAGGTGCAGAGCATGGAAGTAGAGAAACAAATATCTGACAAAATCTAACAAATCTAAACATAGTCAAAATCTTTGTAACTCTGAAAGTCTTAAAAAATTTATAATTCCAGCTATTCCATTTGAATGGGCTAAACCTCTATGCCTTTAATGTCCCTTCCACCTCCTCCGATACATTCTACGTTATTCTTAGTTGTTTTCTTTCATGTGGAATTAGGCTAGAAGGAAATAAAGGGTTTATTTTAATTCCGATATTTTGCTCGAATTGACTTGCATTGGTATCGGGTATCGGTATCGGTGAGATCCGATATTTTGTCGGTATCGGCCGATCCAATCCGATACCGATACTTTCGAATATCGGAAGGCATCACTCAACACTAGTCACCAATGATATACTAGCTGCCAAGAGCTAGTGACACTACTCTGTCCTCCTTCTCCTGGACCTGACTTATGCCTTAAACACTGTTGACCATTCCCTCTTGCTACAGATTCTCTCATCTCTTGGCATCACAGACTTGGCCCGATCCTGGATCTCGTCATATCCAACAGACCGAACATTCAGTGTCTCCCACACCACCTCCTCACCTCGCCCCCTATCTGTTGGTGTTCCCCAAGGCTCAGTCCTAGATCCCCTGGTCTTCTCAATCTACACCTTTGGCCTGGGACAGCTCATAGAATCCCACGGTTTACAGTATCATCCCTACACAGATGACATGCAGATCTACCTCTCTGGACCTGACCTCACTAACTTACTGACCAAAATCCCACAATGTCTGCCTGTTATTTCAGCTTTTTTTCCTCTCACTTTTTACAACTGAACATGGACAAAACTGAATTCATCATCTTTCCCCATCTCACTCTGCCCCTTAATGAGACCTATTCATCAATGTCAATGGCTGCTCACTTTCCCCAGTCCCACATGCTCGGTACCTCGGGGTGATCCTTGACTCTGCCCCCTCTTTTAAGCTACATATCCAAGCTCTTACCTCCTCCTGCAAACTCAAACATATATCCTGGACCCGTGCAATCCTTTACCATGAATCCACAAAAACACTAGTGCATTCCTTATCTCCCACCTCGACTACTGCAACCTCTTACTCTCTAGTCTCCCCTCTAGCACCTCTCCAATCCATCCTACACTCAGCTGCCCAATTAATCCACCTGTCTCCCCGTTATTCTCCACCTGTCTCCCCGTTGTTCTCACAATAACAATCTTGACCAGGGGGACCCAAACTTTTACATGCCATTGTATGATAGGTTTGTCCACTGGACCAAAAATCCCATAAAAAGTATTTTCTTACAAATGTATGCATCAATTTACTTAGCTCCCCCTGCTCTATAACATGGTGCCTGCAGATTGGACTGCAATGCTATGGTGACCGATTCACTTTAAATGCACAATTTTTTTGTCAAGGGAGGTCAGCCCCCTTTTCCACTTTGCACACTGAAAACAAATGGTGCATAATGGTTGTCAACCAGATGGCAATCACAAGTGCAAGATCTACTTTTATAAATACTTTTTGTGTATGGGTATTTTAAATGCTTTAATTCTTTCAATGCCTCACTGGAGTTTTATTTTAAGCAGAGCTTAACTCCTAAGCTGAAAAGTTGCCTTTTTTCTTCTGTTTAAAAAAAAAACACTTGGAAAAAAAACACAAAATTAGTGTGTAGTGCACATACTGTACTTATTGATAAAAAAAAGTTTATTCAAAAGAGTATAGAAGCGTTTTTTAATGTGGACTTTGAAAGTGAATCAGCTGCAACATCAATAAATCGTGTGAATGTAAAAAAGGGTTTACCCATAGGATGGAACAGCTTCTTACAGAATTATGAAGGCTGCAGCTGATATCCGTCACTGATTGAGGATGTCAATAGCCACACCCTCAAAGATATAGGAGGATTGAATGTCCAGGAGTAAAGTACTTTACAGTGGAAACATTTTAAGCAAGTGTATAAAAAAAAAAATTTGCAAAGTAAAAATGCATTGAAAAAAGTATTAATTGCTTTTATTATCAGCTAATAAAATGAGAAATAATTGAAAAAGAGAAAGGTAAACAAAGGGTGCTCACATCAAAGTGTTTTATGTCTGCAAACAAATTATTCTTGGTTCTCTTGGGCAAAGTCAGGCATTTTGTAGGTTTAACCCCTTTCTGACCTCGGACGGGATAGTACATCCGAGGTCAGATCCCCTGCTTTGATGCGGGCTCCGGCGGTGAGCCCGCATCAAAGCCGGGACATGTCAGCTGTTTTGTACAGCTGACATGTGCCCGTAATAGGCGCGGGCAGAATTGCGATCTGCCCGCGCCTATTAACTAGTTAAATGCCGCTGTCAAACGCAGACAGCGGCATTTAATTATCGCATCCGGCCGGGCGGCCGGAAATGACGGCATCGCCGACCCCCGTCACATGATCGGAGGTTGGCGATGCTTCTCCATTGTAACCATAGAGGTCTTTGAGACCTCTATGGTTACTGATCGCCGGTAGCTGTGAGCGCCACCCTGTGGTCGGCGCTCACAGCCCACCTGATTTTCTGCTACATAGCAGCGAACAGCAGATCACTGCTATGTAGCAGAGGCGATCGTGCTGTGCCTGCTTCTAGCCTCCCATGGAGGCTATTGAAGCATGGCAAAAGTAAAGAAAAAAAAAAAAGTGAAAAAAAAGTGAAAAAAAAAAAAAAAAAAAAAAAAATATAAAAAAGTTTAAATCACCCCCCTTTTGCCTTAATCAAAATAAATCAATAAAAAAAATTCAAATCTACACATATTTGGTATCGCCCGATCTATCAATTTAAAAAAGTATTAACCTGATCGCTAAACAGCGTAGCGAGAAAAAAATTCAAAATGCCAGAATTACGTTTTTTTGGTCGCCATGACATTGCATTAAAATGCAATAATGGGCGATCAAAAGAACGTATCTGCACCAAAATGCTATCATTAAAAACGTCATCTCGGTATGCAAAAAATAAGCCCTCAACCGACCCCAGATCATGAAAAATGGAGACGCTACGAGTATCGGAAAATGGCGCAATTTTTTTTTTTTTTAGCAAAGTTTGGAATTTTTTTCACCACTTAGATAAAAATAACCTAGACATGTTAGGTGTCTATGAACTTGTACAGACCTGGAGAATCATAGTGTCAGGTCAGTTTTAGCATGTAGTGAACCTAGCAAAAAAGCCAAACAAAAAACAAGTGTGGGATTGCACTTTTTTGCAATTTCACCGCACTTGGAATTTTTTTCCTGTTTTCTAGTACACGATATGCTAAAACCAATGATGTCGTTCAAAAGTACAACTCGTCCCGCAAAAAATAAGCTCTCACATGGCCAAATTGACGGAAAAATACAAAAGTTATGGCTCTGGGAAGGAGGGGAGCGAAAAACGAACACGGAAAAACGAAAAATCCCAAGGTCATGAAGGGGTTAAAGCCAGTTGTAAGAGTAACAAATTATAATAAAAAGGTGATCATGCTCATCATTTTCATTTGTAGGTTAAAATACAGTCAGTTCTAAAAACAGAAACAATGGTTTAGAAATAAGGATGAGTGAACGTGCTCAGTTATATTGAAATATCACTAGAATATCTGGGTGCTCAGATGTGCTCGTTACTGGAATTCCCACCCCGTATGTTTGGCGGCCATTACAGAGCCAATAGGCATGCGGGGATTGCCTGTGCACCACTAATGCCGTAGCCATCTTGGTTGTAGCATTACTGTGATTGGCTGGCCATGTAACATCAGGGGTTATAAAAAGACAGGCACCGCCCGGCTTGGCACACTGATGCCATTGCATAGCTCTGGGACACTTCGCGTTGGAGGGAAAGAGTCGATGTCTAGGCCTGTGTGTACACAGCATAATGAATCATAGTAATGTAATGTTGATGGATACTCGTGAAGATGAGCCATCATACGAACAGCCCTTCTAAGAGCTAATCATTTGCTTTGCTGTTGGTATCACATATTCTGCATTTAGGATAGGGAGGGAGAGAGAGTCACAGAAGCGGGGAAAGTGACAGAATAGAGTCTGTAGACAGGGATTAGAGCTGTGCAGTCCCTTTCAAAATATATAGCTGCGGCTTTCTTTTTTGTGTGTGTGAAAAAAACGGAATATATTTAGTGATCCATTGAGTATTACGTGCTTTGTGGAATATTTGTGCGTTATATAACACTCCAAAACAAAGTGTTGACATTTTTTCTGGATTTAATTACTCACCCATAGAGTATTCCATTGCCTGGGATACATTTTTGTGATATCCAACAACAAGCCAGGAAAATTTTTGAACACTTTTTTAAAACTTCTCACACATACCATATTCCATGGTCTGGGGTACATTAATGTGATATCTATCACTCAAAAAAAGTATTAACAATTTTTTCTGTATTCAATTAGTCATCCAAACAGTATAGCATGCTTAGTGGGCAGCAAAGATAGCAGAACCACACGAGACTCCCGAGGGAGTGACCGGAGGAATATTATATCAGAGTATGTCCAGCGAAGTTTTTTCATATAGTACTAAAGAAGCAGCGGACATCATATCAAATGAATGTCAATATCTCCAGTGATTTTTTACACATTCCATCTAACGAATATAGAACCCGAGATTATGAATGGGATTCAAGACAGCTGATCAACCTAGAACTCCACTGTGCAACCAAAGCAGAGTACCTTAGAGCTTAGAGGATCCCCCGAGGCCTGTGGGTCTTCCAACGCCCTACCATATTTAAAGAAAATGGCGAATTATGCAAAAAGTTTGAGCAGATTTTGAACAAATGCTTTTTTGACCTTATGACTCACCCTGGATAATCTTAAAAAGTCCGTAACGTTGGTTAGTGAAAAAGTCCTATCTACCGAAAATTAACTCTCCTCACTAGTGTTGAGCGATACCTTCCGATATCGGGAAATATCGGATCGGATTGGATCGGACAGATGCCCCAAAAATATCGGGTATCGCCGATTCCGATACCGGAGACCAATGCAAGTCAAAGGGACAGATATCGGAATGAAGATAAACCATTTCATTCCTTGCACATCCAGTTCGGGAAGAGGGGGGGGGGGGAAAGAGTGTGGGCAGTGCGTGGGCGGAGACTGTGCATCTGTTTGTGCGGGCGGGGTCTGTACGGGTCTCTCAGGGGTCTGTGCGGGCCTGCCGGGGCCTGTACGGGCCTCTCAGGGGTCTGTGTGTCTGTGTGCAGGCATCCTCCTATGGGACTACAAGTCCCATCGGGCTATGCCTGCTACAATGTTAGTGATTGACACATTAGCCAATGATGGGACAGTAGTAGTCCCATCATCTGGCTAATGTGTTGAATGTAAAAAATAAAAAACAAAAAAACAAACATACAGTCATGGCCAAAAGTATTAACACCCCTGAAATTCTATCAGATAATACTCATTTTCTTCCTGAAAATGATTGCAAACACAAATTATTTGGTATTATTATAATCATTTAATTTGTCAAATGAAAAAACACAAAAAGTATTGTCCTAAAGCCAAATTGGATATAATTCCACACTAAACATAAAAAGGGGTGGACAAAAGTATTGGCACTGTTCGAAAAATTATGTGATGCTTCTCTAATTTGTGTAATTAACAGCACCTGTAACTTACATGTGGAACCTAACAGGTGTTGGCAATAACTAAATCGCAGCCAGATGACATGGATTAAAGTGGATTCAACCTCTGTTCTGTGTCCTTGTGTGTACCACATTGAGCATGGAGAAAAGAAAGAAGACCAAAGAACTGTCTGAGGACTTGAGAAACCAAATTGTGAGGATGCATGAGCAATCTCAAGGCTACAAGTCCATCTCCAAAGACCTGAATGTTCCTGTGTCTACCGTGCGCAGTGTCATCAAGAAGTTTAAAGCCCATGGCACTGTGGCTAACCTCCCTAGATGTGGACGAAAAAGAAAAATTGACAAGAGATTTCAATGCAAGATTGTGTGGATGTTGGATAAAGAACCTCGACTAACATCCAAACAAGTTCAAGCTGCCCTGCAGTCCAAGGGTACAACAGTGTCAACCCTTACTATCTGTCGGTGTCTGAATAAAAAGGGACTGTATGGTAGGAGACCCAGGAAGACCCCACTTCTTACCCCGAGACAAACAAAAAAACAGGTTGGAGTTTGCCAAAACTTACCTGAAAAAACCTAAAATGTTTTGGAAGAATGTTCTCTGGTCAGATGAGACAAAAGTTGAGCTTTTGGGGCAAAGGCATTAACATAGAGTTTACAGGAGAAAAAAAGGCATTCAAAGAAAAGAACACGGTCCCTACAGTCAAACATGGTGGAGGATCCCTGATGTTTTGGGGTTGCTTTGCTGCCTCTGGCACTGGACTGCTTGACCGTGTGCTTGGCATTATGAAGTCTGAAGACTACCAACAAATTTTGCAGCATAATTTAGGGCCCAGTGTGAGAAAGCTGGGTCTCCCTCAGAGGTCATGGGTCTTCCAGCAGGACAATGACCCAGAACACACTTCAAAAAGCACTAGAAAATGGTTTGAGAGAAAGCACTGGAGACTTCTAAGGTGGCCAGCAATGAGTTCAGACCTGAATCCCATAGAACACCTGTGGAGAGATCTAAAAATGGCAGTTTGGAGAAG
Organism: Ranitomeya imitator; assembly: GCF_032444005.1. Classification (NCBI taxonomy): domain Eukaryota; kingdom Metazoa; phylum Chordata; class Amphibia; order Anura; family Dendrobatidae; genus Ranitomeya; species Ranitomeya imitator. The sequence continues at coordinate 426,501,328 of NC_091286.1, read as the reverse complement.
GCACCCTTCAAATATCAGGGATCTGGAGCAGTTTGCCAAAGAAGAATGGTCTAAAATTCCAGCAGAGCTTTGTAAGAAACTCATTGATGGTTACCGGAAGTGGTTGGTCGCAGTTATTTTGGCTAAAGGTTGTGCAACCAAGTATTAGGCTGAGGGTGCCAATACTTTTGTCTGGCGCATTTTTGGAGTTGTGTGTGAAATGATCAATGTTTTGCTTTTTGCTTCATTCTCTTTTGTGTTTTTTCATTTAAGACAAATTAAATGAAAATAATATCAAAGAATTTGTATTTGCAATTATTTTCAGAAAGAAAATGAGTATTATCTGACAGAATTGCAGGGGTGTCAATACTTTTGGCCATAACTGTACACACTTACTACACACTTACTACCAGGTACGGACTGGGGATGAAACTCAGCCCTGGCATTTGAAATCACACAGGCCCATGGTGTCCCCGTACCCAATAACTAGATGGGATATATTACTAATATTGCCCTGGATGGAGAAAAGAAAGATTTACTACAAGACCAATATTTCTAATTATACCCACTGCATGCTGAGGTAAGTGACGGAGTGACCGGCTTTGTGTTCCGTCACAACTGTTAACAGTATGGGTGTCTTGAGAACATTGATTCTGTTAACAAAGTAGCACACAAGGCAGCCCACAATCAGACCGGCCCTTCTGGCATTTGCCAGAATTGCCATATGGCCAGTCCGGCCATACATACTACATACATACTACATACATACTACATACATGCATACTACATACGTACTATATACAATGCATTCATACATTACATACAATACATACATTTAGACATACGGTACATATAACAGAGTACATACTCACCATCACTTGTCACTTTGTTACCTGAAGCCAGTGTCATCTGTAAAAAATATTAAAATAACAAACCAACAATATCCACAGAAATCCACGAGTGTCACATTATGATCTCCCAAGGAGAACGGCAGCATCAGCTGATGCGGCCGCTCTCTAGGGGCTCCAGGAATACAATGATGGGAGGGAGGTATCCTTCCGCACTGTATTCTTCCACCACTGTAAAAAAAAATAGTCCATAGTCTCACTTTTGGCATTGCTATGTGAGAAAGTTCCCATGCAGCTTTTGCCATTAAGTGAGACCAGTGAACTAAGGTAACCTCTCAGTGATGCACTGCAGGAGCCATCGTCTCCTGTTACTCACGTGATGTCACTGTTCAATAGGGGAGACCGTAGTGGGACACTCATTATTAATTGGACTGCGTCGGACAGGTAGTATACGGTTTATTATTTTATGCTTTTTGACGACCAAATAAAGTTCCGGACTTTCAGCGACGACCAGCGATGTCACAGCGGGATCCTGATCGCTGCTGCGTGTCAAACACAATGAGATCGCTATCCAGGACGCTGCAAAAAAACGGATCATTGTCGTTCTCGTTGGTAAGTTGCTTAATGTGACGGTACCTTATGAGTAGCTTCATGCCACCTAAAAATAGTCACCTGGTAGAGACCTTTAGGCTCTGTGCCCACGTCACGTTTCAGCCGCATTTTTCCGCTGCAGAAAGACTTTAAAAAAGCCCACAAAATGCATCCCATTAATTTTAATTACATTCTGAATTTGCGGTGCCCATGCTGCGTATTTTTCTGCAGCAGAATTGCATAGCGGAAAAATATGCAGCATGTTCATTAATTTTGCGGAATCGCAGCGATTCCACCGCCAGAGACTTGTATAAGAAAATGCTTAGAAAAAACACTTGAAAAGCACGACAAAAATGCATCAAAATCCGCAAGCATTTTCCTTGGCAAGGGAATGCGATTTTGATGCGGAAAACTCTGCTTCTATTCTGCAACGTGGGTACATAGCCTTATAGGTCTTATTAATAGGGAGGTTGATCTTTTTAAGATATTGAAAGGTAAGCTACACTGCTCCTCTAATGTGCCCAATGATGAACACCAAGCCCTACACTCTCTTATTAAAAGATAATGAATTAATAATCAAGCTTGCAGATAAGGGCGGGGCTGTAGTGATCATGTACCATAGAGATAACCTTGCAGAAATTCACAGACCATTATCAGACTCCCAGGTTTATGAACCCCTTTCCTCCAATCCCGCTTTCCATTGCCCACAAAATAGAACATACTATTAGGCTCTCTCTTAATAATAGAGTCATAGAAAATAAATTCTATGAATTTTTAAATTAATCACCATCCTATTACCCCAATTTTTTACATCTTAACCAAGGTGCACAAACTATTAGATGCAACTATTGGATGTTCTGGAGGTATATCTATCGGCTCTATATTGTTCCTTTTATCAATCCTACTCTAGACCATTCTTACTCCTCTCACAAAAAGCACTAGGTCCTTTAGGCTGCCGACACACTAGCAGTATTTTACATCAGTATTTGTAAGCCAAAACCAGGAGTGGAACAAATAGAGGAAAAGTATAATGGAAACATATGCACAACTTCTGCATTTATCACCCACTACTGACCAAATACTGCTAGTGTGACAGCAGCCTTATTCTAGACACAGAGGATTTCATCAACACTATTAAGAAAATCAATCAGGTTCCCACCACCTCTTATTTTGTTACATGGGACGAAAACAGTCTACGCTTTAATCCAACATGAAAAGGATCTAGCAGTGGTAAGGGAATTATCAATCCAATTTCATAATAGATCACAGTGTCACTCAATTTTGTATGGATCTCCTGGATCTGGTTCTTCATGAGAACTTTTCTCTCTTTGGCGAGTTCTTTTTACAGAAACAAGGTACAGTTATGAGTTCCAACAATGACCTGCCATATGCTAATTGCTATAGGGCCCATTTTGGGGAACAGTTCGTTTACTCTGATTTCAACTTTCTAACCAATGCCATTGTATGGCGACACTACATTGACGATATTTTTTGCTTATGGCGGGGCCCATTGGACTCCCTTCTCTCCTTTCACAATACACTTAACCAAATTTGGCCCGAATTACAATTTACTGCATATTCTGATTCTCATTCAGTCAGCTTTCTAGATACCAGAATTATAAAAGATAAGGTCTTTTTAGAAATTGATTTACACGTTAAGGACACGGACCATAATAATTTACTGATAGTTTCTAGCTGTCACCCCAAAACTGTAAAGGAATCAATTCCTTTCTCACAGTTCAGTCGAGGGCACACAATTGTGTCCAATCTAGTCATCCGTAATGCCAGACTGGATGAAGTGTCTAAGAAATTTCGAGATAAAGGTTATCTGAACATACTTCTGAACGACTCTAAACAACCCTCCAGAATGCCACGATTGAATGAATGGAATTCTGGTCCCGGAATTCATATGTTTCATCCATTTATGTATTGAGCACACAAAAGTATTCGGAAGCACTGATACTTAAGGACAGTTATCCTCATATCCAAGAATTCAAAACCCCCCTTTCTGCTGTGTTTCAGACTACCTAAAAATTTGCGGGATCAAGTGGTTCGGGCAGATGTTGGCTAACTTAATAAACAACTTTTACAGACCTTTTTGGCTACCCCTAGGTGGGGTACCTTCCCCATGCCTCCGCAGCCCTCAGTGTGGTAGTATCCGTTGTGAGAAAACCTATTTACCTATTTGCATCATTTTATTCTAAAAAACCCAATATCTCGCAGCTCCATTTTCAAGTGTTGCAACACATCCCATGTCCTAGAAGAGGAGGCAACAGAATAAACTCAAACAACTTGAGGATTTCTGGATCAATAAACTTGAGACCTTGGAACCAAAGGGACTAAACAGATTATGGGATCTCCAGTTTCATTTCTAATGCTCTAACCCCATTTTCTTTTCATAGACACATATAGGCCGGCTTCACACTCAGCGTATGAAAATACGGTCCGTATATTATGGCCGTAATACGCTGAAAAGTCCCGAAAATAGTGGTCCGTAGCTCCTCCGTAGGCAGGGTGTGTCAGCGTTTTTTTGCGCATGGCATCCTCCGTATGTAATCCGTATGGCATCCGTACTGCGTGGTTTTCTCGCAGGCTTGCAAAACCAACATAACGCTATAGAAGTGATCCATGTGTCCCAAAAAGAAAAAAAAAAAAAATATATATATATATATATATATATATATATATATATATATATATATACACACTGTGTAATATATATATATATATATATATATATATATATATATATATATATATATATTAATATTTTTTTGCAGCCATGAGCTGCAATAGTTTTTGCAGCCATGAGCATCATTGCATTAGCAAAGCTCGTGGCTGCAAAATATTTTAACCCCTTCAGATGGATTTACATCGTTGGACGTTACAGATCTGCGAAGGGTAAGGATATTGTTGGTTTATTATGTTTTTTTACTCACAGAACGAGGGTCTTCAGTGACTGGATTGGGCGTAGAATAAAATACTCCAACAACCATTGTTTTTATTTCATTAAAATAATTTTTAATAATGTGTGTGTGTTTTTTTTAACCCTTTCATTCAATTGGATTAATAATGGATAGGTGTCATAATTGACGCCTCTCCATTATTAATTAGGCTTAATGTCACCTTACAATAGCAAGGTGGCAGTAACCCTTCATTACCCCATATCCCACCGCTACACGGGAATGGGAAGAGAGTGGCCAAGTGCCAGAATAGGTGCATCTTCCAGATGTGCCTTTTCTGGGGTGGCTGGGGGCAGGTCTTTTTAGCCAGGGGGGGGCAAGAACCGTGGACCCTCTCTAGGCTATTAATATCTGCCCTCAGTCACTGGCTTTACTATTCGGCGGAGAAAATTGCGCGGGAGCCCACGCCAATTTTTTCCGCCATTTAACCCTTTAATTTAGTAGATAGAACGGCCAAATTTTGCAGATACACACTACTGACATTAGTAGTGTGGAATCTGCAAAAAAAATGGAAAGAAGACATGGTTTACTGTATGTAAACCATGTCTCAAATCATGTCGGGTTTTAGGAAGGAGAAAGAAAAAGCCGGTAATTGAATTACCGGCTTTCAAGCTGTATAGCGCTGGAATAAATATTAATATATATACATATATGTGTCTCACTGATATATGATATAAATGTGTACACATTTATTCTACCTATTGGACTGGAAGCTGTCAGTGTGATTTTACTGTACAACGCACTGAATTGCCGGCTTTTCTCTCGAACAGCGCTGCGTATTTCTCGCAAGTCACACTGCTTGTCCGTGTGTAATCCGTATTTTTCACGCTTCCATAGACTTTCATTGGCGTATTTCTTGCGCAGTACGGTGAAAAACGCAGCATGCTGCGATTTTGTACGGCCGTAGAAAGCCGTATAATACTGATCAGTAAAATACGGCAGATAGGAGCAGGGGCATAGAGAATAATTGTGCCGTATTTTTTGCGAGTTTTACGGACGTAGTTTCTGCGCTCTTACGTCCGTAAAACTCGCAAGTGTGAAGCCGGCCGTAGGCTGATCTATCACTCCACATCTCGTGAACGGTTATAGTTTCTCTAATGCACCTCCTTAATATTACTTTATTTTAAATCAATTTTTACATTAATTTTGGATTTTGATTAACATTGAATTCTGCTTATTTTGTCTTAATTTTTTTCTGTATTAATAGTTATTTTTAATGTTCTTTATTTTTCTTACCATCTTTTCATGTTTTTAATTGCTACTATTTTCGCCGTGTAGTGATATTTCATACATCTTACTTGAAATCTGCAGACCATTCTTGTTTCGCTACTCCCTCTCCCTTTCTTCATTCTTTCACTCCAGAACCTCTTATAATCATTTATGTTTACCCGATGGGGACTCCTTATGTACTCCTGAACCTCTTTCATTATATAGGTCCTTATCTATTAACACAGTCATTTCCCACCAACTGACACACAGAGGCGACATTAACATTTGGTATTATATCACTTCCTGTGACGTCCGATAAGGGGAAAACATTCCTCTTTACACCGCCGAAATTATCTGACCGACGTAATTTATGGTAGGGTCCTCTGTTTACAGAGGAGCCGCGGCACTTCTGGTCATGCGGGAACACAGGACACTTCCGGGTGTACGGCAGGCACTTCTGCAGCACGCTGTAATGGAGCCCTATTTAAGGCAGCACTGACACTCCTCACGCAGCGCCATACCTATGTAGCAGCAGTGCCTTTCCAGAGCGCCTTACACACTTTTTCCACGAGACTCCCGCTGGTCAGTGTATTACTAGTCTCCTAGTTACATCCTTATGCCTATCATCCTGTCATTTTGTCTTACGCCTCCTTTAACCCCAACTTCTTTGACGATTTATATCTTGATCAGTCATAAGTGTACTGCTGGCAACTGACCTATACCTTCCCTGCACAGTTCCATGTGGACTTACCATTCCAAATGTCACAATATTGCCCATCCCAAAAAGGGAAGAACTATCATGTCACCATTAGTGATGGGCGAGCACAAAAATGCTCGGGTGCTCATTGCTCAGGTCGAGCAAATTGGAGCCCAATGTAAGTCTATGGGAAACCAGAGTATTTTTACCGCAATCTCCCTGGGGGCCATTTAAGGTCTAAAAAAGTCTTAAAATGATGAAAACACTTCTCAAAGGACATGGGGACATCATGGGATTGCCCATGGAAGCATTTCTGAGTCACAGCTGTAAGCAATGTTGTCAGAGTTTCACGCCATTTTTCCCGGTGTCACAAAAAAACATACAAAAACAAAACCAAAATGGATTTTTCTGGGAAATATGTTAAGGTACATCCTTCCCAGGGTAATGACTTATAAGGCATAATAATTAACCTCAGACCAAAATGTTCCATTTGGGCTATATTATACTGTATGGAGGATTATGGGGTGTGTATTATACTGAATGGAGCACTATGGGGTGTGTACTACTGTATGGAGGATTATGGGGTGTGTATTATACTGAATAGAGCACTATGGGGTGTGTGTATTAGTGTGGAGGACTAAGGGGCACATACTAAACAAGAAAAATGATGCCTATTAATCGAGTGATTGGATTACTTATGACGGAACAGAAATCATTGTTCTCAGCAGCACATCGCCTGGAGAAAACTGTAGATATGCTGCTGATGGACAGATATATGCCTGTGGACAGATTGATGTTAGTGATTGTTCTGTCCCCATTACTCTTTGTCATCCTGTGTAAGGGTAAGTTCACACTAGGTGTTTTTTTCAGCTTTTTTTCTGCAGAAAAAACTGATCTCTTGGCAGGAAAGAAGCTGCAGAAAAGATCATGTTTTTCTTGTGTTTTAGGTGTTTTCATGTGTTTTTTGCAGTGATTTTGGCATACTACATGGCAAGTGACCTAACCCTTAGCATGGGAATTTGCCATGTGTGGGTGCTGTGGGGAACAGTTGCCTGCGTTCTCCTTCTGGCCACCCCAGTGCCTCTTCCTGCCTGTTGTGGATCCCTCCCCCTCTGCGCTACTGGCCTTAATTTGCATGCAACCTTCCCAGGTTGGGTCAGTGATCCCAGGTGTAATGTCCACACGGTGTAAGGAATTTAAGAGAGAGTCAGCTTTAACTGTATTTTATTCTCCTCTTTTCCTCCAGCACACAACATAACAGCAGCATAAGATTTCCTCCTCAGGCCAGAACTGAAACAAACTCTCCTCAACTCCCGCCCTCGCTTTCTTAAAGAGACAGATCTAATTCTTATACATTACAAAATAACCTAAAACAAATATTGACAATGTAACAATACGAAAATGTCCAAGAAAAACCATATGTCTGTATTGTCTTATTCCCCCTTTTTTTAAACTATATCTCTTCAATAAGTCTCGATGGAGCCCTTCTTTCCCGTGTAGGGTAATGTCTGGGTTTATTGGGGGTGTCCAGTGCTGATGGATCAGTCACCTCTTGTTGGTCCTCTCCACTGTCGGGTATCAAATCTTCCACTGGTGGGAGTTCATTACCATTGTTCTGCGGTATGATTTTAAAATGTGAGGAATTTCGAGTGATGGAGTGTCCGTCTCGCTCAGCCGTGACCATACTGCCTTTTCTCTCAGTAACATTATATTTTGCAGGACTATATACAGCTGAGGTTTTGTTGGTTGATTGGTCACCTCTTGATGGCACATGGCTTTGCCCGTCGCCTTCTGTCTGCATAATGTTTCATGGCTTGCTTGTTAAAGAAATCCGTTGATCGCACTGAAGAGTCATTTGGCAAGGGATGACTGGTCACATCAGGGATCCGTGTACGAAGAGTTCTGCTGAACATTAGATGAGATGGCGCAGCATTAGTGGTGGAATGTGGCGTGTTGCGGTAATTGCGCAGGAATTTGTATAGTGACTGTTTCAGTGGGGTGTGCTCCAGGCTAGCTGCCTTGATTCGTTTCCCCATGGTGCGCATGAAACGTTCTACGATTCCATTATCTTGCGGCCAGCAAGGCGTGATTTTTCTGTGCCTGAACCCCAAGTATTCAGAAAACTGTGCAAACACATGTCCATTGAATGGAAGTCCATTATCTGTTTTGACCACTCTTGGAATGCCATATGCAGAGAATATGTTGTCCAGTTCTGGTATGACACCATTAGCAGACGTTGAAGAGATGAATGAAATGACAGGGTGTCTAGAATATTCATCAATTGTTACTAGAATGTATTGGCCATTTGGTAATGGTCCATATATGTCGACTGCCACTTCCTCCCATACAGCAGTGGGTAACGGAGACATTTGTAATGGCTCTAGAGTTGATGATGGAGTAATTAATTGACAAGTGGAGCAATGTCCAATCTTCTCTTCCATCAATTTATCCATATTTGGGAACAACACTTTCTCTGAGTAACTTTTTTTTTGCCAACAATTCCTAGATGACCTTCGTGTGCTATCTGTATGACTAGGTTGCGCAAGGCCTTAGGTACAACCAGTTTGGTACCACGAAGGATGAGTTGATCTTCAGTGACTGATAATTCCTCATGTACATTTGAAAATAGTTTCAACTCTTTCAGATCAATCCCATCTTCAGGAAATTTTTTCTTTTGTTTAAAGTGAGTCCAGCAGAGAGCAGACATTCAAAGATAGCATATAGAGCACGATTATGTTCAGCTTGAGTTTTCGGGTCAGTGACTTTATTGTCCACCATCTAGTCTTCAACTTTCGCACCCTGGTCCTCCTGACTTGTTCACTTAACATAACTTGTTGGCAACGGTGTCTCATCATCATCTAGTTCTTGAGACGATTGCTTTTCCACATTGTCATCTTCTTCGGACAGTGACTGCTCAAATATTTGGGCATCATTACCAGGGCCAGCCTTAGCCTGAATGGTGCCCTGTGCAAAACTACTGTTTGGTGCCTCCACCCTATTCATTTTACCCATTTCCCAGGACACAAACAAAGAACAAAGTTTTTTTTTTTTTTTTTTTTTTAAGCTGCAGAACCTCATATCAGAAACCTCAGTTGCTGCAGAACATCATAATTGATGCCTCAGCTCATGCATAGTCTCATTACAAACCTCAGGTGCTGCAGAATCTCATTAAACAGATGATGCTTACCTCAGCTGCAGCATAACATCTTACACACCACAGCTGTTGCAGAACCTCATAATACACACCTCAGCTGCAGCATAATATATCATACATACCTCTGCTGATGCAGAACCTCATAATACACATTTCAGCTGCTGCAGAATCTCAGACACCTTACCTGATAAAGTTACACAGAATGGCTTTTATTTCACATTAAACCATTACATGTGATCTGCCCAGGGTCTACCACAGCTCTGCCTCCACCTCTCAAAACCTTTTACAATCCCACCACCCACTTTTGGAAAAAAACTCCACTTCTGCACCACATCCTCACCAAACACACATTAACAGTTCCCAAATGAACACTAGATGACCTACATAGCCAGCAGCTTTTGTTTTGGCGAAAAGATTTTTTTTAAGCCGACATCATGATGAGGTAGACTCTTTTGGGCAGACCCTACTCTACTCAAGCCTATAAAACATTTGTTAAAATATCCAATACTCTTATATAGGTATATTTTTATTTAGGTTTCAATTTTTAAAATGACTAATAATATCACATAAAAAAGGGACAAATACCGTCACACCATGGCCGGACCACATGTTACCACCACATAGTGACCGAATACTACAATACTGATCATTAATAAAAATGCAATACTAATATTAACATAAGTGCCATTATACACAGGAGATCTGTACATAGTACGCAGTGTATAGTGTGAGTGTACAGGTAATGCAGTGATCACCAGTGTCTTTATACACAGGAACTCTGTATATAGTGTTTAGGTAACACAGGGATTACCAGTGACATATACAGGAGCTCTGTATATAGTGCATAGTGTACAGATAATACAGCGATCACCAGTGACATTATACACAGGAGCTCTGTACATAATATACAGCTTATAGTGTCAGTATACAGGTAATACAGGGATCACCAATGACATATATACTCTTATCAGGAATGGTGGGGGTTTCAGGAGTCTGACTACCTGTGATCTACACACTTGATAAGCGATTACCAGTCAACGTGGGAATAACCTTTTTAATACTATAATAACTATAACTAATACTATACGAAGGATACCATAACCTTTTAAGATAATTAAATAGAAATCAATGAAATTGTTGATAAAAATCCAACTTCTAAAACATGCCATATAACGGTTACCAACACCATACCAGAAGATAGTCACTTAAAGTAGCTTGCTTTTTTTTTTATTTATTTTTTTTATCAGAGATCAATACCAAACATGGGAACCATGCCACACCCAGGTAGGAGTGTGCCATCTCCTGTGAATGTCACAATAGGGCTGCCCTTTGACCTTCTCTAAACATCTGCACTTGCAGCCCTTTCAGCAGTAATAGTTTACCTTGTATCTAGGCAAGTTGCCTTTGGGGCTAATCAGACTGTTACTGATGTGTAGGCTGCAGATAATAATGAGCATGAGAACCTGGAGCTGGAACTTTTTCTAATTTGTGAACATAAAAAAAAAAAAAAAAAAAATAATTCAATATGGTTTTAAATTTAAGGAAAATATGTGAATGAGGCTGTATTATTGAACGGCTCGCCATCACATTTACGGTCAGTTACGTAGAACATTGCATTTTTGCCATTTTTTCTATTTATGACTATTAAAAATGATGCTCATTTACAAGACTACTCACGCTTTATCCCAAAGGTGGTGGGCTTTGCGAGGCATGTTTATAGTCTCTTAAGTTTAAAATCATGTGGTCGATCATATGTGGCCGATCCATAGTCACTTTCTATTCTCAGCAATAGGACCACAATGACACTCGTATGAGAAAGCGGGGTGGTCTGGGACTTGCCTATTGATTACCCATTTGTATAAATAGGTCAAGACAATCCATTTAAATGAAATTCACCTGTCTCAGCTGGCACTGTACAAGACTAGTTGAAAGTTGAGCATGTGAGTGATAGTTTTGTAAAGAATCAGCTGAAGGTAGAAGGATCGCATCTAACTGGCACATGCAGAATGAAAGTCACTATGATCCTTCTACAGAAAATGTAAGAATTGGTCTCACATGCTCAGCAGTCTGATGTGAAATTTTCCAGGGTTTCAAGATTGTCACTACTTAGGGTATGTGCATACGTTGCGGATTTTGCTGCGGATCTGCAGCAGTTTCCCATGAGTTCACAGTACAATGTAAACCTATGGGAAACCAAAACGCTGTGCCTATGCTGCGGAAAAAACGCGTGGAAACGGAGCGTTTTATTTTCCGCAGCATGTCAATTTGTGCGGAATCCGCAGCGTTTTTATATCTGCTCCAATAGAAAACTGCAGATGTAAATCCTCAATAGAAAACGTGATAAATCCGCAGTAAAAATCTGCAGGGGAGCTCTATACGTGTGCACATACCCTAAAAATGCAAGGGTGTGCAGTCAATGGAATAAAAAGGTGAACAGCTTTGTAAATAAGTATTTTTAATAGATATAAATAATAAAAAGATAGATTAAAATACTGTTATCAATAATAAACTGAAGAGACAACCCCTTTTAAAAGGGAATCTGTCCGTAGGATAAACCCTCCAATACCGAATATATGGGCATGCAGGTCATAGGAAACTGAATAAAATACCTTTATATCTGCAATCTAAGGTCTTATTCCAGAGAAGTCCATGTTTTCTTATATGTAAATGAGCTGTTCCAGGCTATGGGCCAGACACTGATCTGCATGAGAATCTGCCTCCAGAGCTTATCATAAATAAAAGGAGGCGTTACCAGCATGGGGTACACTTGACTCACCAGCGCCTCTGATACTATCCCCTTATTCCCAAATTCTTATCCATACCACCCCCACCCTATAGTAACATCAGTTGTAACACCCAAAAATGACATTACACCTGTTTTGGATTAAATGGCCACAGCAGCCTTTTATTAACAAACAATTACAAAATTAAATAAAAACCCAAACTAGGAAGAGGTGGTCCTCGAAGCCACAAATTAAGGATTTTCAATGTTCCTATTATAGATATTCCTTTTGGCCTCCAGGCTTAGTCTTACCCCCAGCCGCAAAGCACCAGCTCGGAGGCAGCTAATGACCAGCCCGGCCAAAACCAACCAATACCAATTCCCATAATTATCCATTCCACCGACTGATCGACCACATTTCCTCGTAAACTACTCCGGGGGAGTCCAGGACCAATAGAGATCCCCCTGCAATCCGCCATCACCCTTTCCACCAACTTCGAGGACCTCCCTCCCCCGCCTTACTGCTATGACATAAAATTAACATTCACCATTTAACGTAAAACATAAACACCGTGTTAGGAGTCGAGTTTCCTCTGCTGCACAGGGGGAATCTCGATCCGTGTCTGCTGCGGTCTCCCATTCGGTATCGGCCGCAGTGGGCTCTGCTCAGCGGAGACGTCGCTCCCAGAGTCTCGCTGGGGCTGATTCGGTGCATAGGGTTACTACTGCCTTTTCTGGCTTTCCTATGGTACCCTGCACTGATCTGCGGCGAGCGAGCCTCTCTGGGACTAAGTCCTTGTTTACTCACACTGAGCATGCCCAGGGCAGGGTCTCCCATTGGAGGTCGAGGGCCACATGTTCGGTCACATGCTCAGGTGCTGCAGTACATTCCACTGGTCCTTCTGGAAGGTCCTGAAAGGGCAAAACATGCTCAGGTACTGCAGCACTTTCCATTGGTCCTTCTGGAAGGTCCTGAAAGGGCAAAAACTTCAGTAGCAGCTTCCTGTGCTGCAACTATATAAACTGCGCATGACCGCACGGCCATGCGCTAGTATCGTCTCATGCTATATGCTTTGCGCCAATGTGGTCATGTGTTTGAATGTGTTCAGGGACCCGGCTGAAATAAGCCCCTAGAATGCTGGCATCTCCGGCGAGTAGTTTGTATGCATGCATGACCACTCACTGCTCACATCTGGGTAGTTGGCCTGTGCCTCTGTGAAAGTCTAACAGGGCATAGAGCTTTCCTCTCGCGGTTACTCTGTGAAGCTAACAGAGTTGGTATATACCGCCATATAGAGCCGCCATTATTTAGCAGCAGGTGCTTTCCTGCACGGTGGATCCCGGGTTGCGAACGCACCAATTCCATTTAATAAATTATATATTTGGTGCGTTCCGCCAACCCTATCAGTATACTAGCGCCAGGATCTGGCTAAGTAATGGCGGATGAACAGCGATTGCAGGGGTACATCCAGCTGCTGGAGGGCCGGTTGGCGTCTCTTGAGCGTGCAGCCTCGGCGGTGGATGTTACTGCAATAGCTGTTCAGGCTGCTAGCGTGGCTGCAGCAGCTTTACCCACTGCCACCTCTGTTCCGACCCTATCTCACCTTCCTTTGCCTGAGAGATACTCTGGGGACAGTAAGTCCTGTAGGGGTTTCGTGAGCCAATGTGGTATACACCTCGAGCTTCTGGCTGCACGTTTCCCTACTGAGCGGGCAAAGGTGGGATTCATAATCTCTCTCCTGTCGGACAGAGCGTTGGAGTGGGCTACGCCGCTGTGGGAGCGCAACGATCATGTGGTGCGGAGTGTTCCTAGGTTTCTGGACACTCTGAAACCGGTCTTTTTAGGACCTCAAGTCACCCATGATACAGCGCTCTAACTGCTGGCTTTGACTCAAGGTTCAACCATGGTCAGCCATTTTGCTGTTCACTTCCGGACATTAGCATCTGAGTTGGAATGGCCAGATAAAACCCTCATTCCCGTATTTTGGAAGGGGCTGGCTGACCATGTGAAGGACGCTTTGGCCACTAGGGAGATTCCCGCCACACTGGAGGAGCTCATAGCCGTATCTACTCGTATTGACCTCCGTTTTAACGAGCGGAGGTTGGAGCGAGCCCAGTGTAGGCAGAGGTTTCGGCTGGCTCCCACCTTCGCCAAACCTTTGGAATCTCCAGTCCAGGCATCCGAGTCACATGAGGCCTTAGAGGTGACACGAGCGGGATCCAAGTCTCAGTCTGCCCGTGCACATAAGGTCCGTCACGTTTGCCACTAGTCAGGGCACCTTGCCTCCAAGGGTCCTCAGCGGTCGGGGAAACGTCAGCGTCTAGTGGCAGTTGGAGGAGGTACACTAGACACGGTGACGTTTGCCTCAAAGTTGTCCTTCAAGGGGACAATTACCATAGGCCCATCCACTCTTATGGTTGAGCTATGCGTGGATTCTGGGGCAGAGGGTAACTTTATGTCTTCCGCTTTTGCCCAGCGTCACGCAATACCCTTGGTGATGCTCGCCAAGCCGGTAACCGTTCGAGTGGTAAATGGGTCAACACTACCTTCACAGATTACCCACCAAACCATTCCTTTGACGCTATCTGTGTCTCCATCACATCAGGAGATAATCTCCCTATTAGTCATTCCTGAGGGAATTGATGAGGTCCTGTTGGGGATACCATGGCTTCGCTACCATTCTCCTCATATTGAGTGGTCCTCTGGGAGAATTTTGGGTTGGAGTAAATCTTGCGAGGGTAGATGTCTGAGGGAGTGCATTCAGGTTGCTACTACACAGGTACCCGCAGATCTTTCCTCTCTCCCCAAGCACTATTGGCCCTATGCAGACGTGTTCTCCAAAAGAGCTGCGGAGACCCTTCCGCCTCACCGCCCCTATGACTGTCCTATTGACCTCTTGCCTGGTGCTGAGCCTCCCCGGGGTCGAGTCTATCCATTATCTCTCCCGGAGACGGAGGCAATGTCCCAGTACATCCAGGAGAATCTGGCAAGAGGATTCATTAGGAAGTCAGTGTCACCGGCAGGGGCAGGGTTCTTCTTCGTACAGAAGAAGACTGGAGACTTACGTCCATGCATAGACTACAGGGGTCTTAACGCCATCACCGTTAAGAACAAGTACCCACTACCCCTGATATCTGAGCTGTTTGATAGGCTACGGGGAGCGAGGGTATTTACAAAGTTAGATCTGCGGGGTGCTTACAACCTGATTTGCATCCGTGAGGGGGATGAATGGAAGACGGCTTTTAACACCAGGGATGAGCACTATGAATATCTGGTGATGCCCTTCAGGCTCTGTAATGCCCCAGCCGTTTTCCAAGACTTTGTGAACGACATCTTCCGGGATATGCTCACCACCTCGGTCGTAGTCTATCTGGATGATATTCTCATCTTCTCTCCAGATATTGACTCCCATCGGAGAGATGTTCGCAAAGTCTTCGACCTCTTACGGGCAAACTCCCTATACACCAAGTTGGAGAAGTGTGTGTTTGAGCAGGAGTCCTTGCCTTTCCTTGGTTATATCATCTCTGCCCAGGGTTTGGCTATGGATCCTGCCAAGCTACAGGCTGTAATGGACTGGCAGGAACCCCATTCTCTTAAAGCGGTGCAGCGCTTTATGGGGTTCATTAATTACTATCGCCAGTTCATTCCACACTTCTCAACTTTGGTAGCTCCCTTGGTTGCCCTCACCAAGAAGGGAGCAAATCCCAAGTTGTGGTCAGAGGAGGTCTCCAAAGCCTTTCTCTCGATCAAGTCACACTTCGCTAGCGCTCCCATCCTACATCGCCCCGATGTTGATAAGCCATTTATCTTGGAGGTGGATGCCTCATCCGTTGGTGCTGGAGCAGTCATTTTCCAAAAGGATGCTCAAGGTCGGAAGCATCCTTGCTTCTTCTTCTCCAAGACCTTCACACCAGCGGAGAGGAATTATTCCATCGGGGACAGGGAGTTGCTGGCCATGAAGTTGGCTTTTTCGGAGTGGAGACATCTCTTGGAGGGAGCTCGCTTTCCCTTCCAAGTCTTCACTGACCACAAGAACTTGGTGTATCTGCAAACGGCCCAGCGGCTGAATTCTCGCCAGGCTAGATGGTCCCTGTTCTTCTCCCGGTTCCATTTTACTCTCCATTTCCTCTCCGGGGAGAAGAACGTTCGTGCTGACGCTCTCTCCCGCTCCGTGGTGTCATCGGAGGAGGAGGAGCCTCGGCTTATTGTCCCTTCTGAGAGCCTTTGAACTGTAGCTCCGGTTTCGCTAGAGTCTGTGCCCCCGGGCAAGACTTTCGTACCAGCTAACTTGCGACCGGAGGTTCTCTCTCGGGCTCACTCCTCCAGAATGGGTGGGCATTTTGGGACCAAGAGGACATCTGAGCTTCTGGCGAGAACATACTGGTGGCCGCATATGGCCTGAGATGTCAAGGACTATATTCAGGCGTGCGTTTCTTGCGCCCAGAATCGGTCTCCTCGGCAATGGCCTGCTGGGTTGCTTTACCCTCTACCGGTGGCAGACAGGCCCTGGGAGATGGTCGGGATGGACTTTGTGGTGGGTCTACCCAAGTCGCGTGGCTGCTCCATTATTTGGGTTGTCACTGACCATTTCTCCAAGATGGTGCATTTGGTGCCGCTTCCTCGGTTACCCTCAGCATGGGCCTTGGCGGTGTTGTTCATTAAACACGTTTTCCGTTTGCATGGTATGCCTGATAAGATTGTCAGTGATCGGGGTCCCCAGTTCGCATCTCGGTTTTGGAGTGAGCTCTGCCGTTTACTCAGCATAGAGTTAAACCTCTCCTCTGCATACCATCCCGAGACGAATGGGTTGGTGGAGAGAACCAACCAGACTCTGGTGACATATTTGCCACATTTCATCTCTGCTAGGCAGGATGACTAGGCATCTTTGCTACCTTGGGCGGAATTTGCCCTGAACAACGCCGTAGCCGATTCCACTGGTCAAACTCCTTTTCTCCTTAATTACGGCCAGCATCCGCGTGTCCCTGTGCCCATGCCCGTGTCATCCACCGATTCTAGGGTGGCAGACTGGGCGGTGGAGGCACGTGACATCTGGGACCGCACACAGGATGCCATCCGGGCCTCCAAGGAGAGAATGAGGGTTTCGGCTGATACACACCGGCGCCCCGCTCCGGTCTTTGCTCCTGGCGACTTAGTGTGGCTCTCCGCCCGTAACATCAGGCTGCGAGTTGAGTCCACTAAGTTTGCTCCTCGCTACATTGGCCCGTTTAAGGTTCTGGAACAGGTCAACCCTGTGGTCTACCGTTTGGCTATTCCTCCACGCCTTGGCATCACCGATACTTTCCACGTTTCCCTCTTAAAGCCCGTTCATTTGTCCCGGTTTTCCGAGTCATCTGCTGGGACATCGGGTTCATCCACGGATGAGTTTGAGGTGAATGCTATTGTGGGGTGCAAGGTGGTACGTGGCAAGAAATTTTATCTGGTGGACTGGAAGGGTCACGGCCCAGAGGATAGAACCTGGGAGCCTGTGGAGCACATTCGGGCTCCACTGCTTATCGCAGCTTTTGAGCGTAGTGAGGCTCAGGGAGGGGGGGGCCCTAGGAGGGGGGGGTAATGTTAGGAGTCGAGTTTCCTCTGCTGCACAGGGGGAATCTCGATCCGTGTCTGCTGCGGTCTCCCATTCGGTATCGGCCGCAGTGGGCTCTGCTCAGCGGAGACGTCGCTCCCAGAGTCTCGCTGGGGCTGATTCGGTGCATAGGGTCACTACTGCCTTTTCTGGCTTTCCTATGGTACCCTGCACTGATCTGCGGCGAGCGAGCCTCTCTGGGACTAAGTCCTTGTTTACTCACACTGAGCATGCCCAGGGCAGGGTCTCCCATTGGAGGTCGAGGGCCACATGTTCGGTCACATGCCCAGGTGCTGCAGTACATTCCACTGGTCCTTCTGGAAGGTCCTGAAAGGGCAAAACATGCTCAGGTACTGCAGCACTTTCCATTGGTCCTTCTGGAAGGTCCTGAAAGGGCAAAAACTTCAGTAGCAGCTTCCTGTGCTGCAACTATATAAACTGCGCATGACCGCACGGCCATGCGCTAGTATCGTCTCATGCTATATGCTTTGCGCCAATGTGGTCATGTGTTTGAATGTGTTCAGGGACCCGGCTGAAATAAGCCCCTAGAATGCTGGCATCTCCGGCGACTAGTTTGTATGCATGCATGACCACTCACTGCTCACATCTGGGTAGTTGGCCTGTGCCTCTGTGAAAGTCTAACAGGGCATAGAGCTTTCCTCTCGCGGTTACTCTGTGAAGCTAACAGAGTTGGTATATACCGCCATATAGAGCCGCCATTATTTAGCAGCAGGTGCTTTCCTGCACGGTGGATCCCGGGTTGCGAACGCACCAATTCCATTTAATAAATTATATATTTGGTGCGTTCCGCCAACCCTAACACACCGTTACCAAACAAATCAAATCCCGATTTAGGAAAATAAGGGAGGGTGGGTGGTAGCTTCGCTTGCTGGCAGACCGCAGGTAATTAAGTGCTCCAGCCGATTGCCGACTTGTCCTTTGGCAGTTTTCCAATAATTGCCCTGCAGTCTCTCAGCCCAAAGCTCCTTCACTCCGCCCTTCTGGGTCCCTCCCCCTCACCAATTCAAAAAACTCCCCACAGCCCACTTAACCCTGCAATGCCCATTAACCCCCTGTGGCCCTGATTTTGCATGTGACCCCGTCATGGCGGCCTCCCCTGATGGCCCGAGGGGCCAGTATGGCCTTTGTCTGGTGTGCCTCCTTTATGTAACATAAAACAGTAGAACCAAAATTTGTCATATAAGAAACAGGTGAGCAGCTGCAGCTCTTGAGCTCTGCTGTACTAAAAACACTATTGCAACCTTGGCTGCCTGTGAGATGGAAGCTGAAGCACAGAGGAACCTACACATGTGTTAGCTTGGCCATGTTCAAACGTTCAGTATTTCACCTCAGTATTTGTAAGCCAAAACCAGGAGTGGGTGATTAATACAGAAGGGGTGCATATGTTTCCATTATACTTTTCCTAGGATTGTTCCATTCCTGGTTTTGGCTTACATATACGGTTGTAAAATACTGACCAAATACTGAACGTATGAAGTTGGTCTTCTAATCACACACAGCTTTGCAGTGGGATTAGGAGAGCGGAGAATAGCCATAATACATCACGCTGGTAATGCCCACTTTGAAATAAAATGAGCCCTGGAGACAGATTCTCATGCAGATCAGTGTCCAACTCAGTCCTGAACATCTCATTTAAATGTTAAAAAACAAAACAAAAAAAACCCCGGATTTCTGAGTAACCCCGAATAAGACATTGGATCCCAGATACCAAGGTATCATTTTAGGCAGGCTTCACACTAGCGTTCGGCAGGGCTGTGGACGGCAGCCTTTTTCCTCCATGAAGCCCCGCCCACTGCAGCACCCCTTCCTTCAGCTCCGCCTACGTCTGCATGCCTTCTGCGCACCCTATCATTAACATTGGGTACAAAGGCCATGCGGATGCCTTCGCATGTGTCTTGACGCTGTGCTGACCTGTGTCAACGCAACGTTAGGATTTTGTTGCAGTTAGCGCAGCTTCAAAACGACACATGCGGAGGCATCCGTATACATCCACAAGGCCTGCATACCCAAGGTTTCAGACATTAATTAGCCTCTTGGGGCTATGGCTTGTTATACACTGCTCAAAAAAAAAAATAAAGGGAACACTAAAATCCCACATCCTAGATATCACTGAATTAAATATTCCAGTAGTAAATCTTTATTCATTACATAGTGGAAAGTGTTGAGAGCAATAAAACCTAAAAATTATCAACGTAAATCACAACTAATATCCCACAGAGGTCTGGAGTTGGAATGATGTTCAAAATCAAAGTGGAAAATGAAGTTACAGGCTTATCCAACTTCAGTGGAAATGCCTCAAGACAAGGAAATAATGTTCAGTAGTGTGAGGCCTCCACGTGCCTGTATGAACTCCCTACAATGCCTGGGCATGCTCCTGATGATGCGGTGGATAGTCTCCTGAGTGATCTCCTCACAGACCTGGACTAAAGCATCCACCAACTCCTGGACAGTCTGTGGTGCAACGTGGCGTTGGTGGATGGTGCGAGACTTGATGTTCCAGATGGGTTCAATAGGATTAAGGTCTGGGGAACAGCCCAGCCAGACCATAGCTTCAATGCCTTCATCTTGCAGGAACTGCTGACACACTCCAGCCACATGAGGTCTAGCATTGTCCAGCATTAGGAGGAACCCAGGGCCAACTGCACCAGCATATGGTCTCACAAGAGGTCTGAGGAGCTCATCTTGGTACCTAATGGCAGTTAGGCTACCTCTGGCGAGCACATGGAGGGCTGTGCAGCCCTCCAAAGAAATGCAACCCCACACCACTACTGACCCAATTCCAAACCGGTCATGCTGAAGGATGTTGCAGGCAGCAGATCGCTCTCCATGAGGTCTGCAGACTCTGTCACATGTGCTCAATGAGAACCCGCTTTCATCTGTGAAGAACACAGGGCGCCAGTGGCGAATTTGCCAATCCGTGTGTTCTGTGTCAAATGCCAAGCATCCTGCATGGAGTTGGGCTGTGAGCACAACCCCCATCTGTGGATGTCGGGCACTCAGACCATCCCCATGGAGTCGGTTTCTAACAGTTTGTGCAGACACATGCACTTTTGTGTCCTGCTGGAGGTCATTTTGCAGGGCTCTGGCAGTGCTCCTCCTGTTCCTCATTGCACAAAGTCTGAGGTAGCGGTCCTGCTGCTCAGTTGTTGCCCTCCTACGGCCCCCTCCATGTCTCCTGGTGTACAGGCCTGTCTCCTGGTAGCGCCTCCAGCCTCTGGACACTACGCTGACATACACAGCAAACCTTCTTGTCACAGCTCGCATTGATGTGCCATCCTGGGTGAGCTGCACTACCTGAGCCACTTGTGTGGGTTATAGAGTCCATCTCATGCTACCACAAGTGTGAAAGCACAGCCAACATTCAAAACTGACCAAAACATCAGCCAGAAAGCATTGGTACTGAGATGTGGTCTGTGGTCCCCACTTGCAGAACCACTCTTATTGAGTGGGTCTTGATAATTGCCAATAATTTCCATCTGTTGTCTATTCCATTTGCACAACAGCATGTGATATAGATTGTCAAACAGTGTTGCTTCCTACGTGGACAGTTTGATTTCACAGAAGTTTGATTTACTTGGAGTTAAACAGAATAAAAGTGTTCCCTTTCTTTTTTGAACAGTGTAGTTAGGAGTGGCCATGTTATAAAAACTCTGTAATCTTTGTGAAGAAAATCAGCAGCCATGGGTTCTTCTAAGCAGCTGCCTAGCACTATGCAAATGAAAATGGTGGATGCCCACAAAGCAAGAAAAGGCTATAAGAAGATAGCAAAGTATTTTCAAATTGCCCTTTCCTCAGTTCAAATATAATTAAGAAATGTCAGTTACCAAGAACAGTGGAGGTCAAGGCAAGGTCTAAAAGATCAAGCAAAATTTCAGTGAGCCGTTTGTAGAATTGCCCCTTGCCTCCCTAATGGGGAGCACACTTGGTGGGGCAGGGAAGGGAGAGAGCAAAATGGCTAACCGGCCTCAGACATTCAGCACAGTGACATCCAGCGTGCAGGCAATGAGGTGATTAGCGTCTGTCACTAACACCACTCACCCCTCTCTGTATTGCACCCTGATCATCAATACCTCTCTGCACTCAATTGTATTCACATCTATCAGACGCGAATACAATTGATGTCAAAACCACGCTGCACGGGACAGGAGCAGAGAAGCTCCAGCAGAACGCAGGCCGATTCCAACCTGTGCCCTGTTGGAGAAGGGGGATGCTTGATACCATAATGTAATGGCACCATCCAACATACACTGTTATACAGGAAGCAAGAGGAAATGGTGGCCGCGGTGTACATGAAAGCTGGGATTAGGGGAGTATAAGATTTTTTAATATTTTGCCAATGAATGAGGGACATGTGGGTCTGGCATTGGAGGAACAAAAGATGGGCTGTGGGGGCATATGAGGGACGGACTGTAGGAGTTATAACAAGAGCAGCTGTGGGTGACACATGACACATTGGGCAACATACTGGGAGCAGTGGGGACATTATACCTGGGCTGTGGGGACACCATACTATATAGAATATTTGGGGGACATCACTGAATAGGGGACTGTGGGGTAATCGTACTGCATAGGGGGTAGGGGTGGACATCAGTGTATATTGGGGGGATGTTGTGGGTATCACCATGTATATTAGGGAGGATGTTGTGGATATCACACTGTGGTCACCATCATACCATGTAGGAGAACAGCATGGGAAGGGGCTGTTAGTGTGAAAAGTGGAAAAGAATGAATTTGGAGAGGGGCATCATGAAATGGAGGCACAGTATGGAGAGGGGTTAGCATGGTGGGAAGAAGACGACAGCGTGGAGAGAGTAAGAGAAATAGTGTAAAGGGGACAGCCATGGTGTAGGTGGTGTTTCATAAGGGCAGTGTAGTGATTATAACTGATAATGGCAGATAGTGTGATGGATGTAGCTCATTAAGGTGAACAATGTGGCAGTCTATGCAATAGGTGTCTTATTTAGGTCATATTATGGATAACATTTTTTGCAGAGGGCATTTTAATAAGACTTATTTTCAAAGGGTACAATGTCTAGATGTGTTACAGAAGACCAGCAAAGAGGGAAGTCTGCAGAGACTAGCTGTGGAAAGTCATCATGCCGTCTGGAGAAGATGGAGATGAAAGCAAAGAAAAGACTCGGAGAAGATGTCAGCTATAAAAAGGTACCTATATGATAATGTTTACTGATGAGACATACTGTGGTTCCTGTATTGTCAGCAGTCTGACAAAGACTCCTTTTACATTAGTTTCTGACCAATTTCTTTACATAAGTGCTGAGCGTTTATCGTGGTTAGTGTGGGGTACGTCATCAGCTTCATCTGCCTTGGTCACCTAAATACCTTTTCACAGCCCTGGGTCTCCCCGCTTGACTGCAGAAGACATTCAGAAAGATTTAGAAGGCTGGAGTTGTGGTTCATTGTTCTACTCTTTGGAGACACCTACACAAATATGGCCTTCATGGAAGAGTCATCAGTAGAAAACCTCTCCTGCATTGTCACCATAAAATTCAGTATCAGACTTCTGCAATACAACATCTAAAACAAGCCTGATGCATTCTGGAAACAAGTCCTGTAGACCGATAAAACTCTGGCCCCAATGATCAAAAAGGTACAGTACAAACCAAAAGTTTGGACACACCTCATTTAAAGATTTTTCTATATTTTCATGACTATGAAAATTGTACATTCACACTGAAGGCATCAAAACTATGAATACATGTGTAATTATATACTTAACAAAAAAGTGTGAAACAACTGAAATTATGTCTTATATTCTAGGTTCTTCAAAGTAGCCACCTTTTGCTTTGATGACTGCTTTGCACACTGTTGGCATTCTCTTGATGAGCTTCAAGAGGTAGTCACCGGGAATGGTCTTCCAACAATCTTGAAGGAGTTCCCAGAGATGCTTAGCACTTGTTGGCCCTTTTGCCTTCACTCTGCGGTCCAGCTTACCCCAAACCATCTCGATTGGGTTCAGGTCTGGTGACGGTCATCTGACGTAGCACCCCATCAATCTCCTTCTTGGTCAAATAGCCCTTACACAAATAGCCCTTGCACACTGGAGGTGTGCTTGTCCTGTTAAAAAATAAATGATGGTCCAACTAAACGCAACCTGGATGGAATAGCATGCCGCTGCAAGATGCTGTCGTAGCCATGCTGGTTCAGTATGCCTTCAATTTTGAATAAATCCCCATCAGTGTCACCAGCAAAGCACCCCCACACCATCACAACTCCTTCATGCTTCACGGTGGGAACCAGGCATGTAGAGTTCACCCGTTCACCTTTTCTGCGTCGCACAAAGACAAGGTGGTTGGAACCAAAGATGTCAAATTTGGACTCCTCAGACCAAAGCACAGATTTCCACTGGTCTAATGTCCATTCCTTGTGTTCTTTAGCCCAAACAAGTCTTTTCTGCTTGTTGCCTGTCCTTAGCTGTGGCTTCCTAGCAGCTATTTTACCATGAAGGCCTGCTGCACAAAGTCTCCTTTTAACAGTTGTTGTAGAGATGTGTCTGCTGCTAGAACTCTGTGTGGCATTGACCTGGTCTCTAATCTGAGCTGCTGTTAACCTGCGATTTCTGAGGCTGGTGACTCAGATAAACTTATCCTCAGAAGCAGAGGTGACTCTTGGTCTTCCTTTCCTGGGGCAGTCCTCATGTGAGCCAGTTTCTTTGTAGCGCTTGATGGTGTTTGCCACTGCACTTGGGGACACTTTCAAAGTTTTACAATTTTTCATACTGACTGACCTTCATTTCTTAAAGTAATGATTGCCACTCGTTTTTCTGTACTTAGAATTTGTATTATGGCAAGAAAAAAAGCAGCTAACAGTCTATTCAGTAGGACTATCAGCTGTGTATCCACCAGACTTCTGCACAACACAACTGATGGTCCCAACACCATTTATAAGGCAAGAAATCCCACTTATTAAACCTGACAGGGCACACCTGTGAAGTGAAAACCATTCCCGGTGACTACCTCTTGAAGCTCATCAAGAGAATGCCAAAAGTGTGCAAAGCCGTCATCAAAGCAAAAGGTGGCTACTTTTAAGAACCTAGAATATAAGACATAATTTCAGTTTCACACTTTTTTGTTAAGTATATAATTCCACATGTGTTAATTCATAGTTTTGATGCCTTCAGTGTGAATGTACAATTTTCATAGTCATGAAAATACAGAAAAATCTTTAAATAATAAGGTGTGACCAAACTTTTGGTCTGTACTGTATATGTGGAGAAAAAAGGCCACAGGATTTCAGGAAAAGAACATCTCGCAACCATTAAGCATCAGGGTGGATTAATCATACTTTGAGGTTGTGTTGCAGCCAATTTCACGGGAAGAGGGAGATAGTGAGTAGATGAAATTTTAACAAATTATTCATGCAAACATAACACCATCTGTAAAAAAAAAACTGAAGTTGAAAAGAGGATGACTTCTACAAATGGATAATTATCCTAAACACGTCAAAATTCACATTAGACTACCTCTAAAGGCGCAAGCTGAAGGTTTTACAATGGCCCTCACAGTCCCTTAATCTGAATGGCATTGAAATTCTGTGACTAGCCCTCAAAACAACAGTGTATGCAAGACGACCCAGAAAACCCACAGAGCTGGAAGAACTTTTCCATGGAAGAAAGGATGAAAATCCCTCTCAAACTAAAACTCTTGGCTGGCTACACAAAGCATTTACAAGCTGCAATACTTTAAAAAGGGGGTACTACTAGGTACTAACCATGCAGGGTGCCAAAACACATCTGCCCATTTTCCTTTTTGTAGTTTTTAAAATGTAAAAGATGGAAAACACATACATACAGTATATATTTGCCTAAAATACAAAGGAAGTGTGTCATCTATAACGTTAGGCATTTTAGAGATTATTTCATTTTCAGCTTGCTTAACTGTTCACAATAACAGTAATTTTGACCAAGGGTACATAAAGTTTTACATGTCACTATATTATACATACAAACATATTGAACTTTCGATGGTTCAAAGAAAGCACAACAGCCTCAGGCAGGAGCAAGGATTACAACTAAAGGACTCTAACTAGACATATGTAAGAGAGAGAAATAAAAGGAGAAAAATGTGTATAGACAGGGCAGAGAGGGTAGATAAGACAGAATGCAGAGATAAGACAGACCTAAACCCTTGTAGGTAAAGAGTGTTAGCGAAAGGGCAAGGAGGGGTTATCCACTTCTACAATTCTACTTGTGATCTACTTTGCAAGTGAATCTTATTCAAGCAAATATTTACTTTCCTTTTCTCATTCTGGCAACATCATTTATATACAAAACTAAGTACCAGAATAATAATAATCATAATCTTCATATTGAACATATTCTGCAGAGATTTATAAGTGGGGAAGTAACATACAAGTAAAATGACAGGAAATCAAATGAACAAACATTCAAAGAGCAGATGTTCCCATCCATAAAAACCTATTATAAACTTTGATGCTCTAAACACAAATAAGTTTATCCAATAAACTCCAATAAGAAAAACGGCTTTTGAATTAACAACAAAAAAAATACACATTTAAAAAACTACAGTGCTAAAAGAATCCTGCATGCCATTACATAAAAATATACCAAAAACGTGCCTGCAAAATGTTAGACTGTCTACTGTGTTGGTATGGATTCTGTTGACTTAATTAGTCTTTAAAAAGCCTATGCATTCTGTATATTCAATCATTGAAAAAGTTTTTGAAAATGTTGAAGTTCAAACTTTTTAAGAATAGAAATCAGTGTTTTATGTGAATCCTTATCAATGGATCTGTACTTTGTCATTTAGTGTGCTTTCACATTGTGTACAGGCATCCGTTCATCGGTCCCATCGGGGCCTGTGTCTGAAACTCTGAAACTACCCCACTCCCTTAGTCTATTTTTGGTAGGACAGGTTTTAAAATAAAGACGCTTTATTTTTGGTACTTTCTGTTTTTTGGCATTTGACTACGTGCATTTTTAGTGCATTTCGGTAGCAGAAATGCATCAAAACCTGCATGTGCATTTTTTACCTGAGGATTTTCCGCATCTAAGGCCGGGTGCCGATGATCTGGAACTAGCAGCTCTGTGGATGCAGCGCATGCACTGAACCATGTGGATTCACCGCACAGAAAACTCAGCGTACCTGCCAGATAAATTGGCATGTTGCGTATCGGAAACTCACCACAAGTCAGTTAAATCCGAGTAAAAAAAAGAAGCAGAAAGTGCAGGAGATTTCTATAAATCCCATCCACTTTGCTGAAATTGTAAGACTCTGCATTTTTAATGCAAAAATATGATGCATCAAAAACGCACCAAAACTCATCGTGGGCACAGCCTTACAGTCTGTAAGGGAAATGCCTTTGCTGTTTACCATGTGACATTTAAACTTTTGATGCTTTCTTCTATGGGATAGGGTTACTGGGTTTTATAAAGTCACAAATAACGTAATACGGTGAATCAGGGTTACTGTGAGGCACAATCCCATCTCTTAGGCAACTAAGATGAAATCATATGTATTGAATGTGTTTATATGACTCCTGCATGCAAATCATGGGAAAAGACCATGCTGAATAAGCTGCGGATTTGTTCAGAGTGTGATTCAAATCTTTTAGTCATAGTCAGGCCAAATACAATGCAATGAGCTGTCTGACCAACACCCACAACAGGATGTTGCAGGAAATGAAAAGTAGGCTCACTTTTACAGTACGTTTTGCTATATAGTTGATAGTATTTATTTTACTCCCTTATATAGCGCCATTAATTCCACAGCGCTTTACAAACATTAGTGACACTGTCCCCATTGGGGGCTCACAGTCTACACTCCCTATCAGTATCATGTCTTTACATGGGTTTCCTCCCATACTTCAAACATGGGGAGAACATACAAAGTCCTTGACGATCTTGTAATAAATAAATGATCTCACCGTGCTAAACTGTTGCATGCCTGTTAGATCCCACAGAGTGCCATATCCAAAAAGCTGCTGATCCGCAGAGAAGTCCCTGAAAAGTAAGAAAGAGAAAGGCACCTCTGTTTAAAATTCTTCAAAGTTTATTTTCAAAGGATTAAAAACTCAACATTTAGCACAAAAAACTGACCCGTTTCTGGCACTAGTGTGCCCTTAGTCAAAGTCCATATTTACATACAAGTACTCTGACTAAGGGGACACTAGCACCAGAAATTCATCAGTTTTCGGTGCTAAACATGTAAAGTTTTTAAGCCTTTGTTTAAAATTCTTCAAAGTTTATTATCAGAGGTGCCTTCCTCTTTCTTACTTTCCGTAAACTCCTTGTAGATGTCCTTGGTAGGAGATTTGAACCCAGGACCCCAGCGCTGTAAGGCTGGAGTGCTAACCTTGCACATACCTGGGTCATAAACCATATCCAGACACCTACGGTGTACCACATGGGCACACTAAGGTATATCTGTTACATTCACAGAGTACCTTTTTGAATGTGTAGCAAAAACATAAGTTTAATAAAATAAATGGCAAATTGGAACAAACTGAATGGCAAAAAACCTGATCCAAAAGACTCTTTTACAGGGTAACAAATGTTAGTTTATGGGGCTGGGCACATGTCCGATTTTTTCCTTGGAAACAGTGTCATAGGTAAAAATTGCAGCATGCCAGAGTTTGAGCTAATATTCGGATCACACTCAGCCATGCAACTTAATATATCTGTGGAAAACAACTGACTGCAGTCCGATTTCCATGGACAGAAAGAATGGAGAAGATGAAGATTTTTTTCTTCTTTCACATGTTTTCCTCATCCAAGAAAATCAGATGGCACTATGATCACACTCTGATCAGAGTTTGATCAAAGAGTTATTTTCACAATTGACCCGAATCTCTTGGATGAGAACATATATGGTCATCTGCACCTGCCCTTAGGGTATTGCTCTTGATCTCCCCATGTACACTCGCTTTGGAAAACAGAAGATCAGGTATGTCAAAATTCAATATGCATGATACTTTATTTTCCCCCACAAAGGCCAAACAAGCACAGATTGGTAGATTAGATAGGTTGCTAAATGTTTCAAAAAAAAAAAAAATGCACTTGTACATCCTATCGTAGTTTAGCATGTATGGCCACCTTTACCTGAAGTGGATACACATGCGTGATCATTCTCCACTAAAGTGTAAAAGACTGCCTATATATGCATATATGGAGATATAAAAAGAATAATCCAGGTCTGAAAAGGTTTACATTGACCACTGCAAATGTTCTTTAGGAATTCCTAGCCTTCACCGCCAAGTGAACTGCACATGACACTACATACCTGAAAGCTATACAGTTTTTTAAATTCACAGGTAAAAAATATACAGAGTCAAGTCTTTTTGTCTATATTTTTACTGATGATAGAGTGGATGTCCCACCACAATGTATACCCTCTGGCGGTTTTGTAGCTGCAAAGAAATCTGTTTTAAGGTAAACATTCCTAAAAACTGGTTTATCCAGCAGAGACTTAAAAGAAAGCTGCCTGAGGGGCTTCATTAGAAAACAAAACAAAAAACAGGTACCATCCACAAATGAAAATTAACTTTTCGTTAAATTCTTTATTCTACACTGCTCAAAAAAATAAAGGGATCACTAAAAATCCCACATCCTAGATATCACTGAAAGATAGTGCTGTAAATTTTTATTCATTACATAGTGGAATGTATTGAGAACAATAAAACTTAAAAATTATCAATGTAAATCACAACTAATATCCCATGGAGGTCTGGAGTTGGAATGATGCTCAAAATCTAAGTGGAAAATCAAATTGCAGGCTGATCCAACTTCAGTGGAAATGCATAAAGACAAGAAAATTATGTTCTGTTGTGTGTGTGGCCACCATGTGCCTGTATGACCTCCCTACAATGTCTGGGCATGCTCCTCATCAGTCGGTGGATGGTCTCCTGAGGGATTTCCTCCCAGACCTGGACTAAAGCATCTGCCAACTCCTGGACAGTGTGTAGTGTAACATGACGTTGGTGGATGGTGCGAGACGATGTCCTACACGTGTTCAATCAGATTCAGATCTGGGGAGCAGGCGGGCCAGCATATGGTCTCACAAGGGGTCTGAGGATCTCATCTCAGTACGTAATGGCAGTCAGGCTACCTCTGGAGAGCACATGGAGGGCTGTGCGACCCTCCAAAGAAGTGCCACCCCACACCATTACTGACCTACTGCCAAAGCGGTCATGCCGAAGGATGTTGCAGGCAGCAGATCGCTCTCTACGGCGTCGCCAGACTGTCATGTCTGTCACATGTGCTCAGCGTGAACCTGCTTTCATCTGTGAAGAGCACAGGGCGCCAGTGGTGAATTTGCCAATTCTGATGTTCTGTGGCAAGTGTCCTGCATGGTGTTGGGCTGTGAGCATAACCCCCATCTGTGGAGTGTGACACTCCATCCCCATGGAGTGGATTTCAAACCATCTGTGCAGACACATTCACATTTGTGGTCTGCTGGAGGTCATTTTGCAGTGCATTGGCAGTGCTCCTCCTTTTCCTCCTTGCACAAAGGTTGAGGTAGCGATCCTGCTGCTCGGCTGTTGCTTTAGTACGGCCCCCTCCATGTCTCCTGGTGTACTGGCCTGTCTCCTGGTAGCGCCTCCAGCCTCTGGACAGTACACTGACAGACACAGCAAACCTTCTTGCCACAGCTCGCATTGATGTGTCATCCTGGATGAGCTGCACTGCCTGAGCCACTAGTGTGGGTTGTAGAGTCCGTCTCATGCTACCACGAGTGTGAAAGCACAACCAACATTCAAAAAGTGACCAAAACATCAGCCAGAAAGCATTGGTACTGAGATGTGGTCTGTGGTCCCCACCTGCAGAACCACTCCATTATTGTGTGTGTCTTGATAATTGCCAATAATTTCCATCTGTTGTCTCTTCCATTTGCAAAGCAGCATGGAAAATTGATTCTAAAACAGAGTTGCTTCCTAAGTGGACAGTTTGATTTCACAGAAGCTTGATTTACTTGGATTTATATTCTGTTTAACCCTTGTCAGGCTGCATAATTTTACAACCTTAACAGGCTGCATAGGTACAATTGTACCTTCACATATACCTCCACTGTGGGAAGACTTTACTTGGTTTCAGAAACTAAAGTTCATTCAGCTACAAATGTTATGCTGATATCTATTGTTCAGTGTTGTTACTGGTCACTTATGTTGCTGTCAATTAAGTTAATTCAAACTGGGAGTGGCTTCTACTTGTCTTCCTGCCTCCCTCCTCTCATTAGCCATTTTGCTGTTCATCTCATTGCTGTGAGCACACATTTCTAGGCTTGTGAAGTCTTCAATTTCTTGGAAACGAAGGTAGGAAAGTCTCACAGCATCTAACAGCCAGTTATACCTTTATTCTCATTATGTGGGGACAGAACAGTCAAATTGTCTTTCAGCCTGGACTTGGCTTACATATATTTTGTATGAAACTTATCACTATAGGTATAACTTTTATACGAAAAATGGATAATAATTAGTATCTACATATTGTTTTACGATGTTTTATTTATATTCAGCACAAAATACGAAGCCAAAATTCATCTAGCAAGTCATCATGAGTGATAGTAATGCTGGATCTAGTTTCCGCCATAATCCAAGAAAACGTGTTTGCAGGTTAGTATAATTTTGTGAAAAGCCAATAATGTAGTATTTCGGAAAATTATTTATTTTACATTTTTTCATATTTACAGATTTACGTCTGACGAAATAATGCGAATGCTAGAAGAATCTGATTCTGAGCATGAGGATGAACCATATGTTCCATCTGATGATGAAAACTATGTACCACAAGTGGATGTTACTGAAGAAGATTCAGACATTGAACAAGAAATGGTCATAGAGCATGAAAATGAATACGAATCAGACGAAAGTGTTGAGGATGATTCTGTGCCTCAAAGTGCAGGCGACATTTGGACTGCTAAGGATGAAACTCAATGGTGCAGTAATCCACTGCCAAATGCACAAACAAAATCTCGTAATGTCCTACGACAAAGAGGTGGCCCTGCAGCAATCAGCAACCTATATACAGCAAAAGAGCTATTCAAGTCCATCATGACTCCCGAGATGTGTGACATCATATTACGGGAAACGAATCGAAAGGCCAAGAGAGTTTGTGATGCTTACAACAACGAACTGGTACAACGTTTTCCTGATTCTTCCAAACGGCCACCACAAAAAACATTCAAGCAATTTACTGAAACTGAACTTCATGCATTTTTGGGCATACTGATTGCTGCTGGTGTGCACAGAGCCAACAAAGAGAATCTGGAGGAAATGTGGAATGTTGCTGCTCTGCCTCTTATACGTGCAGCCATGTCTCGTGACCGCTTCAAGATGATACTCAGATTTATCAGGTTTGACAACGAAAATACACGTGCAGAACGTGTGCAAACAGATAAAGCTGCACCAATACGGGACATCTGGACAATGCTGAACAGTAATCTGGAGAGAGCCTACAAGCCATATCATTGTATCACCGTCGACGAGCAATTATTTCCATTTAGAGGTCATACTAAATTTACCCAGTATATACCTTCAAAACCAGCTAAATATGGCATAAAGATTTTCTGGGCTTGTGACTCATCAAATGCCTACCCTTTACAAGGTCAGCTCTACACTGGGAAACCAACTGATGGTCCTCGACAAGTAAACATTGGAGAACGAACAGTATTGGACCTAGTGAGCTCGTATAAAGGCTCTGGAAGAAATGTCACCACCGATAACTTCTTTACAACCATGGAACTAGCTAAGGTATTGAACTCCTGGAACATGACACTAGTTGGTACAGTGAGAAAAAACAAAAGGTTCCTACCTAACAACATGCAGCCTGCCAAAGAAAGGCCTGTATACTCGACAAATTTTGCCTACAATCATGATGCAACAGTCTGTTCATATGTACCAAAGAAGAACAAATCAGTCGTGCTTCTATCATCTATGCACATGACGGGAGAAGTTGAAGAGACACTAGCAGCCAAGCCAGAGATAATAAAATACTACAACATAACAAAAGGTGGCGTTGATGTTATGGATAAAATGTTGGGAGAATACACTGTGAAACGACGAACATCACGTTGGACTTTGGCATTTTTCTACAATATGATTGATGTCAGTGGGTTAGCATCCTACATCATCTACAGAGAACACAATCCAAGCTTCAGGGCAAAGGATCAACGAAGAAAGTTCCTGAAAGATCTCGCAAATCAGCTGTGTATGATTGCAATTGAAGATCGTAGTACAAACAAAATGATAATGAGAAACCATTTTCTTCGAGGTGCAGTAGAAATGGTGCTTGGACGATGCATTGTGGTAGCATCGCAGCCAGCAGCTGGCCCCAAAATACCTCATGGTAGTCGTGGACCCTCCCCTGTTGTTGGTAGTTGCTATGTCTGCAG
The DNA here is from genome assembly GCF_032444005.1 of Ranitomeya imitator. Taxonomy (NCBI): domain Eukaryota; kingdom Metazoa; phylum Chordata; class Amphibia; order Anura; family Dendrobatidae; genus Ranitomeya; species Ranitomeya imitator. Next base: position 426,468,194 of record NC_091286.1, on the reverse strand, counting down.
AGACCTGAGGCGAAAACAACGCAAGACTAGAAAGTCTTGTGTGGTTTGTGTGAAACCCATTTGCGATGAACACTCTGTAGCAAAGCCAACATGCATTACTTGCAAAGAAAATCAATAAAAAAAAGTTTCTTACATTTTCTTTTATAATGTAAATGAACAGTTTTTTACTTGTTTATAATAGTTAAATAGCATTATCATTAAAAAAAAATTTATGCTTTTTCCCTTGCATTATCTTCATTCAAAATATATGAGGTACATTTGTACCTATGCAGCTTGTTATGGATGCAAAAAGATCTCGACCCCTTATCTCGGAAGCGGGTGGAGATATTTTATTGAAATTTGGCCAATATATTCTGGACCAAAAATGTAGAGATGTCACGAAATTTCAGCCCTCTACGTCTTTTCAAAAAAAAGTTATTGCAATTTTAAAACGGAATAGTTACAATTGTACCTATTCAGCCGGATAAGGGTTAAGTGTTCCCTTTATTTTTTGAGCAGTGTACTTATTTCACTTAAATATTTTCTTTTAGACTAAATATGAAGTTTGCTAACCATCTAAGAATGATCCCCAATGGACATAAGTGCTTCTCACTAAATTAGAATATCAAAAAGTGAATTTCTTCATCTTCAATACAAAAATTGAAACTCCTAAAGAGTCATTTCAAGTGTTTATTTCTGTTAATGTTGATGATCATGGCTTGCAGCCAATGAAAACTCAAGTGTCATTATCTCAGTAAATTAGAATAATTAACACCAGCTTGAAACTATTTTAAAATCTGAAATGTTGGCCTACTGAAATGTATGTTCAGTAAATACACTCAATACTCGGTCAGGGCTCCTTTTGCATCAATTACTGCATCAGTGTGGCGTGGCGCAAATGTGATCAGCCTGTGGTGCTGCTGAGTTACTATGAAAGCCCACAGCTCATCTGCATTGTTGGGTTTGGGGTCTCATCTTCCTCTTAACAATAACCCACAGATTTTCTATAGGGTTAAGGATAAGCAAGTTTGCTGACCAATCAAGCACAATGATATTGTTTTTAAACCGGGTATTGGTACTTTTAGCAGTGTGGACAGTTGACAAATCCCACTGGAGAATGAAATTTCCTTCTCCAAAAAACTTGTCGGCAGAGGGAAGCATGAAGTGCTCTAAAATTTCCTGGTAGATTGCTGCGCTGACTTTGGTCTGGATAAAACACAGTGGACCTACATCAGCAAATGTAATGGCTCCTCAAACAATCACTGCTTGTGGAAACTTCACACTAGGCTTCAAGCAGCTTGGATTGTGACCTCCCCACTCTTCCTCCAGACTCTGGGATCTCGATTTCCAAATGAAATGCAATATTTATCTTCATGTCCTCCCTAGTTCCACTCCTGCGCAAGGCAATCTTACCTTGCGCAGGCATGTACTACGGAGGACATAGAATGAACTTCAATCCAATATTGCGGCCAGCATGCAGCCAGCGGGTAAGGAAAGGGTGAATCAAACACCCGAAAACTCCGCCCATATGACTGAAAACCTGTCCCGCCAAATTCAGGTGACAGGTTCCCTTTAACAATATTGTATCTTACAGTTCTTAGGTTCTTTAGAAGGATATAGATATGGGGATTTATTCTGATGGAATATAGGCTGAACTGGATGGACAAATGTATTTTTTCTGTCTTGCTAACTATGTTACTATGTAATGCCAATGTCCCCTTGTATATGCCATTGTTTTTGTTTCTTGCACCTATTTTCCATTAGATGAGACTGCCTCTTTATTGTTTTCTGTATAAGGCTATGTGTACTCATTGCAGAATTGCCATGGAAATTTCCACGGCAATTCCGCAACTCCTGCCGCAGGTATATCGCATGCTGAATTGGCATGCGTATTCCCACTAAACACTAGTGTTTTGCAACCGTAATTAGCTTGCAGAATGCTAGCGATGTAGCATCGCTTGGAAAACTGATTGACAGGTTGGTCACACTTGTCAAGCATAGTGTTTGACAAGTGTGACATACTTTTTAATATTGATGCTGCTGTGGTGCCCCAGGGTCCTGGTCGTCATGGTGGTATTGCTTTCCTCTCAGGGAGTGATGCTACATTTGGAGGCAAGAAAGGACAACTGCATCCAGGTATCACAAACATGCAACGCATTTCATACTCCGGGACACCAGGGTAGTCTGGTAGTCTGTGGGGAAAGTTAGTTAGTTCCTCCAGACAGGAGTTATGTAGAAGTTAGTTGCTGGCCGAGCACAGTTCAGTTAGTTCCAGACCGGAGTCTGAGGAGGACAGAAGGTTAATGGAGCTGTGCATGCCCTCAGAGCTGCAGCTCCCAGAAAGAGACATTGAATGGCAGAATTGTATTGCAGTGAGCTTGAAGGAAGTCGAAGCAAAGGAGAGGATACCAGAAGGGGACCAGCCCCACTCAGGCTGCCTCCTTCTGAGGCGCAGAATCCCAGTAGAAGGAACACCGAGGGAGTAAGGACCTCTACGCCTTAATTCAGAGACCGGCAGGACAGCTAATTGCAGTTAACTTGTCCGCACCTACACCCAGGAGGCACGGTGACACCAACAGAGCCGGGTTATCGAAGAGACCCTATAAACCGGCTCAAGTCACCAGTCATACAGAGAGAGCGAAACATCGCATCTGTGAGACCCTTATGTGAAGCCATAGGAATTAAGGGACTACACCACCGCAGCGCAATGGAAGGATACTGATTTCAACCTGGACAAGGGAACACTGGACTTGCCTCCAAACCTGCTGGACTCTGCCTGCCCTGTGATCTGGTGTCCTGGACTGTGGATGCTGAAGTTGTAATAGAGTGCAGGGTTGCGTATGTCACCACGGAACAGACAGACCAACTGTTGAAGGGGTTATTATTAAAAGGGGTAAAATTCTCCTCGCAGGGAGTAAACAGGGGGTTAATAGAGTCAAGTCAAACGGTAAACAGTTAAGTGGAATCAAAATGGTTAACGAGTGTTCTGGTAACTTATCAGCCCAGGGAGATCCTGACTGGAGAGTCCTAATTCCAGCGTGGGTAAGGTCACCAGCAGAGTCCGCTTTCATGTACTCACAAGATGAAGTCTTTAGCTTTTACAGCACAGCCAGGAATCAGGGGCTCTGCACTGTTAAGTCTCTCACCAAGAATCACAGTCTCTGTACTGATACTGTGGAGACCAGGGAATATAAGTCTCTTCTCTGTTTCCTGGAAACTCGGGGGTTAAGTCTCTGCAGCCTGTTCTTCTCAAAGTGAAACTGAAACCGGAAAGTAGCACAGTCTGGTCAGTCACTGTCGCAGGAGTCTCTGTGAGCCGCAGGAGTCTCTGTGAGCCGGGCAGCTTCTCTGTAGTAATGTCAAACACACACTGGGCAATTACTTATCACACTCAGGGATCTTTGCTTGTCACTGCGGTCACCAGAGCTGCGGTCACCAGGGCTGCACTATCAGGGGAAGAGTCTTCTCAGATTATGGAGGCTTCCAAGTCCCCACTCTCACTCCAGCCTTAGTGCCCTCACGGGGAGTACTCTGTCATGGGGAGCGCGACGCTGCAGCCTGCCCTCTCTCTGTGCAGCTGTCCCCTCTCTGGCACGCTCTCTCTCCCGCACTCTTCTGACCACTCCCCTCTCTCTTCCCAGCAGTCACCTGGTCCCCTCTGTCCAGGGCAGAAAGTCTTCCCCCCAAAAACCCAGCTGTCTGACTAAGTGGTTCCAGGCAAGGAGCAGGGAAAGCAACCTCCTTACAAAGTCTTCAGTAAAGGTAAAGAGACTGCAACCTTGTGTCCTCGTTCTTCTCTGTGCCTCTCACCATACCACCATCTACACACCGGGAAGCCCTGGGGGCATACTTCACCTGTGGGAAGGTATACCATCTAGCTGCCATAACATCACCCCAGCGGACCCCTTAAAGCAGCGTCGGTCACCCTGACCAAATACCACAGGTGGCGTCACGAACATAAACTTTATCCTTTTAAAGACCTTTCCCTTTTATACAGATGTCCCAGGGCCACGGACCGGGTCAGCCACCGTGACATCCCCTGTGAACCGAAGAAACTGGTACCGAGTACCCCACTGCCCTTGAGGGGCGATCGACTGCATATGCAGCATCAATAGTAAAAAGATCTAATGTTAAAAATAAAAAAATAAAAAAAAATAAAATGGTTATTCTCACCTTCCGACGTCCCCCGATCTCCTCAGCGGTGCACGCGTCGGCTTCCGTTCCCAGAGTTGCTGTGTGCGAAGGACCTGGGATGACCGCGACATCATCCCAGGTCCTTCGCACACAGCTTCCCTGGGAACGGAAGCCGCCGTGTGCACCTCTGAGAGGCGGGAGGACTCTGGGGGCCATCAGAAGGTGAGTACATCTCAATTTTTTATTTTAATTATTTTTTTTAACTATTATATGGTTCCCAGGGCCTGGAGGAGAGTCTCCTCTCCTCCACCCTGGTTACCATCCGCACATGATACGCTTACTTCCCGCATGGTGGGCACAGCCCCATGCGGGAAGTAAGTGGATCAATGCATTCCTATGTGTGCGGAATCCCCGCGATTCCGCAAATGAGTGAACATGCTCCGTTTTTTTTCCAGAATGCGTTTCTGCTCAAGAAAAAAATGCAGTATATGCATACAAAATGCGGATTGTATTCTTTTAATAGGATGCTTAATGTGAGCGTTTTTCGCGGTTTTATAGCGAAAAAAATGCAAAAAAAAGGCGAAAAATCCGGAACATGTGCACACAGCCTAAATTTAGCCTTGTTAGACAAAAGGACTGTGATCCTCATGAAGACACCCACAGAAAAAAAGTTAAATCATCAAGTACACTTGGCTAAAAAATTTGATTTAGGAGATCATCATTTGCACCTAAATATTTACAACAAATAACCAGTCTATCTTCACAACATTATGGATATTATACACACTACCAGCATTTACAATTCAAATTTCAATATTTAAAATATCCTATTATACATTCATTTAACTGCTTTGTGACTGCTGGCATGCCGTGGCAATAGTTTAATACATTAATTTACTCGTAAAACCAATTAAAAAGGCGTCCAACATGGTGACCATCAGCCTAGAGTCCATCTGCTCCACGCAAGACACAATAACAAGATTCTAAAAGGAATGCCATGGCAGCCAGGACCAATCGAGGATTTCGTTTCTACCATGGTATCACTCCTATGATGCTCTGTTTGTGGCTCAGAGACCAGCAATTAGACAATTGGTTACTATACAGTGTTGCGGTGTCTTGTGTAAGTGATCAGTGATTGAAGATTCAAGTTTCCTAAGGCGACGAGTACTACTAAAAAAAGTTGATGTTCCCCAAATAAATATCTAAAAACAAAACAAATTGTCCAAATAAAATATTAAAATATTTGTTCCACAGAAAAAGGAAAAACAGGGGAACAACAAGCCTTCATAAAAGGTTATCAATTAAGAAATAGAAACATTGTGGCTCAAAATATGGTAACTTTTTCTTTTAATTTGTCAAACAAAAGAACCTATATAAATTTGGGATCGCCATAAACATACTGATCTAGAGACTAACGTTACCAGGCTAAAGTGATTGTTATAAAAAAAAAAATCAAAAAAAAAAATCAAACAAACCCAACAGCAATATCTTCGCAAGTTTCACCTCACCATGATTTTACCCCATTTTTCAGTAAATTATATATTAATATTAAGGGTGTTTTTCAAAGCTACAGTTACTCTGAAAAAAAAAAAGCCCTCATATGGCTATCCAAACAGGAAGAAAATAGCAGCACCACACAAGTCTTCCAGTAAAAAAACCTTTGTCCTTTATTTTAACAACGTGCTGTGGACTTAAACTCTTTAGCGCCACCTGTTGGAAGTAGCGATATAGAGTTTAAGTCCTCTTTTTCTCTAAAGAGGCAATTTGCATATTATATTTCCCAGAGGAGCACTGCATGGCGAATAAGCCTCCTTACCTTGACAAGCCAGAGCTGGTATGTCACTTTCCACAAGAAACCTTACCCCTTAGACCCCAGTCCAGAGCCTGTCACCTAGCCAAAGAGGCAATTTGCATGTTTATATTTATTATCTGTTATTAAGTAAATTCATATTAGTTTATTCCATTGTCGTGTGAGCATTTATTCATCACAATTCTTTGAACCTTAACAAAATATCAACCCTACAGCTTTTCCTTTTCCGAGATAAATGGGAATGTTTACAGGGGAATCAGAAAATATTACTGCTTGGACCATAGAAAAGATGGTCATCTGGATACTATGCGCAAAGTTTCAGTTTTTTGGTTGCCCCTTCTCTGTCTACATTATGTAGAGTTGCTGATTATGAAACACTTGACAGCTTTTTCTCTTTTTTTTTTTTAAATGAGTATTAGCAAGTCTTAGCTTTCAGAATCACATCACCAATAGATCACGGTCATCAAATATAAATCTGGTATTTCAGCAGGTGAACGGTGGCAATAGAAGGATGAACATCTTATATAACCCCTTTTTCATTTCACTAGTTGATCTGATAAGCTCATCTTATTCACGATTTCATCTTATTCAAGATTTCTAGAATCTCAGGTACAAACTGCTTATTTTTTTCCTTCCAGATTTTAAGCAGTTTCACATCTCCAGCATGTCAATTCTTTTAGCGTTTTTGCAACATTTTCATTTAAAGGTAAAAAAAAAACCACGACAAAAGCACATTTTCTACAGTGTTTGGTGCAGAAAATTCAGCTTCAAATGCTTAACGGCTGCACATACCCAAATACAGGTTTACTTTTTTTAATAAAAGGATTATGATGTTCATTAATAGTTCAAGTGATTAAATGGAAAAAAACATTTCAATAGTAAAGTAAGGGAGGCAAAAGCAAAAAAAGCTTGGGATCGGTGGTAGACAAAACTGACTTGCTGAATGGCCAAAACATTTTAGAGGATTTCAGTATTTTCCCCTTGGCCGCTACTAGTGTTGAGCATTCCGATACCGCAAGTATCGGGTATCGGCCGATATTTGCGGTATCGGAATTCCGATACCGAGTTCCGATATTTTTGTGATATCGGGAATCGGTATCGGATCCATATTAATGTGTAAAATAAAGAATTAAAATAAAAAATATTGATATACTCACCTCTCCGGAGGCCCCTGGACATCACCGCTGGTAACCGGCAGCCTTCTTTGTTTAAAATGAGCGCGTTTAGGGACTTCCATGACGTCACGGCTTCTGATTGGTCGCGTGCCGCTCATGTGACCGCCACGCGACCAATCAGAAGCCGCGATGTCATTCTCAGGTCCTAAATTCCTAGAATGAGGAGTTTAGGACCTGAGAATGACGTCGCGGCTTCTGATTGGTCGCGTGGCGGTCACATGAGCGGCACGCGACCAATCAGAAGCCGCGACGTCATTCTCAGGTCCTAAACGCGCTCATTTTAAACAAAGAAGCCTGCCGGTTACCAGCGGTGATGTCCAGGGGCCTCCGGAGAGGTAATTATATCAATGTTTTTTATTTTAATTCTTTATTTTACACATCAATATGGATCCCAGGGCCTGAAGGAGAGTTTCCTCTCCTTCAGACCCTGGGAACCATCAGGATACCTTCCGATACTTGGTGTCCCATTGACTTGTATTGGTATCGGGTATCAGTATCGGCGATATCCGATACTTTTCGGGTATCGGCTGATACTATCCGATACCGATACTTTCAAGTATCAGACGGTATCGCTCAACACTAGCCGCTACACTATCAGTCATAATCTAGATCAGTTAAACCAACATTAGGTTTGGAATACTGTTTTAATACTATTGAAAACTAAAAAAAAACAAAACACTTGTCTATACGTAAAGTATATTTTTTGGTTCAATGGGTTTTCCAATGAATTACATCCACAGGATAGATATAGCTGGCTGCTGTACTTGGCTTTCTCCATGAGCCCCACAGACATTAACTGGAGCAACATCTCACACCCAAAGCTATATTGCTCCATTTATCCTGCTTCCATAGTGATGAAGCACAGGGGATTCGGACCCCCATTCTACTGATAAGTTGGGGTCCAAGTGGCTGTGGCTCCCAGCAGTAAGACTTTCTGTGGGACAATCATTTCTTCTCACTAAATAAATGACTTCCGGATCAATCTGTATTATGGTGGCTAGTCTCTGACATTTTCTTCTCTTTGCATTCTGTAGCAACCTATCACAGAGGCCAGAAGTGACACTTGACACTAGGGCCTCAAATGCCCAATCACCAACACCAGTCTTCAAATATTGAAGATTAAAAATACTATGTGCTGCTGTCATCTGGTGGTGTGGAAAAGTTGGGGCTAATCTGAGTGCCGAGCTGACTTTTTTTTTTTGTTTTTTTAAGATACCATTTTGGTGCAGATATGATCTTTTGATCACCCGTTTTTGATCACTGCATTTGAAAATGAAATTCTGGCGTTTTGACTCTCTCATTACGCTGTTTATCGATTGGGTCAATTCTTCTTATACTGATTGATCAGGTGATTCTGAACACGGTGATGCCAAATATGTGTATATTTGACTTTTTTTATTGTTTTCATTTAACCCGATCGCCTCTTCCACATACAGACGATGATCAGATCACCTGTATGTAGCAGAATTGCTGACTTGCTATGAGTGCCGACCACTGTCATGTGACACAGGCGCCGATGGGTGGGATTGGCGCCGATGGGCGGGATTTCCGCCACGCTTGCTGGAAGCATGTGTTAAATGCTGCTGTCAGAGTTTGACAGCTACATTTAACTGGTTAACAGCTGTGTGAGGTTCATGATAACACCCTCGGCTATTGCGGGCACATGTTAGCTGTTCAAAACAGCTGACATGTGCCGGAAAAGATGTGGGCTCAGCGTCGGAGCTTATCACACTTATGCAACCACATTATTTGAAGTGTGATTTTTATTTTCCCCCTCAAAATTATTTTAGTTTCTCAATGGATGTGTACAGATTATGGGTGACAAACCTGCATGTGTTGACTTTTTATATCCACGTTATATGTCTCGTCATGGTAATTAATGCTGCATGTGATGCCTTATTATTCAGCCCCTTTTAATAAAACTTGTCAAAGAGGAAGACCAGCAACCTGATGGCTTGATACGAACAAAACAGTGGAGAGCGGAGAAAACCCTGGTGGACTTTTCTAGGCTTTCATGAGATCGATATTCCTATAAATTGTTCATTCATCAAGTCGCCACGGTTCGAGATCAAGCTGAAGACCACTAAAAAATAAATCAAAACAAAAACACAGCAACATACTAGTACTTACCTTACCCAATCACATGCTACATGGTAAGGCACTCTTACACTGCTGTCCCTGGGCCTGGGCAGGCAGGATATGAAGCGATGTTCCCAGTTTTGCACCAGCCTCTCCAGGCTGGATTATCTTGCCCGAGTAACTAGCCAGGCAGGAAACTGATGGCTGTCTAAGGAGAACAGTATCCAAGCAATGACAACATATACTGTTAAAAGTGTTGCTGGCTTTGCTGTCCACTGCCAGACTGGTGCATCTGACATCTGCCAGATGGCCAATCCAGCCCAGGGTCGAGGTTCAGTACAGTGTATAATTAATAATAATAAAATACATAATATTTTACCATGCAAACTGCATAAATATGTACCTTTTTAATAAATCAGCAGGAAATCCTAGTAAAAACGGCAGCAAATCACATTAAAACCGTATGTGGTTTTGACCTTGCAGCATAAACTGCACCTCAACCACACATTAAATAAACCATTAAAGGGATATTACCATTTCCAAGATCCTATCCTAATATGCAGTAGGTGTAATAATATTAGCAAATATCTCCAATTAGATATGTAGTATAATTTTTCTGATTTGTTAGGTCTCTTTCCTCAAGTGCAGGCATTGCAGGACCTTAGGTTTCCATGGTTATGACCACCAGAAACTAGCTAACTCACTTTATCACTGAAAGTAACCATGCACGTGAACAAAAACACAGCGGATGGAATATAAAAAACACACAACACACGATACTACATTGCTAATTGGAGGTTTTTGTTAATATCATTACACCTACTACATATTGCGATAGGATCTTGGAGATGGGAATTACCCCTTTAAGGGTAAGTTCACACAGGACTTTTTTTGCTGCATATTTTTGCTGCGTTTTTTAATGCTAATTTAGGTGCGTTTTTTGGTGCGTATTTGGTGCGTTTTTGGGTAAGTTCACACAGGACTTTTTTGCTGCGTATTTTTGCTGCGTTTTTTAATGCTAATTTTCAGCTGCTTGCTCATCCTCCTATACCAAGACATGGCTAACACCTTGCTACCAGAAACTCCCTCACAATAGATCACTATCAGGACACCTCACAATAGCTCACTGTCACTATGGACACCTCACTAACCACACCCCTAAGCTCTTGGCTGTGAGATCTCTTCCTGCTGGCCATGATTTTCTGCACCAAAAACGCAGCAAATTATGCTACATGCGTTTTTGCAGCGTTTTTTCCCATCACCCATTCAAGTCAATGGGTGAAAAAACGCTGCATAAACGCAGCAAAAACGCTGAAAGAAGTGACATGCCCTATGTCCAAAAAATGCAGCAAAGCTGAAAATACCGATCAAACAAAAACCCAATGTGTGTGCATGAGATTTCTGAAATCTCATAGGCTTTGCTGGTACTGTAAAAAGCAGCTAAAAATTAGCATAAAAAATGCAAAAATACACAGCAAAAAAGTCCTGTGTGAATTTACCCTTAGTCTCATCCAGCCATCTAATTTTTTCATGTAAAAAAAAAAGGCAGAAAAGGCTCAGCTGATTTTCACCAGTGTGTCAGTTTTTGCCATCCAAGCTTATCCTGCCCATTAGTGGTGTAGTATAAAACAGAACAGCATTAGGATGGTATCCGTGCCATCAGAACTTTTCATCCATTCATCCACAGACTTTATTCAATAATGGATAGGTCTTTATTTTATTGATTTTTGGCAGACAGTCTGCAAAAGACACAGGTGTGTGAACAGCCCCACAGACTGTAATGAGTACATGTCCCATCAATGAAAAAAAAATAAATAATAAAAACACGGCTAGAGCTAGAAATTTAAATTTTCTAGAAACACTCGTTTCCGTTTAGCAACATGTTTTAACAGGAGAGCGATCACTTCATGATGAGCAAAATGCTCATTTGTCTGGCAAGATGATTTTTAAGAAAGCTTAAGAATGATCATTGTTGACAACACATTGTCCTGTTCTGCTGAGAAAACCATGTTCTACGCGCACAGAACAATTGTATTAGCAATTGCTCTCTGTGCATGTAGTACAGACAGCCTGACCAATCTCACCGCTTAATCACCTACTGACTTGACCAATCAGAGGATGTTTAATGGCCACAGAGGGCCTGTCTAAGTGGGCTCTAAGGCCCAAATTCATCAAGACCAGCATTCTTCACATCAATCTTAAGGTCAAGGTATGTTGGAGTCTGATTTATTAAGAAGTACACCCATTTTAATACATCCAGGGTATATCTGAAAATGGTTGTGCACCTCACCACAATTCTTACACCAGTAGGGGGATGGAGTAAGATGTGTGACAAGGAACACCACCACTCGTCGTGAATTTAACAAGCTAGGGTTGCCATACTCTGTCTCACCCCAGTCCCACCCACTTTGTTTGAGCTGGGCAAAATTGGCTTGAGAACATCAAGGCGCAACATTTTAGCACAGCCTGGTTTTGCGCTAAAATTTAGAGATGTTGCAAAGTTTTAAGACAGAATTCTGGGATAAAACCCATGATGAATTGGGCTCCAAGTATTTTTTCAGGTATGGACCAATGGACGCTCAAATCAGATCGGCTGTCAGGAAAAACTGGCATCTTTTGGGGAAGGATACGGACTTGAAAGAAGTAGTGAACAGGGGCCCTCTATTTGCTTGTAGACGTAGTAGGAATCTCAAAGACTGTTTAGTGCGCAACCGTTTTGAAACGGAACGTGGGAATTGGTTGGGAGCCAGCACCCCTAAGGGTAATTTTAAGTACGGCCAATGCAATTTTTGCTCACTGCACCATACAGGTGAGATGGTACAAGTTGGTTCTGTCACCGAGCTCGCAATTTCATCTCGTGTAAGACCACACATCTATAATATAACGCTGGGAGCGTCACTCTGTCCGAAGCCTTTATAGACTGCGCAAGCGCCGGCGCAGTCTGGACCCCACAGAGTGACGCAGCCCAGGAGATCGCAGTATGCGTAAGCACTGAATGCACACCGCGATCTCCAACGGAGAAGCAGGGACGTGCCAGGAGGGTGAGTATGCTATATTCACCTGTCCCATTCCAGTGCTGCGTGCCACTCTGTCTTTCGGGTCCTCTGCCTGTGACGTTCAGTTCAGAGGGCGTGATGATGCGCTGAATACGCGCCGCCCTCTGACTGAACAGTCACAGCCAGAGGACCCGGAAGACGGAGCGGCACGCAGCACTGGAATGGGACAGGTGAATATAGCAAGTGTCGGGGGCCTGAGCTAGCGGCGACTCCAGTACCTGACCCCCACAGCGCGCCGGTGTCCCCGCCTGCTTAGGCCCTCCAGCACTCGGCGCCTAGCGACGATAGGGGAGTATGTTATATTTTTTATATATCGCAGCAGCATATGGGGCATATACTATGGAGCATCTTATGGGGACCATAAACCATAATTCAGCAGCATACGGGGCATATACTATGGAGCATCTTATGGTGGCCATCAACCATAATGGAGCAGCATACGGGGCATATACTATGGAGCATCTTATGGGGGCCATCAACCATAATGGAGCAGCATATGGGCATATACTATGGAGCATCTTATGGGGGCCATCAACCATAATACAGCAGCATAAGGGGCATATACTATGGAGCATCTTATGGGGGCCATCAACCATAATGCAGCAGCATATGAGGCATATACTATGGAGCATCTTATGGGGGCCATCAACCATAATGGAGCAGCATATGAGGCATATACTATGGAGCATGTTATGGGGGCCATCAAGCTTTATGGAGCAGCGTATGGGGCATATGGATGGGAGCAGCAAATTACAGAATGGTGGCGCAGGATGGGTGCAGCACATGTCAGAATGGGGGCGCAGGATGGGTGCAGCACATGTCAGAATGGGGACGCAGGATGGAGCAGCACATGACAGGATGGAGACCATATACCAATATAAATGCTCGCCACCCGGGCGTAGAATGGGTTCAATAGCTAGTGTAGTATATATAATTTTTTGCTCGTGTGGTTTTTTCTACATAGGTAAGACAATTTGCCCATTATTCATAAGAATTAGGGAACATCTTAACTCTATACGTACTGGAAATGGAGTTCCCTGTTTGATTGATCACATAAGACAGATACATAAGGGAGATGCAAAGGTTTTACGCTTTGCGGGTCTGGAAAGGGTTAACTCACCGCGTCACGGAGGAGATTGGCATCGACTCCTTCTAAGGAGAGAGGCCAGGTGGATCTTACGCGCACTCGCTACAGGTTCCATAGGTCTCACTGATAAAATTGACATGGCAGTTTTTTTGTGATGCGGCGGTTAGCGTTTCATTTGCAATTTGTTAAATGTCTTCTGTGCCATTGGTTTTAAGTCTTTTAATTGTGTCTCACAATCTGCATTTTATTTTGTATATTCCGTTGGGGGGAGCTCACTGTTGTGACGTTGGTCATGTGAGAGTTGCTTGTACACCTGCATAGGTAAAAGGATCTCCCCACCTCCTGCCGTCATTAGGACCCGTAGAAGCGCCTGTGTGCGCGAAACGGTCGTCGTCAGTCATCCTCCAAACCCTCCCTGCTAAGTATGTCCATGTTGTGAAATAAAGGATTAGAAACTACAGGCCAGTGAGTGCGTTCCATTTTTCTTTTCTTTGCTGCTTTGGACATTACAGGATTGAATTTCGTCTAGAATCTGCACCCGACCTGTGTTCAACAGGGTTCATCATAGCACCACAGCATTTGTCAGCATTGAAATGTGGATTTAAGGTAACAGCTGTGCGGAGGTGCTGCTCTCATATACGCTGCACTATATTTTCAGTATTACACATCAAAAATCATATAATATAAATCTCATATGGTACATTTACTTAGCTCACTATAATAAAAATTGAAGCACTAGTGAGAAGTTGGCCTGATCATTGATGTAGGGGAAGCAGTACACTCGCCATACCTTTTAACTGCTGATTAGTTCAGTAGATCAGTACTGAGTGACCAATCAGTTCAACTGGAAGTGTATCCGATTCAATATCAACTGCAATGAAACCTCTTAATGATACTGAAGTTATTTTTATTTATCTTACATGCACGCTGTATTTCACAAATATGAATCTGTTTATTACAAATGACAATACGTTCTATTGTCATTTGTAATAAACAGATTCATATTTGCCAAATGAAGTGGATTCCAAAACCCATGACTTGTAAGATATACTGTATGAAGCTATCTAAAGTAGATGATACCCAGGAGCACTTACAGAATATGGAGCTCAAGCAATAAGAATTTTTGGTTGACACTTCAGAAACTACGTAATAAATTACTAAAGAACGACAAGATGTAAAATTGACAAGTTTTTGTTAACTTTTTTTTTGTTAATCAGGAGGAGTTTACCAGCCTCTGTAAAAGGCAAAATTCTTACCACTCAATTTTTAAGTCAGCAGGATCACAGTTTGTCCTTAATTCACCTTTAAATATTTGAAGACCCAACTCACATTCACATGTTTGTGTTATTAGTGGTTTTCATGGATAGAATAGGTACCCATTAAAATCTATGAGACTTAACATTGAACGGAAACCTGTCCGTTTTTTTACCGGATTGTGGATGAAATGTACAAATACAAGTTTACGGATCCATGTAAATCATGGACAGCACATGGATGGCATCACTGCATAGACCACTAGTTAACCTTACCAATCTGCAGATGTTTAATGGCCATATATGACCTGTCTACTGGGTTTTAAAGGGAACCTGTCACCCCTAAAATCGAAGGTGAGCTAAACCCACCAGCATCAGGGGCTTATCTACAGCATTCTGTAATGATGTAGATAAGCCCCCGATGTATCCTAAAAGACGAGAAAAAGAGGTTAGATTATACTCACCCAGGGGCAATCTCGGTCTGGTCCGGCACCTCCTATCTTCATCAGATGAGGTCCTCTTCTTGTCTTCATGCTGCAACTCCGGCGCAGGCGTACTTTGTCTGCCCTGTTGAGGGCAGAGCAAAGTACTGCAGTGTGCAGGCGCCGGGAAAGGTCTGAGAGGCCCAGCGCCTGTGCACTGCAATACTTTGCTCTGCCCTCAGAGCAAAAAAGTATTCCTGCGCCAGAGCCGCAGCATGAAGACAAGAAGAGGATGTCATAAGAAGATGGGAGGCCCCGGACCGGACCGCGATGCCATTGGACCAAAACAGGACCAGGACCGCCCGTGGGTGAGTATAATCTAACCTCTTATTCTCATCTTTTAGGATACATCACCTTTGATTTTTGGGGTGACAGGTTCCCTTTAAGGCCTTTATTCATTAAGACCAGCGTTTACCATGACGGTCTTGAAGAGGAGGCATGATGGAATCAGACACTCCTGGTTCAATAAGAAACAGTCTCCTTTTAATAAATCCAGTGTGCATCTAAATATTAGTGTAAACCTCGGTGTGTGCCTCACTTCAAATCTTACTCCAGTAAGGAACAGAGTAAGATTTGTGGTACAAGGAATGCCGCTGCTCATCACGAATTTAACCAGCTGAGGTGCCATGCTCTGTCCCACCCCAGCTCCTCCATGGTCAACACTAATGTATAAGAATCATTGATGACGGATGGCAAAAACTGACAAATGAAACATTGATTAAACTCTGATCTGCAATACTGATGATGTACATTTTTTTTTCGGTTACTTGAATGAACATTAACAGAAAACAAAAATATATACTATTCTTAATGAACAGGGTATTACATGGAAGAAGGTGGTAAATGTATTCAAATATGCAGGGCAATAACTAAACAAAATTTGTGGCAAATTGTGACCAGGAGTAGAGGAAGACTTTTTACATGTTGCGTTTTTGCTGCATTTTTCCCGCAGGCAAAACCTGCTCTCTTGGCAGTAGTGAAGCTGCTTTCGAAAAGCATGTTTTGCTGCAGTTTTTGTTGTCTCTTTTGCATGTTGATAAAGTTTAGTGCCTCCCTCTCAAAGAAAATAAATAAATAATTCATGATTTAATTTCATTAGGTTTTTGCACCAAAAAACTGATCCCTGCGCTTTTTCTGCATTTTTGCACTTACCCATATTTTCCTATGGGTGAAAAAACGCTGCAAATACACCAAAAACAACTGAAAAGTGAAAATGCTGCAGTTGGCAAAAAAGATTTCCAAATCAGTCAGGGAAATAAAACCAAAGTGGTGCATGAGATTTCCGAAATCTCAGATGTGAACAGGATCCACTATCCAGCTACTTACATTATGTTAATGCTAAACCTCAATGTATTCCACCCTATATGCCTGAAGAAACTTCTAGTGCACTCCCTGATTACGTGTTAGAGAAGAAGCCTCCAGGGTAAATGCAGTATATTTAAAGCCGTATTTCATGACTGGGTGGACATTTTTCTTCCACACCCCGTAAATTACCATGTTGCAAAGTGCTCTTGCAAGGTTTTGTTCTTCTGCAGATTCACATCATTTTAAAACCTTTTTCCTTATAATCTTTCATTCCTATACAGAACACAAAACACTAATTATTGCCCCACCATTTCATCCCCACTGTAAGGGGTGTGATTCGTTTATAAAGAAGAAGAGAAGCTGATACAACAAAATTGTTCTTTGCTAGTCTGGCACTGGCTCCTCTATAAAAATGCAGCGGCTAGTAATGGTTTGGGTTTTGCCATTTCAACACGGCATTATCCACAAAATAATCCATCACTGGGATCTACACCAATGTCAAAAACGGCTGCTTGCTAATTTTTAGAAGAAGTTAATGGAATGCAGTGCGAATGAGCTTCCATCCCATCAGTTACTGGGGTCGTAGTACAAAGGTTCAAAGACAGGCTAGGGGCACGTCCCAGGGATGGGAACTGCATCTATCAAACATTCTAGAAATTTGCCATGATTAGCTGATGTAAATACGCTTTTAAAACCTTTTCCCACATTATATGTACCGGTATGTCAAGGTGATGGAAACAGGAACTTTTGCCCTGCATGATCACCAAGAGAGCTCAGCATAACTCACAACTGATCTGCAGTAATAAGCATCCCTAGCTGTTTAACCCTCAAATTTAGTAGTCCATAGGGATTGCAGTATTCAGAAGGTTGTGACAGGGAGGGTTCTCTCTTTCAATCCATTAGTCTTCACCCACATACACACACACACACCAGCGAGTGCCGATAGTTTTCATGGCAAGCAGAGGTCAAAGTAACCCGTTAGGGAGCCCAGTAGGCCATGCTTGTAAGGGGAATGACTGCGGGTACCTACTTGCTGAGGCCATGCTTGTAAGGGGAATGACTACGGGTACCTACTTGCTGGGGCCGGAACGGTCGAAGCTGCATCCCCCGTTTCCAGGGAAAGCAATAGCAAGCCGGACCTTCCTTCTGACTGAGGGGGCGGGAGATAAAAAGGAGAAAGCGTGCGCAACAGAGCAGTTTGGCGCCAACCTGGGGCAGCGCTCAATCAGGTGAGCGGCACTCCCCATCCTCCCCACAGAGTACAGGTGCCGCGACAGGCTGCATTGAGAGGGTTCCCCACCATCTGCAGAGAGACCACTGCACTGAGGGGAACAGTGCACGCAGCAGTAGCTCCGAGAGAGACTTGGCGGTAACATACAGTGCGCAGCAGGGATCAGTGAGTGCTGCAGTCCCGGGGCATCCGTATAGCACAGCCCCACGCTCAAGCACCCCCAACGCCACCGCTGAAAGACTGAGGAGAGATGTGCAAGGGTGCATGTTGGTTACCGCGGAGCGAGGTGTTGAACATTCCGGGCTAGTAAGTACTGTGTGCATGCTGCCACAGAGAGATCAGGTGCAGTACCTCGCCAGAGAAGCATCGCACCAGTGGTTGTCGGTGCTAAAGTCTTGGAGGGAACAGACAGCGCACAGCATAGAGGGAAAAGTGCAGTGCGCCCAGTAGCTGACAGATCGAGAGGCCGTGTGCTTCATGATCGTGAGTACAGCGCACATGCCACAAAGAGAGAGCAGAGTACTAGATGGACTTGTGTAACCCAACATACCAGCATATACATTCCTGCTTAAGGGAGACCCGGATTTTTCCAGTGTATATTTGCTGAGCCACATTGGGCTCATACAGTTCTGTGGGCCGCACACTTATCAGCCACTGTAGCATATGGACTAGGCTCAGCGGAAGGTACCGGACACCGACCGCTGACACCAGATGATGGGGCATTGTTGCCTACAGGACCCCTTTGGAAAATACACCGTGCCAACCATTGAAGGCGCTATTCACTTCATGGACTTAGGAACCACTGACTTTCATCAGAACTACAGTTATCTGAACCGTTGTTCTTCATCTCACAATATCCTTTGCCATTTGAACTGTTGAATCCCCTGTTTAACCCTTTACCTCCCTGCGTGGAGTATTCCCCTGTTAAACTTGTTAACTCTTGCTCTGCCTCCTGTCTGTCACTGAATCCCGCAACCTGCTTACATGCTTATTATAGCAAGACCTGTCAGTGTAACACTGACATTTGTATCACCACATCCTGAATACAACCAGATCTATTACAGCTCGATTGGCAGAAAAATTAATATTTTATCAGTTAATTTTTCCATGTAAATGAAAAAAATTGTAAAGTATATTAGTTTGTAAAAAATAGCAATAAAAACAACTGTATAATGGTACATGCAGATTGAGTTTTTCAAGCAGAAACTGAGCAGAGATCCAACCTACGTGTGCACATACCCTTAGAGCATTTCCGCAACTACGTGCTTGTTAACATCCAAATCTCACTACACTATATGAATTTGCAGATATAGATAGATAGATATATATATATATATATATATATATATATATCTATCTAATTGCCTAGAATACTACTTCCTGCAATTTGTGCCAACTTCCTGTCCGGAGCTAATGTCCGGAGCTAATGTCCGGAGCTAATGTCCGGAGATAAGTGACGTCAACAGTGTCCAGTGTCTGATTGGTTGCCGCCTGCTGCGAGCGACCAATCAGAAACGTGCCGTACTGTGACACACTCCGCCCGCCATTTTGGTGTGATTTTTGAATTTTTACCTCACAGCAAGTTTCTACTGCGTGGAGGCGGGCCCAGTGACGTTGCTCTTCAAGCTCCTGCCGAATTTCGTCAAAAAAATGATAATACCATTTACCAAAACTATATATATTTAGTTGTGAAGTGGTTCAGTGACATTTTAACACCAATTTTGAACTTTTGTTTGGTGTTTTCTCCATATACTGCCTATTATTCACTGACTGTTATACTGAGAGACTGCCGTTTATTAACCTCTTCTTTGCCACATTGGGTATATTGCTCTATTATTTGCCACATAAGGACATTGTCCATTATTGCCCTGCAATTTCTCTGCAATATAAACTGCCTATTTATTAATATTTGCATTCCTGCAAAGAACTATTGCCTATTATTAACTGGCTATTTTCCTACTACCTGACACTGCCCACAACACGCAAAGTTGTCGTCTGATGTCTTTCATCCCTCCCCTCATAAGCATGTTCATGAATCCTGTGTAACTGTACCTTAAATAACAAGAATTGTCAAGAGCTGGTGAGTGCAGCCATTTTTTGTTCTTTCTTACTATTATTTATTAATTGTATTATTCTTACATTTGAATAAATAAAGTATATATGGATTCTAGACTCCCGATTCTTTAGAATCGGGCTGCCATCTAGTATATATATATTTGCCTAGAATACTACTTCCTGCAATTTCTGCCAACTTCCGTGGCTTTGTCCGGAGCTAATGTCCGGAGCTAATGTCCGGAGCTAATGTCCGGAGATAAGTGACGTCAACAGTGTCCAGTGTCTGATTGGTTGCCGCCTGCTGTGAGCGACCAATCAGAAACGTGCCGTACTGTGACACACTCCGCCCGCCATTTTGGTGTGATGTTTGAATTTTTACCTCACAGCAAGTTTCTACTGCGTGGAGGCGGGCCCAGTGACGTTGCTCTTCAAGCTCCTGCCGAATTTCGTCAAAAAAATGATAATACCATTTACCAAAACTATATATATTTAGTTGTGAAGTGGTTCAGTGACATTTTCACAACTTTTGTTTGGTGTTTTCTCCATATACTGCCTATTATTTTTGTTCTTTCTTACTATTATTTATTAATTGTATTATTCTTACATTTGAATAAATAAAGTATATATGGATTCTAGACTCCCGATTCTTTAGAATCGGGCTGCCATCTAGTATGTGTGTGTATATATATATATATATATATATATATATATATATATATATATATATATATATATATATATATATATTTTACACTGGTCAACACAATTTTTCTGGCAGAGGGTTTTAAACCATATTTTAAGTCAATTTTGGCTGAGGATTACGAATATGAACTACGTTTTTGGCTATCAAAATTACTCTTAATGTTTTATGATAAAAACACATGATTTTCGGCACTACATTTTGTATATTTTTAATCAAGGAATAACAGATTACAAAGTCTGTGTACAGCAAATCAAATATACTTACAGAATTAAACTACAAAATATAAAAACACATATATATGGCACACAGATGAATGACAAATGGCAGTTATTTGAACTTTCTTTTCTTGGCTGATCTGTGATGTACAGCTTCTGGGTTGTCGCTCATCAAGCTCCAGCAATAGTCAGCCATCATATGTGAGTCCTACTGGCCTTGATACCGTTCATCCATTGTTTTAATGTCCTGATGAAAACGCACCCCTTGTTCCTCGCTCACATCCCCAAGGTTCTCTGGAAAAAAGTCCAAATGGCTGTGTAAATAGTGAATCTTGATACTCATTCTACATCCAAGATTTTGCAGACTCATTAGTAGCTCTTCCACAATCTCTTCATAGTTGTCTGCTTTCTTATTCCCTAGAAAATTCTGCACCACATTGCAAAATGCATTCCAAGCTCTTTCTTCTGTCTCATTCATTGATGTGATAAAATTTGGGTCTCTCATAAGTTTTCTTATTTGAGGTCCATCAACTATTCCAGCCTTTTTCTTCTCTTCACTAAGACCAGGAAAAGTTGAACATATATAGTTAAAGCATTCTCCACTGTGACAGAGCTTTAACGAACTGCTTCATCAATCCAAGTTTTATGTGTAAGGGAGGAAAGACAATGTCCTTCCTATGCACTAGAGGATCATGGATAACATTCTTATCGCCAGATGCCAAACTCTGTCGCTGAGGCCATTCAGTTTTCACCCAATGCTCTGCTGTAGCTCTACTGTCCCAGTAGCACAGAAAACAAGGGTGTTATCATAAAAAAACGGTTTTTACGTACCGGTAATAGGATTTTACGGAGCCACGACAGCACCCCTACGAGAGAGGGGATCCGCCCACCTTCCGGACATGAACCTACAGGATTTAAAGGGGCGGTCCCCCTCACCACTCCAGTTTGTGTTTCAGAGTATAAGGGACACCGCCATTGAGTTAGTACATAAACATATGTACTTAAACATTACTAAATACCATCACCTTCTAAAGAGTGATTTTTAACAAGCACACTTTCCCCAAAGGGTGCAGAAACCAGTGAATAACTACGGGGGGGGAATGTGCGGGTGCTGTCGTGGCTCCGTAAAATCCTATTACCGGTACGTAAAAACCGGTTTTCCTATCGCCACGACAGCACCCCTACGAGAGATTTTCAAAGATCAATCACCTGGGAGGGACTACAGCACTAAGTACTGTACGGCCAAAAACTAAATTGGCCTCTGAAGATAAATCAAGACGATAATGTCTATAAAAGGTGGAAGTAGATGACCAAGTTGCCGCCTTACATATTACGTCTATGGAGACGTCCGCTCTTTCCGCCCAGGATGAGGCCATGGCTCGAGTGGAGTGGGCCCTGATGCCATCTGGTGGTGTCTGGCCTTTAGCAGTATAAGCAAGATATATGGCATCTCTTATCCATCTGGCGATAGACGCTTTAGTTACACTCGCCCCTTTCCTTGGATTCTGAAAGGAAATAAACAGAGCCCTACTCTGCCTCCATGGTTCTGTTTTGTGTAGATACTCTAATAGAGTTCTTCTGACATCTAACGTGATATTTCTGCTCGTCAGCTGAATTCGGATTGTTACAGAAAGATGGTAAAATTATTTCTTGACTTCTATGAAATTTGGAAGCTACTTTTGGTAGGTATGCTGGATCAGGTTTTAACACTATCCTGTCCTGAAAGACCATTAAATAAGGAGGGTCTATCGACAAAGCTTGTAAGTCACTCACTCTCCTAGCAGATGTCAGGGCTACTAGGAAGGCTGTTTTTAAGGTTAAATTTTTTATGGAGACAGAATCTAATGGCTCAAAGGGGGGTTCTGTTAAGGCGTCTAAGACCAAATTTAGATCCCATGGTGGTAATCTAGGAATATATACTGGGTTACTACGTTCAGTGGCCCTGATAAATAGGGAAACCCATCTATTTCCCGCCACATCACTGTTATACAACGCTCCCAAAGCTGATACTTGGACTCTAAGGGTATTTACCGCCAAGCCCAATTCTCGGCCCCTCTGTAAAAACTCCAGAATAGCCGGAATTGGGACCTTGCCAGAAAAGGGATTTTGGTAGAAGGCAAGGAACTTTTTCCAAGTTTTAGCATAGATTTTAGTGGTAACTTCTTTCCGGCTATTTAAAAGGGTAGATATGAGAGCTTCTGAAAACCCTCTTCTCCTCAATAACTCCCTCTCAAATTCCACGCCATCAAATGCAGGGATTCCACATTGGGGTAACGGAATGGACCCTGAGAAAGAAGCTCCGGGCTGGTCGGCAGTACCCAGGGGTCCGACACAGACATTGCCCTGAGTAACGAGAACCATGCCCTCCTGGGCCAAAAGGGGGCAATCAGGATCACTCTCGCCCTGTCCTCCCTGATCTTCCTGAGGACTAACGGGATCAGAAACATTGGAGGGAACGCGTAAGCTAGAGGAAAATTCCAGTGTATTTGAAGGGAGTCTATTATACAGGGCCTGTCCACCACCCGAAGAGAAGCGAACTTCCTGGTCTGCCTGTTCTCTCTCGTTGCGAATAGATCGATAACGGGCAATCCCCACAGGTCCACTATCTGTCTGAACACCCGTCGATCTAGAACCCATTCTCCCTGACGTAGGGAATGACGGCTGAGGTAATCTGCCTCTGTGTTGAGCTCTCCCCGAATGTGCACAGCTGATAGAGAGCGAAAGTGGGCTTCGGCTATTTCGAGGATGTCTGTGGCGGTGTTCATTAGGGATCTTGACCTTGTACCCCCTTGATGGTTGAGATACGCCACTACTGTTGTGTTGTCTGTCTGGACTCTTACATGTGAATCCTGCAGAGATGGAAGCAACCTGAGTAAGGCCTTCTTTACTGCTGTGAGCTCTTTCCAATTTGAGGACTCTTGAGCCTCTAAGAGACCATTGCCCTTGAGTCCAAACATCTCCTATGTGAGCTCCCCAACCTATTGGACTGGCATCGGTTGTGACCGTGTTGTCTGGTACTACACTCCAGCGTACTCCTTTCCTTAAATGTCTTCTGTTTAACCACCATCTCAGACTGTGTAGAGTGGTGGTGGAGAGCCTGAGTCTTCCGCCTAATTGCCCTTGAAGACTTCTCTCTGTATCCAAGACTTGGGCCTGTAACACTCGAGTGTGGAATTGAGCCCACTGGACGGCTGGTATGCAGGACGTTAGAGATCCCAGAAGGGACATAGCGTCTCTTAAAGTCAGATCTGGCTTCCTTGTTACCGTACTGACTTTGTGCACAACCCTCTGCTTTTTCTCCTCCGGAAGGAAACATTGTTGCACTTCCGAATCCAGCAGAATACCTAGGAAAGTCTGAGTTGTTGATGGGTCGAGTCTTGACTTCTCCATATTGACTATCCAACCCAAGTCCTGTAAGGAAGATATTACATGATTTAGGCGAGTAGTACACTGGCAAAAGGAATTCCCCACTACCAGGAAGTCATCCAAGTAGGGTATAATTAACGTATCCTGTTCTCTGACATAGGCCATTACTTCTGCCATGACTTTAGTAAACACCCTCGGTGCCATAGATAGACCAAAGGGCATTGCAGCAAACTGAAAGTGTCTGACCTGGTCGTTTAAGCGCACCGCCATTCTGAGGAATTGTTGATGATCCTGGTGAATGGGCAGATGGTAATACGCATCTTTTAAATCCAGGACTGTCATAACATCTGGGAAAGAGAAGATTAGTTGCCGTTTTAATAGATTCCATCTTAAAGGCATGATACTCTAGATGTTTGTTTAATCTCCGTAAGTTTATGATGGTTCTAAAGGATCCATCTGGCTTGGAGATTAAAAATAAAGGGGAATAGAACCCTTTCCCCTGTTGATGTTTTGGAACCTCCACTATGACTTTCTTCCGTCTTAGCATTTGGACCTCTTTTTCAAGGGCCTTTTGTTGGTCTAAGGAATCAGGGGCAGTTAAGATATAAAATTCAGAAGGTCTTTCCCGGAACTCTAATTTTAACCCTGAATTGATTATACCTAGAACCCAATTGCTCGAAGTTATTTTGGCCCATTGAGCATGGAAGTATTTTAACCTGCCCCCTACTGGAAGAGCTCTATTAACGATAGTTTCTTCTTCTTCTTGAGGAAGATGACGAAGCGTTAAAGTCCGAACCTTTCTTTTTTGGGTCTGATGGTTCCCAGTCTCGGTTGTGGTAAGGTCTTCGGTATTGGAAGCGTCTCCTGAAGGTATTCCTAAAGGTAGGATTGAAAGCTTTAGGAAAACCTTTCTTCCTATCATCAGCCTTAGCTAGGATATCATCCAATACCGGGCCAAACAGGTACTCACCCCTACACGGTATTGTACACAGTTTAGCTTTCGCCTGGGCATCCCCTTTCCAGGTCTTAAACCATAGGGCTCGGCGAGCAGCATTTGAGAGACCTGCTGATCTTGCCGCCAATTTTAAAGAATCCACTGACGCGTCTGCTAAATACGCCACCCCTTCACGTATTTGCGAAAGTGAGTTCAATATCTTGTCTCTGGGCACCTTGGACTTCAGCTGTTCTTCCAGTTGGGATATCCACACCATGACGGATCTAGCCGTACACGTGCTAGAGATAGCAGGTTTGAACGCCCCTGCAGTTGATTCCCATACTTTCCTCAAAAACATGTCCGCCTTCCTATCTGATGGGTCTTTCAGAAGGCCCACGTCCTCCAGCGGCAAGGTACCGGCTTTAGATGTAGAAGCCACCGCTGCATCCACTTTCGGGACTTTCATCCACTCTGCCAGCTCATTATCTTCAAAGGGATACCTTCTTTTAGCTGATGATGGAAGGAAACCCTTATCCTGCTTATCCCATTCTCTTTTTATAAGAGTCTTAACCGTATCCACCACCGGGAACGCCTTACGACTCCTCTGGCACAAGCCCGCAAACATTATGTCCTGTGCGGACCTTGGTTCCTTGCTCTCTGCAACACCCATGGTAGCTCGGACTCCTTTAACTAACATGTCCATGTTGTCCACCGAGAAACAAGGCCTTCCCTCTTCATCTGAGGAGGATGGAGATGAGGAGCGGGAACATTCCCCTTCTTGCAGGGACAGGCTAGATCCTGGCGATATGTCCCTGCCCGACCTTTCCTGGCGGCTGCCTCTAAGGGAATAGCTAATTTCTTCCCTGATGACCGCTCTAAGGTCTGATGACCGAAGGGGAGCTTCCTCTTCTAAGGTCTGAGATATGCACGCCTGACACAGCCTTTTGGTATAACTGTCAGGCATTGGTGTCATGCATAGAGCACATTGCTTGTGCTTAGATTTTGTGGTCTTTTTTCCCTAAAACAAAGCACTAATAACAGACCATATCAGCACCAGGTGTCTGATTTAACACTCACCATAAGGCTGATCCTGTGAATACCGGTTCTGGAGGAGTAGGATCCAAATGTGACGCTGGGGCGCTCGGACGCTGCTGCCCCCGTACCACGCTGCTGCTGCTTCTCCTTGAGCGGCCGCTACCGCTCTTACTGCGCTGTTCCGTTCCCTCTCCATGAGGGTGCTCGGCATCCCCTACTGAGGACATGGTTGCGCGCCTCCTATCCTAGGCGTCGCTCTTTTACAGCGCTGCAGCTCTCCTCCCCCGGCTTACCCCGGAAGCGTACCAACTACTTCCGGGTTCACCAGCGCCGGTGTGGACGCTGCACACCGCGCTCAACCGCGGACCAGGACGGCACTGCCCGACTCCTGGGACGCGCTCCTCATGGCCAGACGAGGGGGGGTCTGCACGCAGGACACCCCCGACGCTGCTTCCGAGCCCCCGATTCCGCCGTTCCTAAAAGACACCGCGCGGAGGCATGGAGGCCCGGGTAAGACTGCTGATCCTGCAGGCTCCCGCCATCCGGACAGGAACCCAAACTGGAGTGGTGAGGGGGACCGCCCCTTTAAATCCTGTAGGTTCCTGTCCGGAAGGTGGGCGGATCCCCTCTCTCGTAGGGGTGCTGTCGTGGCGATAGGAAAATGGGAATTATGCATGTTCAAAGAAAAAGATATTCTCACATTTATTGGGAGACTAAATGAAATCTAAATTTACCTTAGTGAACTGTATAAACTGGCACTTTTCATACACTATTTATATTTATCATGGAATTCATGAAAATGGGATATGTATCTATAGCGCAAAAACGTGATGTGATAGAGAAATTATAAGATCAGATTTGAATTCAGCACCTTTTTTTGTGGATCAGTGTTATACACATACATAATGTATACACATATACATACATACACACAGTACAGACCAAAAGTTTGGACACACCACATTTAAAGATTTTTCTGTATTTTCATGACTATGATAATTGTACATTCACACTCAAGGCATCAACACTATGAATTAACACATGTGGAATTATATACTTAACAAAAAAGTGTGAAACAACTGAAATTACGTCATATTGTAGGTTCTTCAAAGTAGCCACCTTTTGCTTAGATGACTGCTTTGCACACTCTTGGCATTCTCTTGATAAGCTACAAGAGGTAGTCACTGGGAATGGTCTTCAACAATCTTGAAGGAGTTCCCAGAGATGCTTAGCATTTGTTGGCCCTTTTGCCTTCCCTCTGCAGTCAAGCTCACCCCAAAACCATCTCGATTGGGTTCAGGTCTGGTGACTGTGCAGGCCAGGTCATCTGGCATAGCACCCCATCAATCTCCTTCTTGGTCAAATAGCCCTTACACAGCCTGGAGGTGGATGGAATAGCATGCCGCTGCAAGATGCTGTGGTAGCCATGCTGGTTCAGTATGCCTTCAATTTTGAATAAATCCCCAACAATGACACCAGGAAAGCACCCCTACACCATCACACCTCCTCCTCCATGTTTCACGGTGGGAACCAGGCATGTAGAGTCCATCCGTTCACCTTTTCTGCGTCGCACGAAGACACGGTGGTTGGAACCAAAGATCTCAAATTTGGACTCATCAGACCAAAGCACAGATTTCCACTGGTTTAATGTCCATTCCTTGTGTTCTTTAGCCCCAACAAGTCTCTTCTGCTTGTTGCCTGTCCTTAGCAGTGGTTTTCTAGCAGCTATTTTACCATAAAGGGCTGCTGCACAAAGTCTCCTCTTAACAGTTGTTGTAGAGATGTGTCTGCTGCTAGAACACTGTGTGGCATAAACTGATCCTCAGAAGCAGAGGTGACTCTTGGTCTTCCTTTCCTGGGGCGGTCCTCATGTGAGCCAGTTTCTTTGTAGCACTTGATGGTTTTTGCCACTGCACTTGGGGACACTTTCAAAGTTTTCCCAATTTTTCGGACTGATTGACCTTCATTTCTTAAAGTAATGATGGCCAGTCGTTTTTCTTTACTTAGCTGCTTTTTTCTTGCCATAATACAAATTCTAATAGTCTATTCAGTAGAACTATCAGCTGTGTATCCACCAGACTTCTGCACAACACAACTGATGGTCCCAACCCCATTTATAAGGCAAGAAATCCCACTTATTAAACCTGACAGGGCACACCTGTGAAGTGAAAACCATTCCCGGTGACTACCTCTTGAAGCTCATGAAGAGAATGCCAAGAGTGTGCAAAGCAGTCATCAATGCAAAAGGTGGCTACTTTGAAGAACCTAGAATATAAGACATATTTTCAGTTGTTTCACACTTTTTTGTTAAGTATATAATTCCACGTGTTAATTCATAGTTTTGATGCCTTCAGTGTGAATGTACAAATTTTCATAGTCATGAAAATACAGAAAAATCTTAAAATGAGAAGGTGTGTCCAAACTTTTGGTCTGTACTGTATATATTAGGGTGCCAAGGAAATGCATGGTAAAAGTTAAGTAGCAAGTTTTTGAATGTCTTACCTCCTAATTTTATTCCTTTTTGGTCATATTTTATAATTTTCTTTTTTTAAGATTAGTTATCATTTACTGGTTGCTCAATGGCACATCATATTGCAGTTTTAAATGTTTGTTTAGTATTTATCGTCATGCATATCCCGTGTTATGTATGGCAAGTTATGCTGTTTATCGATCAGATTAATTATATTTACGCGAAAAACTGAACTGACTGCTACCAAGTACTGATACATGTACAATGTACATAATTGTGAAGTGCATATTTTACTTAAATCGAATGCTTACTGCCATTCTATGTTTTTTGAATTAGAAATACCGTATATACTCGAGTATAAGCCGACCCGAGTATAAGCCGACCCCGCTAATTTTGCCACAAAAAACTGGGAAAACTTATTGACTCGAGTATAAGCCTAGGGTGGAAAATGCAGCAGCTACCGGTGAATTTCAAAAATAAAAATAGATGCTCCATACCGTTCATTATTGCCCCATAGCTGTGCCATATAGTGCTCTGCACCGTTCATTCTTGCCCCATAACTGTGCCATATAGTGCTCTGCACCATTCATTCTTGCCCCATAACTGCCATATAGTGCTCTGCACCATTCATTCTTGCCCCATAGCTGTGCCATATAGTGCTCTGCACCGTTCATTTTTGCCCCATAGATGCTCCATATAAATCTGTGCCATTGCTGCTGCTGCAATAATAAAAAAAAAAAAAAGCCATACTCCCCTCTCTTGATTGCAGCTCCCGGCGTCTCATTCCGGCGTCTCGTCCCGGTGTCTCTCTGCACTGACTGATCAGACAGAGGGCGCCACGCACACTATATGCGTCATCGCACCCTCTGACCTGCACAGTCAGAGCGCAGAGACGCCGGGAAGACGGAGTGGCGCCTGGAAGATGGAGCGGCGCCCGGCGGCTGGAACGGGGACAGGTGAATATAATACTCACCTAGTGCTGCCGCTTTTGACGCTGCCCCTGCCTGTCACACTGTCCCCGGGTGTCGCAGCTCTTCCTGTCAGCGGTCACTGGCACCACTCAGAGGAATGAATATGTGGCTCCACCCCTATGGGAGTGGAGTCCATATTCATGAGTGGTCCCATGTGACCGCTGAAGAAAGGAAGAGCTGCAGCACCCGGAGACCGTGGGACGGGCAGGGGGAACGTCAGGAGCACTGGGACTAGGCGAGTATGCCTCAGCGCCCTCTCCCCCTCACCCGCTGACTCTGCCACCCACCGTGACTCGAGTATAAGCCGAGAGGGGCACTTTCAGCCCAAAAATTTGGGCTGAAAATCTCGGCTTATACTCGATTATATACGGTAGTATATCCAGTTAAAGATATGATGACAAACTGAGTGGTTATTGTGTGTACAATACTGTGGAAAATGAGAAACATGGAATAATTTACAAGCCTTGAGCAAGTGGTAAATCTAAATTTTTTGTCAACATATTTTACATGGTGAATCATTATGCCAAAAGGAACAAATCTGAAGGGCAAGACTTACCAATTTGCAAAGTTCATTTTCCCTTGGCACCCTAATATACACACATTCGATAAGAAAAAGCATTCCTTTCTAATTTCCCTAACAACTTTTTTTTATGCTTTACCCAGTGAATAAATGCGAGGAGTAAGAACCCCCCCCCCCAAAAAAAAAAAAAAAATAGAAAGGAGGAAATAAAGAATGTTGTGCTGGGTTCCAGAAAATCAAATAACCAGTAAGTAATTATTTTTCCCATCCCCACAACAGCACCATACGAGACATGTAAAAAAAAATCCTTAGGTACTTTAAGCCATGGTCCCTCCCTTTCTCCCAAAAGGAAAGATCAGAAGCATCCAAATACAACTAGTAGTGTTTAAAAAAGATGGATGGTGAAGACCAAGGGTGCTGCTCGACAAACTTATTATCTAGGATTTTATTTTCAATATTTTACCTATGGTGCAAAGAACTTACCGGCAGGTAGTTGCTAACTTCCTCCCTTTAAGGGCTGGTTTTCACTTGCGAGGAACACGTCCGTGTCTCGCATGTGGAAACGAAGCTCTGGTGCTGGCACTCCGGAGCGGAGCATGCGGCTGCATGTGTTGCTATGCGGCCACACGCTCCGCTCCACAGTGCCGGCGCCAGAGCTTCGTTTCCACATGCGAGACACGGACGTGTTCCTCGCAAGTGAAAACAAGCCCTAATACCCAGCATAAATTTCTCCAGGCCCAGGTGTCCACTTTCCAGCTCCTTTAGACTTCAATTCAACACAGCAGTTCTTTCTCTTTTGGTCTGCTCTGTTAACAGGGTGCCACTGTCTACAACATGCTGATTTACAACTGACTCCATGCAGTTTTCACAGCTTGCGCCGAACGAACTAGTAGCAGGATATCGGCAGTGACAAAGACAGAGGAGAGCTAAAAAAAAAAAAAAAAAAAAAAGAAGGAGCTGCTCTGTCGACGTGAAGTCACAGGAAGTAGGAGAATCGCCACTAGGTGTCATCGGTGAAAGCTATGACTCAGAAGAGATGGTCTTAGGGCAGAACAGGTAGGTAGCTAGCTACATAGGAAGAAACACAAAAATTAAAGTCCTGGGTAACCCATTTAACTGTTATACTTTGTTTTGTGCTTGTATTACCTCTAAATTGTATTGTGTGACCCCTCTATTTTCTTTGGTTCATCTCTTCCTGATGATTATGATGCAAATAATAGCTGCTGTATGTCCAAAAAATATATATGTACAAAAACCTTCATTCTCCCTCAATATCTGAGAGCAGAAGGATTCTGCTGAAAGCGGAAATCCGCAACAATTTATATGTCAGGCATTTTTCCCTAGCAGCCCTGCTCATATTGCGCAGAGAATGTTCAGCTACTCAACAAGAAGTCATGCAGTTTGTGCATTAGAATCTGCAAAACATGTGAATCTTCTAGATGACTTCAACCCAGCTATGCATCTGATATTTGCAGTGGCAAGAAAAGTTGCATATAGGACAGAAAACATCTGCAAGTTTTGCATTTCAAAGCATATCTTTGCCCATCAGCAATGGCAGTACACACTGTAGCTTTAATTAAGTACATGTCGAACATGATATGCCCTGTGTACTGATGCTCACTAAATGCGCTGATCTCTATCTCTGTGTACTGTGATATAGCTATGCTTTCACTGCTAAATTCCTTTGTCCATGTCTGCCCTTCTCACCTCAACCTGCAGAACACAGGCTATGGACCTCATCTACAACATACATCTTTTAGACTTTCCCAAAGACAGGTGATGGAAGAACTTGCACCCTGAGGCTGAAACTAGTAACAAGGCACAGAAAGAGGCATTCCAATTTACACCAATCTACAGACCTTCCCCCTATCCTCCCTCAGGCCATGCTTGCTGCCAATGTAAACTGAAAAAAAGGGAAAGAAAAAAAAAACATAGCCACAAGGAACACAAACACCTCAGCATACAATAAAGACCATTATTTCTTACAATAAATTAGTACAAAACAATATTGCCATTGATGTTAAAAGAAAAACACAGACAACCGGGAGGAAACCGGGAACCTCACACTAGGTAAACATCTTGAGCTTTCAGCTGAAGCGTACCACTGTTTTGAAGATACAATTGATACATTAAAAAGAGTTTAAGTTTTAACATTATCCCCTATTCATAGGGGATAACTTCCTAATAACTGGGGGTACAACAGCTGGCACCCCTACCAATCCTGAAAATGGTGCCCTGCATTGAGAGAAGGTTGAGCATGAATATCTCCGCCCTGTTCATTCTTTATGGGTTAGCTGGAGACCATAATGTGAAGTGCTCAGCTATCTCCAGGAACGACAAAATAAATTAGAGCCATATCTCCAGATCAATGATGGAGGTTGTGGGAGGTAAGGAAGCTATCGCCCCATCATATAGATAGGGGATAATTATTAAATTTGTGACAAACCCTTTAAAAGAATTACATTATTATGATAATCTGTAATTTGCTACACAATATCCCTTTTTCTACTACAGGTTGGACTTGTAGATTATATCCACTACATTATATGCAATTTCTCCAAGGTAAAATTAAAATTGCCAACACTTTGGGAGATTGTACACTGGAAAAAAAAGGGGAGATGTTCCAGCTCCTGGATAAAATTCTTCTCCATTAAAAGGTATTGTAAAATATTATTAGAAACTGTACTGAGCCTATTATTGCTGCACAAGACATTGGGAATTTATGTGCTAGATTGAGTGACCCATGACTATACTCATTGGATGCTAAACCGAGGGAAACACATTGCAGACTATGAAACATTCAGATCTTATTAAGTACCATAGAGCAGGTCTCTCCACAACCTCATCCAATCCCTTGAAAGTTTTGTCTTTGCAATACAGTGAATCTGTCATCAGGATTTTGCTAAGTAAACTACAGGCATTGTCAAATTGGTGCTGTTACACTGATTCAAATGATACCCGAGTTGAAGAAATCAGTCTTGTGGTTCTTGTTTAAACTGTGCAGTTTTGAGTTAATTATATGCTCGCACTTCGGGGCAGGTATGTGGGCGGGGCTTTTTTTGGTGCGGTCTGCTCTTGGCTCATTGTCATCATTCTGAGCTTAAATGACAGGTCACTGAATCCTCGGTGACATGCCTCCTTTTGTAAATACTATGCATTTAATATTGTGTGCATATGGAAAGAAAAATCCAGCTCCAGGAATAAAAAGTATCAAAAATTTATTTAAGCATATTAAAATTTGGAAAACTGCTGACAAGTGAAAAATTACATCATTTGGATAGAAGCTACCATGTAGTCGCTGGATGCGTTTCGAGCACAAAAGGCGCTCTTAATGCTTGGCATAGGTGGCTTTCCTTCACAGGATGCTGCCCTTCCCATGGTTGTTCCTTCCCGGGGAAAGGCCTGGCTATTCACTGCTTGCGTCGAGAAACACGTGATGGTGTCTCCGCAGCTTCTTTTCATGCATCTGCATATTTCCCATAAGGGATGGGGGCAGTGTTCTAGAATCATTGCGTTGAGAAACACGTGATGGTGTCTCCGCGGTGTTGGATGTTTTGGTCTCCCCGAGGCCAATCATCTGTGCCTTTATAGCCTTTTTACTAGGCACTGCTCCTAATTGCCAGATTCCTACTCCACACTGATGAGGGGCAAAAACCCCGAAACAGCTGTCTGTGGATGGATACCATGCTTGGCATAGGTGGCTTTCCTTCATAGGATGCTGCCCTTCCCGTGGTTGTTCCTTCCCGGGGAAAGGCCTGGCTGTTCACTGCTTGCGTCGAGAAACACGTGATGGTGTCTCCGCAGCTTCTTTACATGCATCTGCATATTTCCCATAAGGGATGGGGGCAGTGTTCTGGAATCACTGCGTTGAGAAACACGAGATGGTGTCTCCGCGGTGTTGGATGTTTTGGTCTCCCCGAGGTCAATCATCTGTGCCTTTATTGCTTAAGGTCCACACACAAATGGCACATCAAAAGATGGTGTGCCCTGTCAGAGCGCGGGAGATTATTGCAGCTAGTAAAAAGTAGCCAAAATATAAAACTAAATTAATCCAACTGATACAGTGAAATGAGAAAAAAAAAAATCAAAAAACACCAGAAGTGTTTTATTTGGTCAGAGCAACATTGCAGTAAAATGCAACGAAAGGAGATTTAGGCCATGTGCACACGCTGCGGATTCCGTTGCGGAATTTTCCGCAGCGGATTTGATTAAATCCGCAGTGCAAAAAGTACTGCGGATTTATTGCGGTTTTTTGTGCGGTTTCCACTGTGGTTTTAGACACCTGCGGATTTTTAATATTGAGCAGGTGCCAAACCACTGCGGATTCCGCACAAAGAATTGACATGCTGCGGGAAATAAACCGCAGCATTTCCGCACGGTTTTTTCCGCAGCAGGTGCACAGTGGTTTTTGTTTTCCATAGGTTAACATTGTACTGTACACCACATGGAAAACTGCTGCGGATCCGCAGCGTCAAAACCGCTGCGGATCCGCAGCAAAAACCGCAACGTGTGCACATACCCTAAAACATCATATCTACCTCAAAATGGTATCAGTAAAAACATCAGCTAGATGTGCAAAAAATAAGCCCTCACCAAGCCCAAGATCAACAAAATCATCTTTTGATTTGCCAGAAACATCCAACTCTGGAGAACCTGCTCCTTTTACTTGTCTTATCTTTCAACTCTTCCCCTTGGGACAGAGTTCTCAGGAAATTTTTGATCTTCGAACTAACAATCAATCTTAACCCCTTCCCGACATGCCCCATACTAGTACAGCTCTGTGGAAATTGCGCTCCCGCAAAACAGCAGCACTAGTATGGCGGCACAATCGTGCAGCTTCACGCTGCGTGCTGCTGCAATCGGGTGCAATTGTCAGCTGTATGTGACAGCTGACATCCCGCAGCAACGCCAACGATTGGTGCTAGCACCGATTGCGTGCATTTAACCCCTCTGAGGTTACTGTCAGTAGTCACAGCTACATAGAGGGGCACCGCACAGGGAGGCTTGCGAGCTGCCATGCCTCCTTCTCTGCCAGTCTGATCGCTGATCTGATACTCTGCAGTGCAGAGTGTCAGATCAGAGATCTGTAATACAGTAATGTCCCCTCCTGGGACAATGTAAAAAAAATATATATTTACAAAGTGTCAATTTTTTTTTTTTAAATCCCTAAACCAAAAAAAAAACAAACAAAAAAAAAAAAAAGACAAGTACACATGATAATGTGTGCAAACTGTAAAGCGCTGTGGAATATGTTAGCGCTATATAAAGAGATTATTATTATTACTACTTATTTGATATTGCTACGTCCGTAATGACCCACTATTTAGCTATCCCACTATTTAACTCCTTCAGTGAACACCTAAAAAAAAAATTTCAAAATAAGCAAAAAACAATGCTTTATCATCATACCGCTGAACAAAGTTGAATAAAACGCGATAAAAAAGACGGATGTAAATAAAAATAGTACTGCTGAATACGTCATCTTGTCCCACAAAAAACAAAGTCATCATACAGCTCCAATAGGAGAAAAACAAATAAGTTATAGCTCTCAGAATAAAACAATGCAAAAATAATTATTTTTTTCTAGAAAAAAAAAAAAAAAAAAAAAAAAGCACCAAAAACATAAAAAAGACATAAAGGAGGTGTCACTAATTGTACTGACCTGAAGAATAAAGCGGTCTTACTAATTTTACCACACGCGGAATGGTATAAAACAAAACAAAAAGCAATTCCTGAATTGCTGGTTTTTGTTCATTCTCTCTCCAAAAAAAATCAGAATAGAAAGTGATCAAAAAATGGAATGTGCCCAAAAATGGTACCAATAAAAACCATCAGCTCGTCACGCAAAAAACAAGCCATAACATGACTGTTGGCTGAAATATAAAAAAATTATAGCTCTCAAAATATGGTGATGCAAAAACTAGTTATTGCAATACAAAGCGTCTTTTAGTGTGTGACAGCAGCCAAAGCATAAAAACTCGACATAAATCTGGTATCGCTGCAATCGCACCGAGCCGAAAAATAAAGTTACCTAATCACTTATACCACACGAGGAACAGCGTAAAAACCAAATAAAACCAATTCTTCGCCTGCTGTTGATTTTTCATTCTGCCTCCCAAAGATCGCAGTAAGGCTTACATCAGGGTTTCTGTGTAAGGGCTCATGCCCACTTGCAGTTAAATCAAACAAATGCAATATGATAAAATATTTAAAAAAAAATAAAAAAATAATTATATATATATATATATATATATATATATATATATATATATATATATATATATATATATATATATATATATATATATTCAATATATATTATATTGAATTCGGACCAATGTTATTCTATGATTGCCTCTTCATCTGCATTTCTTTTCAGCTTGGATCAGATCACAATCGGAATGGTAAAAAAAAAAAAAAAAATTGCACAGCACTCGCACCATGCGATTGCTGTCCGATTTTTACGCACCGGTGTCCTTTGAAAAGCCGACAATTCATATGCAGGTACAGTAAAATCACACTGACAGGTTAGAATAGAATAGAGATAATACATATATTATACTAGATGGTGGCCCGATTCTAACGCATCGGATATTCTAGAATATGCATGTCCACGTAGTATATTGCCCAGCCACGTAGCATATTGCCCAGCCACGTAGCATATTGCCCAGCCACGTAGCATATTGCCCAGTGACGTAGCATATTGCCCAGCCACGTAGTATATTGCCCAGTGATGTAGTATACAGCACAGAGCCACGTAGTATATTGCCCAGCTACGTAGTATATTGCTCAGCCACGTATGTCACAGGTTAAAAAATAAACATATACTCACCTTCCGAGGGTCCCTTGTAGTTCGGTCACATGACCGTGACGTCACGGCAGGTCATTCTCGCGCAGGCCCTGTGATGATGTCCCGGTCACATGACCGTGATGTCATGGCAGGTCCTTCTCCCATACCATCCTTGGCACCGGAACCTGCCGGAGGTCACCGGAGCGTCGCGAAAGGTGAGTATATAATGATTTTTTATTTTTTCTATTATTTTTAACATTAGAGGTTTTTACTATTGATGCTGCATAGGCAGCATCAATAGTAAAAACTTGGTCACACAGGGTTAATAGCGGCGGTAACAGAGTGAGTTACCCGTGGCATAACGTGGTCCGTTACCGCTGGCATTAACCCTGTGTGAGCGGCGACTACGGGGAGTATGGAGCGGGCGCCGACTGCAGGGGAGTAGGTAGGGACTAATCGGACTGTAGCCGTCGCTGATTTGTCATGGCAGCCATGACAGGTAGCTGGCGAGACCAATCAGCGACTTGGATTCCATAACTGACAGAGGCCGCGACCAATGAATATCTGTGACAGACAAAGACAGAAGGACAAAGACGAAAGTGACCCTTAGACAATTATATAGTAGATACACAGAATATATATATGGAACAACATGGAAATTCCTACCAGGCATCATAGCCACCAAGCTATAGAACCATATGAACCAGTACATGAATTCAGCTGAGAAAGGCATTGGGTCTGACACCAGAGGCTCTAAGCACCAGCTCCCAGTAGATAGAAAAGTTGCTCAAGGCTCAAGATTGAGACAGACCAGTCTCAGCATAGCCTGGATTAACTACAGGAAAGCCTATGACTCAATGCCACACACATGGATCTGTGAATGCTTGGCTCTCTACAATGTCAACAGGAAATTAAGAATCTTCCTCAGAAACTCAATGGGGCAATGGAGAACAATATGGGAAGTCAATTCAAGACAACTGGCACAAATGGCCATCAAATGCGGCATATACCAAGGTGATGCACTCTCTCCATTGCTGTTCTGCATAGGCTTGAACCCTCTCAGTCAGATAATTACAAAGTCTGGCTATGGATTCAGGTCCAAGAGTGGAAGCACCATCAGCCACTTCCTGTACATGGATGACATTAAGCTGTATGCAAAAAATGAACAAGACATCATATGGTAACTGTGGCACCCCAAGAGTTTAGGTATCACAGTTGTGCTGCCTTCCTCTCGGGGAGGGTATTGCCATGCCTGGAGACAGGAGGGATCCCTTTGGCAGGTAATTTTACATGCAACATATTCTGACTCCAGACCAAAAAAGGGGAGCCCTAAACCTGGTTTTAGGGGAGCTTCCCTCAATATACATCCTGATCTGGAGGAGGAGTTAGA
The DNA here is from genome assembly GCF_032444005.1 of Ranitomeya imitator. Taxonomy (NCBI): domain Eukaryota; kingdom Metazoa; phylum Chordata; class Amphibia; order Anura; family Dendrobatidae; genus Ranitomeya; species Ranitomeya imitator. The sequence continues at coordinate 426,430,154 of NC_091286.1, read as the reverse complement.
CAGTTGGTAGCAGACAGTGAAGGAGCACAGAAGGACTTGGGAGCTAGAGGAGGGCTGTGACTGGGCCCCTCTAAGCAGAGCGCAGAATCCGAGCACCGGGAGCCTGAGGTTGTGGGCAAATGCAAGTCCCACAGTAGAACTGGAGGGCAGAACACTAAAAGGGACTTGTGCACATTAAACCTTAGGTACAGCAGCATTCTGGAGCCCGGGAGTCACCGGGTAAAGAAACCCCTGAGAAACGGCTCAAGTTGCCTACCATGCAGGGACTGTCCCAAGACAGAGTAACAGAGGACCTTGTCAGGACACTACAGGCAGCAAGGGACTAGTAATTAGAACAAAGTGGAAGGCTCCCAAACTGACCTGGCAAAGGGATTTCCTCTTGTCTTCAGGCTGCCTGGACTGCCTGTACTGTTGCCAGTACCCTGGACTGAGGCTGGCTACAACATCAGTAAACCAAGTAAAGACTGCAACCCTGTGTCCTCCATTTAGTTGCCGGCATTCACCATCCCTGCTAAACACACCAGGAGCCCTGGGGATCCTGCTTCACCTGTGGGAAGCGTCACCATCTTTGCTGCAGTAACATCGCCCCAGAGGACCCCTTTAAGCAGCATCAGTCCCTTCTGACAGAGAACCACAGGTTGCGTTACTAACACAAACGCCCTTAAAAGACAAGACCCAAGGTGCAGACTATGCAAAGAAACCTCAGAAACCAATAGTGGCAGGATGCAAAATGCAAGCAAGAACAGCGTATACCGAAAGCCACAACCAAGTAGCGGGGATTCTGTACAGGAACATCTGCACAGTGGAACACCTGCCAGGGCCGTGGGGTACTCAGTACCAGGTCCGATACTTAAAAGGGATGTGTCACAGTGGCGGTGACCCTATCCGTGGCTCTGGGCGCCCATGTAAAAGGGACGGTCTTTAAAGGGGTTTGTGAAATAATAAGAGTTTGTGGCGCCACCTGTGGTACTCTGTCAGGGGAGACTGACGTTGCTTAAAGGGGTCCTCTGGGGTGATTTTATGGCAGCAGGGATGGTATGGCTTCCCACACATGAAGCTGGGTCCCCAGGGCTCCCAATGTAGTTGGCAAGGATGGTGTGGTGCCGGAAAATAAACTGAGGACACAGGGTTGCAGTCTCTTTACCTGGTTTACTGATGGTAGACAGCCACAGTCCAGAGTACCAACAACAGGTGTTGGTGAGGTCCGGTTGGCCTGGAAGCAATTACAGATACCTTTCCCAGATGAGGTTCATAAGCCTTCACTCTTGCACTTAAGTGAGTTCCTGGCTGTCTATGGCTTCTGTCAAGGTCCTCTCTCTCTCCTCTCCTGGGACAGGACCTGCATGGTAGGTGGCTCGAGCCTTTTTTTTTTTTTTACAACATCTCTAGCACGATTCGGGCTCTGTGTTGCTGTACCTCCAGGTTGGGGGGCGGACAGTAGACTTAAAATCTACTGTCCTCCGGTTCTGCTGTGGGACAAAGTACTACACAGCCTCGAGCTCCCGATGCCCGATTCCTGCGCTTCAGCTTGGAAGGAAACGCAACTGCAGCTCCTTACCAGCTCCTTTGTTCTCCTATGCTTCTCCCCTCAGGCACTTGCCATCAATGCAATGTTCCTGCTTTTCCTCTCTGGCCTGGAGCTGCAGTACCACACATGGCTGCACGGCCCCAGCTCTGCTCACACTCCTCTCTCAATCTCTCCACTAACTCCTCCTCCAGACCAGAATATATCTATATCTGGGGGAAGCTCCCCTGAAACAGGGTTCAGAGCTCCCCCTTCTGGCTTGGAATCAGAATGTGTTGCACGTAGGTGTACTACCTGTTAAAGGGATCTTCATTGCTTCTAGGCATGACATCACCCTTGCCAAAAGGAAGGCAACATCACTGTAACAACCAGTTATCTGGGGTGTTACAGCAGCATATGGGCTAAGTCCAAGTGGGAGACCCCAGAAAAAAAGTGTTGGAGAATAAAAGGGCTAAAATCCTGTGGGACTTTAAGATCCAGATGGATAAGCAGGTGTTGGCTAACAAACCCGACATTGTGATAGTAGACAAGGATCAGAAGACTGCAATGATAATAGATGTGGCAGTGCCAAATTCCAACAACATCAGAAAGAAGGAATATGAAAAGCTGGAGAAATACCAGGGCCATAAAGGAGAACTGGAGAAGATGAGGAAGGTGAGTGCAACAGTGATTCCAGTGGTGATATGAGCACTTGGAGCAGTGACCCCTAAGTTGGAAGAATGGCTACTACAGATGCCAGGAGCAACATTTGAGTGCTCGGTCCAGAAAAGCACAATGCTTGGAACAGCCAAGATCCTGCGCATTACTCGCAAACTCTCAGGCCTCTGGTAGAGGACCCGAGAATGAGAAAGGACAAAGATGACTCCCACTGGGGATGAGAATGAAGGATAGATATATATTTCATAGAGAGATCGAAAAAGCCGGTAAATCATCTGCCAGCTTCTGTAAAATCACTGCAAGAGCCGACAGGATAGAAGACATGGTTTACATTATACAGTATATAGATGCAGAAAAGGTAGATATATAGATGTCAGTGACCAATCCAATGTATGTGTGTGTGTGTGTGTGTGTGTGTGTGTGTGTGTGTGTGTGTGTGTGTGTGTGTGTGTGTGTGTGTGTATGTGTGTATAATTAATAAATGATTCATTTGGGGGGAAAGTGTGTGTGTGTGTGTGTGTGTGTGTGTGTGTGTGTGTGTGTGTGTGTGTGTGTGTGTGTGTGTGTGTGTGTGTGTGTGTGTGTGTGTATGTGTGTATAATTAATAAATGATTCATTTGGGGGGAAAAAATGGCGTGGGCACCTGCACAATTTTCAGAACCAGCAGAAGGAAAGCTGGTGATTGGGGGCTGATATTAATAGTCTAGGAAAGAACCATGGTTGTCGTCCCCCGGCTAAAGAAGGAAAAAAAAAAAAAAAAAAAACAGCTCCCAGCCGCCACAGAATAGGCACATCTCTAAGATGGGCCAATTCTGGCACTTAAGACTTGCTCATCCCACTTGCCACTGTAGTGGAGGCAAATGGGGTAATAGTTGTGGGGTTGGTGTCACCTTTGTATTGTAAGGTGACAAGAAGTCCACAGTTTAGTAATGGAGAGGTGTCAATAAAGGCACGTATTCATTACTAATCCTATAGTTGTAACATGTTAAATAAAGACACAGCCAAGTCTTTTAATGACTTGGAAATATCACTGTTTTCCCATTTTATTACTCCTCCTAATCCATGCAACGCCCTCGATCTCCTGTAATAAAAATAAAAACAAACCAACAATATACCATACCTGTCAGTCGTTGTGTCACAAGCCGTAATCCATTTCTAGGGTATATACAGTTGTCAACTAGGACTGTGCCAAGATGTGACTGCCCAGCTGAAAACCACTGGTAAATGAGGAAATGCTGCCAGGGCAGCTTCAGTGACTAGCGGTGCAGTCACTGATGTTGCGTTGCATCACAGCCTTAACTGAGCTAAACTCTGGACCGTGGGAAAATGAACTGGCTTTCCATCTACTGGTTCATTTTACCATGCTCCAGAGGTCATCCCAGTTCAGCACGGTTGCGAGCAGCACCTTCAGTGATTAGCGGTGTCATCACTGATGCTGCACGGCTTCACAGCCTGAACTGCGGTGATCTTTGGACCGTGGGAAAATGAACTGGCTTTCCCTCTGCTGGTTCCGAAAATTGTGCTGGAGCACACTCCATTTTTTCCCCCCAAAAGAATATTTTATTATTAATTAAGCACATCTTTACCAACTCCCCATCAGCGTCCGAGTCACATGACCATGGGTCGCCGATGAGTTGGCATGACAACCCAGGGTCAGCAGGAGACCCCTGTGGTGGTCATTGCTGGACTGCTATGACCGCCGCCTGGTGGTTGGCGCTCATAGCAAGTGAGCATATTTGTTACATAGAACAAGGCTGCAGCCCTGCTCTATGTAGCAGAGCCGATCAGACAAGTGCAGCTTCAAGTCTCCCATAAAGATTATTAAAGCGAGTAAAAAAGAAAATTTAAATATATATATATATATATATATATATATATATATATATATATATATATATATATATATATATATATATATATATATATATATATTTTTTTTTTTTTTTAAATCACACGCCTTTTCGCCCCATTCAAAATAAAATTAAAAAGGGCAAATATACACATATTTGGTATTGCCGGGTTCTAAATAGCCCGATCTATCAATATATAAAAATAATTCATCCAAATCGGTAAAAGGCGTAGCGATAAAAAAAAATTGAAACGCCAGATATTACATTTTTATGGTTGCTGCAACATTGCAATAAAATTCAATAACGGGTGATCCAAACAACATATCTACACCAAAATGTTATCAATAAAAACATCAGATCGGTGCACAAAAATAAGCCCTCACTCAGCCCCAGATCCCCCCAAAAAATGGAGATGCTACTGGTCTTGGAAAATGGCAATTTTTTTTTTTTTTTTAACAACTTACATAAAAAAACAACCTAGACATGTTTGGTGTCTATGAACTCGTAATAACCTGGAGAATCATAACATGTCAGTTTTAGCATTTAATGAACCTAGTAAAAAAGCAAGTGTGGGATTACACTTTTTTTCAATTTCACAGCACTTGGAATTTTTTTCCCCGTTTTCTATTACCGGACATGGTAAAACCAATGAACTCGTTCAAAAGTACAACTTGCCCCACAAAAAACAAGCCGTAACATCGCCATTTTGACCAAAAAAATTTAAAAAAAGTCATGGCTCTGGGAAAAAGGGGAGCAAAAAAATGAAAATGCAAAACAAAAAATACCCCTGGTCATTAGGGGGATAAGGGCATAAAAATGAAAAGTTTGAAAATTACAATAAAATTTTCACCAAATTTTTGTTTTTTGAAAAAAAATTATCGCAAGTCATATCAACAAAATTTTACCACCATCATAAAGTACAATACGTCAAAAGAAAATATTCTGAGAATCACCAGTATGCGTTGAAGCATTTCAAAGTTATGACCTCAAAGTGACATTGGTCAGAACTGTCAAAATTGGCCTGGTCAGGAAAGTAAAAAACAGGCTTCGAGGTGATATTAGCAGTTTCTTCACAGTCTGTTTGAAACACTACTAAGAAAGCCTTTTCTGCCAGGAATTTTGGCAACCTTCTTTACAGAGCTCACATTCCCCATGTTTAGATTTTGTGACATTTCTTTCCCTGACAATAAATTTACAAGAAAGGAACCTCATTATGAAGTGAGCTTTCACTAAGATCACTTACCACTCAGAATTAATGAAGCGTACCGGATTTGGAAGAGGAATCATATCACCTGATAGATCCCCTGTAGAGGCTGAGGATTCATCCACCTTACTGGAGCTGAGGCGAGGCTTTGAGGATTGGTTCTTCTGTCGCTTGTAGTGCCATGCTTTCCTTCAGATCAACCACCACTACCACTTTCACAGCACTGCTGACTTTGTACCTGCTCCTGGGGCTTCTGTTGCTGCTCCAGTTCTGGGTCCATACTGCCTGAAAGGACTTCAGGAGCAAAGAAATCCATTTTACTGGGCTCTTCCGATCCAACCACATGAAGTGAAGAATAACCTCCGGGACAAATGCCTCTGGTGCCCATGGCATCAGGTTGCATCTCCTGGTGCGCACCCTGAAAACTGCAAAAGCCGGTCAACCACATAGCACATGTTGCTCTCGCCTGCACACAGGTGAAAGCTCCCCTGGACCCATGATGGTGCCTCCAAGACCCCTGCACCAGCCGAGGAAGAGAAGGGACTGCTTCCTGAATCCATCAGCCAGGCCTGGGAATTTCTTTTCTTCAGGTACCGCTGATCCAGATGAAAAGGTTTCCCAGTCAAGGACAGGAAGGGACTGCCCTTTTATCCTTTAGGTTTCTTGTCCTTGAAGGGTGGATTCCCTCTCTCTGTGGTGCCTTCATTGGTGAATGAAAAGGGCAAGTACCATAGTATAAGTAACAGGTAGGTCTCAAGGCTAACACAATAACTAGATAAAAAGTTACACTGCCAACACTACTGCAAATAGTCCCATAAATAATTTTATAATACATATGATGCAAAAATACATACAAAACAGAGCAAAATCAAAATATACATGAGCTCACCCACCAACAAACTGACGCTCATTTCACTGAGGCTTAGTCAGCACTGATGCTTGGATTCAGCACTCCGAACAGCCACCTTCTTTAGCAAAGACCTTTTGTGGCTTACCCTCCTTGTGGAGTGTGTCAATGACTGCCTTCTGGACTAAAGTCAAGTCAGCGGTCTTCCCCATGATTGTGGAGCCTACTGAAACAGACTAAGGGGCCTTTTAAATGTTTAGGAAACTTTTGCAGGTGTTTTTTGGTAATTATTCACAAACTGAGATAATGACTTGTGGGTTTTCATTGGCTGCAAGCCATAATCATCAACATTAACATAAATAAACACTTGAAATAGATCACTATGTTTGTAAAGACTATAATATACAAGTTTCACTTTTTGTATAGAACTACTGAAGTTAACTTTTTGGCAACATTCTAATTTAGTGAGAAGCACTCTATGTTCTGTATCCGCCATCTAATATTGTTACCCTGATTATCTGTTTGCGTAATTGCAGGTTTCTCAGTATGGATGTTCATATCTTTATTTGTTTTTAGCGCTTTGGCTCCCTCTAGCGGTCAGAGTTATGTTGACAGTTCAATCTTCTGTGTTTGTATTATCCATGTCTGATTCTCCTCCTCCTTTGCAATGCATTATGGTAGCTCAGCCTCCATTTCCCTCCATTTTTCCTTTCACTTTCTTCAGTCTGCCTTCAAGGAAAGACGCTTCACTTCATCCCCCCTTGCGATTGCATTGCCGGTAGGTATTTATGCTTTCCGTAGATATTTCTGCTCCATATTAGCCTAGCCTAGCCAGTAGTGTTGAGCGATACCGTCCGATACTTGAAAGTATCGGTATCGGATAGTATCGGCCGATACCCGAAAAATATCGGATATCGCCGATACCGATATCCGATACCAATACAAGTCAATGGGACATCAAGTATCGGAATGTATCCTCATGGATCCCAGGGTCTGAAGGAGAGGAAACTCTCCTTCAGGCCCTGGGATCCATATTAAAGTGTAAAATAAAGAATTAAAATAAAAAATATTGTTATATTCACCTCTCCGGCGGCCCCTGGACATCAGCGGGAGGATCCGGCGTCCGGCACGGCTTCTTTCTTCAAAATGCGCGCCTTCAGGACCTGTGGAATGACGTCCCGGCTTCTGATTGGTCGCGTGCCGCCCATGTGACCGCCACGCGACCAATCAGAAGCCGCGACGTCATTCCTCAGGTCCTAGAAGGCGCTCATTCTAGGACTTTAGCTGAGGAATGACGTCGCGGCTTCTGATTGGTCGCGTGGCGGTCACATGGGCGGCACGCGACCAATCAGAAGCCGGGACGTCATTCCACAGGTCCTGAAGGCGCGCATTTTGAAGAAAGAAGCCGTGCCGGACGCCGGATCCTCCCGCTGATGTCCAGGGGCCGCCGGAGAGGTGAATATAACAATATTTTTTATTTTAATTCTTTATTTTACACTTCCGATACCGATACCACAAAAATATCGGATCTCGGTATCGGAATTCCGATACCGCAAGTATCGGCCGATACCCGATACTTGCGGTATCGGAATGCTCAACACTACTAGCCAGTTGTACTCCCAGTTTAGTCACTAGCTTTCTAAATGTTATGCATAATGTATATCATGTGTATTATGTATCTGTTCTATACCATGCACTGATTCTATGTATATAATTGCTCACAGTTTCACCGCATCAATATACCACTACGTTTAATAAAGCACAGACTCAACCACAGTCTCCTTATTGGACCCCGGTATAGCGGTTTAGCTGACTGTATAGCTACGTATGAGCCTGCCTCAGCTAGTGACGACAGAACAGTGAAACGGCAGCCATCCAACTAGTGGGATTCAAGTCACTGGCTACACAGAGACTGAATACAGCTGCAGCAATCTCTGCACAGCCAAGCACTTTCCCAAGACACCATGTCTCACAAATCGCATAGGACAAGATCTGTTACTTCCGTCTCCTCAAAGACAACATCCATCAGCAGCGCGGTCGCCATTGCCCGCGCAAATGCTGAAGCCGCCAAAATACGAGCGAGCTTTGCTGACCAAGAGATGCAACTTAAATTAGAAAAAGCACGCCTAGATGACGAAGAGAGAAGGTTGCGCTTAGAGAGAGACGAGCAAGAGAGAAGAATGCAGTTAGAGAGAGCCGACCAAGAGAGAAGAATGCAGTTAGAGAGAGCCGACCAAGAGAAGAACGCAGTTAGAGAAGGCACGTGTGGATGCCGCTTTAGAAAGCCTAGCAGCAAAAAGGGAAGCTGCCGCAGCCCTCGCCGAAGCAGAATCGCTAGAAGCCGCGCAAAATCCCAAGCTGCATAGCCAAAGCAGTACGTCGAGTCTGGAGTTTCCACTGCAAGACTCACCACAACGCACATCTCAGTATGTTAATGACCTTCCTGATCCAAACTATAACCCTGAACCAGTACCAAAACCAGAATACGACACCTCCAGCGAAGTGAGCGAGAGTCGTCACGAGGCTCAGGACAGAAACAAACTCGAAAATGTGAGGCAAAACAACTCTGCTAATGACTACCTTGCCCCTCACCAGGTAACCAACATGAATCACCCTGCTGACACACCTTACGTCAGACCGAAGCAATACGACACCGGCTGGCGCCACCCTGAGGACACTAACAGGTACGAACGCACCTCACATCATTATCAGGGCGACGCATCACCAGTATACTCTGCTGACAACCGGTTCACGACAGAATTTGCCAAGTTCTTCACACGACGTGAACTGGTTGCCAAGGGACTCATGAAATTCACTGACCGAGCTGAAGGTTACAGAGCTTGGAAAGCTTCCTTCCAAAATGTCATTAGAGACTTGGGGCTACAACACAGGGAAGAGATAGACCTGTTAGTCAAATACCAGGGAGAAGAGTCAGTCAAACACGCAGTAAGGATCAGAGACATTAATATAAACCGCCCTGAGACTGGCCTCAAAGAGATCTGGAAAAGGCTGGATGAGTGTTACAGCTCAGCAGAAGTAATAGAAAGAGCCTTGTTCAAAAGAATCGATGACTTTCCTAAAATATCTAACAAAGGTCTCCAGAAACTTAGAGAGCTAAGCGACCTGCTAAAGGAAGTCCAAGTTGCCAAATATGAGGACGACCTACAGGACTTGCATTTCTCGACACAACCAGAGGTGTTAACCCTATAGTCCAGAAGTTGCCCTACAATCTACAGGAGAGGTGGCTCACACATGGTTCCACGTACAAATACAAACACAGTGTTCCATTCCCTCCCTTCTCCGTTTTTGTAGACTTCATACACCAACAAGCGAGAATTAGAAACGATCCCAGCTTTGACTTTGCAATACCATATGCCACACCATCACCACCTGCAAATCCACGCAGAACATCTGTGGCAGTACACAAGACTTATGTTTCTTCTTCAGATTCTAATTACAGGTCTGCTGGCTGCTCCCAATCAGAGACAAAGGTGCAGGACCCTGACAAGCAGTGCCCACTTCATCAGAAGCCTCATCCTCTCCTGAAATGCAGAGCCTTCAGAGGAAAATCTATGCCAGATTGCAGAAGCTTCCTGAAAGAAAACGGTATCTGCTACAAGTGCTGCTCGTCCACAGCTCATCTCACCAAGGATTGCAAGGTCAGTGTAAAATGCACAGAATGTGGCACCACAGACCATAACAGCGCTCTACACCCTGGCCCAGCTCCATGGAGTACACAAAACACGCCAGCTGACAGTGAGCATGGCGGGGAGGAAAGGAGCACTGATACAGCTACGCCAGAGATCACTTCACAATGTACCGAGGTCTGCAAAGGGACAATAGACAGTAGGTCCTGTTCAAAAATATGCCTCGTCAAAGTATACCCGAAGGGCCATAGAGACCAAGCTGTAAGACTGTATGCTATCTTGGATGATCAAAGTAATCGATCCTTGGCTAGATCAACGTTCTTTGACCTATTCAACATCAAAGGGCCAAGCACTCCCTACTCATTAAAGACGTGTGCAGGTACTGTGACAACAGCAGGCAGAAAAGCTACCGACTACCAGATCGAGTCTTTAGACGGACAATTCTGCCTACCGCTACCTACGATCATCGAATGTAACCAGATCCCAGACAACAGATCTGAAATCCCTACACCAGATGTAGCAATCCATCACGCTCACTTAAAGCGAATAGCACACCTTATACCAGAACTCGACCATCAGGCCCAGATAATTCTGCTGTTGGGGAGAGATATTCTGCAGGTTCATAAAGTGAGACATCATATCAATGGACTCCACAATGTTCCCTATGCCCAAAGGCTAGACCTAGGATGGGTCATAATTGGCAACGTATGCTTGGGACGCATGCACGCCCCATCTTCTGTGACAAGCATGCTGACAAATACATTGGAGAAAGGACGTCCATCTCTGTTTCAACCTTGTAACAATGAGTTCCATGTCAGGGAACTGCCACACAGCATCCAACTGCCCGACCATCTAATAGACTTTACTCACGACAGCAATATGGTGTCGGGAAGCTATGAGGATCAGTTAGGGTGCACAGTCTTCCAGAGAACTAAGCAGGACAACCAAGTGGCAATGTCGGTAGAGGGCAAGTTGTTCTTAGAGGTAATGGACAAGGGACTCGTTAAAGATGAGACCAACAGCTGGGTAGCACCTCTTCCCTTCAAAACCCACAGACCACGTCTACCGAACAACAGAAATCAGGCATTACAACGTTTCTCCTCTCTCAAATGTAATCTGCAAAAGAAACCAGAGATGAAAGATCACTTTTTCTCCTTCATGTCAAAGATATTTGAAAACTGTCACGCAGAACTAGCTCCCACTCTCAAAGACTCTGAAGAATGCTGGTTCCTACCCATGTTCGGAGTATACCACCCTAAGAAACCAGGCCAGATCAGAGTCGTGTTTGATTCCAGTGCTAAATTTAATGATGTCTCCCTGAATGACGTTCTACTGACAGGACCAGACCTCAATAGCAAACTACTGGGTGTACTTATGCGCTTCCGTAAGGATTCCATTGCCTTCATCGCTGACATCCAGCAAATGTTCCATTGTTTCCTTGTGAGAGAGACAGGAACTTCCTAAGATTCTTCTGGTACAAAGACAATGATCCTACTAAAGAAGTCACAGAGTATCGCATGAGAGTGCACATCTTTAGCAACAGTCCGTCACCTGCAGTCGCCATTTACGGACTCAAAAGGTCAGCTCAGGAAGGAGAAGCAGAATACGGAGCAGATGTCAGACAATTCATAGAAAAGGACTTATGTCGACGACTGTCTAAAAGCCATGCCTTCAAATGAGACTGCCATCAGTCTTCTCAGGAGAGCCCAGGACATGCTTGCCTGCTCAAGCCTTAGGCTTCATAAAATAGCCTCAAACAGCCAAGAACTCATGGAAGCGTTCCCTTCTCAAAACCTATGTAATGGTCTCAGAGACCTGGACCTGGGGTCAGACCCCGCACCAATGCAATGCAGCCTCGGGCTTCTCTGGAATCTACAATCAGACACTTACACCTTTCAGGTCAGCCAGGAAGAAAGGCCTTTCACACGTAGAGGCGTCCTGTCTACCATCAACAGTCTGTACGATCCCTTGGGTTTCGCAGCTCCTGTTACTATACAAGGCAAGGCCCTACTAAGAGACTTAACTAGGGAAACATCTGACTGGGATGCACCTCTGCCACCTGATAAGAGGATCCAGTGGGAAGAGTTGAAGAACTCGTTAGCGGCACTCTCCAACCTGCATGTGCCAAGACCATACACCCCTGTGCCATCTACTGAGATACAGAGCCAAAGACTGTACGTATTTGCAGATGCTTCTGTCAAAGCAATTGCCGCTGTTGCCTACCTCAAAACTGTAGACTCCAAATGTCAGTGCCACATTGGTTTCGTCATGGGAAAGGCCAAACTCGCACCACAACCAGAGCACACTATACCCAGGTTAGAGCTTTGTGCCGCAGTCTTAGCCATTGAGTTAGCGGAGTTCATCGCATCCGAAATGGATATCGACCTGACACAGGCCAAGTTCTACTCAGACAGCAAAGTAGTCCTGGGATATATCCACAACGAAACCAGGCGATTCTACGTTTATGTCAATAACAGAGTGCTACGAATCAGGAGATCAGTTCATCCAAAGCAGTGGCATTACATACCCACAGACCAGAATCCCGCAGATCATGCAACTAGAGCAGTTGACGCAAGTCGACTAGGAAGCACAACGTGGCTCTCGGGACCAAAACTATTGTACATTGAGGAATGTTTTCCAGACACCTTTGAACTAGTAGGAGAGGACTCAGATGCTGAAATCCGCCCTCAGGTGTCTACCCTTCATACAGTGACCTCTGTTATCCAGCTTGGATCTTGCAGGTTCGACAGATTCTCAAGTTGGAAGTCACTTACTCGAGCCATTACCTGCCTGACTCATATAGCTCGCTCATTCAGGACCACCAGAACTTGTGGCACAGAAAAATGTAAAGGTTGGCATCTTTGTAAAAATACCTACGTTACCTCCGACTTAGAGTTCTCTAGAAATCACATCATCCTCACTGTTCAAAGAGAAACCTACTTTGCAGAAATCCAATGTCTTATTAACAAAGCTCCAATACCAGTGAGCAGCGTATTGAGAAAACTCGACCAATTCATCGACAACAGTGGCCTACTGAGAGTAGGAGGCCGACTCAAAGAAGCTGAGATGGAGTTTGTGGAGAAATTCCCTCTTATACTTCCTGGAAAATGTCATGTTGCCTACCTAATCGTACAACATTACCACAATCTGGTCAAGCACCAAGGAAGACTATTTACAGAAGGAGCAGCGAGGCTCACCCACGAAAGCCTAATCACCTTCATGGCTGAAGCTGCAGCTATAATCAATGCAAGACCTCTGGTTCCAGTTCCTAACGACCCTGAGGAGCCCTTGTTATTGACTCCAGCTACTTTACTTACCCAGAAAACAGGACTGTCCAGTGCCCCTCCAGGAGGATTCGACGTGAAGGACCTCTACAAGCGCCAATGGAGACAGGTGCAAAGTCTTGCAAATACTTTCTGGGACAGGTGGCACAAACAATATTTGTCTACCCTGCAGCCACGGACGAAGTGGCAATCTACTAAACCTAATCTGAACATAGGTGACCTTGTTCTTGTGAAAAACTGTCAAATTCATCGGAACCAGTGGCCACTTGGCCTAGTTACCGCAACGTTCCCGAGTAAGGACGGCAACGTCTGCAAAGTTGAGCTAAGGATGACCAAAGGGAATGAACCTAAGACATTTTCCAGACCGGTATCTGAACTGGTCCTATTGTTGCCTTCGGAAGAAAGGAGTAGTGACATCCGTTGATGCCAGACTGGGAGTGTTCTATCTCCGCCATCTAACATTGTTACCCTGATTATCTGTTTGCGTAATTGCAGGTTTCTCAGTATTGATGTTCATATCTTTATTTGTTTTTAGTGCTTTGGCTCCCTCTAGCGGTCAGAGTTATGTTGACAGTTCAATCTTCTGTGTTTGTATTATCCATGTCTGATTCTCCTCCTCCTTTGCAATGCATTATGGTAGCTCAGCCTCCATTTCCCTCCATTTTTCCTTTCACTTTCTTCAGTCTGCCTTCAAGGAAAGACGCTTCACTTCATCCCCCTTGCGATTGCATTGCCGGTATGTTTTTATGCTTTCCGTAGATATTTCTGCTCCATATTAGCCTAGCCTAGCCTAGCCAGTTGTACTCCCAGTTTAGTCACTAGCTTTCTAAATGTTATGCATAATGTATATCATGTGTATTATGTATCTGTTCTATACCATGCACTGATTCTATGTATATAATTGCTCACAGTTTCACCGCATCAATATACCACTACGTTTAATAAAGCACAGACTCAAACACAGTCTCCTTATTGGACCCCGGTATAGCGGTTTAGCTGACTGTATAGCTACGTATGAGCCTGCCTCAGCTAGTGAGGACAGAACACTCTATATACGCACACACTTTTTTTTAGCTATTGCTGCTCCCAGTGCTGCTGCTCTTAGCGCTGCTTGTTCAGCATCAGGTGCTTGATCATCTCCATTTTGTTTGACCGCTGTTCCATTCCGACAGCCGCCTTTACCCAGGACATGCAGTTTCCTGAGGCCGCTACACATGTTCCTGGAACATGGCCTGCATTCGAAACACCAACTGTGGTATTGTGACTCACTTTGATTCTTAAAGAAGTAGACCACAGGAACAGTTTCTATTTAAAAGTTCACCCGCTTTATTGCAAAACTATAAACCACATCACCAGGAAATGTAAATACAGCTTTTTGGCACCCCAGGAGTTCAGGTACCACAGTGGTATTGCCTTCCTCTCTGGGAGGGTGATGCCATGCCTGGAAACGAGGAGGATCCCTTTTACAGGTAACTTGTACATGCAACACGTTCTGACTCCAGGCCAGAAGGGGGAGCTCTGGACCCGGTTTCAGGGGAACTTCCCTAGAAATATATTCTGGCTTGGAGGAGGAGTTAGTGAGATTGTGTGAGACAGTGAAGGAGGAAGAGCAGAGAAGTGAGAAGATGGAGGGGAGCTGCGACTGGGCTCCCTCCATGCTGAAGCGCAGAGACCAGACACTGGGAGTCCAAAGCTGCAGTGGCGTATCTAGGGGGGGCAGCCGGGGCATGTGCCCCGGGTGCAGCTGACAGGGGGGCACCATCGGGCCGCTTGAAGCGCAATCCAAGGAGGAGGCTCTCAGTCGGCGGCATTCTGCCACCCCACACTGAGATTCTGCTGTTCTCTGAGCCTTCTGTCATACTGACAGCTGGCTCACAGAAGGTGCTGTGCTTCAGTTCCCAGTGATTTGTACTGGGCGGCGTCTTCAGGCGCAAGTACACTTGAACAAAGTCCTGACCGCCCCCGGCACTTCCTGCTCAGTGAAACGCCAGCAGCGTAATCATCAGGTCATATGATCATGCACGCTGCTGACGTCACTTGCAGGCTCTTCAAAGGGGATAACACAAGACACAGCGTTGCGGTTGGTGAATGTGCTCGGGGTAATGGAGCTGAAGACACCAAAGAATTTAACGACAGCATGGGGGCAGAAAGCTGAGGAGAGGACAGCATGGGGGCAGAAAGCTGAGGAGAGGACAGCATGGGGGCAGAAAGCTGAGGACAGGACAGCATGGGGGCAGAAAGCTGAGGACAGCATGGGGGCAGAAAGCTGAGGACAGCATGGGGGCAGAAAGCTGAGGACAGCACGGGGGCAGAAAGCTGAGGACACTGCATGGAGGCTGAAAGCTGAGGACACTGCATGGAGGCTGAAAGCTGAGGACAGTATGGAGGCAGAAAGCTGAGGACAATATGGGGGGAGAAAGCGGAGGACAGTATGAGGGGAGAAAGCGGAGGACAGCATGAGGGGAGAAAGCGGAGGACAGCATGAGGGCAGAAAGCTGAGGACACTGCATGGGGGAGAAAAGTGAATGGGCACAGAATAGAAACTGAGTAGTGGGGGCGTAGCATGGGGGACAATGTAAGGGCACAGCGAGGAGGGGACAGTATACCAAGGACGGGGAGTGTGATGAGAGTGTACAGTATAAATACTGGGCCCTATAGGGGGGGACACAGTGTGAGGACAGTGTAAAGAGGGCTCGGTATGGAAAGGAGAGGTAAGTGTGTAGAGCATGTACCATAAGAGGGACAGTGTGGGGGTCATTTTGTGCAGACAATATAGTGAGGGGCAATTTTTTATTCAGGAGCATTATAATCACACTTGTATCTTTAAGGGCATCATGTGGAGATTTGCTGCAGAAGAGCGGAGAAGATGGAAGTCTGCAGAGACGGCTGTGGATGAAAAAACTCATCATGGGGTCTCGACAAGATGAAGAAAAGAAGGAGAACGACTCCAGAGACTACGTCATCTACAGTTAGGGCCAGAAATATTTGGACAGTGACACAATTTTCGCGAGTTGGGCTCTGCATGCCACGACATTGGATTTGAAATGAAACCTCTACAACAGAATTCAAGTGCAGATTGTAATGTTTAATTTGAAGGGTTGAACAAAAATATCTGATAGAAAATGTAGGAATTGTACACATTTCTTTACAAACACTCCACATTTTAGGAGGTCAAAAGTAATTGGACAAATAAACATAACCCAAACAAAATATTTTTATTTTCAATATTTTGTTGCAAATCCTTTGGAGGCAATCACTGCCTTAAGTCTGGAATCCATGGACATCACCAAACGCTGGGTTTCCTCCTTCTTAATGCTTTGCCAGGCCTTTACAGCCGCAGCCTTCAGGTCTTGCTTGTTTGTGGGTCTTTCCATCTTAAGTCTGGATTTGAGCAAGTGAAATGCATGCTCAATTGGGTTTAGATCTGGAGATTGACTTGGCCATTGCAGAATGTTCCACTTTTTGGCACTCATGAACTCCTGGGTAGCTTTGGATGTATGCTTGGGGTCATTGTCCATCTGTACTATGAAGCGCCGTCCAATCAACTTTGCAGCATTTGGCTGAATCTGGGCTGAAAGTATATCCCGGTACACTTCAGAATTCATCCGGCTACTCTTGTCTGCTCTTATGTCATCAATAAACACAAGTGACCCAGTGCCATTGAAAGCCATGCATGCCCATGCCATCACGTTGCCTCCACCATGTTTTACAGAGGATGTGGTGTGCCTTGGATCAGGTGCCGTTCCCCTTCTTCTCCAAACTTTTTTCTTCCCATCATTCTGGTACAGGTTGATCTTTGTCTCATCTGTCCATAGAATACTTTTCCAGAACTGAGCTGGCTTCTTGAGGTGTTTTTCTGCAAATTTAACTCTGGCCTGTCTATTTTTGGTATTGATGAATGGTTTGCATCTAGATGTGAACCCTTTGTATTTACTGTCATGGAGTCTTCTCTTTACTGTTGACTTAGAGACAGATACACCTACTTCACTGAGAGTGTTCTGGACTTCAGTTGATGTTGTGAACGGGTTCTTCTTCACCAAATTAAGTATGCGGCGATCATCCACCACTGTTGTCATCCGTGGACGCCCAGGCCTTTTTGAGTTCCCAAGCTCACCAGTCAATTCCTTTTTTCTCAGAATGTACCCAACTGTTGATTTTGCTACTCCAAGCATGTCTGCTATCTCTCTGATGGATTTTTTCTTTTTTTTCAGCCTCAGGATGTTCTGCTTCACCTCAATTGAGAGTTCCTTTGACCGCATGTTGTCTGCTCACAGCAACAGCTTCCAAATGCAAAACCACACACCTGGAATCCACCCCTGACCTTTTAACTACTTCATTGATTACAGGTTAACGAGGGAGACGCCTTCAGAGTTAATTGCAGCCCTTAGAGTCCATTGTCCAATTACTTTTGGTCCCTTGAAAAAGAGGACGCTATTCATTACAGAGCTATGATTCCTAAACCCTTTCTCCGATTTGGATGTGGAAACTATCATATTGCAGCTGGGAGTGTGCACTTTCAGCCCATATTATATATATATATAATTGTATTTATGAACATGTTTTTGTAAACAGCTAAAATAACAAAACTTGTGTCACTGTCCAAATATTTCTGGCCCTAACTGTATATGTACCTGGATGTAAATGTTATTTGTAATACTAACTAACTCATGTTTTTATTTAGGCAAGGAGCATTAAAGGGAATGTCCAGGTTTGTAATGAGTTCGCAGTCATTCTTTGTGACTGCAGACTTCTGAATTCTCAGAGTGCGCACTGCACACTGTTAGGATTCTCTTGTGCTGGCAATTTACATTCATGCAGTCATGTGCTGACTAGACATGTGTGGCCTCACTCAATGAAAATGAACTGAGTGAGGCCAGAAGCATACAAATCACATGCTTGTACTGACATGACTGTCCACCGGCAAGGGAGAATCCTAAAAGTGTGCATTGCATTCGCTGTGAGAATTCAGAAGCCTACGATGCCAGGATTTAGCTCTGCAGGTTCCAGTAGTCGTCACATGGACACTTCACTCATATGCAATTTTCATACTTATGGTCCAGTGACAGCGAGATTCTCATCCTGCTTCTCTCTGTTTTTCACTGAACATTGAGAGCATTAGGGAGAGGAGCTCGTGGGTACATAACTGAGTGTGCAAATCACACATGTTCGGGGAAGGGGGGGAGTGGGAGGGGGCGCGAAAAACTGAATTATTGCCCCGGGTGCCGGAACACCTAGTTACGCCTCTGCAAGGCTGTGTGGGACTGTATTCCCCATAGCAGAAACCGGAGGGCAGGAGATGGAGAGTAACTTGCCCACACCTACACCCTGAGGTACAGCAACATACAGAGCCAGGAGTCACCGTGAATAGAGACCCCTACAAAGCAGCTCGCGTTGCCTACCATGCAGGTACTGTCTCAGGACAGAGAGGACCTTGAAAGAAGCCATAGGAAGCAAGGGACTATTATATAGCACGTAGAGGAAGGCTCTCAATCTGACCTGGCAAAGGGAATTCAACTCATTTCCAGGCTGCCTGGAATTCACAGTCACCTGTTGCTGGTACCCTGGACTGTGGCTGTAAACCCGGTAAAGAGACTGCAACCTTGTGTCCTCTGATTATTTCTGGCACCACACTATCTTTGCCGAATACACTGGGAGCCCTGGGAACCCAACTTCACCTGTGGAAAGCTGTACTATCCTTGCTGCAGAGCCATCACTCCCCAGAGGACCCCTTTAAGCAGCGTCGGTCACACCTGACAGAATACCACAGGTGGCGTCATGAACATTCTTATTTCTAATAAGCCCTTTAAAGACCTTCCCTTTAATTTGGACTCTCAGGGCCAAGGTTAGGGTCGCTGCCATCGTGACCACCGCTTTAATGACGACAGGACCCAGTAATGACTTTCGGCTTCCTCACAGGATCGCCATGGAAGAACCTCTGGAACTGTTGTCCAGAGACCCAGTGTAATTCCACCCACAGCACCATGTTCCCAGTCATCCTCACACTCCCAGCCCAGTCTACAGCCATCGGTAGCAAAGGCATGGGAGAAAAGGCGGCCATTCTCGGCAAACCACCCCCGAGCACAGGCTCAGAATGCTGGCATTGCAAAACTGCTGTCCCTTGAAATGCTGTCATTCAGGCTGGTGGAGACTGACACCTGCACAAGGTGGCTCTTTCAGTTACTAATGCCTGGGGGGGTTAAAGGTTCCCTTTCAAATTGCTGCAATTAGGCCTCGGCCTACACTCTGCTTCTCCTGGATTGCCTGGGCTTCAACACCGCCAGTTGCTGCTCGGAAGTGCTGTCTGCACAGTTAACACTTGCTGCCATGTTAGTGGGGTTCAGTAACGTCAGCTGCTCCCCTGCTGTGTATCCGGCAATGTGTCCTGCAACTGCCACGCTGACACTACAACAGATATTAAACTGCCTCAAGTACAGGCCTCAGCAGCGTCGGACTGGAGCACCTTGGGCCCACCAGAGAAAATCATTCTTGGGGCCCACTATGTAGCTACATAGAAATAGATAAAAGACCACCAATTGTGCGGTAAAAAGCGCTAATATCAGGGTATAATATATGGTAGTTCTCGTCTTAATAATGTAGCAAGGGTTGGGGGTAGCCCCCTCACAGAATATAATGTAGTCCCGTCACAGAATATAATGTAGTCCCCTGAGAGAATGCAGTTCCACCACAGAATATAATGCTGCCCCCCCTGAGAGTATACTGTAGCCCCCCATAGTATAATGTAGTACCCCGAGTATAATGCAGTCGCCCCACAGAATATAATGTAGCCCCCCAGGGCCGTATTTAGATTTTCTGCTGCCCTTGGCACTTTTAGTGCTGCCTCCCCCTTTGGTGAGTATGACACTATCGGCAGTGACTTTGGCAAGAATCGCTGATGTGAAAGTAGCCTTTTGCAGCAAATCCGGAAGTTTTTCTGCATCTGCCGTGTAACAGATCACTTACGGCAACACTGCATTCGGCCTCATTCATTCCCCATGGGATTTGCGGCACTTGCCGTGATCTGGCAAATGTGGTACCATACCTCCCAACTTTTGAAGAAGGGAAGGAGGCATAAAGTTTGCAAATTTTAGGCCACGCCTCTGACCACACCCATTTCACAAATAGTCACACCCATATCCACGTCCCAACCACAGCCATTTAGCACTGCTGATCACACTGTTTTATATACAATAATTATAAACAAAAAGAAATATGGCCACACAATAAAAACACATGATGCTCCAAACTGTATAATGGCCACACATGATTCTCAATACTGTATAATGGCAACACATGATGCTCCATAGTGTATAATGGCCACACATGATGCTCCATAGTGTATAATGGCCACACATGATGCTCCACACTGTATAATGACCGCACATGATGCTCCACACTGTATAATGGCCACACATGATACTCAATACTGTATAATGGCCACATATGATGCTCTATAGTGTATAATGGCCATACATCATGCTCCATAATGTATAATGGGCACACATTGCGCTCCATACTGTATAATGGCCACACATGATGCTCCATACTGTATAATGGCCACACAGTGCTCCCTACTGTATAATGGCCACACATGATGCTCAATACTGTATAATGCCCACAAATTATGTTCCACACTGTATAATGGCCACACATGATGTTCCACACCGTATAATGGCCACACATGATGCTCAATACTGAATAATGGCCATGGATCGCCCAACAACAAACAGGGCCACAGGTTACTTGGTACCGGTCCTTTCTGTCTCAGTTCTGGGGTTGTCACGGTGGCTGGACCCGGTCCGTGACCCTGCTAAGGGGCGTCCAATAAAGGGTGATGGTGCGTAGTGTGAGGAATAACGAGGACACAGGGTTCAGTTTCTTTACCTTTTACTGGAGGTTTCAGGATCCTCAATCCAGAGCACTTTCAACAGGGCTGTCTGAGACCGGCCGGTCCGAAGGCACATCCAGAGTTCCCTTTGCAGGTGGAAATCAGTGTCTACCCACTAGCGCCTGTGTGTTGTAGTGCTTCCCTGCTGAGCATTCAGGATAGTCCTCACAACTTCTGTTCTCGTTCGTTCTAGATCTTTCTCTTCTCCGTCCCCCAGGTATGTTATGGCTAGGACGCACCTTTATGACAGGTAGGCCTGGAGTTATTCTGGAACCCTAGTGCCGCCCCTCTCCCATGATTGCCACCTATGTCCTTCTTAGGTGTTGTATGGTAGACAGCCAACCTGTAATTAACTGTCCTGCCGCTGTTTGAAGTAATGCGTGGAGACTTACTTCTTCGGTGCTCCGGCCACCGGCTCTGCGCCTCAGTAAGATGTTGCCGTTCTCGGGGCACGACTCCTCCTGGATCTCCTTTGTGCTGATCTCGTTTCTCACTGTTCCACAATATCCTTCCTTTCTCGTCTCTTTCTTAGGATACTGCCGCAAGGTAGTGCAGGGCGGGTCTGGAACAATCTGTCCTTTCGCTAGGTACGTGCCAGATTTCCCAGTTCTGACAGGTCCTCCCTGGAGCTCTCCCAGGCTTCGTTCTGCCTAACTTCCTGTCCGACCCCTAGTTTTACCAATGTGAGAAGTGGCCCAATAAATAAGCCTTTTGCTCCCCCTAGTGTCCGGAGTGTGAAGTTTAGTGTGTGCTTGGTGATACCTGGTCAGTAGAACTCCTTTAGTGCCATCAGACGTACCATCACTCCCCTTAGTGGCAGAGCGACGTTACTGCAATGACCAGATCTCTGGGGCGCTGCAGCCACACAGTTCTCCATACTGTATAATGATCCCACATGATGCTCAATACTGTATAATGACCCCCCCTCCTGTATGCATGGCGGCTCATATCCCCCCTCCTGTGTGCATGGCTCATATTCCCCCTCCTGTATGCATGGCTCTGGCTCATATTCCCCCCCCCCCCCCCGAATGCATGGCTCATATTCTCCCCTCCTGAATGCATGGCTCTGGCTCATATCCCCCTGAATGCATGGCTCATATTCCCTCCTCCTGTATGCATGGCTCTGGCTCATATCCCCCCTCCTGTATGCATGGCGGCTCATATCCCCCCTCCTGTATGCATGGCTCATATTCCCCCTCCTGTATGCATGGCTCTGGCTCATATTCCCCCCCCCCAAATGCATGGCTCATATTCCCCCTCCTGTATGCATGGCTCTGGCTCATATTCCCCCCCAATGCAATGCTCTGGCTCATATACCCCCTGAATGCATGGCTCTGGCTCATATTCCCCACCCCCAATGCATGGCTCATATTCCTCCCTCCTGAATGCATGGCTCTGGCTCATATCCCACCCCTGAATGCATGGCTCATATTCCCCCTCCTGTATGCATGGCTCTGGCTCATATCCCCCCCCCCCCGAATACATGGCTCATATTCCCCTTCCTGAATGCATGGCTCATGCTCATATTCCCCCCTCCTGTATGCATGGCTTCTCTCCACCACTATCACCACCCCCCCGCTCCTGCATGGCGCGCCAGCTTATGTCCTCCTTCATCCCCCCGTCCCCCATATTCACCTGACCAGCGTCACCTGTCCCACACACCACGCGGCAGCACAGACATCCCTCTGCCTCTGTCCCGACTCCCGGCGCAGCACCTTCTTCCTGCATGAGCGGTCATGTGATACTGCTCATTAAGGTCATGAATATGCACATATTCATGACCTTAATGAGCGGTACCACGTGACCGCTCATTCAGGAGGAGCTGTAGACGCCGAGACCAGACATCGCTGGAGCAGGGTCAGGTGAGTATCGTCTTCGAGGGAGGCGGGCGAGCGCGGGGGGGGGCTGGAGCAGTGGGGGCCCGGGAGCAGTGGGGGCCCTGTGTCAGTGCCTGGGCCCACCAGAGAATTCTCCGGTTCTCCGGTGGGCCAGTCCGAGCCTGGGCCTCAGCCTACACCCTGATTGACCCTGGGCTCCAACACTGCCAGTTGGTGCTTGGAAGTGCTGTCTGCACAGAGAAAAAAAAACACTTGCTCCTGTGTTAGTGGGGTTCAGTAACGTCAGCTGCTCCCCTGCTGTGTATCCGGCAATATGTCCTGCGACCGCCACGCTGACACAACAATAGAAATTAAAGGGAACCTGTCCCCCCCAGGCATTTGTAACTAAAAGAGCAAACTTGTGCAGCACTAATGCTGGATTTTGACAAGGTGGCTCTTTTAGTTATTCTCTTTGCACACGCTGCAGTTAACACTTCTAAAAATGTGTCCCCTCATACCTTCAAACTGTCCCGGAGGTGGGACTTTTTCTTAAAGATAAGCGGAACAGCCGTCATTCAGACCCCCTTGGCGCCGGGCGCAGCTTCATGGGCGTTGTTTGTTTTACACTGCGGGGCTGGGATTCCTGGGCATGCCCAGTGCATATTTTTGCCTCTCACTTATCTCCTTCCCCCTTATTCAGACTGTGCGGCGTCACGGCCGTGGCATGTGATTAGGGATCAGCTGACGCTGCACAGTCTGAAGAAGGCAGAAGGTTGGGTATTTATCCTCTGGACTCCTCAGCTGTTCAATCATCCTAGCACTAAACATGGCTGATTAACCCCTCATTTGGTATGCTGGATGATTTTTCCTAGGTTTAGATTACTGAAACCAACAACCTCCGTGCTATACATCTCCCCTCTAGTACTTTACCAGTGACTGTCACAATATATAACCTCTATATTAGCACATTATAAAAAAAGTGTGAGTGGTGGGTGCAAAGCCTCACATGCAAAACAGATTTTTGCAAAAATGCCTATAAAATAGAAAAAACAAATAGCACTCCAATATTTACCAAAAAACAAGTGGACTTTATTTAGCCCATGTGAGTTGGCAAAGTTTCTAGTGCTATAAACTTTTATCAAGCAGCGAAATGGGTGTACAAGGAAGTATAGGAGCATTACATCCCACTATAATTTACAAACTGTCAAAACAGCATTACTATGCAATACATAATCATTTGTGCAAATATGCATGCAGTGATTTTATCAGTATAAAGTTTAAGTGAAAAATCGTGAACACATTGCATAATGCATAAAAACATTAAATAGATTGATATACAAAAGACTTTTTAAAAATTACTCACCCAGGTGCATATTGTGTATTGTTTAGGTTATTACAGGCTTACACTCAGTGCACAGCGTCTAAACATTACTGTGCATATCAGTGCTGGACAGCCAACAGGAGGGTCAGAGTAAGAACGCGCATGCGCTGTTGCAAACTGTAGTTCTTGATCACCATTATTTAGTAATTAATAGACCATTTTAGAGCCTGCGCAATCACACATTACTGCATGTGGGAGCAATCTTGTATATGGACAGTTTCGTTTACTATAAGAAAAGGGCAAATTCCATTTTATTCTTAATTATAAAGCACATGAGAACAAAATGTATGGAATTCGTCTTAAATATATGGCCAATGCAGATAGTCCAAGGCTACATTTTATTCAGGCAGCCATCATCCAGGGTATCTGGATGGTCATTAAGATCGATTGTCTGGGTAAGGGAGCTGTATCTTAATAATGACCATCCTGATACCCTGGACGATACCCTTGAAAAAAAACGTTCGCTAAGCCCCAATGGGCTATTAAAAACATAGTTACTTACTGATAACTGAATTTCTCTGAGCCCATGACAGCACCATGGACAGAGGGGATCGGCCCATCAGGGACAGAGAACCTAAAGATAAAAAGGAGGTACCTCTCTCCCGCATCAGTTGTTTACAGAGCACGAGAGGAACTATAGATTACCGTATATACTCGAGTATAAGCCGACCCGAATATAAGCCGACCCCCCTAATTTTGCCACAAAAAACTGGGAAAACGTATTGACTCGAGTATAAGCCTAGGGTAGGAAATGCAGCAGCTACTGGTGAATTTCAAAAATAAAAATAGATGCTCCATACCGTTCATTATTGCCCCATAGATGTTCCACATAAAGCTGTGCCCCATATATAATGCTCTGCACTGTTCATTATTGCCCCGTAGATGCTCCATATAAAGCTGTCCAATATATAATGCTGCAATAAAAAAAAAAAATAAATCACATACTCTCCTCTCTTGCTCAGGACGCCGGCGCTTTCAATATTTACCTGCTCCTCGTGCGGCTCAGTCTCCAGCACCGACGCTCAGCAGAGGGCGCGCACTGACTACGTCACCGCGCCCTCTAACCTGAGCATCACTGCCAGAGGACGCTGGAGACGGAGCCGCACCAGAGCGAGGAGCAGGTAAATATCGCACAGCGCTCCCCTCCCCGTATACTTACCTGCTCCCGGCACGGTCCATGCTTCTCCCGGCACTGCATCTTCTTCCTGTATTGAGCGGTCACAGTTACCGCTCATTTTCAGTCATGAATATGCGGCTCCACCCCTACGGGAGGTGGAGCCGCATATTCATGACTAATGAGCAGTACCACGTGACCGCTCAATACAGGAAGAAGCTGCAGCGCTGGAAGAAGCAGGGACTGCAGGGACTGCGCCGGGAGTAGGTAAGTATAACTAGACAGCCCCCGCTTCCCCTCCCCTGCCGACCCCCGGGTATGACTCTAGTATAAGCAGAGAGGGGGACTTTCAGCCCAAAAAAAAAATGGGCTAAAAATCTCGGCTTATACTCTAGTATATACGGTAATAATAAATAACAGAACATATTTACAATTATAACATTATTATGAAGCTTTAGGCTGTGTGCACACGTTTCAGATTTTTCACGCTTTTTGCTATAAAAATGCAAAAAAAAGCATACATTATGCATCCCATCATTTAGAATGCATTCCGCAATTTGTGCACATGATGTGTTTCCGCAAAAAAAAAAAAAAAAAGCGCATCGCGGTAAAAAACGCAGCATGTTCATTAATTTTGCAGATTTCCCACTATGTTATTGCATTGGAAAACTCTTGAAAAATCCGCAAAAAAACATACCAAAAACGCATGCGGATTTCTTGCAGAAAATGTCCTGTTTTGCTCAGGAAATTTCTGCAAGAAATCCCGAACATGTGCACATAGCCTAACAGACACTGCATGGCAACCTCAAATTATAACGTTAACTAAACTAAGTGTGCACACCTACACGGGAAAGGAGGGAATGTACGCGTGCCGTCATGGGCTCAGAGAAATACAGTTATCAGTAAGTAACTACGTTTTTCTCTTTTCTCCATGAAGGCACCACAAAGAATTGCAGAGATTTGTATGCTAAGGAGGGACCACTGCTTCCAGAACCCTTCTCCCAAAGGTAAGGTCTGAAGAAGAGGATAGCTACAGTCGATAATGATTAAAGAATGTAGAGAGGGAAGACCAAGTAGCAGCTCTACATATCTGTTCTATCGAGGCGCCGACTTTCTGCCCAGGAGGTCACCACCACTCTTGTTGAGTGGGCTTTTATTTTTTTCCGGGATGGCTGCCCCATGCGTTTATTATGACAGGGTGATGGCGTCTCTTATCCATCTTGCTAGCGTGCCCTTGGAAGCATACAAAGAGACCTACCCTTCCTGCACACCCGTATGGCCGCTAGATACTGGATTAGGCACCTCCTGATGTCTAAAGTATGCAAGGCTTCCTCACCCCTATTTTTGGGATTAGGGCAAAAAGGAGGGAGGGATATCTCCAGAGATCTGTGAAATTGCAACGATACTTTCGGAAGATAGACTGGGTCAGTTTTAAGACCAACACTATCTTTCAAAATCTGCGTGAAAGGCGGGTAGGCCTGGATGTCACCGACCCTATGAGCTGATGTAAGCACTACAAGAAGTCATGTTTTGAGTGATAAGACTTTTAATGAGGCTTCTGACAGGGGTTCAAAAGGGGCCTTTGTTAGGGCTGAAAGGACCAAGTTTAGGTCTCAAGGATGAGTACACAGAGGGGATGTGTCTAGACCTGTTGGATGCTTTGATGAATCTAGATATCCAGCGATTCCCAGCTAGGTCGTAATTGTACAGGGCCCTTAAAACTGCAACTTGGACTTCCAAAGTGCTTGTGGCCAGCCCCTGTTCAAACTCTTTCTGCATAAACTCTAAAATGGCATCCAACTTGGTGCCTGAAATTGAAAGGTACCTTTTCCAGATTTTCCTGTATAGTTTGGTGGTCACAGGCTTTCTACTCTGTAGCAAGTGTTGATTAGATTTGGTGAAATACGTACGCTACTCACCTGGTAGCAGTGTTTTTTCAGGAGCCATGACAGCACAACGAGAGAGAGAGGGGATCCGCCCTTCAGGGACAGGAAACCTACAGACATAAAAGGGCGGTACCTCTCTCCCACGTCAGTTGGTTCCAGAGCATGAGAGGACCACCAAGGTTAATAACACAGATGCAGCGTATAAACAAATACATTTTATTATGTAAGTAAACAAGCAATTTTAAGGCAAACCAAAAAGGGTGTTGAATCATCCAAACATAGGGTAGGGAATCTAAGGGTGCTGTCATGGCTCCTGAAAAAACACTGCTACCAGGTGAGTAGCGTACGTATTTATTCAGTCGCCATGACAGCACAACGAGAGACTTTCAGAGAAAACAAAGAAGACTAGGGGGGGATAATAGCCTCCAGCACCCTTCTCCCAAACGTAAGGTCTGAGGAACTACCCAGATCTAATCTGTAGTGTTTAAGAAAGGTAGAAGGAGAAGACCATGTGGCCGCCTTACATATATCTTCGATCGATACTTCTGACCTCTCCGCCCAGGAAGATGCTACAGCCCGCGTGGAGTGTGCCTTTATTCCATCTGGAACTTCGTTGCCACCTGCGGTATAAGCAAGAGAGATCGCCTCCCTGATCCATCTGGCCAGAGAGTTTTTAGATATTCTAAGACCTTTCCTCACCCCTTGATAGGCTATAAACAGAGGTTATCTTTCTTCCAGGCATCTGAAACTGTAATATATCTAAGGAGGCACCTTCTTACATCTAAGCAATGATATTTACGTTCTTTATCGTTAGCAGGGTTGGAGCAGAATGAGGGTAGGACTACCTCCTGTACCCTGTGGAACTTTGACGCAACTTTTGGGAGATAGAGGGGATCGGGTTTCAAGATTACTCTATCCTCCCTGAACTGTATGTATGGTGGATGTCTGGAAAGTGCCTGCAGATCACTAACCCTTCTGGCAGAAGTGAGTGCAACCAAGAGGGCTGTTTTGATTGAAAGGATTTTTATAGGAATGGTATCGATAGGCTCGAATGGGGCCTGCGTTAGGGCAGAGAGAACCAGATTCAGATCCCATGGGACTAACCTTTGTTTTATGATTGGTCTGGACCTAGTGACTGCTTTGAAAAATCTGGATATCCAGTTATTACTGGCTAAGTTGAGATTGTATAGTGCCCCCAGAGCCGACACTTGTACTCAGAGTACTTGTGGCCAAGCCCATCTCTAGTCCTCTCTGTAAAAATTCAAGAATCTGGTTTATACATGGTTTCTGGTCAATTTGAGCCCCTGAATATGATAGAAATTTTCTCCACACTCTAACATAGATGCTCGTTGTAGAGGGTTTCCTACTTTTAAGGAGTGTATTTATTAAATTCTGAGAGAATCCCTTCCCCCTCAGTAAAGACCTTTCAAGTTCCATGCCGCTAAGTGTAAATTGGCTACCCGTGGATGGAGGATTGGGCCTTGGGAGAGTAGATCTGGCAATTCTGGGAGAATCCATGGCTGGCATACCGACATTTTCCTCAGCCAAGGAAACCATGGCCTCTTGGGCCAAAATGGGGCTATCAAGATTACCTGGGCCCTGTCCTCCCGAATCTTCCTCAGAACTAATGGTATTAGATTTAGAGGGGGAAAGGCATATGCGAGCCTGAAGCGCCATGATATCAGCAGAGCGTCCACCGCATATGGGTTGTCTTTTGGATTTAGGGAGCAGAACTGGTGTAATTTTTTGTTCCCTCTGCTGGCAAAAAGGTCTATCTCTGGACAACCCCATAACTGAATGATCTGCTTGAAGACGGCTGGATTCAGCGACCACTCTCCCTGTCTGAGACTGTTGCGGCTTAAGTAGTCGGCTTTGGTATTGATACTTCCTTTTATATGAAGTGCCGTCAGAGAGAGAAGATGTTCTTCGGCCACCTGAAAAATATGATTTGCGACCCTCATCAACGAACTAGATCGTGTACCACCTTGACGATTAATGTAGGCCACAGTTACCCGATTGTCTGATAATAGCCTGACGTGTTGACCCTGTAGGGGTACAAGGAATTTATTTAAGGCATGTTTTACAGCCAACAGCTCTTTCAAGTTGGAGGAGGAGTCCTGTTCAGACTGAGGCCATAGCCCCTGAACCCAATCCTCCCCTAAGTGAGCCCCCCATCCCTTAGGGCTAGCATCCGTAGTCAAAACTCTAGAAATATGATTTATCCAAGGGACCCCCCTATGTAGATTTGAAGTGTGAGTCCACCAAACAAGTGAATGTGTAGCCTCCGTAGAAAGTGTAAATTTACTATCGAGGTGAGCCCCTAGACGACGGGAATTGTGTAAAACGTCCCATTGTAGTGCCCTTGTGTGGCACTGGGCCCAGAGGACCGCCGGGATGCAAGACGTAAGAGTGCCCAAGAGAGACATTGCACTTCTAAGTGACACTAAGGGATTGTCAATCGCCCTGGAGACCAGCCGTTGAACCTTAGCTACCTTGGCGTCCGGCAGGCGACACTCCTGCCGACTGGAGTCTACAATAAATCCCAGAAACTCCTGCACTTTTAAGGGTTGGAGACGTGACTTTTTGAGATTGATTATCCAGCCCAACCCGTGCAAGGCAGTCATCACTTTCTCTAGCTGGTCCTTGCAATGTGATTCTGAATGACCCACAATTAGCAAATCATCCAGGTATAGGATTACTAATATGTCCTGTTCATGTAAGTGTGCCATTACCTCCACCATGATTTTTGTGAACACCCTGGGTGCAACTGCGACTCCGAAGGGAAGTGCCTGATACTGAAAATGTTCTATCGTGCCCGCTAGAGAAACTGCCACCCTAAGAAACTTCTGATGATCTTCATGTATTGGAACATGGTAGTAGGCGTCTTTGAGATCTAAGACAACCATAAAGCAATGGTTAAGGCTATATTCACACTTTGCGGATTTTGCTGCGGATCCGCAGCGGATTTGACCGCTGCGGATCCGCAGCAGTTTCCCATGAGTTTACATTTCACTGTAAACCTATGGGAAACAAAAAACGCTGTGCACATGCTGCAGAAAAATCCGCGCGGAAACGCTGCGGATTACATTCCGCAGCATGTCACTTCTTTTCTGCGGATTTTCAGCTACTCCAATAGAAAACTGCAGTTGAAAATCCGCAGAAGAAAACGCAGTAAAAACCGCGATAAATCCGCAGTAAAAACCGCGATGGGTTTTCACTGCGGATTTTGCAATTCCGCTGCGGAAAAATCCGCAGTGGAATCTGCAAAGTGTGCACATAGCCTAAAGAGTAAATTTATTGCTGTTTTAACCGACTCCATCTTGAAGGAGGGAACCAACAATAAATTGTTCAGGCCTTTCAAATTAATGATCGTGCGATATGAGCCGTCAGGTTTTTTGATTAGGAAAAGAGGGGAATAAAACCCCCTACCTTCCTCCCTCGTAGGAACTCTGATCAGAACTCTCTTTTGTTGAAGTTCCCGGACCTCAGACTCCAGCGCCAACTGCTCTGTAGGGGAGGAGCGCACAGGTGTCAACATAAACTTATCCCGAGGAATATGGTGGAAGTCAAACTTTAGGCCTTTTTCTACAATGCCTAGAATCCATGGGCTACTCGTGATCCGTATCCAGGCCGGGTAGAAGGCCGAAAGCCTACCCCCCACCTGGTCCGCCAGTCATTGCGGTTTTTTAAATTCTCGTGAAGGGTTAAACATAAATCCTTTACCCCTTCTTCTGTTGCTGTCGTATCTGGTAGATTCCCTGTTAGAATCTCTATACGGCCTTCTACGGCTAGACCATCCTCTATTATAGTCCCGTCTGTAAAAGGGTCTTCCTAGGAAAGGGAAACGTTTTTTATTATCCCCTGCCTTCTCCAACAATTCATCCAAGACCGGTCCAAATAAGTGAGCTCCTTCACAGGGAATGCTACATAACTTTGTTCTGGCCTGTAAGTCCCCTGGCCAGCATTTTATCCATAGCGCTCTCCGGGCCGCGTTAGATAACGCTGAGGACCTGGCGGCCAACCTGACCGAATCTGCTGATGCGTCCGAAAGAAAAGCTGCCGCATCCTGGATTATAGGCATAGAGGATAATATTTCAGTTCTGGGAACCTTATCCTTGAGCTGATCTTCGAGGTGTCCTAACCATACCATCAAGGACCGGGCTGTACAGGTGGCTGCTATAGCTGGTCTCAAGGACCCTGCTGAAGTCTCCCAAGCTCCTTTAAGAAAGGTATCTGCTTTTCTGTCTAAAGGGTCCTGTAGGTTACCCAAGTCGTCAAAGGGGAGAGATGTTTTTTTGCATGCTTTGGCGACTGCCGCATCCAGCTTCGGGACTTTATCCCATGAGGATGAAGCCTCCTCCTCAAAGGGATATCTCCTTTTAAACGCAGGCGGAAGTGACCCTTTCCTCTCGGGTTTCTTCCATTCTTTTGAAATTAGTGATTTAATCTTGTCCACTACTGGAAAGGCTCTACGGGATTTCCGCTCAATACCTCTGAACATGACATCCTGAATGGAGCTTTCTGATTGGGCGTCCTCTATCCCCATTGTACTGTTAACTGCTTTAACAAGATGGTTAACTCTATCCAAGGACAAACAGGCCCGACTAGACTCCAGATCTTCAGAGGAGGAAGAAGACGAGAGGGACCCAGAGCTCAGCTCACCCGAGTCTGAATTTACGTCAGATAACGGGGATGATCTTTCTACTTCCGTCAACCGTGATTTGGACTTTACAGCACTTCTCATTTCGTGCCTAACCATCTCTCTAATTGTGGAGGTGAGATCGGGAGCCTCTTCCTCCAGCAAACGTTGTATACATATTTTGCACAATTTCCTTAAATGCCCGTCCGGAAGTGGCTCCGCACATTCAGCACACTGCCTATGTTTGGCCTTAGTTAAACTTTTCCTCCCCTAATAAGGAGAGAGGGAAAATAAGGGGAACAAATAATCACTAAGTGAACTTTCACGAAGATCACTTACCCCGCCAGTAATGAATGGTACCGTAGATGGGGGGTCCTTCCCAGCCGGCAATTCTTTACGGCTTGAGGACTTTGGTCTCAAAATTTGAGCCTCCTTAGCTCCACCAGCGCGGCTACTGCCACTAGACCGACGCTGGGAGCTCCTCCGAGGCTTCTCTGACTGCTGAAGCTCCTGCTGCTGCTGTTGGCTGCTTTGCGTTCCTTCTGGCGACTCCATTATGGAATGGAACAGGAACACCAGCCACTCTGTGTGCAGCGTTTTTAAAAAGGCCCCCAGGGTACCGCCCCCGATGGGGGTTAGCAGGGAATCCCAGGTGCCGCCTAATCGATGAGGGACCGCCACCGCTCCGTGCTGCGCCGCCCCCCCCCGAGGCCCGGATTGCCCTCAGCTGGGCGCCGCCATTGGCCGGAAAAGAACAGCGCTACTGCGCATGCCCGGCCACGTCATTCGGCCGCGCCGCTCGCCGCGTCATCCGGACACGCCCCTTCCGGACGCGGCAGCGGCGCCAAGCCGACACGCGGACCGGGACGGCAGCAGACGCCTCACCGGACCGATACCGACCCCCGTTAGGCACGGACAGACCTCTGGGACCCAGCAGCCGCACCAAGCGACGACTCCCTCCTCCAGATCCTCCCAGGTATTTACTGCGGACACCGCAGAAGCCAGCCAATCTGTCAGAGGCTGCTTCCTCCTGCTACCACCTACACCAACAGTTCCCCTGCCGTGTGGTGCTTCCTGCCCCCTGATCAGGCCGGGGTAGGGGACCCCCGCTACCAGTATCGGCCTGCCAGGGGTGGGGACGTGACATACCTTCGACCTTCTTCACAGGCCTGTCTGAAGAGGTTCCGCTGTCAGGGACAGGAAACCAACTGACGTGGGAGAGAGGTACCGCCCTTTTATGTCTGTAGGTTTCCTGTCCCTGAAGGGCGGATCCCCTCTCTCTCTCTCGTTGTGCTGTCATGGCGACTGAATAAAACCCCCTATTGCTCAGGAGTGACCTTTCAAGTTCCAGGCGGTCATGTGCAAGTTTTGTTTCCTGCGGATGAGCCACCGGCCCCTGGGAAAGGTGGTCTGGGAGATCCGGAAGTACCCAAGAGTCAAGAGATGACATGACCCTCAGCCAAGAAAACCATGTCTTCCTCGGCCAAAAGGGGGCTATAGAATCACTCTTGCCCTGTCCTCCTGTATTTTCCTCAGGACTGCCAGAATCAGGGGAATTGGCGGGAAGGCATATGTATCTCCATGGAATCATGAAGGCTTCTAAAGCAACTGGGCTCCCAAGGGTTTTATCAAGCAGAAGGTGTCTACCTTTCGGTTCCGATTGTTGGAGAACAGATCTATGGCCTGGTACCCCCATTTTTTCTATGATCTGAATGAAAACTGCCTGATTCCGCTCCCACTCACCCTGCCTCAGCTGGGTTGCCTCAGAAAATCTGCCATGTGATTCTCTAGCCCCCCCCCCCTTATATGGAGCGCCATCAGAGAGCCCAAATTGTCCTCGGCTAGCTGAAAAATGGACCTTGTTACATCCATCCATTTTAGCGAGACAGTTTTTTTTTTATGACATGGTTAACCACCATTCTAAATTTCCTTCTAGAGAATCTTCGGCTGACAATATTTCCCACTGTAACTCTCTGGTATGTACCTGAGCCCACTGAACAGCTGGGATACAAGATGTCGTGGAACCTTGAAGTGACACCGCCTTCCGCAAGGTCGTGGAGGGGAGATCCCTTGCTCACGATACCATCTCTATCATCTTTCGAACCTTCTCTACCAGGAGGCAACATTCCTTAAGGATTGACTGGAGAGGATAGGGAAGCATTTCTTTGTATCCCCTGCTTTGTCCAGGTTATTGTCTAGGTCTGAAGAAAAACCTCACTTTCCCAGGGAATGGAGCACAATGTTGACTTTGGAGATCCCCCGGCCAACACTTAAGCCAGAGAGCTCACCTAGCTGAGTTAGAGAAGGATGCTATCTGGCGGCTAGCCTGACCGAGTCCGCTGATGCATTCACAAGAAAGGCAGCAGTCCCCCCTCATTACGGGTATGCAATTTAATATTGTGCTCCTAGGGGTTTTGTCTCTTAGCTGTGATTCCAGCTGATCCAGCCAGACCATTAGTGACATGGCCATACAGGAGGCAGCTACTGCTGGTTTTAGTCCATCCCCCGTGGCCTCCCATGAACCCTTCAGGAACTAATCTGCTTTTTATCCATGGGATCTTTTAAACAACCCCCATATCCTCAAAAGGGAAGGGCAAACATTTTGGAGGCTTTGGCAATTGCCACATCTAGCTTTGGTGCCTTTTCCTAAAATGAGCAAACAGGATCCTCAAAAGGGTAATTTCTTTTTGGGGTAAGAAGGCCCTTCTTTTCTGTCTTTTCCATTCCCTTTTAATTAAGGATTGGGTTTTTTCTTTCAGTGGAAATTACCTCTTTTTTGCTCTAGCCCACTGAACATAATGTCCTCAACTGTTTTCTTGGGCCGAGGGTCCACCAGACACATGGTGAATCTGATTACCTTAACAAGGCTGTTTCCTCTACCGGAAAACAGCCACGACCATTTCTACCCTCAGAGGAAGTTGATGATGATGCACTGGATGAATCGGAGTCTCTTCCTTAGCTCTCCAAACTACTAGACCCGGGCTCAGGGGACCTGTGGTTTTACGCCATTTATTCCCTGATTCCTGAAGGGATCTAAGGTGTCTACAACCTGACACTAAATCAAAGATCTATGATCTGAGGCTAACCTCGGGCTCTCCTCACAAATTGTCTGCTCTATACAGGAGCCACAGAGGAGTCACTTTTCCCACGTAGTGGGCAACTCTTCTGTACAGAATGCACATATCCTATGTTTAGATTTGCTTGTACATTTCATTCCCTAAGAAGAAAAGAAGAAAACAGGAGCCTAATTATAAAGTGGATTTTCAGGAAGCTCACTTACCATCCTGACAGAAGGAAGGATACTGGAATCTAAGGAGAAACCATTCCCAAAGATGGATTCTCTCTTGAGCCGGTTGCCATGCTGGAACCCATGCTGTGCTAGGAGCCAGAGCGGCCACTGCCACCCCGATTATGGTGATGAAAAGGGTCCCCTTCTGTCTGTTTTTCCTGCTGCTGCTGTTGTTGTTGCTGCTCATGATGAGGAGGTTGGCCCTGCAAAGCCTGCTCTTCTGGATGCTCCTGGTATCTCATGCTGCTAAAAACAAGCCGAGCTCCTTGGAAGCACTGTTTTCGGCCTCTCTCCAGCTTAAATATCTGTGCCAGGGAGCTAACCCCTTAAGGGAACATCACGCACCTGGTGACTGGGTTATCCCAGTGGTGGGATTCAAATTTTTAACAACAGGTTCTGTGTTTGTGTGTAGGAAAACTACACCCATTTTTAAGCCACACCCATTTATACACACCTTTTCCTCAAACATATACAAGTAGGGGCGCAGTCAAACCATACCTCCCAACTTTTGAAGAAGGGAAAGAGGAATAAAGTTTGCAGCGCACCACAGCAAATTTTAGGCCATGCCTCTGACCACACCCATTTCACAACTAGTCACATCCATATCCACGTCCCAACCACACCCATTTAGCACTGCTGATCACACTGTTTCATAAACAATAATTATGAACAAAAAATATGGCCCCACATGATGCTCCATACTGTATAATGGCCACAGTAACTCCTACACACCCGGCTCCGCTCCGTGCACCTCGGACACACCTGGCTCCGCTCCGTGCACCTCGGACACACCCGGCTCCGCTCCGTGCACCTCGGACACACCCGGCTCCGCTCCGTGCACCTCGGACACACCCGGCTCCGCTCCGTGCACCTCGGACACACCTGGCTCTGCTCCGTGCACCTCATACATATGGCTCTGCTACATCCTCACTGTAAACCCCTCCTTACACCACACAAGCTTACCCTTATCCAGCACCATGACAGCACAGCAGAGTCCTGCAATACACAGAGGCCCTTGATCATGTGACTCCTTTTCTCCTGTGGCCTCATCACAGGTCCTGTGCACACTGAGCAGCGGCAGCCATATATGTGGTGTGCGGCTCTCTGCGGGTGGAGGGATGTGGCTTTGCAGTGTGGGACCGCGGGGCACTCAAAATTGCGACTGCCCCGCAGGATACGGGATGTTTGGGAGGTGTGGTACTGGATCGCGGCTCTGAATCTCCCCAGTTCGGGGAACCAGCTGCTTTTTTAGCAATCAGCTCCATTTAAGTTCCAGAGAATAAAGATGAAATGAAGTGGCACTCACCCGATCTTGCTGAATGAAAAGTGTCCTTTATTCAGAGTGCATACTCACAGACATCTAAAGGAGAGGCGGCTTGGTAGAAGGAAAGGTGCGAGGGGAGGCAAGAGGACGACGGCCGTTTCGCGCCTGCGCGCTTCAACGGGTCCAGGTTTCTAGCGCTGTTTAAAGTTCATTTAGGCGAACTCCACGTTACATCATAGTTGTGGAGGAAAACACTTGGTGCCATTCTATCTTCATTTTTACAATTTCGCTCCATTTAAGTGGTCGAATCTCACCCCTGGGTTACCCAGTCATGCAATGCGGCCTTCTTCATCACTGAGCCTCACACGTGCACTCTACTGGTTTACGCAGTAATACTCTGCGTTCGCACACATCATAAGGGCGCACCTCCCGCACATGTTTCCTGACTCCCACAGCCGACGGGGCCATGGAGAAGCCCAGAACACGCTCCGTGAGAGGTGGCCTGCAGTCCACTTTTTTCTGCTGCCTCTCTCTGCGCACCCATAAAGTCAGCTGACCCCAGCGGTGGCACCTACCTCAGCCCCAGCCGAGGCAGGGAACCCCAGCTGCTTGGATCGGTCTGGTCGGGCCTGGCATCCCACTATGATCCTCAGGTATATTAAACGTTGACTGAATGTTCCCCATCAGGGACAGGAAATTAACTGATGCGGGAGAGAGGTACCACCTTTATCTGTAGGTTTCCTGTCCCTGATGGGTGGATCCCCTCTCTCCATGGTGCTGTCTTGGGGAGCAAGGAGGGAGGGGAAGGAGAAAAGTCACATTTTTCCAATAATGGTTTGTTAACCTTTTTTTAAATTATTGTGAGGATTGGTCCACGCCTGGTAGGTTTGGCACCAGAATATTGAAATGGTTTGCTAGTGCAGTTTTCATATCTACTGTATCTATACTCAACTTTGGTGGCACCATGTCTGTAAAGAATCAACTATCAAAATATCACATTAACCCACGTGGTAAACGATATAAAAAAAAGAAGGCGGGGTGGGAGGACACCAAAAATGCTTTTCGGTCACTAAACCTCCCTAAAAACATACAAGGCAATCAATATTGCACTAACCCAAAATGGTAAAAATGAAGGAAAAAAAAAAAGTCAGGTCATAAAGCAAAACACAAGCCCTCATACTCCTTCATTGACTGAAAAAAATTAGAACATTATGGCTATTGGAAAATGACAACACAAGCCCCCCACCCTTTTTTTTATTATTATTATTTTTTAAACAAACTATGCAAGTTTGGTTTGGCATACAGAATTATGGGGACAGTTCATGTTTACAATACTCTGTACACTGTACAAATAAAACTGGCTGAAATAAATCTGTTTTTTCACCATTTCATCCCAATTGCTTTCCCATTTTTCAGTACACTGTACAAGTTTTCCTACAAAAACAAGCCTTCATGTCTATGTCAGCAGAGGGAAAAAAAAGTTTCTTCTCCTTCCTGGAAAAACAACGAATGCACAAAAAATAAAAATGACCTGGTTCTTAACCCTGCCTCTTTACGCACATACGGCTCATTAAATCAGTGCATATTACTAGAGTGTGCACTTACTCAAGTACAAAATCCCAATCTTAATGAATCAGACCCATGAACTGTACAAGTTAGCAAGTAGTGAATACTTCCTTTTATAAAGCAATAAGAAATGAGCAAGAGCTGCAATAATTTGGACACAGCCACAGACCAGATCCATGAAAGCGCCTGATAAGCCATGTAAACTGCACACAGCTGAACTCCCTCTGCTGGCCGCCCTGTGAA
The DNA here is from genome assembly GCF_032444005.1 of Ranitomeya imitator. Taxonomy (NCBI): domain Eukaryota; kingdom Metazoa; phylum Chordata; class Amphibia; order Anura; family Dendrobatidae; genus Ranitomeya; species Ranitomeya imitator. The sequence goes on along the minus strand of NC_091286.1, from coordinate 426,392,056 downwards.
CAACATGAAGAAATTGAACCATTGCTGAAGACTGGCCATACACTTCGGAGTAATGTAAACTGGGGATGCCAATGACTTAAATATAAGTGCAAACTTTTGTGATTAGGAGAAAGAAGGATAGAAAATGTTGAATGTTTCTCCTTTTTCCTCCATTGGACATTAAATTATTATCAGTAATTTCTTACTACTGAAATTAACGGTCCGTGATAAATCACTCTGGGCACCCATCACCCTTTGCAAGGTGACATGCCCTGTGTCTGCCACGTTGGTACTGTAGTGAAGTCCAGCCACAGACTAGGTTTGATAGGTTTGTTTTTTTGCTGTAAATGGAAAAAACAATCAGATGATCAGCAGTTCAAATCAACTAAAAGGGAATAACAAAAAAGTTAATCTGAAAATATTAAAAAATTCCGTATTGCCACATCAATAAGACTGATCAAAATCTAAAATTCTCTTGAATTTACTGTACAAGAGAAAAAAAAAAAAAAAAAAAAAAAAAAGGCCAGTTTGCAGTATATATTTAATTTTAAACAGCAATGAAGCATAAAAAGAACAAAAAGCATTTGGCATCTCCTTAAATCCTATTGACCTGTGGAATAGTTAGCAAGTCATTTTTAAATTGCACAAAGGAGGACATAAAAATAAAATCGAAGCAATATATCTTTGTCTCAATTTTACCCCTTGATAATTTTTTTCTTGATTCTGAGTACAATATATAGTCAATTAAATGGTAGCATTTAAAACTACAATTCTCCTTGCAAAAACCAAGCCATTATCCGATAAGGTTGAAAACAAAAAAAAAAAAAAAGAAGTTATATTTCCTTTAAGAAATTATTGGAATGTGAATGGATTAAGTAATGTTTCCTACAAGTATATCTAGTCATCTAGTGTATCATATAGAATGAAGTGTGCAACCTAAACCTAAATTCATCTTAAGAGGTTAAATAATAACCGGCTAATGGCTTTTTATAAGAAAAAATAAATAAAAGAACAGAAAAACAGAAGTCCTGTCTGCCGAGAGAAATACTAGTCTGACAATATTTGCACTTGAGTACTAATGTTTAAATATGGAATGCACACTCTCCATTCACTTTGCACCTGTCCATAGAGCAACATGAAGAACTCTGAACATAATGTGGTCAGTAGTAGAGTTGAGCGAATTTTTCAAAATTCGGTTCTGATTACGATCGGCGACGAATATTGTTTTTGCAATTTTTTCTGAACGTCATGAGTTAATGGGAGTAGAAATTACCAAATATGTTCAGAACAAAATCAAACAAATTCGGCACAAATTGGGTAGCAATATGGCAAATTCGTATTTGGTGACCAAATCCGAACATATTCGCTCAATTCTAAACAGAAGTCGCCAGTCCAATTCTCCCCTGAATCTGTTCCAAGAAATGTGCTCAAATCATAATAGTCTTGCAGATCACCACACAGATATAGAAAGATGGTATATATAAAATGCACATTGCTACATACAGTACAGACCAAAAGTTTGGACACACCTTGGCATTTAAAGATTTTTCTGTATTTTCATGACAATAAAACTTGTACATTCACACTGAAGGCAACAGAATTAACACATGTGGAATTGTATACTTAACAAAAAAGTGTGAAACAACTGAAAATGTCATATTCTAGGTTCTTCAAAGTAGCCACCTTTTGCTTTGATGACTGCTTTGCACACTCTTGGCATTCTCTTGATGAGCTTCAAGAGGTAGTCACCAGGAATGGTCTTCCAACAATCCTGAAGGAGTTCCCAGAGATGCTTAGTACTTGTTGGCCTTTTGCTTTCTCTCTGCGGTCCAGCACCAAACCATCTCGATTGGGTTCAGGTCTGGTGACTGGAGGCCAGGTCATCTGGCGTAGCACCCCATCACTCTCCTTCTTGGTCAAATAGCCCTTATACAGCCTGGAGGTGTGTTTGGGGTCATTGTCCTGTTGAAAAATAAATGATGGTCCAACTAAACGCAAACCGGATGCAATAGCATGCTGCTGCAAGATGCTGAGGTAGCCATGCTGGTTCAGTATGCTTTCAATTTTGAATAAATCCCCAACAGTGTCAACAGCAAAGCACCCCCACACTATCACACCTCCCCCATGCTTCATGTTGGGAACCAGGCATGTAGAGTCCATCCGTTCACCTTTTCTGCGTCGCACAAAGACACGGTGATTGGAACCAAATATCTCAAATTTGAACTCATCAGACCAAAGCACAGATTTCCAATAGTCTAGTGTCCATTCCTTGTGTTCTTTAGCCTAAACAAGTCTCTTATGCTTGTTGCCTGTCCTTAGCAGTGGTTTCCTAGCAGCTATTTTACCATGAAAGCCTGCTGAACAAAGTCTCCTCTTAACAGTTGTTGTAGAGATGGGTCTGCTGCTAGAACTCTGTGTGGCATTGACCTGGTTTCTTATCCGAGCTGCTGATAACTTGCGATTTCTGAGGCTGGTGACTCGGATAAACTTATCCTCAGAAGCAGAGGTGACTCTTGGTCTTCCTTTCCTGGGGCGGTCCTCATGTGAGCCAGTTTCTTTGTAGCACTTGATGGTTTTTGCCACTGCACTTGGGGACACTTTCAAAGTTTTTCTTTACTTAGAATTTGTATTATGGAAAGAAAAAAGCAGCTAACAGTCTGTTCAGTAGGACTATCAGCTGTGTATCCACCATACTTCTGCACAAACACAACTGATGGTCCCAACCCCATTTATAAGGCAAGAAATCCCACTTATTAAACCTGACAGGGCACACCTGTGAAGTGAAAACCATTCCCGGTGACTACCTCTTGAAGCTCATCAAGAGAATGCCAAGAGTGTGCAAAGCAGTCATCAAAGCAAAAAAGTGGCTACTTTGAAGAACCTAGAATATAAGACATAACAAAAAGGTTTGAAACAACTTAAATTAAGTATATAATTCCACATGAGTTAATTCATAGTTTTGATGCCTTCTGTGTGAATACAATTTTCATAGTCATGAAATTACAGAAAAATCTTTAAATGAGGTGTGTCCAAACTTTTGGTCTGTACTGTATGTACATATGTAGTCTGAATCCAGAGAGCCAAAGAATCTTTTTTTCCCCAGAGGTTTTTTCCCTCAAAGTTAAAAAAATAAAATAAAAATAAAATAACCCACGTCCACTGGGTGGTCTGTTATGAAAGGCAATTCAGTACTACAATGGACATAGCGGTCAGAGCACATACAGTGATCTGACAATAACCCAAAATCATAGAACGAGCTCTGAGACGTGGGAACTCTGCAGACCGCAATCCCTAATCCTCTCCAAACACTAGAGGCAGCCGTGGATTGCGCCTAACTCTGCCTATGCAACTCGGCACAGCCTGAGAAACTAACTAGCCTGAAGATAGAAAATAAGCCTACCTTGCCTCAGAGAAATACCCCAAAGGAAAAGGCAGCCCCCACATATAATGACTGTGAGTTAAGATGAAAAGACAAACGTAGAGATGAAATAGATTCAGCAAAGTGAGGCCCGACTTTCTTAACAGAGCGAGGATAGGAAAGGTAACTTTGCGGTCTACACAAAACCCTAAAGAAAACCACGCAAAGGGGGCAAAAAGACCCTCCGTACCGAACTAACGGCACGGAGGTACACCCTTTGCGTCCCAGAGCTTCCAGCAACAAATTAGACAAGCTGGACAGAAAAAATAGCAAACAAATAGCAAAGAAGAACTTAGCTATGCAGAGCAGCAGGCCACAGGAATGATCCAGGCAAAAGCAAGTCCAACACTGGAACATTGACAGGAAGCCAGGATCAAAGCATTAGGTGGAGTTAAGTAGAGAAGCACCTAACGACCTCACCAGATCACCTGAGGGAGGAAACTCAGAAGCCGCAGTACCACTTCCCTCAACCAACAGAAGCTCACAGAGAGAATCAGCCGAAGTACCACTTGTGACCACAGGAGGGAGCTCTGCCACAGAATTCACAACAGTGGTCCAAAACAAATACATTTTAATCCTAAATGTCCGTTTTATGTTATAATGTAATTATTTTTATAATATAACCCCTCCCTGAAATGGAGGTCACGGATGACGCTTCCTTTCAGGGAAAGGCAGGGGCTGCGGCAGTGACTGCAGCCTCCAACACCTGATAATCCTTCATTTGAAAGTCCTAGCATGCTTTGGGATTGTCACAAAAAGAGTCAGAGGAAGTGCAAACAAAAAAAAAGTTGTTTAGTGAAGGATTTTGAATTTTTAAATTAAAAACTACATTAAATAGATAAGCATTTAAGATTCGTGTTTCAAACCACCTCTTTAAGATTCACTGATCTCCTAAACGCTGACATTCCATGGAGAGAGGTCCAGCAACTCGTCACATGTAGATTCTTTTAGAACCAAAAGCTACGCCCTTCAGGCAAAATAGGGACGTAAAACAAATTGATATACACAGTCACTGCAGGTGCAGGGATCCACCAGCTCAGGATATAACAGCGGGGTTCAGTACAGATTAACACAAAACCACTACTCTGGAGCTGCCAGCTCCAGACCCACTGAACCCCTCAGAAGGCCAACTATTTAAACCCCACACCACGGGGGCGAAGATAAGGTGGACAAGGTCCTAACTGCTCTATAGTGGTCCACAAAAAAACAGTTCTCTTAAAATGGCTGATTAACCCCTCTCAACACAGAGTGCTTGACCAAACTTCTGGGTTTCAAATCACTGAAGCCAATAGTCTCAGTGAAACATCTCCCATCCAGCATTTTGCCAGTGACTGTCACAAGGCCTTTTATTGTAATTTTGTATGTCTAAATTATCATTTGATAGCGTACAGGCAAATTATTGTATGTGAATGAAGTGGGTCGTCTCAGGCAGTGAACTTCTATAGCTTTATAACTTTAATATACACTGCTGAAAAAAATACAGTGAACACTAAAATACCACATCCTATATATCACTGAATGAAATATTTCAGTTGCAAATCTTTATTCATTACATAGTGGAATGTGTTGAGAACAATAAAACATAAAAATGACCAAAGTAAATGAAGATTATTAGACCATGGAGGTCTGGATTTGGAATGATACTCAAATTCAATGCAGAAAAGTCAAATTACAGGCTGGTTCAACCTCAGTGGAAATGCCTCAAGACAAGGAAATGATGTTCGTGTGTGTGTGTGTGTGTGTGTGTGTGTGTGTGTGTGTGTGTGTGTGTGTGTGTGTGTGTGTGTGTGTGTGTCCTCCCTACAATGCCTGGGCATGCTCCTGATGAGGCGAATGGTCTCCTGTGGGATCTTCTCAGAGGCCTGGACTAAAGCATCCGCCAACTCCTGGATAGTCTGTGGCGCAATGTGACGTTGGTGGATGGTACGGGACATGATGTCCCAGATGTGTTAACCCAGGGCCAACAGCACCAGCATATGGTCTCACAAGGGGTCTGAGGATCTCATCTCGGTACCTAACGGCAGTCAGGCTACCTCTGGTGGGCACATGGAGGGCTGTGTGGCCCTCCAAAGAAATGCCACCCCACACCATTACTGACCCACTGCCAAACCGGTCCAGACTCTGTCATGTCTGTCACATGTGCTCAGTGTGAACCTGCTTTCATCTGTGAAGAGCACAGAGCACAAGTGGCAAATTTGCCAGTCCTGGTGTTCTGTGGCAAATGCCATCTGCACGGTGGTAGGCTGTGAGCACAACCCCCATCTGTGGACGTCGGGCACTCAGACCATCCTCATGGAGTCGGTTTCTAACCATTTGTGCAGACACATGCACATTTGCGGCCTGCTGGAGGTCATTTTGCAGAGCTCTGGCAGTGCTCCTCCGGTCCTTCCTTGCACAAAGGCTGAGGTAGCGGTCCTGCTGCTGGGTTGTTGCCCTCCTACGGCCCCCACCACGTCTCCAGGTGTACTGGCCTGTCTCCTGGTAGTGCCTTTAACCTCTGGACACTATGCTGACAGACACAGCAAACCTTTTTGCCATAGCTCACATTGCGGTGCCATCCTGGATGAGCTGCACTACCTGAGCCACTTGTGTGGGTTGTAGAGTCCGTCAAAGCATTGGTACCGAGATGTGGTCTGTGGTCCCCACCTGCAGAACCACTGTTTTGAGTGTATCTTGATAATTGCCAATAATTTCCATCTGTTGTCTATTCCGTTTGCACAACAACATGTGACATTGATTGTCTAACAGTGTTGCTTCCTAAGTGGACAGTTTGATTTCACAGAAGCTTGATTTACTTGGAGTTCTATTCTGTTTAAGTGTTCCCTGTATTTTTTGAGCAGTGTATATATGTTGTGCATACTGTCCTGTTCATTGCAACTGCATTGAACATATTGCATTTTCTTTGCCCTGCACTTCTCTTTTAGGACATGTATGTGCAGGGAGCAGTTTAGTCTGAGACATGCAGTGAAGGATTTCTGTACCACCCAGGAAGGGGACTGCTGCGATGCCCACAGAGGTGTAAGCCTATTCTGGATTGTGAGGAAACTGAATGGCAGATGTTGGGGTACAAGCCTAATACAGAAGTGGTTGAACAGTGATTGAGACCCGATTACCACTGGGTAATTCCTATAGAGTCAATGTGCCACAGAGATTTACTGCTAGATGCATCTGCACAACAACAGGTCAGCAAAATACATTCCAGTGTGCACCTGGTAAAAGAACGCAAATCACCATCTAGTGATAACTGCTTCTGATGTTTGAGATGTAACCGCTATGCTAAAGCACACTGCAAGAAACAGTTTCTTAAACTGCACTTAAAATGCATACAAGTCAGAAAACAGAATATTGCATAAGTCAACCTACCAGTAGAAACTTTAACCCTTTGGCTACGGTCACACTATCAATATTTGGCCAGTATTTTATATTAGCATTTGCAAGTCAAAACCAGGTGAGGAACAATCAGAGGAAAAGTACTAGAGAGACCCGTCACCACTTCTGCATTTTTAACCAACTCCTAGTTTTGGCGTATAAATACTGATGTAACATACTGACCAAATACTGATAGGTGATCTAAGGCTAGATCGGAAGCCTCTCCCACAGCCAAACAAGTCCTCCTGCTTTGCGCTAATGAGGGGCAAACACCCCAAAGCACCTTCCTGCAAATTGAGTTTTTAGCTTGGCTTTTAGTCCATGGTCTTGTAGAATGGCCTATCTAAAGGGTTATTATTGACTTCTAGGATTGCTACTTCCTACAGCTGGTGCTAGAGTTCCTGTTTTCTTCTGTGGAGAGGCTTTCTGCTTACAGTAATAATCACAGCCAGGGAAAATTACTACTAAGTATTTCCTTGTATTTCACAGTTTGCTGTGCAAGAAGAGAGGGACGCTTAGTCACCATCTGTTTCAATCTGCCATCACCCGATAGTTCCACCTACTTTCTAGTCCTGTGCATCAGGCATACAGCACTCCAAGAAGTCTTTATGGTAGGATATGGAGATTACATAGACTTCATGTACAGGGCTTATTTCTATCAAAATATCCAGACCCATTTTAAAAACGTTCAAAGTTTTTTTATTTCACCATTTATATATTCCCAGAGTCATCCTCCAACCTAGTGCAACTGGCTGAACAAGCTACCTGTGTTTACATTAGAGATATTCCAGCCAGATTCCAAATGTATTATAATTTTATTGACACGTCTTACCTTTTTTCTATTTTTCTTTTATTGTTGATACAGGAATCAGATGGCACTGGTGACCAGCGCTAGTTAGACTAGAGCGTACATTATCACAAAAGACCGTGAAAACATAAGTGTTATTGGAGAAAGTTAAAACACTCAGGTCTTTTGTCAAAAGGAAAAGGATTTGAAGCTTTTGTTGTTAACACGACCAAGGAGCTAACCGAATTCAATAACCTGGGTGTGTTTGTGTGCCTTAATATTTTCTGAAAGAAATGCTTCCACTAGAGGATGAGCCCTAGTCACGATCTTTTCCATGTTCAAGAACAGGTCTTATGAGCAGTCATTATCGGAAGGTCATAAACTCACCCACATTGGGTCAGTTAGGTCATAATCCTGCATCCTGATGCAATCCATGCTAATTTCAATCTTATTTGTTGGACCATTTTCAGTTGGATCACTGCAAAAATTCAAATCTATGGGTTGTACAGAGTGCATTGGTCTGTAAAAGAATAAAGAATGAAAACTGTCAAGTCTCAAAAACACATCGAGCAATCAAAAGGAGGCAATCATATTGCAAATGATGACTCACTGTGTGTGAACAGGGATTACTAAAATACAATTTGTTGTAGACTTTAAATGATAACTTGTTATTTCAAAAAATGCTATCTAATATGCAATTAGACAACATTTTAAACTTGTCTAGCTAGTTTGCTGGAAGCACAGCTACAGAGAGAAATGAAGTTATATTCTCCCTGGAGCCGCTCATTTTCAATCATCAGGTTGGAACAGGGAGTAGTCAGGTTATGTTCACACAATGAGTATTTTGTGAGATTTTGCAGTTGCAGATTTTCTGCACCTGTTATCTAAATTAGGTTACTTTACTTGCCAATTTTGTTCCATTGCATTCTTTTACTTGCATTTTAACTGCAGTTTTTTGTCTCTTGGTATGTGACGTTTTAAAATTTCAAGCTGCTTTGTTTTTTATACGTCCTGGTATTTGGCTTTGAGAAACTGATACAGTATTGTGTGTTGTACATGCATTTTTAGCATATTTACACAGCCGAAACCATTAAAAAAAAAATTAAAAAAAAATTTCTACAACTAATGCAATTCTATGGTAACAATGTGATTATACTTGGCTCATCTGCTAAAGAAAATGACTTGTTGCGAAATTTAAAAATGCACCCCTGACCAGTTTACACTGTTAAAAAAAACAACAAAAAAGTGGGCATGAGATATTTATAAATCCCATCCACTTTGTTAAAACTGTAATACGCTGCAGTCCTTCTGCAGTGAAAATATGTAGCATCAAAAACTCATAGTCACAGCTTTCTACATAGTAAGAGCTATAATTATTCCCCTGCACATTGATTGACAGCCTGTCCTGTACACAACTTGTTGCACATTATTAATCAAGGTGCAGGGGAGTAATTACAGTGCCGTGTATTGAGCAGTGACTTACAGCTCCTTACATCAGCCCAATGAGTTGAAGTGAGCAGCCGCAGGGCGGATACAACTTGATTTTCTCCCTGTAGCCATGTTTTAATTAACACACCAATACATGATTAAAACACCGTGTACATGCAGATTATGGCAACTGGTATCTGGCAGACTGAGGTCATTGTTTGACCTCCTATTGCCTTGACAATTCTCAGCAATGGCATGCGGTGGTGGTGATGGGGGGGGGGGTGGCAGTAGAAACATCTCAATATTGTGGTCACTACTGACTGTGGCATTTAGTAAATTAAACAGCTAGGGAGGGTGGTGACATTTTGTGACCCATCTAATTACTGCTATATGATATGACTAAAATGTCAAACAAGGGATACACACACGTGCTAAGCCAATCTTTACATTCCTCTTTCAGAGGTTAGAGTCGTAGCCTCCAGCTCAATATTATTATAGCATAATGTCAACTAACTTTATGCAGTTCACATTAGAGTCAACTCACTGGTCCAATAATAATATTCACATGTTACTTGGGGCTCTAGACCACACTCCAGTTGAGCAAAAAAGATTCTCAGGCTTCTCTGCAAAATGATGGTGTATGGCCGCTGGACCAGAGCCCTCCATCTACTTGCTGACATTCTTGGGGGCATCTTCTGATTAGTAGGTTTGGCAAGATCTCATGCAAGCATCGCGTTACAACAATGATGTTGCACCAGACATAGTAATCAGAAGAGGGTTCACAGTGCTCTAGTCAGAGTCCTGACAATCTTTTTTCAACCCAGAACCAAAAGTATGCTTAAAAAGCTGAATGTCCAAACTCTCAGCTCACTTTCAAACCTAGCAATTTTCTGCCTAAAAAAATGAATGATACACTTACCCTAGAAACTCCCAGAGACGATCAAATACGCCTGGGCTTTTATTTTCTGAACTTTGAGACATTGCTGTATGGTAATACCTTTCCTTACAGGAAAAATGGGTTGACGTATCCACAAACCTGGTTGGATACAAAAAAACAAAAATTATTAGATACTGCTATTCTAAACCATCAATGTTACAAATTATATACATTTAGTACATGGTGTTGATTTTTTTTTTATCTTGATCTAATATTGAATCTACTAGTTTCCGATATAACATACTCTACTGACGCAATAATCTATAGGTTTTGGTCTATCAAGTCTGTTATATTTACAGCAAATGAAAGAAAATATTTAGGAAAAGATAAATGGATAGATAGGAAACTATAAATAAATATGGAAAAAAAGAAAAAAACAAAAAATGTAAAAAAGGAAACAAGGGTCTTCAGCAGCAATGAGTGATTGATTGAAGAGCAGTGCTCATGTGAGAGTGTTGAGTGAAGGTGAAGGCAGTGACCCAGGAAATGGAGGCGGTGAAGCAGACTGATGTGGTTTAGGTATAGCAATATGATACATGACTCGACCACTGACTGCAAAGTATAAACAGAAGAAGCATGTTACAGAGATGTAAGGATGAAATACTGTCAGTGGTCATAGACTGACAGATGACATGGTTTTCCTTCTAAACATTGATATCATTGATGATCAACCTACAACCAAGAAGAGGTAGAAGAAAATGTCATCACTAGCCATTAAAGTAAACACTGCAGAAAGATACACCAACAGCGTCTAGAAGGACTTGGGGATCCTAGTTAATGATAAACTTACCTGGAGCAGCCAGTGCCAGGCAGCAGCTGCCAAGGCAAACAGGATCATGGGGTGCATTAAAAGAGGTCTGGATACACATGATGAGAGCATTATACTGCCTCTACAAATCCCTAGTTAGACCGCACATGGAGTACTGTGTCCAGTTTTGGGCACCGGTGCTCAGGAAGGATATAATGGAACTAGAGAGAGTACAAAGGAGGGCAACAAAATTAATAAAGGGGATGGGAGAACTACAATACCCAGATAGATTAGCGAAATTAGGATTATTTAGTCTAGAGAAAAGACGACTGAGGGGCGATCTAATAACCATGTATAAGTATATAAGGGGACAATACAAATATCTCGCTGAGGATCTGTTTATACCAAGGAAGGTGACGGGCACAAGGGGGCATTCTTTGCGTCTGGAGGAGAGAAGGTTTTTCCACCAACATAGAAGAGGATTCTTTACTGTTAGGGCAGTGAGAATCTGGAATTGCTTGCCTGAGGAGGTGGTGATGGCGAACTCAGTCGAGGGGTTCAAGAGAGGCCTGGATGTCTTCCTGGAGCAGAACAATATTTTATCATACAATTATTAGGTTCAGTAGAAGGACGTAGATCTGGGGATTTATTATGATGGAATATAGGCTGAACTGGATGGACAAATGTCTTTTTTCGGCCTTACTAACTATGTTACTATGTTACTATGTTAGTCTGTCTGTTACAGTTCATGACCTAAGTATTTTAAACAGTTCAACAAATACAACCCCGTTTTTTTGTTTTTTTTTAAAGTATAAAAAATATTAACATGAGATTTTTAGTACACGTTTTAATCAAACTGGAGAACCCCATTTTCTACGTTGGGATGAGCACTTACGGTAAGTTGAGCTCTATTGCATGACATCTACTGTGGTCAAAAGTTAGAAACTGTAGAGAGCAACACAACACCCGACAGTACGCTGCTGCTATGTAGCAAGACTGACCATCAAAAAGCAAAGGATGAAGGGGGGGGGCATTTTTTAATCCGTTTTTTGAGCCAAAGCTAAATTGATTGAATGGGAATAGTAAATATAACAGGGAAACTTCTATATCTCTTTCCTGTTTAGGTACCTTCTGTACTTTACTAAAAGAAAAAACTGCTTCAAAGAACTGTAGCGGCATTTTTCCAAAAACTATGTGAAGGCACTTGTATGCAGTCACCTGCTAATTTAAAACATCTGGGGAGGAATTTCTGGTATGTAGAAAAAATGTAAAAAAAAAAAAAAAAAAACACATACATATCTGTCCATGTAATGCGCAGGTAGCCCAAAATACCAAGCAAGGGTAATTTTTACAAAGTGGCTTTCCATTGTAGCCCATATCGACATGTGCAACTTTTGTTCACTTTGTTATAAAGTAAACTTAAACTTACCACTGACAAATGTTTATTCAGGGGCTTTCCAATCGCAGCTTCAGAGCATGCAGTTTAGCGCAGGGGTGTCAAACTGCATTCCTCAAGGGCCGCAAACCATGCGTGTTTTCAAGATTTCCTTAGCATTGCACAAGGTGCTGGAATCATTCTCTGCAAGTGATTTAAATTATCACCTGTGCAATGCAAGGAAATACTGAAAACATGACCTGGTTGCAGCCCTCGAGGAATGCAGTTTGACACCCCTGGTTTAGCCCATACAGGAAGGGAGTCCGTTGTCGCCAGTGCAGAGGTTAGAGAGATACTTTACACACACACACTGCTCGACCAGATTTGTCAGAAAACATTTAGGCCGGGTTCACATTGCGCTAACAGCAGCCCGTTCAACACATGCGTTAATGGGCTGCTGTTAACGCAAATAACGGTATGTCAGCGCGCTAGCGCAGATAGAGCTAGCAGATGCTCTATCTGTGCTAGCAGTGACGGACCCGGAAACACTGCAGCCCGCGTCCCAGGGTCCATCGCTCAATGACGGCACATCGCTAGCGCATGCCCATTGTGGGCATGCGCTAGCGATGCATCCAACATTGGACTCAATGGCGACGTTAACGGACTATGCTACACCGCATTATGCCGCGGTGTAACGTAGTCTGTCTAACGGATGCCTGCAACGCAGTATGAACCTGGCCTTAGTTTCCTTTCAGGATCAACATTTATCAGATCCCACAATACTCCCCCAAACTCCCACAACTTAATTTAAGACCATGTTGCAATAATGAGTACACCCCAATGAGTCTTAGGAGCAAAGCCAAAGTTTAGACTACAAAACTAACAAGAATTCGACCACAGATGAATGCTTGTTAAATCTAATTATTCATTAAACAGACAGTGAACTAGAAAAGTGCGTTACTTAAACAACCCTTCACATTTTATGCCGTCAGCAATGGCACCACATGGAAGAGAAATTTCACAAGACCCGAGAAAGAAAAGAACCTCTTTACACAAGAAATGTGAAAGATACAAAAATCAGCAAAGCTTTGTCAGCGTACAGTAGCAAAAGTGATACAAAGATGGAACTGTAACCAGCTCACAGATATCCAGGCTAACCACTGAAATGAAAACCTAAAAGGAGGAGCTTCTGCTGATTAGAAGGGCTGGGAAAAAAAAAAAAAAAAATCAGCAAGCAAGTTAGCTAAAAAAGTAGAAGATTTTCCCAAGACATATACAGTGTAAATTGCAGAGGAATGGCATTAATGGGAATGAAGGAATTCCCTCCTGTATCCCTTGCACAGAAGTCTGCATGCAATTTGCCAGGGTCCATGCTGAAAAATGTGACTAGAACTGGGACTCTAACCTCTGGAGTGATGAGACAAAGATAAATGGTTTTGAAACCGAATGAGTCAAAACTGTATGGAGTTGCAAAAGGTGAGGAGTAGAGTTGAGCGACCTTGACCTTTTTAGAGTCGAGCCGAGTTTCGCGAAACCCGACTATCTCAAAAGTCGAGTCAAGTGGAATCGGCCGATTATCGCGAAAAGTCGGGGATCGACCGAAACCCAATGCAAGTCAATGGGGGAGCATAGTCGGCAGTGAGTAGAGGCCAGGAAAACATATACAGAGCCCATTGAATTGGCAAAAACATCCATTCTTGCTACTGAAGCTAGTCAATCGTAATTTAGCTTATAATAATTGTAAGGCATTTGAAATTGGGGGTCATTTGGCTAAAGTTGTGGGGGGTAGGGCTGGTTCAAGCAATTAGTTGGCCCAGGACATCTGGACCATGTCACAGCAGTGGAGCAGGGAGAGGTAAGTATTTCAACTTTGCAAGTGCTGTGATCCTGAGCAAGCAGGGGGGGCCCACTCGTTGGCATTGGCACTGGCACAGGGCCCCTCAAAGTACAGCGGTGTGTTTGCACGGCGGGGGCGCCTCCCACCGGCAGCAACACTTTTGCGTACTATGAGAGGCCCTGTGCCAGTGACGTCGCCAACGAGTATTCCTCCCCCCACCTGATGAAGGAACCTGCACCTTCATCTGCACCTTCCTCTTTGTCCCCGTGTAATGTGGTATGGTATGCGGGAAGGGGTACCTGACTTTCAGCAGGGTCACAATCTTGCAGTGTAGCGTGCACGGAGAATGTTGCATTATGGGTCAATGTACCAGCAGACTCATCTATCACTGGCTGGGCAATGGGCAGGATGAGGGGGAAACAGATATGGGCCCAAAGAATAAAGTGGGCTAAATGCAGTTCAAAATTGGTAACAGGACTAACCAGGGGGCATTGCTTTGTTCAGTGGAGGACAACTGGAATGAGAGGCTGACACAGAGAGTAGGCCCAAATCAGTAAGTATTCTAAATGCAGTTCAAAATTGGCAACAGTAGTAAACCGGCGGCACAGCTTTGTTCACTGTAGGAGAACAGCAAGGAGCGGCAGACACAGATAGAAGGCCCCAACCCAACCAGTAGGCCTAATGCAGTGTTGTTTTCAACAACTACTAAACGAGAGTCAGAAGATTGAAGCAATGCCGAGGAAACCTGGGGAACACCTTGGAGCAGCAGACACCGTTAGTAGGCCCTACCGAAGTAGTAGCCCCAATGCAGTTTTCAAATTCCTAGAGGCTGAAAACCAGACTATTGATGCTCAGTTTTTTTCAAAGGAGGACAGCTGTATTGAGTGGCGCAGACAGACACAGATAGTAGGCCTTAAACCAAAAATGTGGCTCAATGCAGTTTAAAAAAGGTTAGAGGGTACACAGGCAGCATTGGTCTGGTCAGTGGAGGACAATTTCAATTATGGACCGCAGACAGACTTTGTACGCCTACTATTAAAAAAAAATGATGCTCTATGCAATTAAAAATAGGTTCCAGGGGTCCTCAGGCAGCAGTGGTGTGGTCAGTGGAGGACAATTTGAATTAGGGACTGCAGACAGACTTTGTAGGCTGTCCCCTGTGGACCATGCATCCAACACATTAACCCAGTGCGCCGTAATGGACACGTAACTTTTTGTGGACATGCCTACTGGCACATGCGTCTCTTGTCAGGTGCACCTTTCTACTGTTTGATTGCCTGAGTGCTATGACAATGCAGACTTTTTCATGCCGGTGGAGGGCTGGGATGGCTTTTCTCGCAAAAGAAGTGTCGACTGGGTAGCTTGAACCGTGGTACAGCGTAGTTCATCTGGGCTTTATAAATATAAAACAAAGAAAAAAAGGAGGCTCCATGCACTTTCAGCTGGGTTCCAGGGGTACACAGCCAGCATTGGTCTGGTCAGTGGAAAACTATTGGAAGGAGGGCTTAGAAAGCCTAACATAATAAAATTGGGCTGTAGGCACTTTAGAATTGGTTCCAGGGGTACACGGGCAGCAGTGTTCTGGGTCAGTGGAGGCCTAGTGTAAGGAGGGACCGCAGACAGGCGTAGTAGGCCTAACATAATAAAATATGGCTGTAGGCGCTTTAAAATTGGTTCCAGGGGTACACGGGCAGCAGTGGTCTGGCCAGTGGAGGCCTAGTGGAAGGAGGGACCGCAGACAGGCTTCCAAGGCCTAACATAAAAAAAATAGGGCTGTTGGCAATTTAAAATTGGTTCCAGGGGTACACGGGCAGCAGTGGTCTGGTCAGTGGAGGCCTAGTGGAAGGAGGGACCGCAGACAGGCTTCGAAGGCCTAACATAATAAAATTTGGCTGTAGACACTTGGAATTCTCTTGCAGGGGTACACAGGCAGCATTGGTGTTGTCAGCGGAGTCCGATTGTAATGAGTGTCTGCCAGTTAGTAGTCCCAAACAATAAATACATGTTAATGTCTCGCATTACAACAAAACGAAAACACAAAAGGGTGCAATCATTAGGTACAGGGGTGGGCTCCTCTGCGTAGTTTCAGACCTAGTAATTTGGCGCAAAGTATTTACTTGGGTAAATATAGGACACTGCCCCTGACTATGTTAAGTACCATCATACATGTCAACACAATGGTATTGTCAGTGGCAGGAATTTAAGGATGTCAGCGCATAGACTAAACATTGGTGGAACTGTGAGAGATAATTGTGCAAGTGGTAGAGCAATATTTGAGCTGGGGGTGGGGGAACTCTCTTGTGGCCGGCAGTACAGGCCCAGGGCCCCTCATGTTACAACAGTGTGTCTGACATTGGGTGCGCACCACCACCGCCAGAGACACTTTATTGTACTATGAGGGACCCAGTGGCAGTGCCATCGACCAAAAGCGGGCACACCCACCTCTTCAGACAAACAGCACTCTCACGGGTGGCGATACCACGGCCCCGTGTGGGGAGTTTGGCCATTTAGGGAAGTGTAAACATGTCGTATGCTGGACAATCAGCTGCTGCAAATTACGAGATTGGTAAAGTCATTCAGAGTAGTCCACAGGCAAGACCTTTTCATAGGAAAGCTAGGTGTCGGCCGGGCAAGGTGGGGCAAAAGAATTCGAAATCCAGTTGTGGTTCATTTTAATGAAGGTTAGATCATCAACATTTTGGGTAGCCAGACGAGTCCTTTTTTCGGTTAATATTGAACCTGCAGAACTGAATACTCTTTCTGATAGGACACTAGCTGCCGGGCAAGCAAGCTCCTGCAATGCATATTCTGCCAATTCTGGCCAGGTGTCTAATTTGGATGCCCAGTAATCAAATGGGAATGACGGTTGAGGGAGAACGTCGATAAGGGATGAAAAATAGTTAGTAACCATACTGGACAAATGTTGTCTCCTGTCACTTTGAATTGATGCAGCAGTACCTGTCCTGTCTGCGGTCATAGCAAAATCACTCCACAACCTGGTCAGAAAACCCCTCTGTCAAACGCCACTTCGGATTTGTGCACCTCTAACACTTCTGGTCTGCTGCCCCCTGCAGCTCATGTGAGAACGATCACGGGCGCTGTGTGCTGGGAATGCCTGAAGCAAACGGTCAACAAGAGTTGATTGTTTGGTTGCGAATATTAGTTCCAAGTTCTCATGTGGCATAATATTTTGCAATTTGCCTTTATAGCGAGGATCAAGGAGGCAGGCCAACCAGTAATCGTCATCGTTCATCATTTTAGTAATGCGTGTGTCCCTTTTGAGGATGCGTAAGGCATAATCCGCCATGTGGGCCAAAGTTCCAGTTGTCAAATCTGCGGTTGTGCTTGGTTGAGGGGCAGTTTCAGGCAAATCTACGTCACTTGTGTCCCTCAAAAAACCAGAACCCTGCCTTGCCACGCCACCAATTTCCAGTGGCCCCGGAAAAGCTTCCTCATTAAAAATATACTCATCTCCATCATCCTCCTCCTCCTCTTCGCCCGCTACCTCGTCCTGTACACTGCCCTGACCAGACAATGGCTGACTGTCATCAAGGCTTTCCTCTTCCTCTGCTGCAGACGCCTGATCCTTTATGTGCGTCAAACTTTACATCAGCAGACGCATTAGGGGGATGCTCATGCTTATTATGGTGTTGTCTGCACTAACCAGCCATGTGCATTCCTCAAAACACTGAAGGACTTGACACATGTCTTGTATCTTCGACCACTGCACACCTGACAACTCCATGTCTGCCATCCAACTGCCTGCCCGTGTATGTGTATCCTCCCACAAATACATAACAGCCCGCCTCTGTTCGCACAGTCTCTGAAGCATGTGCAGTGTGGAGTTCCACCTTGTTGCAACGTCTATGATTAGGCGATGCTGGGGAAGGTTCAAAGACCGCTGATAGGTCTGCATACGGCTGGAGTGTACGGGCGAACGGCGGATATGTGAGCAAAGTCTGCGCACTTTGAGGAGCAGGTCGGATAACCCCGGATAACTTTTCAGGAAGCACTGCACCACCAGGTTTAAGGTGTGAGCCAGGCAAGGAATGTGTTTCAGTTGGGAAAGGGAGATGGCAGCCATGAAATTCCTTCCGTTATCACTCACTACCTTGCCTGCCTCAAGATCTACTGTGCCCAGCCACGACTGCGTTTCTTTCTGCAAGAACTCGGACAGAACTTCCGCGGTGTGTCTGTTGTCACCCAAACACTTCATAGCCAATACAGCCTGCTGACGCTTGCCACTAGCTGCCCCATAATGGGACAACTGGTGTGCAACAGTGGCAGCTGCGGATGGAGTGGTTGGGCGACTGCGGTCTGTAGATGAGCTCTCGCTTCTGCAGGAGGACGAGGAGGAGGAGGAGGGGGTGCGAACGCCTACAGCCAACTGTTTCCTAGACCGTGGGCTAGGCAGAACTGTCCCAAAATTGATGTCCCCTGTGGACCCTGCATCCACCACATTCACCCAGTGTGCCGTGATGGACACGTAACGTCCCTGGCCATGCCTACTGGTCCATGCATCTGTTGTCAGGTGCACCTTTGTACTCACAGATTGCCTGAGTGCATGGACGATGCGCTCTTTAACATGGTGGTGGAGGGCTGGGATGGCTTTTCTCGAAAAGAAGTGTCGACTGGGTAGCTCGTAGCGTGGTTCAGCGTAGTCCATCAGGGCTTTGAAAGCTTCGCTTTCAACTAATCGGTAGGGCATCATCTCTAAAGAGATTAGTCTAGCTATGTGGGCGTTCAAACCCTGTGTACGCGGATGCGAGGATAAGTACTTCCTTTTTCTAACGAGAGTCTCATGTAGGGGGAGCTGGACTGGAGAGCTGGAGATCGTGGAACTAGCGGGTGTGCCGGTGGACATGGCAGACAGAGACGGTTGGAGACGGTATTGTTTCTGCCGGTGCCCTAGATGCAGTGTTTCCTACTACGAAACTGGTGATTCCCTGACCCTGACTGCTTTGGCCTGGCAAAGAAACCTGCACAAATACTGCAGGTGGTGCGGAAAATGGTGGCCTTACAGTGACGGAAGAGATGTTGCGTTGATGACTAGCTTCTTTGGCCGAGGGTGCTACAACCTTAAGGGACGTTTGGTAGTTAGTCCAGGCTTGCAAATGCACGGTGGTTAAATGTCTATGCATGCATCTTGTATTGAGACTTTTCAGATTCTGCCCTCTGCTTAAGGTAGTTGAACATTTTTGACAGATGACTTTGCGCTGATCAATTGGATGTTGTTTAAAAAAATGCCAGACTGCACTCTTTCTAGCATCGGATCCCTTTTCAGGCATTGCAGACTGAGCTTTAACCGGATGGCCACACTGTCCTCCAACAGGTTTTGGCTTTGCCTCGCGTTTTGTGCCAGATACGGGCCCGGAAGATGGAACCTGTTGTGATGTTGATGCCTGCTGTGGCCCCTCCTCCTCCGTTTCAGAACAACTGCCGCCTGCACCCTGTTCCCCCAATGGCTGCCAATCGGGGTCAACAACTGGGTCATCTATAACCTCCTCTTCTATCTCGTGTGCAACTTCGTCTGTGTCACCGTGTAAGTGGGTGGTATAGCGTTCGTGACGGGGCACCATAGTCTAATCAGGGTCTGATTCTGGATCAGTACCCTGCGAGGGCAATGTTGTGGTCTGAGTCAAAGGAACAGCATAGTAGTCTGGCTGTGGCTGTGCATCAGTGGACTCCATGTCCGATTCAACGCCCCATGTCCGATTGAACTCCATGTCCGATTGAACGCTATTCAATGGGCATGGCCTGTTAACTGTTTCACTTTCTAAGCCAGGGACGGTATGTGTGAAGAGCTCCATGGAGTAACCCGTTGTGTTGCCTGCTGCATCCTTCTCTGTTGTTTTTGCTGAAGAGGACAAGGAAGCGACTTGTCCCTGACCATGAACATCCACTAACGACACGCTGCTTTTACATTTACCAGTTTCAGAAGAGGAGGCAAAAGAGCTAGAGGCTGAGTCAGCAAGGTAAGCCAAAACTTGCTCTTGCTGCTCCGGCTTTAAAAGCGGTTTTCCTACTCCCAGAAAAGGGAGCGTTCGAGGCCTTGTGTAGCCAGACGACGAACCTGGCTCCACAGCTCCAGACTTAGGTGCAATATTTTTTTCTCACGACCACCGGATGCTCCACTACCACTACCATCATTACCAGCTGGCAAGGAACGCCCATGGCCACGACCTCTTCCACCAGACTTCCTCATTGTTTTAAAAACGTAACCAAAGTAACGGTATTTGTTGCTGTCACACAAATTACACGGTGAGCTATAACTTCAGTATGATTTAGATATCCCTTTACAGGTGGGTGAGACCGCAAGGAAAATCAGGCACAATGTTACACACTCTATTTTCTGTGGCACCAAATGAGAGAGATGCCACACACGCAGGACTGTCACTCAAGCACAAATGTCAATCTTAATCTCCCACTGTTTTTTTTTATTTTTTCAGGGAGAATTTAGAAACTATATATATATATATATATATATATATATATATATATATATATATATATATATATATATATATATATATATATATATATATATATATATATATATAAAATATATATATATAAAATATATAAGCTTTCTATGGCCCACAATTTGAGAGAGAGATGGCACACTCAGGACTGGCACACACAGGGACTGTCCTACAATTACTATCTCCCTGCAGTAATCTCAGCCAGGTATGGCAGGCAGCAATAAGGAGTGGACTGATGCACAAATTAAATAAAAAGTGTGGACAAACAAACAAGATAGCTGTGCAGAAAGGAAGGAACAACAGGATTTGTGCTTTGAAAAAAGCAGTTGGTTTGCACAGTGGCGTACACACAGCAATGCAGCTATCAGGGAGCCTTCTAGGGCAGCCCAATGAGCTACAGCGCTGAGGAAAAAAAAAAAAAAAGGAGCTTCCACTGTCCCTGCAAACAAAAGGTGGTGTTGGACAGTGAAAATCGCTACATCACAAGCGGTTTGGTGGTTAATGGACCCTGCCTAACGCTATCCCTGCTTCTGACGAAGCGGCAGCAACCTCTCCCTAAGCTCAGATCAGCAGCAGTAAGATGGCGGTCGGCGGGAACGCCTTTTTATAGCCCCTGTGATGCCGCAGACAGCAAGCCAATCACTGCAATGCCCTTCTCTAAGATGGTGGGGACCAGGACCTATGTCATCACGCTGCCCACACTCTGCATCCACCTTCATTGGCTGAGAAATGGCGCTTTTCGCGTCATTGAAATGCGACTTTGGCGCGAAAGTCGCGTACCGCATGGCCAACCCCACACTGGGGTCGGGTCGGGTTTCATGAAACCCAACTTTGCCAAAAGTCGGCGACTTTTGAAAATGAACGATCCGTTTCGCTCAACCCTAGTGAGGGGTCCTAAGAAACACCAAGGTTACTTACCGTTAGCCATTTTTTCCAGAAAAAAACAGCACACCTGAGAGGGATCCAAACAGCCAGGACAGGAAACCTACTGAAAAAAATCAAAGGACGGTACCTCTTCTTCGCTTCAGTTGGGTTACAAAGCATGAGAGGCCCCCTGGTCAGTTCACACGTCAAACTATAACCACATTATTATTTTTGTTTATTTATATAGCACCATTGATTCCATGGTGCTGTACATGAGAAGGGGTTGCATAAAAATTACAAATTTTACTTACAGTAAGCAAACTAACAATGACAGAATGATACAGAGGGGTGAGGACCCTGCCCTTGCGGGCTTGCATTCTACAGGTTATACCAACAAAAAAGTACCCAAACTGTAGTGCACACAAAAAGGAGTGAAAAGGGGGGAATATACGAGTGCTGTCATGGGTTCCGGAAAAACAGGCTACCGGTAAGTAACCTAGGTGTTTTCCCTTCACCCATGACAGCACACCTTTGGAGAAATGAAACACCTGAGGGAAGGACCAACACTTGCAGCACCCTTCTACCATTGATTAAATCAGTTGAGAACGACATAATCAGTCGGAAGTGTTTAAAGAAGGTAGATGTTAAGGACTAGTTAGCGCTCTTACAGATCTAATCAATCGATACCTCAGCCTTTTCTGCCCAGGAAGTAGCCACGGCTCTGGTGGAGTGAGCCTTGATGCCTTCAGGAACTGGAGCGCCATTCGTGGAGTAGCTAATGTCCTCCCTGATCCATCTGGCAATGGTACCTTTAGGTACCGAGTACCCCTTCCTGCTACCCTGGAAGGCTACAAATAAGGATTAATCTTGCCTCCATTGACTAGTGATGGACATGTATTCTAACACGGACCATCTGTCAAAAGTTTGGAATTTTTTTCTCCTCTGGATTTTTAGGGTTATCACAGAAAGAGGGCAAGGTGATTTCATGGCTCCTATGGAAGTTAAGAACTACTTTGGGGAGATAGGCTGGATCTGGTCTTGGAACCACCCTGTCTTCAAACACTTGTGTTTATGGGGGGACAAATAGGCAGGACTTGTATGTCACTCATCCTACAGGCTGATGTTAAGGCCACTAGCAATACACTTTTAAGCATGTCAGGGCTCAAATGGATCCTTAGTTAGTGCCTCTAAAACTAGCTTCAGGTTCCATGGAGGAATTTTTGGAATCATAACCGGTCTAAATCTACTACAGGATTTAATAAATCGGGACACCCACCTATTGGATGCTAGGTTGCAATTATACAAGGCACCCAAGGCCAACACCTGAGAGCATATCTTGAGAGTATTAGTTGCTAACTCCAGTTGCAATCCCGACTGTAGAAATTCTAGAATAACCCCTTCTGGTGCTTCATCCATCAAAGGTTGCCCTAGAAACTCCAGGCATTTCTTCCATGTTGTACCATAGATTTTTTATGTAATTGATTTCGTACTCTTCAACAGGGTGGAGACTAGCCCTGGTGAGAAGCCGTTGACTCAGTAACGCCCTCTCAAATTCCATGCTGCCAGAGGAAGCCCTTCTCTTGAGAGTGGTACACTGGTCCCTGGGTAAGCAGGTCCGGAATATCTGGTAGAATGCATGGATCGGTAACAGACAACCACCTTAGAAGGGAGAAGCACTGTCTCCTCAACCAAAATGAGAATTTCTCTAGCCTGATCCTCTCTGATCTTTCTCATGACCGCTGGAACATTGCCATCTGGGGAAATACATAGGCCATGCTGAACTTCCACGGTATTTGAAGGGCATCTACAGCAAACGGATTCTCCCTTGGATCTAACAAGCAGAAGTTTCTCACCTTCCTGTTGTGTAAACTGGCAAACAGGTCTACTTCTGGCCTGCCCCAAGCCCCTATTTGCTGGAACACTCAAGGGTTTAGAGACCATTCTCCTTGTCTGTTTCTTGAGACTCAGGAAGTGTGCACCCCATCCCATACCACTTGCATCTGTCGTGATGATATCCTCCACCGGCCTCAACCACTGGACCCCTGACACCAAATGCTTTCTTACAGTCCACCAGCCAAGGGAATCTCTTACAACTAAAGGACTGCACCTTTCAAGTTGCTCAAAACCACATTCAAGAAGTTTATGAACCCTTTACGTTCTTCACAGGATCTGAATCAATGTGGAAGGAAAAAAATTAACATTTAAACTTACAAACATTTTCTTCGGAGCCAATTTTATTTTTTTCTTTCAAAAGTGTAAAAAGAGAAAATGAACCCAAAAACTTGTTGTGCTATTTCTCCTGAATACAGGGAAAGCCCATATGTGGGGGTAAACCACTGTTTGGGCGCACGGCAGAGCTTGGAAGAGAAGGAGTGCCGTTTGACTTTTTCAATGCAGAATTGGCTGGAATTGAGATTGGATGCCAGGTCGCGTTTGGAGAGCCCCTGATATGCCTAAAGAGTGGAAACCCCACGAGTGACACAATTTTGGAAACTAGACCCCTTAAGTAATGTGTCTAAATGTGTGATGAGCACTTTGAACCCCCAAGTGCTTCACAGAAGTTTATAACATAGAGCCATAATAATAAAAAATGTTATTTTTTTCCCACAAAAATGATCTTTTCTCACCCAAATTTTTATTTTCACAAGGGTAATGGGAGAAATTAGACACCAAAAGTTGTTGTTCAGTTTGTCCTGAGTACGCTGATACCCCATATGTGGGAGGGGACAACTGTTTGTAACCTTAATCCTAACCCCAACCCTAACCCTGATCCCAACACTAACTTTAGCCCAACTCACTTTATCCTAATTTTTATTATTTTTCCCCTAATGAGGTGATAAAGGGGGGGTTCGTTTACTATTTTTTTTTCTTTGGGGGGGGGGGGGGGGGGGGAAAATCACTGTGATAGACCCGGTCACCAACATGAACCAATAGGAGAAAAAAAAAAAATCTTCCTATTGTTGCCGCCATTTTCTTACCAGAAGAAGATTCCAGAGGCCGTGGGGGACGCAGGAGGACCCAGGGACACCGGGAGACACTGGTAAGTATCAGGAGGAATCAGGGACCCCATTTCTCTGTCCCCTGATGTGCGATCACATCAGAGGACAGAAAAATTTAACGGCAAACCGCGTTTTTTTTGCAGTCGCCATTACATGGTTAATAGCAGCGATCGCAAAAAGGGGTCGGTAAAAAACGTCCCGAATCATGTTCTCTGGGGTCTCAGCTACCCCTGGCAGCCGAGAACTCAGAGAGAATCCAACTCTGGGGGGCATTATACACTTTTTCCACAGTGCCGTTAACTACCATCGTTAAAAGGCGTATTGGCGCATTAAGTGGTTAAGAATGAAAAAAAAAAAAAAAAAAAATGTAAATAGATTTTACAGTATGTTGTTAACCTGCTAATTATATGTCTGGAAGACTTGGTGCTGTCCTTACCCCCTTCCCGACATGCACCAAACATGTACAGCACTGAGATTGCAGGGGCTCGGGTGCGTGTGTCAGCTCTGTGTGAGCCGACACCTGCAGCAACGCCCAAGATAACTGCAAGTATCGATCTGGCATTTAACCCCTTTGATACCGCTGTCAATACTGAAAGCAACATCAATGAGACAGGCGACTTCCAGTGTGCTTCCATCAGGACAACGCAATGCGATCGCATTGTACTGATGGTCTCCATGGAGACCCCCAGCCACAAGATGGCCACGGGGTCCTTCAGTGAAGGTATCCTCTGAGCGCCTGCTAAAAGCAGGAGCTGAAAGGCCTCCTGACCTGCCTGTCAGATGCTTCTCTGAAAAACACTCCAACAAATACATTTATGAAAATGTAAAAAAAAAAAAAATTCTACACATTTGGCATCGCTGTGTCCAGAACAACCTGCTTAATAAAACTGACCCACTAGTTAACCCCTTCATTGAACACAAAAAAATAAAAAAGGCAAAATACAATGCTTTATCATCATACTGCTGAACAAAGTGCAATAAAATGCGATCAAAAAGACTAATAAAAATGGTACAACTGAAAAAGTCATCTTGTTCCGCAAAAAACAAGCCACTTAGAGTAAAGAAATGCAAAAAGAATTAATTTTTTCTCTAAAAAGAGTTTCTATTGTGTATAAACACCAAAACACACAAAATAAAAAATAAAAGATATAAAATGGGGTATCACTGTAATTGTACTGACCCAAAGAATAAAGCTTCCTTATCAATTTTACCACACGCTGAACAGTATTTAAAAAAAAATTAAACATGCTAGGGGTCGAGTTCCCGCATCTGCACAGGGGGAATCTCGGGCCATCTCCGCTGCGATCTCCCATTCTTCTCTTGCTGCATTGGAGCCTGCTCAGCGGAGACGTCGGTCCCAGCGTCTTGCTCAGTCTCACTCTATGTAAAGGGTTACTGCTGCTTTTCCAGCTTCTGTCATTGAAGCCAGTGCTGGGCAGAGGCGAGCAGACGCTTTTGGGATAAAGTCCTGCTTTTCTCCTTCTGAGCATGCCCAGGGCAAGATCTCCCATTGGAGATCGAGGGTCACATGCTCAGATACTGCAGCAGATCCCATTGGTCCTCCAGGAAGGT
The DNA here is from genome assembly GCF_032444005.1 of Ranitomeya imitator. Taxonomy (NCBI): domain Eukaryota; kingdom Metazoa; phylum Chordata; class Amphibia; order Anura; family Dendrobatidae; genus Ranitomeya; species Ranitomeya imitator. The sequence continues at coordinate 426,366,261 of NC_091286.1, read as the reverse complement.
CCTGAAGGTGCTCAACTTCTGTGGCATCCTCACATTGGTCCTTCTGGGAAGGTCCTGTACATGCTGCAGCTATATAAGGTTCGCATGACCGCACGGCCTTGTGCTTATGTACATTTGAATACGTGTGTGGTGTAGTTGAGTGAAAGTCGTTCTTTGAAATCCCCTCCCTATTGAATGACTGTTTGCATATGGTATACGGCTGCTATCTAGCACCCGACTGAACTCACAGCGTTAACACACGAAACAGTGTTTAGTGCTGTGACCGCCAGTGTGGCGCCACGCGCCATTAGAGCGCTTCCTAAGTCCAAGTCTGGGTAGTTAGTGGCGTCTGCCAGTACGGCACAGTTCGCACTCTTGTGCTCTAACTATCATTTCAGTTCACCTCTTACACCCAGTAGCGGTGTCGAGCGCAAGTATTCTAGATGAACTCAAATCCCAAGTCTTGGGACTGAGCTCGGTGACGCCTTGCTTGCGCTCTTTTGTGCAGTACCGCGGTCCTGTGACTTAACAGGGTTCGCTTCCACCGCCATATAGCGCTGCCATTTGCTAGCAGTGGGTTCTCACCTGCATGGTGGACCCCGGACTGCGAACACACCCAATAACGTCACACCTTTTACTCGGTGCGTTATGCCAGTCCTAACACAACAATTCCTGAATTGATGGCTTTTGTTCATTCCACCTCCCAAAAACCAGGAAAAAAAAAAAAAAAAAAGTGATAAAAAAAATCTAATGTGCCCAAAAATGGTATCAATAAAAACAACTCGTCCTGCAAAAGACAAGCCAAGCATCACATGACGATTGCGTTGTTCCTGTGGTCTCCATGGAGACCCCCGTCTCCAAGATGGCCGAGAGGTCCTTCCGTGAGGTGGCTTGTCAGTGCCTGCTAAGAGCAAGTGCCAGCAAGCCTCCTACACTGCCTCTCCGATTGCTGATCTGACACTGAGTTATGTAAAGTGGCAGATCAGGGATCTGACTTTATATAGTGATGTCCCAACCTGGGACAATGTAAAAGTTCAAAAATATATATCTGTAATATAATGCTAGGAGCGTCACTCTGTCTGAAGCCTTTATAGACTGAGCAAGCGCAACACGCCTCCGCAGTCTGGACCCTTCAGAGTTACGTATCCGGGGATGAGGATTGTGGCCCAGGAGATCGCGGTATTAAACCTGACAGGGCACACCTGTGAAGTGAAAACCATTTCCGGTGACTACCTCTTGAAGCTCATCAAGAGAATGCCAAGAGTGTGCAAAGCAGTCAAAGCAAAAGGTGGCTACTTTGAAGAACCTAGAATATAAGGTGCAGCTCCATGTATTGCTATGCGGCCGCACGCTCCGCTCTGGAGTGCCGGTGCCAGAGCTTGGTTTTAAAGGGAACCTGTCACCCCGAAAATCGCGGGTGAGGTAAGCCCACCGGCATCAGGGGCTTATCTACAGCATTTTGTAATGCTGTAGATAAGCCCCCGATATTACCTGAAAGAGGAGAAAAAGACGTTATATTATACTCACGCAGGGGCGGTCCTGCTGCTGGTCAGGTCGGATGGGCGTCTCTGGTCCGCTGCGGCGCCTCCCATCTTCATTACAAGACATCCTCTTCTGATCTTCAGCCACGGCTCCGGCGCAGGCGTACTTTGCTCTGCCCTGTTGAGGGCAGACAAAGTACTGCAGTGCGCAGGCGCCGGGCCTCTGACCTTTCCGGCACCTGCGCACTGCAGTACTATCCTCTGCCCTCAACAGGGCAGAGCAAAGTACGCCTGCGCCGGAGCCGTGGCTGAAGATCAGAAGAGGACATCTTGTAATGAAGATGGGAGGCGCCGCAGTGGACCAGAGACGCCCATCCGACCTGACCAGCAGCGGGACTGCCCCTGGGTGAGTATAATATAACGTCTTTTTCTCCTCTTTCAGGTAACATCGGGGGCTTATCTACAGCATTACAGAATGCTGTAGATAAGCCCCTGATGCCGGTGGGCTTACTTCACCCGCGATTTTCGGGGTGACAGGTTCCCTTTAGCCTGTGAGACTCAGCCATATCTCGCTGTGTGATCCCGGCCATATTTTCAGTTGTTTCACACTTTTTTGTTAAGTATATAATTCCACATGTGTTAATTCATAGTTTTGATGCCTTCAGAGTGAATTTACAATTTTCATGGTCATTAAAGTACATAAAAATCTTTAAATGAGGTTTGTCCAAACTTTTGGTCTGTACTGTAAAAAAAAAAAATACACACACACACACACACATACATACATACACACACACACACACACACTAGATGGTGGCCCGATTCTAACGCATCGGGTATTCTAGAATATGCATGTCCACGTAGTATATTACACAGCCCATATAGTATATTGCCCAGCCACGTAGTATATTGCCCAGTTACGTAGCATATTGCCCAGTGACGTAGTATACAGCACAGAGCCACGTAGTATATTGCCCAGCTACGTAGTATATTGCCCAGCCAGGTATGTCACAGGTTAAAAAAAAAAAAATAAACATATACTCACCTTTCTGAGGGCCCCTTGTAGTCCACGGCAGCTTCCGGTCCCAGGGTTGGTATGAGCGCAGGACCTGTGAGGACGTCGCGGTCACATGACCGTGATGTCATGGCAGGTCTTTCTAGCACAGGCGCGCAGGGCCTGTGATGACGTCGCGGTCACATGACCATGACGTCATGGCAGGTCCTTCTCCCATACCAAATTTGCCACCGGAACCTGCAACGGAAGATGGCGGCCGGCACGAGCGACTACTGAGGTTGAGTATAGCAGGTTTGTTTGTTTTTTTATTATTTAACATTACATTTTTTACTGTTGATGCCGCATAGGCAGCATCAATAGTAAAAAGTTGAGGACACACAGGGTTAATAGCGGCGGTAACGGAGTGCGTCACCCGCGGCATAACGCGGTCCATTACCACCGGCATTAGCCCTGTGTTAGCGGTGACCGGAGGGGAGTATGCGGGCGACAGGCACTGACTGCGGGGAGTAAGGAGCGGCCATTTTCTTCCGGACTGTGCCCATCGCTGATTGGTCACGGCAGCCATGACAGGCAGCTGCCGAGACCAATCAGCGAATGAATATCCGTGACAGAAAGAAAGAAGGACAGACGGAAGTGACCCTTAGACAATATATATATATATATTAAAGAGCCTATCAGCAGGATCTAGCGCTATAAACTTGAAGGCCTGGCCATAATGGCACCGTGATGCTGATCAATCTGATAACTGATATAAAAGTGATCCACTCTGTGGCTGATGAATACGAACCATATAATGATGTCTTGTCTGCTTCGTGGTGGGACGTGGGGGCAGGGTGTTCTTCTGGCTCTCCAGCTCCCCACCACCCTACAATGCCTCTTATACAGGTCACTGAGGCAGGCTACTGAAAACTCCACAATCATTGTGTCGGCAGTGCAAGTCAGCGCACAGAACGTCAATAAAATGGCACAGGATGCCGGGCAGATCAAGGTTTCAACTTGGTGATGTGCATGCGCCAGCTCCGGTGCCATTTCATTGGAGTCCTGCACACAGGACACAGACTCACAAAAAGGAGGCAGGTCACTGAATAAATTAGTGACCTGTACAAGAAGCACAAGGAGGCTGGTGGGAGGGTGAGGGAGGAGAACCAGAAGAAGACCCTTCCCCCATATTCCACCCCAAAGCACAGAAGATGTAATTTTAAGATAACTTTACAAGGCGAGCTTTTAGTCAGCCACTGAGCACAGGTATCATATTAATCAGTCAGTGTGTCATTATTGCCATGCGTTTAGTGTATGGGGATAAGTCCTGCTCACAGATCATAGTAACATAGTAACATAGTTAGTAAGGCCGAAAAAAGACATTTGTCCATCCAGTTCAGCCTATATTCCATCATAATAAATACCCAGATCTACGTCCTTCTACAGAACCTAATAATTGTATGATACAATATTGTTCTGCTCCAGGAAGACATCCAGGCCTCTCTTGAACCCCTCGACTGAGTTCGCCATCACCACCTCCTCAGGCAAGCAATTCCAGATTCTCACTGCCCTAACAGTAAAGAATCCTCTTCTATGTTGGTGGAAAAACCTTCTCTCCTCCAGACGCAAAGAATGCCCCCTTGTGCCCGTCACCTTCCTTGGTATAAACAGATCCTCAGCGAGATATTTGTATTAAAGAGTTAAAGAGTTAAAAGAAGATCGTTCTCTTTAACTTTACTTTCATGTTATAGGTTAAAAAGAAGGTTCGATGAAACAGGCTTGTCAAAATCTTAGAAATTGTTCTCGTATTCGTTGAGAAATTGATTAAAAGCTTACTTTTCAAAAGGGCGTGTACTCATTTTTTCATGATCACTTCATGTTTAGGACTGGTTTTAAATTAAACTGCATTATTTTTTATACTTCCTTCAGCTTGGAAAAAACTTTGCTACAGTCATGTGCTGATTACATGCATTTTCAGAAATGCATTAAATAGATATGTTTTGGGTGAGTATTTTAGGCATCTAATGCAATTCTGTGATAAGAATCTGTACAGAAAACTCTTTAAATGGCTTTAAAAAAAAAAAAAAAAAAAAAAAGAAGAAGGAATTATTCCTACCGTTAATTCGGTTTCTAGTAACCCACCACGACAGCACACCTGGAGGATGTTACTCCTTTCCTAATAGGGACAGGAAATGACAAAGAGGTTAAATAACCCCTCCCTCCTCCCCTCTGTGTTATTATAAAAGGACCACAGGAGAAGTAGTGCTTCAAATTATATTTATTCTTTTCAGAACATATATTAAGCAAAGGGAGGGATTATTCCTGCTGTCGTGGTGGGTTACTAGAAACCGAATTAACGGTAGGAATAATTCCATTTTCTCTAGTAACCCCCCACGACAGCACACCTGGAGCCATACGCAAGAGTAATATTTATGGAGGGACTATAGCTCTAAGGACTTTTTCTCCAAGGCCAAGTCTTCCTTTGACATCAGGTCTAGCCTGTAATGTTTGGAAAAAGTATGGACCGAGGACCATGTAGCAGCTCTGCATATTTGTTCGATGGAAGCACTGGCTTTCTCGGCCCAGGAGACAGCTGTTGCTCTGGTAGAGAGCTGTGAATTTTTCTGGCGGTGGAAGGCCCTGGATCTGGTAAGCCTCCAAGATTGCTCTTTTGATCCAGTTGGCAATTGTAGATTTGGAAGTCTTCTTCCCTTTATTCTGGCCGTGAAGATGAATAAATAAATTCTGATCCTTTCTCATTTTGTCTGAAACTTGAAGATAATAAAGTACCATTCTCCGAACATCCAAAGTATAGAACTGTTCTTCTTCATTCTTTGGTTCCTGATAAAAGGAGGGGAGAATTATCTCCTGTGACTTGTGGAAGTCAGAGACGACCTTTGGGAGAAAGGATAGATACAATCGCAGGATAAGGCTGCCGTCACACTAGCAGTATTTGGTCAGTATTTTACATCAGTATTTGTAAGCCAAAACCAGGAGTGGGTGATAAATGCAGAAGTGGTGCATATGTTTCTATTATACTTTTCCTCTAATTGTTCCACTCCTGGTTTTGGCTGAGAAATACTGATGTAAAATACTGACCACATACTGCTTGTGTGACGGCGGCCTAAGTCTGTCTTGTAGAATCTTCATGTAGGGCTCATTGATCGACAGGGCCTGTAGTTCACCTATTCTCCTGGCTGTAGTTATTGCTATCAGGAAGATGGTCTTCCAGGCGAGTCTATCCAGAAGGAGGAGGAAGGGGTTATTTAAACTCTTTGTCATTTCCTGGCCCATTTAGGAAAGGAGTAGCATCCTCCAGGTGTGCCATCGTGGGGGGTTACTAGAGAAAAAGGCATGAGAATTCTATAAATACCACCCACTTACTGTATTTTCTGGTGTATAAGACTACTTTTTAACCCCTGAAAATCTTCTCAAAAGTCGGGTATCGTCTTATACTCCAGGTGTCGTCTTATAGGGCAGGTGCGGAGTAATCTGCGGTCGCCGCATATTGTGGGGGGAGCGACCCCAATGATGAGGTCAAGGGGCACCTCACCGGGAAGGTGTAAGTGAAGCAGTGGCAGAGAAGGAGATAATAGGATACAAGGGTGAGCCAGATGAGTGAAAGAGGAGTGTTTTTCTAGGCACAACACCGCTCTCTCTCTTTTTTGCATACTCCTGGCATCCCAGACGCTGACAGTTAGCTTCACTTACACCTTCCTGGTGAGGCGCTCCCTCACCTAGTCATCGGGACCACTCCCCCCACTTTATATGTCGACCGCAAATTGCTCCGCACCCACCCTATAAGACGACACCCGGCGTATAAGACAACCCCCGACTTTTGAGAAGATTTTATATTTTAACTGGAAAAGTTGGGGATCGTCTTATACGCCGGAAAATACGGTAATTAAAATTGTAAGGGTATGTTCCCACGTTCAGGAAACGCTGCGTGTGTGACGCTGCATAGAGCCGCAGCGTCCAGATGTTGCAGCATAGTGGAGGGGATTTCATGAATCCCGTCTCCACTATGCATTAAAAGACGCATGCGGCAGACCCGCGGAAACGGACATGCGGCGCATCTTAAGAATGCAGCATGTCCTTACAATGCTGAAACAACTCAAGGACAACACAGGTGACCTGCCAGTGACCTCAGGTGCAGATTTTACCTGTGCAAAATCCTGACCAAATCCTGATGCAATCCTGAACATGGACACATACCCTAAGACTTTGCATTTTCTGCATGGCGAATATACAGTGTGAAAAAAAATAATTGTGGGAACTTAACATTACAGAAAAGAAAAAAAACTCCTGTGGAAATTTCCCCTCATGAATACATTGTAAAGGGGACTGTAAATGTTTAAAAGTGGGCAAGAGTGGAGAATGTTACAAAATATAGCAAGTTCCAAAGGAGATGACGTCTTGTCTATTCAACTGATGCAGCCAATTACCAGCCTCAGTTCATGCAAATGTCACTGCCGAGGTCAAAGATGTTAGCCGTCAAGTGGATGACATATGGTACGCTTCCTCACATTTGATGCCAATGGAGACCGCAGAAAATAAAGGCAAGTATAGCATATTTTAGAACATTCCTTAGTCTTCGAACATTTTTTTTTTTTTTTTTTAAATCCAAGAATACAATTTTAAGTATTACATGCAATACGAATGTACTATAATTCATTCATCCTTTTGCTTATCTTTTCAAAAGAAAATGACAAAAGAATATTTCAATATCCAGACCTGTCACTCGAAGTTGCATAAACCCAGGCTTGGCTCGACACTTATTTTTGTTTTTCTTGGGGCGATATAAATCCTTGCGGAGTTAGAAAGCTTTTGTTACGTGACCTATCGCTTTGGCCTGAGAAAGCCTTTGGCTAACTACTAGGCACTATGACCTGCTGTAAGAACTTTAAACTTACTAATCACGGTAGGCAGAAGCCCGAGGCTTTGGAGCACAACAGACCTCCATTAGAATCTTTCAGCACTCTGAAGGCCACCAGATAGAGCCAATCCATTACTTAAAACCAATAAAATAAAAGGAAAAAGACTTTCACATAGAAAGGAAAGTACCACAGAGAAATTTTCAAAAACCATTAGAAGTGATCAGTGGATGTGTGGGCTTGTAATGTTGAAAAGAGCTTGAGGCTGCTATTACGTAAACTGTCTGGATTATGATGACATAAGTGACTCATCACTTTTACTTTTCTTGGGCAGATAATTTTTCAATGCCGATTATTAATGGTGCAATTCATTAGACCTAGAACACAATTTTTACATGTGCCTGATTTTGTAACATGGAGTGGGGCAGTAGCCGTGGGTGAGGTGCTAGTCTCCTGCGCTCCAGAGCATAACATGAAAGTGGAGGTCCTGGCTGGGTGTGTGGCCTTGTGCTGGGAAGGAATTACGAATGCAAAAGCTGTTGTAGGTTTGCCAGGACCAGATGTTTCACAGTACAATGAGGGAGACCACTATTAAAAAATACAAGGGATAGCAGGTACAGTCTTGTTAAAGTTACAACTCGAAGCATTTTCCCCAGTGCTATGTCCACTGTTTCTCCCTACTTCATCACAACCCAGCTTAACCCCTTCATGTCGCGGCCCTTTTTCGTTTTTGCGTTTTCATTTTTCACTTCCCTCCTTCCCAGAGCCATAACTTTTTTATTTTTATGGCAATATGGTCATTTGAGGGCTTATTTTTTGCGGGACGAGGTGTACTTTTGAACGACACCATTGGTTTTACCATGTCTTTTACTAGAAAACGGGAAAAAAATTCAAGTGCGGTGAAATTGCAAAAAAAGTGCAATCCCACACTTGTTTTTTGTTTGGCTTTTTTGCTAGGTTCATGAAATGCTAAAACTAACCTGCCATTGTGATTCTCTAGGTCATTACGAGTTCATAGACATCTAGTGGTGAAAAAAAAATTCAAAACTTTGCTTAAAAATAAAAAAAGTGCCATATTCCGATACCCGAAGCGTCTCCATTTTTTGTGGTTGTTTTTGCTGGTTGGGAAATTTCCTAGAAAGCTCCCAGGTTCGAGTTCATATGAGGACAACCAGCAGAGGGCGCCTCACCACAAATGAAGGTAAATATAGGTCATTGACCTACCTACCAGAGCTCCTGGCTGTAAAATATTTTAACCCCTTCAGATGGATTTACATCGTGGGACGTTACAGATCTTCGGAAGGTATGTATATTGTTGGTTTATTATTTTTTCTTTGTTACAGAGCGAGGGTCTTCAGATGAATTGAGCGTAGAATAAAATATTACAACAACCTTTGTTTTTATTTAATTAAAATACTTTTTAATAATGTGTTTGTGTTTTTTTTTTAACCCTTTACTACTATTGAATTAATAATGGATAGGTGTCATAATTGACGCCTCTCCATTATTAATTTGGCTTAATGTCACCTTTCAATAGAAAAGGTGACATTAACCCTTCATTACCCCATATCCCACCGCTACACGGGAATGGGAAGAGAGTGGCCAAGTGCCAGAATAGGCGCATCTTACAGATGTGCCTTTTCTGGGGTGGCTGGGGGCAGATGTTTTTAGCCAGGGGGGGGGCCCAATAACCATGGACCCTCTCCAGGCTATTAATATCTGCCCTCAGTCACTGGCTTTACTACTCTGGCGGAGAAAATTGCGCGGGAGCCCACGCCAATTTTTTCTGCCATTTAACTCTTTAATGTAATAGCTAGAACGGCCAAATTTTGCATATACACACTACTAACATAATTAGTGTGGAATATGCAAAAAAATGGAGATATGAGATGGTTTACATACAGTAAACCATGTCTCATATCATGTCGGGTTTAGGAAGGAGATAGCAAAAGCCGGCAATTGAATTACCGGCTTTAAAGCCATCTAGCGCTATATGAAATATATATATACACATATAATGTGTCTACTGAAAAAAAAAAAAAAAAATATATATGCTTTTGTTTGTTTTTTTTCACATGTATCCCTTGTATAGCCGTATGTCGGTTTTGCAAGCCTGCGAGAAAAACACGCAGTACGGATGCCATACGGATTACATACGGAGGATGCCATGCGCAAAATACGCTGACACACCCTGCCTACGGAGGAGCTACAGACCACTATTTTGGGGACTTTTCAGCGTATTACGGCCGTAATATACGGACCGTATTGTCTTACGCCGAGTGTGACGCCGGCCTGATAAGCCACCCCCCCAACCCTAAAGGGATCCTAACCCTAACCCTAGGGATCCTAACCCTAACGGGATCCTAACCCTAACCCTAGGGATCCTAACCCTAGGGATCCTAACCCTAGGGATCCTAACCCTAGGGATCCTAACCCTAGGGATCCTAACCCTAGGGATCCTAACCCTAACCCTAGCTATTTCTGTTTATAGTGGGTGTTCTAGTTGATTTTGATGATTGACCGCTGTCACACACTTCTCATCATGCGTTTCAAAAACGCAAACGCAGGAAAAAAACGTATGTAAACGCACATGCAAAAATGCATGCGTCTAAAAAACGCAGTGTTTGCACGCATTTACATGTGTTTTTTTCACCACCTGCGTTTGCGTTTAAAACGCTGCGTTTTTAAACGCAAATGTGAAACTAGCCTTAGTCAAGAACTACAGGAAACGTCTGACCTCTGTAATTGCAAACTAAGGCTACTTTCACACTAGCGTCGGTCCCAACGCTAGCAGCTAAAGCACCGCACAATGGAGGCAGTGGATGCATTTTTCCTGCGCATCTGATGCCCCATTGTAAGGTGCGGGGAGGTGGGGGCGGGTAACGTTTAAGGTGTAAGGTGAGGGTAACGTTTTTTGCTCCCGGCGGTCCACCACAACACGGCGCAACCGTCACACGACGGTTGCGACGTGTGTCAATGCGTCGCTAATGTTAATCTATGGGGCAAAAACGCATCCTGCAAACAACTTTGCAGGATGCGTTTTTTCCCATAAACGACGCATTGCGACGTATTGCAAAAAACGCTAGTGTGAAAGTAGCCTAAGGTTTCTGTACCAAATATTAAGTTTTGTTTTTCTATAATATCAAATACTTACTTCATGGAATAAAATGCAAATTAAAAAAAAATAAAATAAAAAAAAAAAAAAAATCCAGAAAATTACTTTGTATGATTTTTACAAAAAGATTGTCTCACAATATAAGTGTACCCACGATAAAAATTACAGACCTATCCATTCTTTGTAGGTGGCAACACTTGCAATATCAGCAGTGTATCAAATACTTATTTTCCCTACTGCAAGCATTGGGTCTCCTAGGACTAGTTTCCAGAAGGTCACAGTCTCCTAGTCATTAATACTCCAAATCTCGCTATCCATTTTCTTCTGTCTCCTCTCACATAAGATCACCCCAGTGAGCGGCACTGCTCACATTCGACTTTTTATTCCACTCACTATGCACGCTAGACCCTGACTGACAGGAAACTTCACATTCACTGTAACTCTGCTCTCCCACTCTGGGCTAGTGCCAAACATAATTTAAACTATCCTTATGTTTGAACTACATATTACAATTCACATTATATCAACACTATTACATTCCAAATTACACCACATAATAGTAAACTTGTTTATTCAGAGGGAAACGTGGACAGCATATCCATATCCTACAATTTTGTAGTACTACTAAAAGATCTCAACATATCCAACATACATAGTGTATCCATATTATCAACCTGCCCAGACCGAGCCCTCCAGCTGATCTGGCTAGTGCAATGACAAGCCAGAAGGGAAAAGGATAGCCACCAGAGTGTATTTATGGTACAGTTGTGCTAAAAACTTTACATACCTTGTCAGAATTTCTGCTTTCTTGGCCCTTTTTCAGAGAATATGAATGACAACACCAAAACTTTTTCTCCACTCATGGTTAGTGGTTGGGTGAAGCGATTTATTGTCAAATACTGTGTTTTTTCTCTTTTTAAATCATAATGACAACCCAAAACATCCAAATGACCCTGATCAAAAGTTAACAAACCCTGGTGATTTTAGCTTGATAACATACCCAGAAGTTGACGTACATGGGTTTGAATGGCTACTAAAGGTAAAATTCTCACATGTGACCTGTTTGCTTGTAATCAGTGTGCATGTGTACAAGCATAAAAGCTGAGTGAGTTTCTGTGATCCAAACAGACTCTTGCATCTTTCATCCAGCCACTGACGTTTCTGATTTGTGAGTCATGGGGAAAGCAAAAGAATTGTCAAAGGATCTATGGGAAAAGGTAGCTGAACTGCATAAAACAGGAAAGGGATACAAAAAGGATATCCAAGAACTTGATAATGCCAGTCAGCAGCATTCAAACTGTGATTAACAACTGGAAAATCAGGGGCTCAAAAAAAAACAAAAAAAAAAAAAAAAAACACAGGTACACCAACAAAAATGTCATCCACAACTGCCCAGAAAATGGTTCGTGAATCAAAGCAAAACCCACAAATAACATAAGCTAAAATACAGAACTCTCTGAAAACTAGGGGTGTGGCTGTTTCAAGATGCACAATAAGGAGGCACATGAACAATGGGCTGCATGGTCGAGCCATTACTGCGCAAATACCAAATTATCTCTCCTACAGTACGCAAAACCTCACAGAGACAAGCCTCAAAACTTCTGCAATAAGGTAATTTGGAGTCATGAGACCAAAATTTAACTTTTTGGCCACAAACATAACTGTTACATTTGGAGAGGTCAACAAGGCCTATGATTAAAGGAACACCATTCCTGCTGTAAAACACGGAGGTGGATAGCTGATGTTTTGAGATGTGTGAGCTACAAAAGCACAGGAAACTTTGTCAAGGTTGAAGGAAAGATGAATGCAGCACATTATCAGCAAATACTGGAGGCAAATTTGCACTCATCAGCCCAGAAGCTGCACAAGGGACTTACTTGGACGTTCCTTCCTTGACAACGATCCAAAACACAAGGCCAAGTCAACCTGTCATTGGCTACAGCAGAACAAAGTGAAGTTTCTGGAGTGGCCATCTCAGTCTCCTGACCTTAATATCATTCTGGGGAGATCTCAAGGGCGCAGTTCATGTAAGACAGCCAGGGAAATTACAGGAACTGGATGTTTTTTGCCAAAGAGTGTGCCGCTTTACCATCTGAGAAAAGAACCTCATCCACAACTACCACAAAAGACTTCAAGCTGTCAATTGTTTTTAGAGGGGGCAATACACGGTATTAAGAAATGGGGTATGAACTTTTGATCAGGGTCATTTGGATGTTGTGGGTTGACCTGATTTGAAAAGAAACCACAGTAGTTTGACAATAAATGGCTTTACCCAACCAGTAACCATGAGTGGAGAAAAAGTTTTGGTGTGATCATTCATATTCTCTGAAAAAACGTCAAGAAAGCAAACATTGTGCCGGGGTATGTAAACTTTTTGAACATAACTGTAAATATAAAAACCACCAATTTGTAACTCCCACTTCTAAAGCCTCCATTTCCAGAAATGCTGCAGAGAATTTATAGCAATGTCAAAAGTTGAGTTGGACCCAAATTTTAGTTTTCAAAGTGTGCAGCTACAGTGTATTTATATTTCTTAGTCAGATCCTTCTGTAGCTACTGAAATAGTTATAAGGTTTCAATTTTTCATTGACTACCCATTCATATTACTTGGTAGGGGTGGTACACTTAGGATCTTTAACCCCTTCAACCCTGGGCCATTTTACATCTTCATTTTTCACTCCCTTTCTTCCCAGAGCCATAAATTCTCTGGCATTTTAAACAATTTCTCTCTTGTTTCGCCGTTTACTGATTGAATTCATTATTTTTATATCTTGATAGATTATAATAATAATAATAATAATAATAATAATAATAATAATTTTATTTATATAGCGCCAACATATTCCGCAGCGCTTTACAAATTATAGAGGGGACTTGTACAGACAATAGACATTACAGCATAACAGAAATACAGTTCAAAACAGATACCAGGAGGAGTGAGGGCCCTGCTCGCAAGCTTACAAACTATGGGGAAAAGGGGAGACACGAGAGGTGGATGGTAACAATTGCTTTAGATTGGGTGTTTCTGGACGCAGAGATACCAAATTGTTATTTTGTTTTATTTTGAAGGGGGCAAAAGGGGGAGATTTAAACTTAATTTTTTTTTACGGTCTCCAATAGTCTTAGGGGGGGGAGGAGGGGGGTGTCGTGTGGTTCTCCGATTAGGTATTCATCAGTATGGCTTCTCACAGATAACTAATCCCTTAGTGACCTGCCCCCTAGGTTATATAACGAAAGAAAAAAAAATAACATATATTTATATTTATATCCAGCAGCGGCCCTGCACATGTGTAATGTGCAATTAAGGGTATGTGTACACATTGCAGATTTGCTTGTGGAATTCTCTGTGCAGATTCTACATCTCTTGGCAGAGAAAGAAGGCAAAAATCCACGTGAATTTGATGCATTTTTGGTGTGGATTTTCATGCAGATTATATGCATTTTGTAAGCTAAATAAAGATCTATTTAACAGAAACAAAAAAAAATGTGATGTCATTTCTTGTCCAAGCTCTTCATTTACATACTCCATTCAAGAATAATGGATAGATAAGATCAATAGATAGATAGATGCAGCACCCCAGGGTCCCGGTCGTTGCAGTAATATTCTCCTCCAAGGGGGGAGTGATGTTACGTTTGGAGGCAATAAAGGAGGAGATCTCTTTACCAGGTACCACAAACATACAACACATTTCATACTCCAGTCCACCTGGCGAAGCTATGCATTTATTAGGGCACTCTTCACAATTAGGTAAAGCTGGTGGCCTGGAGAGGAAGTTAGGTAGTTGCTGACTGAGCTTCGGCTCAGGGAGTTGGTCCCTGACAGGGGTGGAATACTGTCAGAGGCCTAGACAGAAGGTCACAGAGCTGTGCCTGCCCCTCGTGCGGCAGTTTCTAAGAAAGGACACGAACAGAGAACTGTATTGTAGAGAGTGAGAAGAAGTCATAGCAAAAGGAGTGGAAACAAGAGGGAGTTCTGCCCTACACAGGCTGCCTCCTTCTGAGGCACAGGATCCGATAGCCGGAACACCGAGGGAGCAACAGTCCTTTATGCCTTGCTCCAGAGACTGGCAGGACAGCTAATTTCACGTTACTGATCCGCCCCATACGGAGGAGGCAAGGTGGCACCCACTAGAGGCCGGGGCATGCTAGAGTCCCTGTAAAAAGCCTCAGGCCACCGGTCATATGGGTTGTCCTATCCATCTGGGGGACAGAGAAAGACATAACATCTAGAACATCTACAACAGTTGTGAAGACCTTATGAGAGGCTCAGCAATAAGGTGCTACAACACCCAGGCGCTAGAGGAAGGTTACCGATTTCCACCTGGATAAGGGGATTCTGGATTTGCCTCCAAACTGGCTGGACCCTGCCTGCCCTGTGATCTGGTGCTCTGGACTGTGGATGCTGATGTCTATAGTAAAAAGGTAAAGAGACTGCAACCTTGTCTCCTCGTTCTGCACCTCACACCATCCACCACCTACATACTGGGAAGCCCTGGGTACATACTTCACCTGTGGGAAGGTATACCATCTAACTGCCATAACATCATTCCAGTGGACCCCTTAAAGCAGCATCGGTCATCCTGACCCAATACCACAGGTGCAGTCACAAACATATCCCTTTAAAGACCTTTTCCCCTTTTACACGGACGTCTCAAGGGCCTCGGACTGGGTCAGCCACCGTGACTTTCCCCTTGAGAACCGAAGGACCCGGTACAGAGTACCCCACTGCCCCATGGGGGCGCTCCATAGATATAGATCTATCGATAGATCTATAGATATAGATAAATATATCTATAGACAGATAATACCAAGCCTGATGTTTAGTAATAAAATATTACATAGAGAGTTAAATAAAAACACACAAAATCTACGTTAGGCCAGGTCACACTTGCGAAAAACTCGCATCTCAATACCCAACACTGCTGCAGGCACTTGGACCAGAGCTTTCAGCTACATAGAAATACATGCAGCCGCACACTCCGGTCCCAAGTGCAGGTGGCAGTGCCGAGTATTAATGCGAGAGACTCGTGCCAGATTCTCACAAGCGTGACCTCGGCCTTAGGCACAATATCTGTCTAATTGAAAAAAAAAAAATTAAAAAAAAAAAAATGAATAAATAAATGACATGGGCTCCCGCATAATTTTCGGTGCCAGAGAAGGAAAGTCAGCGACTGAGGGATTATGTTTATAGCCTAGGAAAGGGTTTATACCCATAGATCTTCCCAGTCTATGAAGATCAGCCCACAGCTGTATATTTAGCCTTTACTGGCTATTAAAATAGGGGGACCCCCAAAAAAAATGACGTGGGGTCCCCCTATAATAGTCAGAAAAGGCTATGCAGACAGCTGCGGGCTGATATTCATAGCTTAGGAAGGAACCATGGATATTGCCCCCCCGGCTACAAACACCAGCACACAGCCGCCCCAGAAATGGCGCATCTGTAAGATGCGCCAATTCCAACACTTAGCCTCTCTCTTCCCAGTGCCCTGTAGCGATGGCATATGGGGTAATAGGGGGTTAATGTATCCTTTGTATTGTAAGGTGACATCAAGCCGGCTTAGTAATGGAGAGGTGTCAATAAGACACCTATCCATTACTTATCCTACAGATGTTAAAGGGTCAAATAAAGACACAACCAGAATAGTCTTTTAATGAAATAAAACAGTTTTGCCATCTTTATTGTTACGCCTAATTCCTGCGATGCCCGCAATCTCCTGTAAAAAAAAAAAAAAAAAAAAAGTAAAAAAAAAAAATAAACCAACACAAATACTCCCTGGTCCGACGCAGTCCATTTAATAACAAGTGTCCCACGACGATCTCCCCTATAGAGCTTTCACATCAGGAGATGTGACTGCTCTATAGGCCTCTAGTGACACACTGACAGGAGACAATGGCTCCTGCAGGGTTATCACTGAGGGTACAATAAAGTTCATTCTCTCACTTTATGGCACTGCTGCATGAGAAATTCCCACGCTTCGGTGCCGCAAGTGACACTATGAACTCACAGAGGTGGAGGATTACCTTCAGTCATTGTATCACCCAAGACCCTGGAAAGCGGTCACATCTGCTGATGTGACAGCTATCCACGGGAAATCGTCATGGGACACTCGTTGTTAAATGGATTACATCGGATCAGAGAGTATACTGGGTTTTTGTTTTGTTTTTTTACACACAGGTGATCGAGGGCTTTGGGGACTATGTGATTGGTGAGTATATACTGTATGTTGTATAAACTGTATGTATATATATTTTTTTTCCCCTAGCTGGATGATGGGATTACTACTGTCATCATCCGGCTACCTGTCACTGTAGCAGGCATAGCCAGATGGGACTAGTAGTCCAATCGGACAATGCCCACACACACACACACACACACACACAAATACAGACCCCTGCACAGCCCCGCAGAGAGAGACACAGTCTCTGCCCACACCCTCTTCCTCCTCCCAATCTGCAGCTTTTCTCGCACCCAGCAAAACCGCAGATATTTTTAAACCTGCGGTTTTGCTGCGGATTTGCCTGACACAATGGTAGTCAATGGGTGCAGAAAGGCTGCAGATCTGCAAAAAGAATTGACATGCTGTGGATATTAAAACCCTGCAAATCTGTACTTTTTTTTCCGCAGCAAGTGCACACCAATTGTCAATTTCCCATCGACTAACATATAGTGCATCCAAAGCTGAAACCTGAGCCTTGAGGGTACTAGTAGCCAACCCTAGCTCAAACACACTCTGGAAAAAAAATCCTTGGATTTAACCAAGAGCCTTCTTTCCTAAAGATTTCCCTGAAAATTCCAGAAATTTTCTCCAAGTCCTGCCGTAATTATTTGGTACAGGCTTTCTGCTTTTTAACAAAGTGGAGACTGACCTATCTGATTCAGTATTGCCCTCTCAAATTCCAGGCGCACGTGTCATCAATGGAACATGCCATCACTTCCTGAGCATCTAGGTCGCCTTCAGCATGCCTTACAGAGCTGGGTGTTGAGGAGGGCAGCACAGCGGTCAGAGACATGCAATGCATCTTAGTCTCTGCCGCCCGCACAACTGAGCCCATAGATGGCGCTTCCAAAGACCTGAAGGTCGGTGCCACAGGCATGTAGCCTGCTTTTCCGAATGCTGGGACAGAGCTGGGTAAGACCTTTCCTCCTATCTTCACTGTGGGATTTTGGCACAAAGTTCCCATCAATGACAAGAAACTAACTGATGCAATGGAGAGGTGCCACCCTTTTATTTCAGTAGGTTTCCTGTCCTTGGTGGATGGATCCCTCGCTGGTGTGCTGTCTTGGGTGAAGGGAAAAAATATTTTGGAAGTACAGTGCAAAGCTCAGAAGGGAAGAGGTACCATATTGGAGTTCAGATTTAGCTGGAATGGTTTGACGGTGCCATGTCACATAGGCAGAGCCGCTCAGGTGCCAGAACAGAAACCACCTATATGTGAACTCATAAATTGCTAAATGATGAGGGGTTGCCCTCTTTATGCACTGATGATGGCATGTTCCTTGAGTTTTTCAAGCAAGATGGTGCACCACCACATTACGGGTGTCAGGTCCGAGCATTTCTACAAAGAATCTGACCTCCTCAGACGAGCATATCTTCTGCGGTGTTGCTCTCAGTGTGTCAAGAGTGGGAGAAGAGGGTTGCATTGATAATCCAACACAATGGGCATCACTTTGAGCACATTTTATAAGTGGTCATAAACTTGTAAATAACTCATGAAAGAATAAAGTTACATTAAAACCAAGCACTCCATTGTTTTTTCTTGCAAAATGCTCAATAAGTTTGAGGTGTCACATGAACCTTTTCCCATTGGAAAAAGTAAAGTTGGATCCAAAATGGCCACCATGGTCACCCCCCCACCCCATCTTGAAAAGCTTCCCCCCTCCCATATATTAATGTGCCACAAACAGGAAGTTGATATCACCAACCATTCCCATTTTATTTAGGTGTATCAATATAAATGGGGTGAATAAATATACCCGGATTATTTAAATTTTTTTTAAACATTTTTTTTTCTGTGTCCCTCTATGAGACAGCCTGATCGTTATTATAATCCATTGCAATGCACGGTCAGTGCAGCACTGACACCTTAGGGCTCATACCCATTTGCGAGAAATGCGGACGAGTGCAATCCGATAAAAAATAAAAATAAATCGGATTGAACTCTGACCTATGTTATTCTATGGGTGACATCTCAGCTGCGATTTTTTTCTCAGCTGAAGTCGGACAGTTTAAAAAAAAAAAAAACAACCCACGCCGTGCGAGTGCTGACCAATTTTTATGCACCGTTGTCCTTTGAAAAGCCGGTAATTCATATGTGTCTACTGAAAAAAAAAAAAAAAAAAAAAAAAATCACACTGACAGGTTATAGTAGAAAACATGGAATAGATATATGCACACACATTGAACTGAAAAGATAGAATAAAAGCCGGTAATTCATCTGCCGGCTCCTGTAAAATCACTGCTGGGGCCGACAGGATAGAAGACATGGATAATTTGTAAAGCGCTGCGGAATATGTTGGCGCTATATAAATAAAATTATTATTATTATTATTATTATTATTATTATTATTATTATTATTATTATTATTATTATTATTATTATTATTACATACATATAGAATATGTAGATATATAGAGAAGTCAGTGATGAGGACATTACGTCACCATGGCAGCGATCGGGCCCCCACGATGATGGCGGAGTGCAGAGGGAAACAGAGGGTTAAAGTGCCGGGAGCATTGCGGACAACTGAGCCAAAACCTGGCGGCGATCACATGCGCAGCTCACCCAAAACAGATTACAGGACTTTCTCCCAGAGCAAACTTCACGCACAGAAGAAGCTCCATACCCCCTTCAGCCAGAGCGCCAGCAGCTTCCCGTACCAAGTGCTCATCTCCGGGCACAGTTCACACACTGCACCAAAACACAGACGGCTCAGCTGTCCTATCTGACAAATGTAGTCTCCATTCAGAGAGAGAGAAACCACGACATGCGTCTGAGCTACAGCTCCCATTTGTGGTTCTATACTCACCAGTAGGCGCACGCTTGACTCTGCTTCATCCAGCAGTCTGACACTAATGACCACAGGCCCTGGTTCCTAGTTAAAGCTAGTCAGGTGCATCTAATCAAGACCTGCAGTGCTAGGATTTAACCCAGTCCTACCTGGCTTTGGCAATTGGTCCATTTTTTTACCTCAATATTTACAGTTTTTTTGTTTTGGAGGGGGTAGGAAATGGTCATAATTTACTAACCCAAGTCTTTAGGTCTGTGAAAATCTGTTAACCCCTGGGCATTTTCAGTTTTTGTTTTTCCCTCCCCATCTCCCCTTCTTCCATATAGCCTAAGGCTATGTTCACACGTTGTGGATTAGGCTTAGGAATTTCTGGTGCGGATTCTGCCTCTCCTGGCAGAAAATGCACCTGCGGATTTGTCGCAGTTCCACAGCGTTTTTCTTGCATATTTGCTGCGTTTTCTACCCCTGCAGTCTTCTATAAAGGAATGGGTACAAAAACGTGCAGATTCACAAAAAAGTAGCGGCATGCTACTTCTTTTAAACCGCAGCGTATCCGCAGTGGATTTTCCGCAAAGTGTGCACAGCATTTTTTTTTTATCGATTTAAATTGTACTGTAAGTCAATTGCGGATCTGCAGTGTTTCTCCACCTCAAAAAATGCTGCGGATCCGCAGAGAATCCGCAACGTGTGCACATACCCTTAGGTTATGTGCACACGTTGCGGATTTCCTGCGGATCCGCAGCGTTTTTTTTTACCATGCAGAAATGCTGCCTATCCGCAAGTGATTTACAGTACAATGTAAATCAATGAGAAAAAAAAAAATGCTGTGAAAATGGTGCGGAAAACTCCGTGCGGAAACGCTGCGGTTTAAAAGAAGTAGCATTCACTTTTTTGTGGATCTGCAGCATTTTTGCACCCATTCCATTATAGAAATCTGCAGGGGTAAAAAACACAGCAAATATGCAAGAAAACCACAGCAAAAATGCACAAATAACGCATCAAATCAGCACCTGCGTTTTCTGCCAAGAGATGCAGAATCCGCACAAAAAATTCCACAGGCAATTCCGCAACGTGGGCACATAGCTTTATTGAGGGCTTTTGTTTTTGCAAGACAAGTAGTACTTTTTGAATGGCAACATTGATTTTACCATAGCGTGTACTGGAAAATGGGAAAAAAAAAAAATTCCAAGTGCGGTGGCATTGCAACAAACACGCAATTCCTCAATTTTTTATTTACCATGTTCATTATATGATAGAACTAACTTGGCAATATGATTCCCCAGGTCAGTACGAGTACGCAGATATCACACATGTATAGATTATTTATGGTGTGAAAAAAAAAAAAAAAAAAAATTACATTTGTTTGACAAAACATTTTTGCGTCTCACCATTTTCTGAGACCCATAGTGTTTCTATTGTTCAAATTCTGGGGCTGGGTAAGGCATACCTCCCAACTTTTGAAGATGGGAAAGAGGGACAAAGTTTGCGGCGCACAACGCGCGCCACTGCCAATTTTAGGCCACGCCTCTGACCACACCCATTCATAACTAGTCACACCCATATCCACATCCCAACCACACCCATTTAGCACTGGTGATCACACTGTTTCATAAAGAATAATTATAAACAAAAAAATATGGCCACATAGTGCTCCATACTGTATAATGTCGGCACATGATGCTCCATACTGTATAATCCCCGCACATGATACTTCGTACCGTATAATGGCCACACATAGCTACTTCTACACACCGCTCCGTACACACGGCTCCACTCCATACATCTCATGCACACACGGCTCCGCTCCATACACCTCGTACACATTCAGCTCCGCTCCGTACACATTCAGCTCCGCTCCGTACACCTTGCACATGTGGCTCTGCTCCGTGCACCTCGTACACATGGCTTTGCTCCATACACCTTGCACATGCGGCTTCGCTCCGTACACCTCATACACGCACGGCTCCACTCCGTACACCTTGCACACACACGCACGGCTCCGCTCCATACACCTCGTACACACATGGCTCCGCTCTATACACATTGCACACGCTGCTCCGCTCCGTACACCTCATACACACGTGGCTCCACTCCGTACATCTCATACACACACGGTTCCACACACATTGCACATGCTGCTCCACTCCGTATACCTTGTACACACATGGCTCTGCTCCGCGCACCTCATACATACATGGCTCGGCTCACCTTGTACTTACGTGGCTCTGCTCCATACACACACGACTCTGCTCCATACACCTTTCACACGCTGCTCCGATCCATACACCTCGTACACACGGCTCTGCTACATCCACACTGTAAACACCTCCTGACCTCACACATACGCTAACCCTCCTCCAGCACCATGACAACCAGCAGAGTCATGTACACGGAGGTCCTCCCGATCATGTGACCCCCTGATTCCTCCCATCCTGTGACTTCATCACAGGTCCTGTGTGCACAGAGCAGCCAATATGTGGTGTGCTGCTCTGCGGGTGCAGGGACTCAGGGAGCTGACCAGGTGATATTACACACCTCCCAACCAGTGCGGGACAGTAATGTCCCGCCCAAAATCGCAGGGCTAACTATCAAAATCAGGACAGTCCCGCTGGATCTGGGACGGTTGGGAGGTATGGGTAAGGGCGTTTTTTTGCACCCTAAGCTGATGTTTTTATTAATACCATTTTAAAGGTAGACAATGTTTTGAGCACCTCTATCTGCAATGTTGTAGCAGGCAAATAAAAAAAAAAAATAAGCGTATTCTGGTGTTTGATTTTTTCCTATTAAACTGTTTACTAATCTGATTAATTTATTTCTATTTTGATACATTGGACATTTCAGAATGCAGTGATTCCAAAATATGTATTTTTTTTTTTCAAAGTGGCAAAAGGGGTGGAGGTTGATTTGATTTGAAGATTTTTAAATAAGTAAAAGATATACAAGGTTTAGTCTTTACTTTAAGGCAGGGGCGTAACTACCACGATCTCAGCAGTCGCCACTGCGACCAGGCCCAGGGGAGTCAGGGGCACGGCAGGTCAGATGCATGCCGACATCAGCAAAAAGTTCAAAACTGTTGCCGCGCAGGCGATTCCTCCCACACTGCAAAAGACAGACCTGCCCTCCACCTGACCTGCCGGGCGCACACATCAACTCAGCAGCCGACACCTGAACTGTTAGAAAGGAAAGGCTGAAGGACCTGTGGTGACATCATCATTATCATAGGTCCTTCACCATTTATCAGTTCCGTCTCCTGATCACATGACGATGATGTCACCACAGGTCCTTCAGCTCTCAGCAGCATCTCAGTCCTGGTTGTGAGAAGCTCGTGTTCTCTGGTATCAGCCAGCAGCAGATTTCCGGTTCCTGCTGTTTCGGTGAGATGTGGAGACAGATGGGGCGACAGATGGGGCAGAATATGGAGTCAGGTGGGGCAGAATGTGGAGACAGATGGGGCAGAATGTGGAGTCAGGTGGGGCAGAATGTGGAGACAGACGGGGCAGAATGTGGAGTCAGGTGGGGGAGAATGTGGAGACAGACGGGGCAGAATGTGGAGACAGACGGGGCAGAATGTGGATTCAGGTGGGGCAGAATGTGGAGACAGACGGGGCAGAATGTGGATTCAGGTGGGGCAGAATGGGGAGACAGATGGGGAAGGATCATGGGCAGGATGTGGATTTGGGTGGAAAATATTTTGGCAGGGGGGGCCCCCATTTGAAAGTTCGCACCGTGGGCCCATAACTTTGTAGTGACGCCACTGCTTTAAGGGTATGTGTCCACATTCAGGATTGCATGAGGATTTGGTCAGGATTTTATGCAGGTAAAATCCTGACCAAATCTGCACCTGAGGTCACTGGGAGGTCACCTGCGCTGTCCTTGCGTTGTTTCTACAATGTAAGGACATGCTGCGTTCTTAAAAGACACTCCACATGTGTCTTATTGACGCCTCTCCATTATTAACCTGCCTTAATGTCACCTTACAAAAGCAAGGTGACATTAACCCTTTATTACCCTATAGCCCACTGCTACGCGTGAGTAGGAAGAGAGTGGCCAAGTGCCAGAATAGGCGCATCTTCCAGATGTGCATTTCTGGGGTGGCTGGGGGCAGATGTTTTTAGCCAGGGGGGCCAATAACCGTGGACCCTCTCTAGGCTATTAATATCTGGCTTTACCACTCTGGCGGAGAAAATTGCGCGGGAGCCCATGCCAGTTTTCTCTGTGATTTAACCCTTTAACAGCTAGAGCTCCAATTTTGCACACACAAACTACTAACATTACTAGTGAGGGATATGTAAAAAAAAATAAGGGATGCGAGATGGTTTACTGTATATAAATCATGTCTCATATCATGTCGGTGTGTGGGAAGGAGATAGCAAAAGCCGGCAATTTAATTACCGGCTTTTATGCCATCTAGCTCCGTATTATATATATATATATATATCTATATATATAATTGTCTAAGGGTTTTTCCGTCTGTCTGTCTGTCTGTCTGTCTCTTGGAAATCCCGGCTCTCTGATCGGCCTCGACCAATCAGCAACGGGCACAGCGACGATGATGTCATAAAGGACGTAGACATCTCACGTTTCTGATTCAGCGATGGGCACAGTATCGACGTAGATGTCATAATGGTTGCCATGGCGACGATGATGTCATAAAGGTTGCCTCGACCAATCAGCGACAGGCACAGTGTGCCGCGAATTCTGGAATCATCATTGTCCATATACTACGGGGACATGCATATTCTAGAATACCCGATGCGTTAGAATCGGGCCACAATTATATATTTATATATATATATATATATATATATATATATATATATATATATATATACATACACACACACCAAGCAGAAAAAGAAGGCAGCACTCCAACAATAAATGAAGGTGAAAAAAGGCTGTGAAGTTTATTTCAGACCCACATCTCGCGACGTTTCGGCTCGCACTGAGCCTTTCTCAAGCCTTGAGAAAGGCTCAGTGCGAGCCGAAACGTCGCGAGATGTGGGTCTGAAATAAACTTCACAGCCTTTTTTCACCTTCATTTATTGTTGGAGTGCTGCCTTCTTTTTCTGCTTGGCATATTACGTGGTTGGACATGTGGATGGTCCTATCCAGGAGGCTTGGCACCCACCGGTGAGCATTGTGCTATATATATATATATATATATATATATATATATATATATATATATATATATATATATATATATATATATATATATATATATATATATATATATATATATATATATATATATATATATAACATTTCTGCGTATGTCTAGGTCGTAAAAAAAATGGACCATATATTTATACGTTAGGTCTGACCCCAGCCTAAGTCTAGTTCTATTTTCTCTAGTAACCCCCCAGGACAGCACACCTGGAGCATTACCCAAGAACAGGGTGGATAAAAATCAGTTTAAAAAAAAAAAAAAAAAAAAAAATCGGATTTTTTTATTTAAATATTTTACCATCCAAAGGTTCTTCCATCATGAGATAAAGCTGAGTTGTTTAACTCAGTAAAATAAAGGCTGTATATGTGTAACATTCACAATGCCATGCTCTTCCTATATTGTCACAGATGCTCGCTTTACTTACGCAGTTCTCAAAACTGAATTTGACTCCGCAGAGGTCCCAGCCTCTTCTTCATGGCAAAAATGTTACAACATGAACAGAGTTGAGAAAAAGAACCTTAATCATATTCTTCTTCAAACCTATGAATACAGAATCAACCCCTTCAGTGCCAAGTCCAAGAAGTTAGACAATATGTTTCTGATTGTGTGGAGTGGAATAGATCTGCACAACACAAGAAGAATGTGAATCTAAGTGTGAGGAGGAGGAAGGGCAAGCAGACAAGAAAATGAAAGTGAAACTTTGAGCACAATACTGCAGCATAGCCACAGACAGACAAGTCTGGATCTGTTTGTGTGTACGATCTGAGGTTTATTACATTCTTTCCTTATAATGGCAGCAGGCCGTAAAAGAGACCCAGTTTGGGAATATTTTAATGAAGCTCCTTCGCCTATCGGTAAGGCAGGCATGTGTGCAAAATGCAAACGATGCAACAAAGATGCAAGGCCTGGTGGCGCGAATGAGGCAAAATCATGAGAAGGTGATGAAGATGACCAAAGAAACACTTCTGAACAGGCAGGATCTTCAGGTTGGTAAACATTTTTATTGAATCCTATTTCTAAAGACTGAACTGTCATGTGTGAGAAAAATTATATTTCTTATTATTACTGCATGTTACTGTCATTTGGTACAGTTATGAAGAAAAACAAATATTCCTTTTGGGGCAGGGGCAGTGATGTGTTGTGTACAATAAGCAGAAATTGTATAGACAATAAAATAACAGCATTGACTTTTTTTGTTTAGGGGAATTCATGGATTCTGGAAACTATCCACCTCCAAGATCACCATCATCCTGTTCTACAGTTTCAGAGTTATCCATCCAGGATAGTGCTTCATTAGCAGCATCATCATCATCAGACACCCACAGCCACATATCACCATCACCCAAAAGGAAGAAAAAAAACCTTTACCTCCTGGAACCACCATAAATAGGTTTGTGATAAAAACTAGCAGATTAGAAAAAGAGTTGATTGATGAAAAAATTGCCCAGTTTATTTATGCAACAAACTCTTCTTTCCGTCTGACTGAGAACCCACATTTCATTAATATGGTTCAGTCACTGAGACCAGGATACAGTCCACCCAGCAGAGCTGATGTTGCAGGGAAACTGCTGGATCAAGTGTATGACAGAGAAATGGAGCAATGTGCAACAGCTCTGGAGGGTAAAATTGTTAACCTAAGTATTGATGGGTGGAGTAATGTCCACAATGATCCTATTGTATGTGCTTGTATAACAGAAGAAGGTAAAGTCTTCCATGCACAAACAACTGATACATCAGGAAATGCACACACAGCAGAATACTTACAAGAAGTGGCAGTAAAAGCTATAACGACATGTGAACAAAAATTCAAATGTCTAGTACGCAGTTTGGTCACTGACAATGCTGCAAACGTATCCAAGATGAGAAGAGATTTAGAAGAGCAGGGAGGGAATTCAAAGCTGCTAATAGCATATGGTTGCAGTGTTCATTTGCTGCACCTCTTAGCCAAAGACTTAAGTGTTCCAGTAATAAAGGCTAATGTTGTTGAAATTGCTAAATACTTCCGTAATAATAATTTTGCTGCAGCAACTCTGAAAAGGATGGGTGGAACCAAGCTAACGCTCCCACAAGATGTTAGATGGAACTCTGTGGTGGACTGTTTTGAGCAGTATATCAAAAACTGGCCTATTCTGATGACACTTTTTGAAGAAAATCGAGATAAAATAGATGGCACTGTCACGGCCAAAATCCTCAACATTGGGCTTAAGAGAAATGTTGAACATATGCTGAGCTTCCTGAAACCCATCTCTCAAGCTTTAAACAAAATACAGAAAAATAGCTGTTTTATTGCGGATGCTGTTGAAATTTGGAAGGAACTGAGTGAACACTTAAAAACAGAAGTACACATGGACAGAATTAGATTACAAGCAGTAAACAAACGAATGGGACAAGCACTGACTCCAGCTCATTTTTTGGCAAATATTGTCAATATCCAATATCAGGGTCAAAACCTAAGTGCTGAGGAAGAGGAGTTAGCTATGACATGGGTATCCAGCAATCATCCATCTTTAATGCCAACTATAATAAACTTCAGAGCTAAGGGGGAACCATTCAAGAAATATATGTTTGCTGAAGATATTTTAAGGAAGGTCACACCAGTAAACTGGTGGAAGTCACTTAAGCTCTTGGATTTAGAGACTGTTCAAGTAATGATTTCACTTTTAACAGCAGTAGCTTCTTCTGCAGGCGTTGAAAGAATATTCTCTTCCTTTGGACTCATTCATTCTAAATTGAGAAATCGGTTGGGACCCAATAAAGCAGGAAAGCTTGTTTTTCTTTTCCAGATTATGAATAGGAACAAAGAAGAAGATGATGAAGATGACGACAAGTGAGCTACAGAGGACAGCAGGGACAGTAGTATTTAAGTTT
Source organism: Ranitomeya imitator (assembly GCF_032444005.1). Classification (NCBI taxonomy): domain Eukaryota; kingdom Metazoa; phylum Chordata; class Amphibia; order Anura; family Dendrobatidae; genus Ranitomeya; species Ranitomeya imitator. The sequence goes on along the minus strand of NC_091286.1, from coordinate 426,338,770 downwards.
TTCATGTGTCAGCTGGGCTGACAGTCTAACTTTCTTATAATATATATATATATATATATATATATATATATATATATATATATATATATATATATATATATATATATATATATATATATATATATATATATATATATATATTTTGTTTAGCCAAATTAGTTAACAAACATGGATGTTTGTTTAAGCAAATAACTTATGCTGTAATGTTGTTATTGTTTCAGTTGAATAAATCTATTTAAATTGTTATTAAGGTCAGGATTATTTTTCTCCTTCCTAAGTACAACAGAACAGTGGTGTCCAAATATGAATGATTAACCCATTAAACTGGGGAGAAAAAGTAATATAAAAAGTGATTCTAAAAATCTTCATCTACTTGCATGTTAAAGTAGCAAGAACTAGTTTAGGTAGAAACTTTGATTTAAATCACTGATTTAAATCAAGCCTTACTGACTAGTGATTTAAATCGTGATTTAAATCAGTTAGATTTAAATCAAATCCACCCTGCCCAAGAGTAATGTTTTAGGGAGGGACTAGCTCGAAGGACTTCTCCCGAAGGATAAGTCCTCTTCTGACATCAGGTCTAGCCTGTAATGCTTGGAGAATGTATGGACAGAGGACCAGGTAGCAGCTCTGCATATCTGCTCACTGGAAGAACTGGTTTTCTCTGCCCAGGAGACAGATGTTGCTCTGGTAGAATGAGCCATAAATTTCTCTGGCGGTGGAAGGCCCTGGACAGGATATGCCTCAGAGATTGCGGATCTGGAAAAAAAAACAAAAAACAAAAAAAACACATACTATAAAGATACAGCCTTCGCAAAACCTGTCCAATAACAAATGCACTAGCTCGTGGATCTGGAAGTCTTCTTCCCCCTAATTCTGGCCTCGAAGATGAACAAACAGGTTTTGGTCCTTCCTAGTTTTTTCCCTCGTCACATGAAGATAATAGAGTACCGTTCTCGGGACATCTAAAGTGTGGAACCGTTCTTTCTTATTTCCCGGCTCTTGATTGGAGGGAAGAATTGTCGCCTGAGACTTGTGAAACTCAGACTACTTTGGAAAGAAAACCTTCTAATCAGTCGGTGGTCGGCTAATGTCTAGTCAAAATATAAGCTTGGGGCCGCCACCTGGACTTTGAGGGTGTTAGGCCTGAGACCATTCTCTAGCCCTTCTTGCAGAAAATCCAGGATCTGAACCAAGTTTGGCTGGTGTGGGTTAGGTCATTCGGGTGCGCTCCATGAGATAAAGGTCTTCCATAGCCTCTGGTATATGGAGTTTGTTACTGCTTATCGGCTTTTCTGCAGTGTTCTAATGACCTTTTCTGATAATCCTCTGGCCTTCAGGATTGAGAACTCAGAAGCCAGGCCTTCAGATGTAACTTTAGGAGATACGGAAAAAAATATTGGCGCCTGGTGGAGGAGGCTTCTGACTGAGGGTAGATCTACCAGTCCTTCTATCCTGAGGTTGGCAAGGGTTCCAAACCAGCTTCTTTTGGGTCAGAATGGTGCTACCAAGATTACCTTGACCTTTTTCACTCTTATCTTTTGTAGAACCCTTGGTGGGATTGATAATGGAGGGAAAACATAGGCCAGTCTGAAGGTCCATGGGTGGGCTAACGCATCTACACCTAAGCAGGGATTGGCTGGATTTAGCGAATAATATTGATCCACCTTTGCATTCTGTCCACTTGCAAATGGGGCCATCCAGAGGTGGACCTACCTTCTGGTCAGTATCTGAAAGACCTCGGGATCTAGACTCCATTCCCCTGGGTGGATTTCTGTTCTGCTCAGAAATCGGCTTGTTTGTTTACCGCACCCTTTATGTGCAGAGCAGACAGGGAGAGAAGGTGTTCTTCGGCCCATGAAAATATACTCTCTGATATTGCCTTCTGATCCTTATGCCTTGTACTCCTTTGATGATGAAGGTGGGCAACTGTTGTCATGTTGTCTGAGTATATTTTGACATGGGTATCCTGGACTTGGGTTACTACGGTCTAGAGGACCTCCTCTAACTCCTTTAGTTCCCTGAAGTTTGTGGATCGTCTGCTTATCTCATCTGACCAGCATCCCTGGAATACGTGTTGGGATACCATGGCTCCCCATCCTTTCCCACTGGCATCTACTTTTATAGTGATTGTTGGGTCTTGCATCCAGGGAACCCCTCCGCTCAAGTTCTCGGTTTTCAGCCACCATGTCAATAAGGACTTTACAAGAGGCGACATCTGGATCATCTTGTCCAAGGATTCTGGGGATTGGTCCCAACTTGCCAGGATGTGCATCTGAAGTGTTCTTGCGTGTGCTTGTGCCCATGCTACCATCTGGATGCAGGATGTCAGATCCGAGAACCGACATAGCCCATCTTAATGGCACCATCTTCTTACCCTGTAGTATCTTTATCTTTGATCTTAACAAGATCTGTTTTTGTTTGGGCAAGAAAGATGTTTGGCTATGAGTCTAGTAGGACTCCTAAAAGGTCTTTGTTGTTGCAGGAACCATATCTGATTTTTTGTGGTTCAATATCAAGTCTATATGCAATAAGATCTGGATCATCATCTGTAGATGTTCCTGTAGCATGGGTACTGAAGGAGCCAGCAACAAGAGTTTGTTAATGTATGGAACTATGCAAGTGTGCTGACCTCTGATGTATGCCATAACCTCTGATATGATCTTTGTGAAGATCCGTGGGGCAGAGGAGAGACCAAATGGGAGGACATTGAACTGATAATCGCCTGTGTGCTCTACCTGGGTGATAGTGAATTTTAGAAATCTCCGATAAGTTTAATGGATTGAGATGTAATAATATGCATCCTGTAGGTATATTGTAGCCATGAGGAAATCCTGTCCAATTAGGAGGTACTGTTGACCTGACGGATTCCATCTTGAATCTTCTGTATATTATATAATGATTCAGAGCTTTCAGATTGATTATAACCCGATGGGACCCATTTGGTTTCTTTAGGAGGAACAGGTTTGAGTAATGTCCCCTGTTCCTTTCCAGGACTATGGATACTACCCTTACAGTTAATAGGTCTTTTACCTCTACTATCAAAGTGGATTGTAGCTCTGGCGAGGAGAGTTGCATTGTTTTTACAGTTTGAGGATATGAGGCAAACTATCTTTATTCCTTCCCTTACTGATTTTAGAGTCCATTGATCTGAACAGATCTTGTGCCACTGCGGAAGGAAGTCTGAGATACGACCACCTACTGTGCTGGCATCATGGCTTCTTTTGTCTCTAGGAGTTGGGAAGAAAAAGATTTCTGTCTTTTTCCCCCTTTCGAGTAGCTCCAGCGACCTGACTTGCCCTTCCCCTTGTACTGAGGCATATGCTCTTGTTGGGGGTGGAAGGGTCTTTTCCTAGTATTCCTAGGTTCCGGTAAGGTCTTTTTGTCCAAAGCTTTTTCTAGCAGCTCATAGAGGACAGGATCAAACATGTATTTCCCTTTGAAGGGGATAGAACACAGCTTCATTATTGAAGTCATGTCCCCGTGCCAAGATCTCAGCCATAGTGCTCATCTCATAGAGTTTGACAATCCTGGCGATCTTGATGCCACTCTCACGGATTCTGTAGCGGCATCTACTAGGAACCCTGTTGCCTTCTGGAGGAGAGGTAGAGAAGCTAGGATGTCCTCTCTGGGAGTACCTGTGGACAGGTGTTCCTCCAGCTGCCCCAGCCAACGGTACATTGATCAAGCCACACAGGTAGATACGGCTTTGGTATTCAATAAAGATGCCGAGGTTTCCCATGATTTTCTTAGTAGCCCATCCATCTTGTGTTCCAGAGGGTCCTTCAACTGTAAGGCATCCTCAAATGGTAGTGTGGTCTTTTTAGCTACGCAAGCAATCTGGACGTTGACCTTTGGAATCTCTGACCAGCATGATGCAGTCTTGTCGTTCATGTCCTTCATGTCTGCTGGAATGGTCAGACGCTTTTCTGGGGATTCCCACTCTATGACCAGGTCTCGGATGTTTTTATGAATGGGAAATACCTGCTTCTTCCTAGACCAGAGACCCCTGAACATCTGCGCTGTAATCTGGCTATACGTTCCACCGTGGAATGCAAAAATCCCCTTCTGTATGCTAGAGGGCATATGACATCACATCCTGCCGCAGTCTTCGGACTTGAAAGTCTTCGAGTGTGCGTGCTCAGCGTGAGATGCTGCTCCACACGCCGGAGGAGGAGAAGGGTTGGAGAGCCTAGAGAGGCCACCAGCCGAAGAATCCCCCACAGACCTTACCCAAAGGTGCAGACTGAAGGGGGGGGGTTGGTCCAGAGTCCAAAATGGAGACTAGAGCAGCGCTGGGGTAAGAGAGGCAAGCCTGCTCCCCTGCTGCCCAGCCTGAATCTCTTTTTCCCTTCCCCATGATGGCACCAACGTGAGAGATGGTTCCAGTTCCCCCCAAGAACAGGAAACCTGCATAGGAGATAAAAGATGGGGGCGGCACCTCTCTCCTCAGTTTGGTTTCCTGTTCCTGCGGGGAACCTGCCACATCGTCCCAGAGGGATCTCTCTCTGGAGGTGCCGATCCAGAGACCGAGGCCCACAGCGGGAGCAGCTAGCGGCGTATATGGCCGCATCACTCATGTGGGGTGATCCGGAGCTGCGGTGGTGGCGTCCGTCCCGCGGGGGGGCTCCCCGGTGTCCGCTCCTGGCTGGAGGCTGGACCGGGGCAGAAGCGTGTCCCATCACTAGGCTGGCGCCGGGGTGAATGGAACTACTTCCGGGTTCAACCGGAAGTAGCGTCACACGCCGAGGAGAGCGCTGTGCTGACTCTTCCGGGGGGGGAGGAAGTCAGGGGCGCTCACACCGCTCTCTCACCGGTACTATATTAAGAGGCAGGGCATAAGCAGCAGTGCCTGCAGCCTCTTCAGCATGGCGGACCCGACTGCGGAATCGCCGGTACCGGTGGACGTTCCACAGACCTCCGTGGTAAAGGTTCGGTGGGTGAGTGCCTTTGTAAGGCAAAATGACATGTCAGTAACACAGTGTTTCTGTATTATATTGTGCAGGGGAGGAAGGTTACGGCCAAGCAGAAAAACAAAGTCTGCGCACTCTGTGATAGAGCTCTCCCTAAAACTTATGACAAACGGATCTGTCGTTTATGTATAGAAAAAACAGTGGCCGAGGAGTCCTCATCACTACTCCAAAATATAAAGAATATCGTGAGGGATGAAGTAAAAATCACAGTGAAGGAGCAAATGAAAGAGCATGGACTGTATAGCTCGGAAAATCCACCTCCTAGACCTGCCCAAACCTCTGACGTGGAATCAGAGGGCGTACCTGAGGAATTGCCGCCTGATGGTGATTCAGACTTAGACTCTTCGGATGAAGAGTGTGGGCAGCCGTATGTACTAGCTGAGGATGTTGGGAAACTGCTTAAGCTAGTTAGAGCAACATTGGGGGTTGAAACACCAAAAGAACATAAAACAACTCAGGATTCTATGTTTAGCAACCTAGAAGTAAAAAAACGCAGAGTCTTTCCCTTTCACGATAATGTTTTAAACTTAATTAAAAAAAGAGTGGAAAAAAACAACTAAAAAAAAAATGTCAGTTCCCCAGACCCTTAAACGCAAATATCCGTTTGAGGAAGAAATTTGTGAAAAATGGGAGAAAGCACCTAAATTGGACTCTGCAATTGCAAGCACTTTCAAGGGCATAGCGCTTCCCTTCGAAGACATGGGGGCCCTCAAAGACCCTCTGGATAAAAAGGCGGACGGCTTCTTAAAATCGGCATGGGAAGCATCAACATGGGCATTCAAGCCAGGGGTAGCCGCTACCTGTACAGCTCGGGCCATGATAAAGTGGTTAGAGGAGTTGAGTGAGCAGATAAGGAACAAATGCCCTAGGGAGAGACTCTTAGAGGCAATACCCTCACTTCAAAATGCGGCAGGCTTCCTCACAGATGCCGCTAATTGACTCAGTGCGGTTTTCTGCCTGCGCATGTGCTCTCTCCAACTCTGGCAGAAGGGCATTGTGGCTAAAAAATTGGTCAGCTGACTTTTAGTCCAAAGTCAAATTATGTGCAGTCCCCTGTGAGGGCCAGTATCTCTTTGGGAAGGCACTTGATGAGATTCTAGAGAAGGCAGCAGATAAGAAGGAACACTTCCCACCTCCCCCCTTCTCAAGACGGCGGTGGAGTGATAACCGGCGTTCCTTTCGGGGTTCAGGAAAAGCAGGCCGGGGTCGGCCGGGGGATAGATCCACCCGTGGGAAACCCTGGGATGAGAGAAGAGAAAGAGGATATCTCTTTAATAAGCCTCCTCAGAAATCAGACCCCAAACAACAACAATGACGCCGATGTCCGGGTGGGAGGAAGACTTCGGTTTTTTATCCACCAATGGGAAAAATTGCAGACCTCACAGTGGGTAGTATCCCTACTAACCGAAGGCCTGCATCTAAATTTCACCTCCCTCCTCCTCGAGTAAAAGTCACCCATGTCCCAAAAAGGAATCAAGCAACATTGGAAAGGGAAGTTCATCTCCTCAGGGAGAAACAAGTTCCCGTAGAAGTACCAACACAAGAAGTTGGGAAAGGATTTTACAGTACCCTATTCCTCACACCGAAGCCAGATGGTTCGCTAAGAACGATCTTCAATCTGAAATCCCTAAACCAATACATCAAGGTAGACAAATTCAAAATGGAGACGTTAAAAACTACAACAAAACTGCTATATCCAGGCTGTTACATGGCAGTAATAGACCTCACAGATGCCTATTATCACTTTCCCATCTGTGTAGAACATCAACAATTCCTAAGACTAATAGTAGAAATAAATCAAATCCCCACTCATCTACAGTACCAATGTCTCCCCTTTGCGGTGTCTGTGGCTCCCAGAATTTTTACAAAAATAATTTCAGAGATAGCGTCGCTGGTAAGGAAGGAAAATATCTTATTAATACCATATCTAGACGACTTTCTACTTGTGGCAGACAGCCAGGAAGAATGCGTACTAGCTGTCTCGAAAGTACGGGACCTGTTATCCAGATTGGGATGGCTGATCAATTTAAAAAAAATCAAAGATGCATCCAGTCCAGATACAGGAATTCCTAGGAATTCAACTGGACTCAATCAGGCAAATTTGTATCCTTCCGGACAGGAAAATCAACGCCATAAAACAAAAGATAAATCAGACGCAATCAGGCCGGCCTATCTTGTTAAGAGAAGCCATGTCCCTTCTGGGGATGTTGACAGCCACAATCCCAGCGGTTCGGTGGGCACAAATACATTCAAGGGAATTGCAATGGCAAATACTATCTGAACAGGCAAAAGATCCCCACAATCTGAACCAAAAAAAATAGTTCTATGGCCACAAGTACAGGATTCTTTAATTTGGTGGCTAAAAATAGAAAATTTAAAAAACGGGGTACCGTGGTCAGCCCAAGATCCGGTGGTCCTAACCACGGATGCAAGCCCTTTCGGTTGGGGGGCACATTTAGAACATCAGATTCTGCAAGGCAAATGGGATCCTCAGATGGAGTCAGCATCCTCCAACCTAAAAGGAGCCAACAGCAGTAAGGCTAGCAGTTCTGCAAGCAGAAGAAATTGTCGAAGGGAATCACCTAGTGGTTTTGTCCGACAACAGCACGGCAGTCTCCTACATAAATCGTCAAGGGGGAACAAGGTCAAGATCTCTGTTAGAAGAAACCAAAAGACTGTTTGCTTGGGCAGAAAATCACCTCCTATCTTTGACAAGTACCCATCTGAAAGGAACAAGCAATCTTGTTGCAGACTTCTTAAGCAGGCATATACTACATCAGAACGAATGGTCTTTAAACCAGGAAATTTTGGGGGAAATCTGTGCCCTTTGGGGTACCCCACAGATAGATCTCTTTGCCACAAAGCAGAACCGGAAGGTAGAAAGGTTCTATTCCCTGAACCCGCGAGAGAACCCAGAAGGAGTGGATGCGCTGTTACACCAATGAGATTTCCATCTGGCCTACGCGTTTCCTCCGTTTCCGCTGATACCGACAGTGTTGAAGAAGATCCGGGAGGAGGGAACACGAATAATACTGATTGCACCCTTCTGGCCGAAGAGGGCCTGGTTCACCTGGCTCAGGCGTATGTCCATATCAGACCCATGGATCCTTCCAGAAGTACCGAAACTTCTACATCAGGGTCCAGTGTTCCATCCTCAAGTACACAATCTGCATCTCACTGCTTGGAACTTGAGAGGGGGCTTCTACTAGGAAAGGGTTTCTCAGCTCCGTTAGTTTCTACTCTGCTATCCAGCAGGAAAAAAACTACATCTAATAAATATCAAAAAATCTGGGAGAAATTTCTAGAGTTCTCAGGGCGACGCCTATCAACCACCACTCAGAAAGTTCCAATAAGAGAAGTCTTAAGGTACCTTCACACATAACGATATTGTTAACGATATCGTTGCTATTTGTGACGTAGCAACGATATCGTTAATGAAATCGTTCTGTGTGACAGCGACCAACGATCAGGCCCCTGCTGGGAGATCGTTGGTCGCTGAACAAAGTCCAGAACTTTATTTCGTCGCTGGACTCCCTGGAGACATCGCTGGATCGGCGTGTGTGACACCGATCCAGCGATGTCTTCACTGGTAACCAGGGTAAACATCGGGTAACTAAGCGCAGGGCCACGCTTAGTAACCCGATGTTTACCCTGGATACCATGCTAAAAGTAAAAAAAAAACAAACACTAGATACTTACCTACCGCTGTCTGTCCTCCAGCGCTGTGCTCTGCACTCCTCCTGTACTGGCTGTGAGCCGGAAAGCAGAGCGGTGACGTCACCGCTCTGCTTTCCGGCTCACAGACAGTACAGGAGGCGAGCAGAGAAGCAGAGCGCAGCGCTGGAGGACAGACAGCGGTAGGTAAGTATCTAGTGTTTGTTTTTTTTTACTTTTAGCATAGTATCCAGGGTAAACATCGGGTTACTAAGCGCGGCCCTGCGCTTAGTTACCCGATGTTTACCCTGGTTACCGGCATCGTTGGTCGCTGGAGAGCGGTCTGTGTGACAGCTCTCCAGCGACCAAACAGCGACGCTGCAGTGATCCGAATCGTTGTCGGTATCGCTGCAGCGTCGCTTAGTGTGAAGGGGCCTTTAGAGTTCCTCCAAAAAGGTCTGGAACGGGAGTTATCTACCAGCACCCTAAAAGGTGCAAGTTTCAGCGCTCGGCGCGTTATTTGATAAAAAAATTGGCGGATCACCCCTGGGTGTACAGGTTCATCCGAGCCTCCTTCACGGCCAGACCATTTAAACCTCGGCCAAAAATTGCTCCCTGGGATCTAAATTTAGTGCTTCAGGCCTTAACTTGTCCTCCTTTTGAGCCTCTTAGCTCTATATCGGATAAAATCCTAACCCTAAAAACGGTTCTCCTGGTTGCCCTGACATCTGCCCGACGCATTAGTGAAATTTAGGCTATATCTATTGATCCTCCATACACTACAATTCTGGAGGATAGAGTAATAATCAAAACTGACCTGGCATTCTTTCCAAAGGTCAATTCAAAATTCCACAGGGACCAGGAGATTGTTTTACCCTCATTTTGTTCCAATCCAAAATCCCAGGGAGAACAAACTTTTCATTGCCTGGATGTCAGACGTTGCCTAATCCAATACCTGGAGGTGACAAAATCATGGCGACAATCTTCAGCCCTTTTTGTTTCCTTTCAGGGAGCAAACAGGGGTAAAAAAGCCACAAAATCTACTATTGCTCGGTGGCTCCACATGGCTATCGCACTCTCTTACTCATCTGCAGGGCAATGCCCTCCACTAGGGGTGACAGCACACTCCACAAGAGCTATCGCCACATCCTGGGCGGAGAGGGCAAATGCGTCAATAGAGCAAATTTGTAATGTGGCAGTATGGGCTTCACCCTCTACCTTCTTTCGCCACTATAGGTTAAACTTGGGGCTTTCAAGTCTTGCCTTTGGGAGGAAAGTCTTATCGGCTGTTGTCCCACCCTAGGAGTCTTCTTCTATTTTCTCCTCTCACGTTGGTGCCGTCATGGGGAAGGGAAAAAATGATAATTACTTACGGGTAATTTGATTTTCCAGATCCATGACGGCACCGTATTAATTCCCGCCCTATCTTGGTGATGGTTGTGTGTTACACAAAAAAAAAAAAAAAAGTATATGTATATACAATGTATATATGAGTTAAGAAAAAAAAAAAAACTGATTGGGAAATATAACTGCGCCTACGGCAACGATAGAGATAAATGTAATGTTACGTTGAACCTAAACTAATGAAGCGGTTACCTTACATACTCTGTCAACCAACTGAGGAGAGAGGTGCCGCCCCCATCTTTTATCTCCTATGCAGGTTTCCTGTTCCTGGGGGGGCTGGAACCATCTCTCACGTTGGTGCCGTCATGGATCTGGAAAATCAAATTACCCGTAAGTAATTATCATTTTTCCCACGGTGACTGTTGCCAGCAATGCATACCGTGGATGACTGCTTCATCCCTTGTATGGACTGGATAGAACACTGAGGGGGAGGTTATGGGAGGGGTTATTTAAACCTCTTTGTCATTTCCTGTCCCTATTAGGAAAGGGGCAACATCCTCCAGGTGTGCTATAATGGGGGGTTAGTGGAGAAATAAAAATCAGTTTTTGCATGCTTTAGAAATCACTGATGTCTGAATGAGGCTTAAGTAGTTACAGCATGCTCTCATACTCACCTCTTGTGATAGACCCTCTAATGCAGGGGTTTGAACTCTCCCCACCCCTGCCTTCAATGACCTTTTCTGTGGCTCCGAGGCAGATTCCTGGGGACCACAGTGCTCAGGCCACCAGCTGCATTTTGCTGGTCCTTTAAACCCTTATTGCGGTGGGAGCACGGGCACATAGCGTTCACTACTGATTGCTGCATGCACAGACATTGAATAACTACGTACTGGTGCTCACCAGTGTCAGAATCTTTGTGGGTGGAGTTAGCATGCAATGTGCTCCCATCCCACAAAGACATTGGGGCAGCAATATAAGCACATGAGACATTGGGGTGGGGGCTGTAGTGTAAGCACAGTTGTGCGGCCCCCGAAGAATATTAGAAATGTCTGTCGGCAAAAAAAAAAAAAAAGTTCCACACCCCTTCTCTAATAGTAGGAAGCTCCAAGTGAATAATATAGTAAGTCTAATAAGTACACACTAGGCATTTTTGCTGCGTTTTTCTACAGCAAAACCTGTACTCTTGGCAGAAAAGTAGAAGCGTCAAAAACACATGTTTTGGAGAGTTTTTCGGGATCCCAAAGTTCAGCTTTGCTTCCAAAGAAGCATGGACACAGGTCACCAATACAAGACATTGGTTCATGAAAAAAAATACACATACAAATTTAACAGCTGAGTGAGGTGAATTGGTCTGGAATAATTTACCCAAGACAGTAACAGTGCACCGAGTTTGTAGGAGTAACCCTCACACTCTGCATAATGCCTGAGCAACTCAATGGCAGACCAATCTCACACCTTGGTCAGCCGCAGGCATTGTTCAAAAACAAAAAAAAAAAAAAATGTGCGTGCATGAGATTTCTGAAACATAAGCTTTGCTGGTACTGCAAATCACAGCTGAAAATTAGCATAAAACTGCATCAAAATGCCTAGTGTGAACTTAGCCGAAAATATGCATACAGAGCAGTTTTCACTCAGGTGGTCTACTTTCTGCATGAGTGATCTTCGACCAGTGACAGATCCATTCAATAAAGAGACAATCCCATGCATTTAGCTGAAGGACCTAGACACTGAATACAGAATGTCCAGGAGTGACCAAGTCACCAGGATAGATTTCTCTGCTCGCCCTGACTGGGTTTTTGCTATCCTTGCTCTACAAATAGAAAATTAACAACTTTTCATAACCCATAGAAATATAAAAACAAAAAATCATGTTAATATTTACACCAAAGTACCTGAAAATGTATGTAGTACAGCAATGCTTTGAAGAATGATATCCTTATTTAATAAGGTCACATCAAACAGAGCGGTAAGGAAAACCAAATCCCTACTATTTTACAAAGTGCAATAAACAAACAAAGGACATTTAGAGATTATATTACCACAAGTCATTTTCCCTATGAACAGAGAGGGCCATTTGTGAATATACGTCGTACACTCCAGACACTTGGCAGAGTATTGTGTTCTGGAATTCCCCATGCTCTGCATTATAACACAGCCAAGCTTGGTAGCTATCCTTACTCAGCAGGGCACAGCTGTGCGGAGAACAGGAGGCGGCCCTCACTGCCAAATGCAGACTTCAATTTGGCAACTAGTAGATTTGGAATTCCCCTCCCTGAATACAGGACCTAGATCAGTAAAAAAAAAAAAAAAAAAATCAGAGGAAAAGGTCATTTCTATTCATTGTTTAACAGTACAATAAAAAAAAAAAAAAAATATTCAGCTTTATTGTGCATCTCACGCATAACATGTTTAACTGTTAGTAGGGGACGCTTTCACTATTCATCCCACTGTTAATATTGCTGTGTGTTAATGTGGCGCCCCAGGGTCCTGGTCGTCACAATAGCGTTGCTTTCCTCACGGGGAGAGTGAAGTTACGTTTGGAAGCAATGAAAGATAACCCTCTCCAGGTAATCAAAATGCATACAACATGTTCACACTCCAGGCCACAAGGGGGAGCTTTTGATCTTATTTACTAGGCGACTCCCCTATATACATTGTGGTTTGGAGGGAAAGAGATCAGATTGTCAGAGAGACAGAAGAGAGCAGATGGACCTAGAGGGTCAGAACGTCTGAAGGGGCCGTGGGGTCTAAAGTACCACAGCTCCTGGAGAGAGACATACAGAAAGCTGAACATTGTTCAGTGAGCATGCAGGAGAGCGAAGCACAGGAGAGTGATATCAGGGAAGACCGGCTAAGAGCAGACTGCCTCCCTCTGAAGCCCAGTTAACCGGTAGCCAGACCACCGAGGTTGTAAGGACTCTACGACTTGCATCAGAGACCTGCAGGACAGCTGAACTGCACGTTACCTATCTGCCTTAATACCCAAGAGGCACGGTGACACCCTTAGGGGCTGGGGCGTGCTAAAGTTCCTATAAACCACCCCAAGTCACCAGTCATACGGTTATGTCCTATCCTATATGGGGGACAGAGAGAACATCTGTGAGGACCTTATGTGAAGCCATAGGCTGTAAGGAACTACAACATCACAGCGCTATAGGAAGCCTTTTACCTCCACCTGGAAAAGGGGGACTCTGGATCCGCTTCTAAACACTCCGGACCTTGCCTGCCCTGTGATCTGGTGCCCTGGACTGTGGCTGCCTGAAGTCATCAGTAAACAAGGTAAAGAGACTGCAAACCTGTGTCCTCGTTCTTTACTGCACCATTTACCATCTTCCATCTATACACCCGGAGCCCTGGGAATATACCTTTTACTTGGGTGCCCAGGGCCACAGACCGGGTTGCCACTGTGACATCCCCCTGTGAACTCAGGACCCGATACGGAGTACCCCACGGCCCAGGCAGGATGACTCATTAACTCATTCTTTTCCATAAGATTTCATGTTCTGCTCATTTAGAACCATGTTTAGTGCCTCAATTAACATATTGCATCAAAGTCTGTTTCCAATGCATATTTTGTATAGCAAAAATTAGGCCAATATGGAGTTAAGATCATGAAGAAAAAGGGATTTCATTTTTTAAAAAGGCAAATTCATGAGAATTAGGGGCTAAATTATTAATTTATATAGCACCATTGTTTCCATGGTGCTGTACATGAGAAGGGGTTACATAAAAATTACAGACATCACTTACAATAAGCAAACTAACAATGACAGACTGATACGGAGGGGAGAGGACCCTTCCCTTGCGGGCTTACATTCTACAGGATGGAGTGGAAGGAGACAATGGGTTGGAAGTTGCGGCAGCTCCGGTGTTGGTGAGGAGGTAGCCCCGATGGTGGTGAGGAGGCAGCCCCGATGGTGGTGAGGAGGCAGCGGGGTCATTGCAGGCTTTCTTGAAGAGGTTTGTTTTCAGGTTCCGTCTGAAGGATCCGAATGTGGTTGATAGTCTCACGTATTGGAGGCACAGAGTTCCAGAGGATGGGAGAAGTCTTGGAGGCGATTAGGTGAGGAGCAAATAAGTGTGGAGAGAAGGAGGTCTTGGGAGGATCAGAGATTACATGAGGGAAGATATCAGGAGATTAGGTCAGAGATACAGGTAGTCCTCGACTTACGCCGTTGATCCGTTCTTACGCAGCGTTGTAAACCGAATTTCGATGTAAGACGGACCATACATTCATACAGTACTGTACCATAATAACAGTACAGTACTGCAAACACTTAGCCTATTCAAACACCTATCCTAACACATAATTAGGACTCTATTCTTCCGATGCTGCACGTAGTTGCATGTAGTTCGACTTACGATGCCAAACCGTGTAAGTCAGAATGAGGCGTCGTATAAAGCGTTGTAACCATGAAACGATGTAACTCGAGACCGTTGTAACCCGAGGACTAACTGTATATGGAGGAGACAGGTTGTGGATGGCTTTGTAGGTCATTATATCATTATTATTAGGTTATTATTAGGAGAGAGATGAATTAGTCGGGCAGCAGAGTTAAGGATGGACTGGAGAAGTGCGAGAGTGTTAGCAGGGAGGCCACAAAAAAGGATGCTGCAGTAGTCGAGGTGGGAGATGATGAGGGCTTACACAAGCATTTTAGTAGATTGAGGGTTGAGGAAAGAACGGATTCTGGAGATATTATTGAGCTGGAGGCGACAAGAGGTGGAAAGTGCTTGGTTAAAAAGGCTTACAACACTTTCTTAATCACCTGGTCCTCATTGAAACTTCAATTCAAAGCTGTAAATGCTGGCCCAGGCCCCGATACCTGATGCATGGCCCATGGCTGATTGCTTCTGTGCCATGTTCAAATTTCTACTGTGGGTCAATTGATGCCACTTTTCATGGCGTTTGCCCTTAATATTAGCTGTTTGGGAAGCTTTTTCTCACCCCTTAAGGTGCTGTGTATACATTTGGTTTGGTCTCCCAGTGGATTTAATGGGGTCTGGGTACATTCATCGAATGGAACCAAACCTTGAGGCTAAGTGCACACGCTGCAGATTCCATTGCGGAATTTTCCGCAGCGTATTTGCAAAATCTACAGTGAAAAACCACTGCGGTTTTTACTGCGGATTTACCGCGGTTTCCTCTGCGGGTTTTCACCTGCAGATTTCTATTGGAGCACTTTTTTTCAGCAGCATGTGCACTGCGGATTTCATTTCCCATTGCTTTACATGGTACTGTAAATGCATGGGA
Source organism: Ranitomeya imitator (assembly GCF_032444005.1). Taxonomy (NCBI): domain Eukaryota; kingdom Metazoa; phylum Chordata; class Amphibia; order Anura; family Dendrobatidae; genus Ranitomeya; species Ranitomeya imitator. The sequence continues at coordinate 426,323,545 of NC_091286.1, read as the reverse complement.
AACTGCTGCGCATCCGCAGCAAAATCCGCAGCGTGTGCACATACCCTGAAAGGTTCACTCTTCTCTCTTGAACACAATAGGGTCTATGACATCATTCACCGAAGTGTCCCTTAGGGGTATGATTGGTCTTGACCACCCCCAATACACTGGCAGGCTCTCAACAGGCACCTGTAATTACCCCAGTCCCAGGACCCCAGCAGCGCTTCTCAGCTCAGAGTGCGGCATCTATGGAGTCCATCTTCTTATAGCCCTGGTATGTGCACCCTAAGATTGCTTGTTTCAGGGATGCCGCTGTTTCTTGGCGCCTATGTTGGAGAAGAAGACCTTTCAAGCAAGTCCTCATCAGACTGATAAGTGTTCTTTTCTCAAGAAATCTTGCTTACCAGAAGTAACATTGTTTGACTCCCATATTTTTGCACTGTTTTATTGCTAGTTATTTTCCATTACTTCCTCCCTGCGAGGAGAACCTGATTCCTGTTATTAAACCCCTCAACTGTTGGTCTGCCTGTTCCGTGGTGACATACTCAGTACCTGCATACTATTACAATTGCGCAAGTAGGGGAAGTATCATCAAGGCATCAGGAATTATCTCACCTGTGCAACACTATGGAAATCCTGAAAACACGACCCATGGGGGTCCGTGAGGACAGGAGTTTGGGAAACACTGCACTAGAGTACCATATCCGATGTAATATGCTACTGACCCTCGGCTCCTGCTCTGATCCCCTCGCATGAGAAAATTATAGCACAGGTGCAAAGGAGATGGAGAAAATAATTTCTTCATCTCCTCTGCAGCCAGCGGGAATCACACTGCACTCTGGTGATATCCGAGTGCAGTGCGATGATTCTCACGCACCCATACAAGTGTGTGAGATTCGAATTTTGCATGCAGTCACAGCATACTGCGTTTTTTTCCGTTCGTGATCTAATCAGGGGAAAAAATTAATGAAAAAAACAACACACAAGGATATGATTAATTTGGTACTTACGCAATCAGATTTTTCATCAGATTGCTTTCGTTCGATTTAAATCACAAGAAGGAGCGAGCCCAAACTCCAACAGGATTCCTGTGAATCAATCAATCGACCAGGTCAGTAGCCTCTGGCCATTGAACCGGAGCCATACAAGTCTCCTACCTTCGGGGGATCCCGGGCATGGCTCTACTGACCTAGACCGCAGTCACGAGAATTGATACTCCATTCTCTACTTCCAATGAAAGGTATGCCTCATCAAGAGTTTATTTATGGACTCAACGGTCTTCAGAAAGCGTTTGCGACCATCACATGTGTTCTGCAGAGGCAGTGTTGGTATATAGGGCCATACAGTTCCTATTCTACAACTGCTCTTAGGCCAGGGTCACACTTGCGAGTTTAATGCGAGAAACTCGTGTGAGTCTCTCACATCAAGTCCCGCCACTGTCGCCGGCACTCTGGACTGGAGCGTGCAGCTGAATAGAAATACATGCAGCTGCAAACTCTGGTCCTGAGTGCTGTCGACAGTGCCGGGACTTGAGGCGCGAGCTTCTTGCATTGATCGCGCAAGTGTGACCCTGGCCTTAGCCAGATTATGGCAAGAACCACCACTGAGCACAGAGATACAACAGTCCATTATTATTTTAAGTTAAGAAAGTTCATCAATATTTTAACAAGTTTGTTTAGTTTTTTTTTTTCCCTAATCTTCTGAAACATCTCTCAGATTTCTTTTGTCCACGTTTAGTGTGGAACACACCAGAAGATTAAACAGTACAGTGACTATGTTTCAGCCATCAAATAGACTGATACAAGTTTACAGACACCTGTCCAGGCCAATTGCATTAGTTTGGTTTTCACTGAATCGCAATTCAAAAGCAATGTCTGAATTTCATTACTTGATTAGTACCAAAAGTCACAAAATAGTTAAAAGACAGGAAGAAAAGTCCACTTGACCAATTCATGAATCTCATGCGCCATTTTGATGAATTTGGCACCAAATATGACAAGATAAAAAGGAAAGTGGCTTTTAACTCCTTCGTGACATGCGCCGTACTAGTACTGCGCTGCCGACACTGCATTTGTGCCAGCAGCAGTACTAGTACGGCGCACCGATCACCGCGGTCTCGCGCTGAGCGCCGCGGTGATCGGGTGCGGGTATCAGCTGTATATGACAGCTGACATCCCGCAGCAATGTCCACGATCGGCGTTATCGCCGATCGCGGGCATTTAACCCCTCTGATGCCGCTGTCAGTAGTGACAGCGGCATAGAGGGGGATCGCGCAGGGACGGGGGCTCCCTGCGCTCTCCCACTGGAGCAACGCAATGAGATCGCGTTGCTCCGGTGACCCGGAAGGAGTCCCCAGATCCAAGATGGCCGCCGGACTCCTTCCGGGTCATGAAATGACCTGGCTAGCCGGCGCCTGCTAAGAGCAGGCGCCGGAAAGCCAGCTAAACTGTCAGATCGTTGATCTGACAGAGTGCTATGCACAGAGTCAGATCAATGATCTGATCTAATACAGTGATGTCTCACCCTGGGACAATGGTAGAAAGTTAAAAAAATAAATAAATAAAAATCCCCAAATAAAAAAAAAAAAAAATTTCCCAGTAAATCCATTTATGTAAATTAAAAAAAAACAATAAAAGAACACATATTTGGTATCGCCGCGTCCGTAACGACCCGCTCTATAAAACTATCCCACTAGTTACCCCCTTCAGTGAACACCGCAAAAAAAATAAATAAAAAACAAGGCAAAAAACATTGCTTTATTATCATACAGGCGAACAAAAAGTGGAATAACACGCGATCAAAACGACGGATATAAATAACCATGGTACCGCTGAAAACGTCATCTTGTCCCGCAAAAATAAAGCTACCACACAGCATCATCAGCAGAAAAATAAAAAAGTTATAGCTCTCAGAATAAAGCGATGCAAAAACAATTATTTTTTTATATAAAATAGTTTTTATTGTGTAAAAGCGCCAAAACATAAAAAATTTACATAAATGAGGTATCGCTGTTATCGGACTGACCTGAAGAATAAAGCTGCTTTATCCATTTTACCACACGTGGAACGATATATAAGCCCCCCCTAAAAGAATTTCAGGAATTGCTGGTTTTTGTTCATTCCACCTCACAAAAAAAATCGGAATAAAAAGTGATAAAAAAATGTCATCTGCCCGAAAATGATACCAATGAAAACGTCAACTCGTCCCGCAAAAAACAAGATCTCACATGACTCTGTGGGCCAAAATATGGATAAATTATAGCTCTCAAAATGTGGTGATGCAAAAACTATTTTTTGCAATAAAAAGCGTCTTTTAGTGTGCGACAGCTGCCAACCCTAAAAATCCACCAAAAAAACGCTATAAACGTAAATCAAACCCCCCTTCATCACCCCCTTAGTTAGGGAAAAATAATAAAATGTAAAAAAATGTATTTATTCCATTTTCCCATTAGGGTTAGGGCTAGGGTTAGGGTTGGGGTTGGGGCTAGGGTTAGGGTTGGGGTTAGGGTTTCAGTTATAATTGGGGGTTTCCACTGTTTAGGCACATCAGGGGCTCTCCAAACGCGACATGGCGTCCGATCTCAATTCCAGCCAATTCTGCGTTGAAAAAGTAAAACAGTGCTCCTTCCCTTCAGAGTTCTCCTGTGCGCCCAAACAGTGGTTCCCCCCAACATATGGGGTATCAGCGTTCTCAGGACAAGTTGGACAACAACTTTTGGGGTCCAATTTGTCCTGTTACCCTTGGGAAAATAAAAACATAGGGGATAAAATATAATTTTCGTGGAAAAAAAAATATTTTTTATTTTCACGGCTCTGCATTATAAACTGTAGTGAAACACTTGTTGGTTCAAAGCTCTCACAACACATCTAGATAAGTTCCTTGGGGGGTCTAGTTTCCAATATGGGGTCACTTGTGGTGGGTTTCTACTGTTTAGGTACATCAGGGGCTCTGCAAATGCAACATGACACCTGCAGTCCATTCCATCTAAGTCTGCATTTCAAACGGTGCTCCTTCCCTTCCGAGCTCTGCCATGCACTCAAACGGTGGTTCCCCCCCACATATGGGGTATCAGCGTACTCAGGACAAATTGGACAATAACATTTGTGGTCCAATTTCTCCTGTTACCCTTGGGAAAAAAAATTGCGGGCTAAAACATTTTGTGGAAAGAAAAAATGATTTTTTAATTTTCACAATGCTACATTTTAAACTTTAGTGAAACAATTGGTGGTTAAAAGTGCTCACCACACATCTAGATAAGTTCCTTAGGGGGTCTTCTTTCCAAAATGGGGTCACTTGTGGGGGGTTTCCACTGTTAAGGCACGTCAGGGGCTCTCCAAATGCGACATGGCGTCCGATCTCAATTGCAGCCAATTTTGCATTGAAAAGTCAAATGGTGCTCCTTCCCTTCCGAGCTCTGCCATGCGCTCAAACAGTGGTTTATCCCCATATATGAAGTATCAGCGTACTCAGGACAAATTGCACAACAACTTTTGGGGTCCGATTTATCCTGTTACCCTTGGGAAAATAAAAAATTTGGGGCAAAAAGATCATTTTTTGTGAAAATTAATATGAAATTTTTTTTACGGCTCTACATTATAAACTTCTGTGAAGCACTTGGAGGTTCAAAGTGCTCACCACACATCTAGATTAGTTCCTTAGAGGGTCTACTTTCCAAAATGGTGTCACTTGTGGGGGTTTCCACTGTTTAGGCACGTCAGGGGCTCTCCAATCGTGACATGGGCTCCGATCTCAATTCCAGCAAATCTTGCATTGGAAAGTCAAATGGCGCTCCTTCCCTTCCAAGCTCTGCCATGTGCCCAAACAGTGGTTTACCCCCACATATGGGGTATCGGCGTACTCAGGACAAATTGTACAACGACTTTTGTGGTCCAATTTCTCCTGTTACCCTTGGTAAAATGAAACAAATTGGACCTGAAGTAAAAATTTTGTGAAAAAAAAGTTAAATGTTCAATTTTTTTAAACATTCAAAAAATTCCTGTGAAGCACCCGAAGGGTTAATAAACTTTTTGAATGTGGTTTTGAGTACCTTGAGGGGTGCAGTTTTTAGAATGGTGTCACTTTTTGGCATTTTCTGCCATATAGACCCCTCAAAGTCACTTCAAGTGTGAGGTGGTCCGTAAAAAAAATGTTTTTGCAAATTTTGTTGCAAAAATGAGAAATCGCGGGTCAACTTTTAACCCTTATAACTCCCTAACAAAAAAAAATTATGTTTCCAAAATTGTGCTGATGTAAAGCAGACATGTGGGAAATGTTATTTATTAACTATATTATGTGATATAACTCTCTAATTTAAGGGCATAAAAACTAAGAGTTTGAAAATTGCAAAATTTTCATAATTTCCGACAAATTTTTGTTTTTTTCACAAATAAATGCAAGTCATATCGAAGAAGTTTTACCACTATCATGAAGTACAATATGTCATGAGAAAACAATGTCAGAATCACCAGGATCCGTTGAAGCGTTTCAGAGTTATGACCTCAAAGTGACAGTGGTCAGAATTGTAAAAATTGGCCCCGTCACTTAGGTGAAAACAGGCTTTGGGGTGAAGGGGTTAAAAAAAAAAAAAAAAAAAAAAAAGCAAAAATAATTGAGGTCCAAAAATCAGTGTCAAAGCTTTTTGCCATGATGGTACAATGTGCATATTCCAATACAGAGAACAAGATAAAACCACTGCATGAACATGTGTGTCCACACTTTTGAACTATACTGTATTTGGTGAACGAAAAACCGCTTCATATTTGTTTGCATAAATTGAGGAGTCTACAGTGAATTTCTGCATAATATTGCTAGTGGGTTGAAAATTAGCAGTGCTGCAATAGCTAAAATTGTAATTTTATCTAAATACAGTAAGAAATCCAGTAAGTTACCTTTCTAAAATCAGGGCATCTATCCCAATTTCCCAATTGTATGCCACATTCAGATTTAGAAGCACAAACTTGTTGACAAATTCATCTTAATCTGACCATTATAAAATTAACAGGATCATCTTAAGCATCGGTCTGAAAATAATTTTGTCATGGTGGTCATTACTCCAATGTGGTGTGAACAGTGCCATAGTTGGTGCAAAACTACCTCTTTCAAACTAGTTCACACTTTAACCCCTTTCTGCCAGCTGATGGAATAGTACGTCAGCTGGCAGATCCCCTGCTTTGAGGTGGGCTCCAGCGGTGAGCCCACCTCAAAGCCGCGACATGTCAGCTGTTTTGTACAGCTAACATGTGCGCGAGCAGAATCGCGATCCGCCCGCGCCGATTAACTAGTTAAATGCCGCCGTCAAGCGCTGACAGCGGCATTTAACTAGCGCTCCCGGCCGCGCGGCCGGAGTTTCTCGCACTGCTGACCCCCGTCATATGATCGGGGGTCAGCAGTGCATTGCCATAACAACCAGAGGTCTCCTTGAGACCTCTATGGTTGTTGATGGCCGATTGCTTTGAGCGCCACCCTGTGGTCGGCGTTCAAAGCAACCCTGCATTTCTGCTACATAGAGGTGATCTGTGCATCACCTCTATGTAGCAGAGGCGATCGAGTTGTGCATGCTTCTAGCCTCCTATGGAGGCTATTGAAGCATGCCAAAATTAAAAAAAAAAAAAAAAAAGATTAAAAATATTAAAAAAAAAAATATATAAAAAGTTCAAATCACCCCCCTTTCGCCCCAATCAAAATAAAACAATTAAAAAAAAATCAAACATACACATATTTGGTATCGCCGCATTCAGAATCGCCCGATCTATCAATAAAAGCAAAGGATTAACCTGACTGCTAAATTACGTAGCGAGAAAAAAAATCAAAACGCCAAAATTATGTTTTTTTGGTCGCCGCGACATTGCATTAAAATGCAATAACGGGCGATCAAAAGAACGTATCTACACCAAAACAGTATCAATAAAAACGCCAGCTCGGCACGCAAAAAATAAGCCCTCACCTGACCCCAGATCATGAAAATTGGAGACGCTACGGGTATCGGAAAATCGTGCAATTTTTTTTTTTAAGCAAACTTTGGAATTTTTTTTCACCACTTAGATAAAAAATAACCTAGACATGTTAGGTGTCTATGAACTCGTAATGACCTAGAGAATCATAATGGCAGGTTAGTTTTAGCATTTGGTGATCCTAGCAAAAAAGCCAAACAAAAAACAAGTGTGAGATTGCACTTTTTTTGCAATTTCATCACACTTCGAATTTCTTTCCTGTTTTCTGTTACATGGCATGGTAAAACCAATGGTATCATTCAAAAGTACATCTCGTCCCGCAAAAAATAAGCCCTCACATGGCCATATTGACGAAAAAATAAAAAAGTTATGGCTCTGGGAAGGAGGGGAGCAAAAAACGAAAATGAAAAAAGCTCCGGGGGTGAAGGGGTTAAAGAGAAACTGTCACCCCCAAAATCAAAGGTGAGCTAAGCCCACCAGCATCAGGGGCTTATCTACAGCATTCTGTAATGCTGTAGGTAAGCCCCCGATGTATCCTGAAAGATGAGAAAGTCTTAGTTACTCACCGGTTAACGGTGTTTTTTGTAGTCAATGACAGCACTACGGAGAGAGGGGATCCGCCCTTCAGGAACAGGAAACCTACAGATACAGTTAGGTCCATATATATTTGGACAGAGACACCATTTTTCTAATTTTGGTTATAGACATTACCACAATGAATTTTAAACAAAACAATTCAGATGCAGTTGAAGTTCAGACTTTCAGCTTTCATTTGAGGATATCCACATTAAAATTGGATGAAGGGTTTAGGCGTTTCAGCTCCTTAACATGTGCCACCCTGTTTTTAAAGGGACCAAAAGTAATTGGACAATTGACTCCAAGGCTATTTCATGGACAGGTGTGGGCAATCCCTTTGTTATGTCATTCTCAATTAAACAGATAAAAGGCTTGGAGTTGATTTGAGGTGTGGTGCTTGCATTTGGAAGGTTTTGCTGTGAAGTAAACATGTGGTCAAAGGAGCTCTCCATGCAGGTGAAACAAGCCATCCTTAAGCTGCGAAAACAGAAAAAACCCATCCGAGAAATTGCTACAATATTAGGAGTGGCAAAATCTACAGTTTGATTCTTCCTGAGAAAGAAAGAAAGCACTGGTGAACTCATCAATGCAAAAAGACCTGGGCGCCCACGGAAGACAACAGTGGTGGATGATCGCAGAATAATCTCCATGGATAAGAGAAACCCCTTCACAACAGCCAACCAAGTGAACAACACTCTCCAGGAGGTAGGCGTATCAATATCCAAATCTACCATAAAGAGAAGACTGCATGAAAGTAAATACAGCGGGTTCACTGCACGGTGCAAGCCACTCATAAGCATCAAGAATAAGAAGGCTAGACTGGACTTCGCTAAAAAACATCAAAAAAGCCAGCACAGTTCTGGAAGAACATTCTTTGGACAGATGAAACCAAGATCAACCTCTACCAGAATGATGGAAAGAGAAAAGTATGGCGAAGGTGTGGTACAGCTCATGATCCAAAGCATACCATATCATCTGTAAAACACGGCGGAGGCAGTGTGATGGCTTGGGCATGCATGGCTGCCTGTGGCACTGGGTCACTTGTGTTTATTGATGATGTGACACAGGACAGAAGCAGCCGAATGAATTCTGAGGTATTCAGAGCCGCCATACTGTGTGCTCAGATCCAGCCAAATGCAGCAAAACTGATTGGTCGTCATTTCATACTACAGATGGACAATGAGTCAAAACATAAAGCCAAAGCAATCCAGGAGTTTATTAAAGCAAAGAAGTGGAATATTCTTGAATGGCCAAGTCAGTCACCTGATCTCAACCCAATTGAGCAGCATTTCACTTGTTAAAGACTAAACTTCAGACAGAAAGGCCCACGAACAAACAGCGACTGAAAACCACCACAGTGAAGGCCTGGCAGAGCATCAAAAAGGATGAAACACAGCATCTGGTGATGACCATGAGTTTAACACTTCAGGCAGTCATTGCCAACAAAGGGTTTTCAACCCAAGAACTAAAAATGAACATTTTATTTAAAATTATTGAATCTGTCCAATAACTTTTGGTCCCTTTAAAAACAGGGTGGCACATATTAAGGATCTGAAACTCCTAAACCCTTCATCCAATTTTAATGTGGATACCCTCAAATGAAAGCTGAAAGTCTGAACTTCAACTGCATCTGAATTGTTTTGTTTAAAACTCATTGTGGTAATGTCTATAACCAAAATTAGAAAAATGTTGTCTCTGTCCAAATATATATGGACCTAACTGTACATATGGGCGGCACCTCTCCCACACATCAGTTAGTTTACAGAGCACAAGAGGACCACCAAGGTTAATAGCATAATTAATAAACAATAATACAATAACTAGCTATTCACTACCCGTGAATTATATAAACAAAGGAAGAGGTGTACACCCAGAACTTAAGAAGACGGGAGGGTATGTACAGGTGCTGTCATGGACTCTGAAAAACACCGTTAACCGGTGAGTAACTAAGACTTTATCGGTCTTCCATGACAGCACTACGGAGAGAATTACAGAGAGTAACTAACTAGGGAGGGACTACAGCTTGCAGCACCCTTACACCAAAAGAGAGGTCAGAAGAGGCACTCAGGTTCAATCTAAAGTGGTTATAGAATGTGTTTGGGGAAGACCAAGTAGCAGCCTTACAAATTTGGTCGATCGAAACCTCCAATCTTTCCGCCCACGAAGCCGCCATAGCTCTAGTGGAATGCACTTTTAAGACCTTCAGGCGCTGGCTTGCCCTTTGAGATGTATGCCAGCGAGATAGCCTCCCTGATCCATCTAGCTAAAGTAGATTTCGATGCTCTATGACCTTTCCTACTACCCTAATAGGACACGAATAGGGCATTATCTATCTTCCAGGGATCAGTTACTGCTAGATATTCCAGGATACATCTTTTTACATCTAAAGTGTGTAGCTTCCTTTCCTTATCGTTAGTAGGATTGGGGAGGAAAGATGGAAGAACTATTTCCTGTGTTCTGTGGAATCTGGACACTACTTTAGGAAGATATGCTGGATCAGGGGACAGTATCACTATCATCCCTAAGCTGCATGTAAGGGGGAACCCTGGATAATGCTTGGATGTCACCTATCCTACGTGCCGATGTTAGGGCCATCTGGAAGGCTACTTTAAGAGATAAATTTTTAATAGAGGCTGAAGAAATTGGCTCAAATGGGGCCTCTGTCATGGCTGAAAGGACTAGGTTCAGGTCCCATGGCATGACCCTATTTTTCACCATTGGCATAGACCGTTTTGCCGCTCTGATGAATCTGCTGACCCAGTGATTCTCAGCAATGTTGCAGCCAAAGAGGGCCCCTAAGGCTGATACCTGCACTTTAAAAGTATTTGAGGATAACCCCATATCTAAACCTTTCTGTAAGAATTCCAAAATCTGGTCTATCGGTATTGACTGACCAGCTATTACCCCCGAGTTCTGAAGAAATCTCTTCCAGATCCTGACAAATTTTTGCGGTGATTATTTTTCTGCTCTTCAGCAGAGTGTTAATGAGGCCCGGAGAGAACCCCCTATATTTTAACAGCGCCCGCTCAAAATCCACGCTGTCAGATGAAGGCCAACTGCCCGAGGATGGTAGACTGGGCCCTGGGATAGGAGATCCGGGATGTCTGGCAAGACCCATGGGTCGGATATCGACATAGCCCTTAGGCATGGAAACCACGTCCTTCTGGGCCAGAAGGGGGCAATTACTATCACTGTGGCCTTGTCCTTCCTGATTTTTCTCACCACCAGAGGAAGTAGAGACAGGGGAGGAAAGGCGTAGGCTAGCCTGAAGTTCCAGTCTATGAGGAGGGCGTCTACTGATAGAGCAAAATTGTGTCACTTTTCTGTTTTCTTTTGTGGCAAACAGGTCTACCTCCGGTTGACCCCACCTTTCCACGATGAGGTTGAAGATGGAGCCGTTCAGGGACCACTCTCTCTGCCTCAATGTGTTGCGGCTTAAGAAATCCGCCATAGTGTTTTCTGCTCCTCTTATGTGAAGAGCCGTCAATGAGAGAAGATGTTGCTCTGCTAGCTGGAATAGGCGATCTGCTACGCACATTAGGGATTTGGAACGGGTCCCGCCTTGGTGGTTTATATATGCCACGGTGACCCGATTGTCCGAGAATACCTGCACGTGGTGACCCTGTAGATAAACAAGGAGGGTTTTAACTGCCTGTTCCCACTGCCATTAACTCTTTTAGGTTGGAGGACATTTCCATCTGACACTGATCCCAATGCCCCTAGACCAATATATCCTCCATGTGAGCCCCCCACCCAGAAGGGCTAGCATCTGAGGTGACTATACGAGTTCCATTATATTCCCAGGGGACCCCCGTGGACAGGTTCTCTCGGTCTAGCCACCATTCGAGGGATACAATAGCGTCTTGGGATAGGGTCAGCAGGCTCTCCAGACATCCCCCCAACCTTTTTTGTTGTAACAGCACCTCGCTCTGAAGTATCCTCGTATGATACTGGGCCCATCGGACCGCTGGAATACAGGATGAGAGAGAGCCTAACAGAGACATGGCTCTTCTAAGGGACATGGTGGGTTTTTTAGAGGCATTCAGCACCTGAAGGTGCAGGCGATCAATTTTCTCGAGAGGCAAACGGCATTCCTGAACCTGGGAATCCAGGGTCAGGCCTAAAAATCGCCGCACCGTCATGGGATGTAACCGAGATTTTTTAACATTTAGCATCCACCCCAGACGCTCCAGGGCAGACATTACTTTATGTAACTGTTCCAGACAGTGATCCGCCGTTTTACCTACGATAAGGAGATCGTCCAGGTAGGGATTATTAGACTGTCAGACTCATGTAGGTGTGCCATAACTTCAGCCATTACCTTGGTAAACACCCGAGGGGCGACCGATATACCAAAGGGGAGGGCCCTATACTGGAAGTGTCTGACTACCCCATCCAACCGCACCGCCACCCTCAGGAATCTTTGGTGTCCTGCATAAATGGGGATATGGTAATAGGCGTCCTTTAAATCCAATACTACCATAAAGCAGTTTTTAAACAGTAGCTTTATTGCGGTGTTAATAGTCTCCATTTTAAATGATTGTACGGTCAGGAAATTAAGAGCCCTAAGATTAATACTCGTTCTGAAGGAGCCGTCAGGTTTACGTATCAGGAATAGAGAGTAGAATCCTCTACCCTGTTCTCCTTTCGGAACCTCCGATAGGACATTCTTATCGAGCAGGTCGTGAACTTCCGTTTCCAGGGCCGCCTGTTCTGCTGGAGAGGACCTGAGTGGCGTAATTCTGAAGCAATTCTGAGGGATAGAGGAGGACTCTAGCCGCAGACCCATAGCTATTATTCCCAAGATCCAATCGCTACTGGAGATTTTGGACCAGGCCGGGTAGAAGGCAGATAGTCTACCTCCCACCGGGGCGACTAGTCATTGGGGTGGTTTTTTGACCTCACGGGATGGCTCCTGAGTCCGTCCCCCACCTCCAAACATAAATCCAGTACCTTTCTTCTTTTTATCATCCCATCTGCTCTGGTCTCTGGCTGGTCTCCTTCGGAAGAACCTCTTCCCTGCGAATGGACGCCTGTAAGAAGTGGTAGACTGGGAGATTTCTTCTTCTCGTCACCGGCTTTCTCCAGCAGCTCGTCTAGGACTGGACCGAACAGGTATTCCCCTTCGCATGGGATAGAGCACAGACGGGATCTGGATTGAAGGTCACCCAGCCAACATTTCAGCCATAGGGCCCTGCGCGCTGCATCTGATAATCCTGCCGCTCTAGCCGCCATTCTTGCAGAATCTGCAGAGGCGTCCGCGAGCATTCTGAATTGTTGGCAGAAATTTTAACATAGATTCTCTGGAGACTCCCTCTTCCAATTTGGACCCTAGTTGATCCAACCAGACCATCATTGATCTGGCTGCACATGTCGCAGCTACTGCAGGTCTTAGGGCACCAGCCGACATTTCCCATGTCCCTTTAAGAAATGAGTAAGCCTTCTTATCGAGAGGATCCCTTAGGGGAGCCATGTTGTCAAAGGGAATAGATGATCTTTTAGACGCCTTAGCCACCGCTGCGTCCAATTTTGGTGCCTTATCCCATGTGTTCACCAGGGGGTCCTCAAAGGGATATCTACGTTTAAAGGCCGGTGGAATGGAGCCTTTTTTCTCTGGCTTTTTCCATTCCCTTTTGATAAGGTTCTGAACCTTGTCATTAAGCGGAAAAGACCTATGCTTTTTTGGGTCTAGACCGCCAAACATTAGGTCCTGCGCTGACAGTTCTGGCCTTTCGTCAGCCACCCCCATGGTGAATCTAACTGATTTAATTAGCTTGTCCATCTGGTCCAGCGGGAAACAGAAGCGATTAGAATCTTCTTCTGAAGAGGATGCTGAGGAAACAGAGGTGTCTGAATCATTCTCCTTTCTAAGGCCAGTGGATGAATCAGAGGCGCTAGGCTCCCTTCTTCTTTTAGAAGGCTCCCCCCGGGACAGGGATTTCAGGGAATCTTTCACCTCCTTCCTGATAATCTCCCTAAGGTTTGACGTAAAATCAGGAGACTCTTCCGCCACCTATGTGAGCGGAAAAAAAGGGCTATGTAATCTTTTCTGGTGCTACCGCTATATAGTGTTCCCATTAATCTATTCCCTACCGTCTGCCGCACACACGACTGACAAAGTCTCTTAGGGTAGGCGTCTGGCAAAGGGCAAGCGCATAGCACGCACTCCTTGGTTTTTACCTTACCAGCGCATTTTTTCCCCTACGGAAATAAACATAGGAAAAGACTGCATCAGGGTACATTCACGAAGATCTCTTACCCAGGCAGTAGCGGTAGGTACCGGATTACTCACCTCGCTGCCACTGGAGATGGACCTCCTCCGGACGCCGCTCCACTCTGCACCGCTCACTGTCGTGGAGTCCTACCCGGACCCACTGTGGCGCTTCCAGGGACCCGCACTGCCTGAGGTAGGAGGCCCCCTCGCTACCTGGGTCGGACAGCCGGCCTGGGTATTGATAAGTGAACGAAGCTTGTATCTGAAGGGAATCCTGTCCTCCAGGAACAGGAAACCAACTGATGCGTGGGAGAGGTGCCGCCCTTATGTATCTGTAGGTTTCCTGTTCCTGAAGGGCGGATTCCCTCTCTCCGTATTGCTGTCATGGATGACCGATAAAAAGAGGTTAGATTATACTGTACTCACCCAGGGGCGGTCCCGCTGCGGTCCAGTCTGATAGGCATCACCGTCCGGTCCAGGGCCTCCCATCTTCTTCCTGTTGAGGGCAGAGTAAAGTACTGCAGTGCGCAGGCATCGGGAAAGGTCAGAGAGGCCCAGCGCCTGCGCACTGCAGTACTTTACTCTGCCCTCAACAGGGCAGAGAAAGTACGCCTGCGCCGGAGCCGCAGCGTGAATACAAGAAGGCATCATCGTAAGAAGATGGGAGGGACCGGACTGCGACGCCCATCGTACCAGAACCGGACCGGGACCGCCCCTGGGTGAGTATAATCTAACCTCTTTTTCTCATCTTTCAGGGTGCATCGGGGGCTTATCTACAGCATTACAGAATGCTGTAGATAAGCCCCTGATGCTGGTGGGCTTAGCTCACCTTTGATTTTGGGGGTGACAGGTTCCCTTTAATGAATGAAAGTCAGACAATATTTATCAACTTAATACATCCAGAAAGCACAAGCGAAAAAAAAAAAAAAAATTCCCAAATTCTCATTATCCTATTTACAGATGTAATGCAGGACACAGCCAATGTGGTGTCTGCACGGTCTTCTGACCTTTAGGCTAAGTGCACACGTTGCAGAATTGCCGCGGAAATTTCCGCGGCAATTCTGCGTCTCCTGCCGCGGGTATATCGCATGCGGAATTGGAATGCATATTCCCACAGAAAACTAGCGTTATGCAAGCATAATTAGCTTGCAGAATGCTAGCATTTTCCAAGCGATCTGTAGCATCGCTTGGAAAACTGATTGACAGGTCGGTCACACTTGTCAAACAGTGTTTGACAAGTGTGACCAACTTTTTACTATTGATGCAGCCTAAGCCGCATCAATAGTAAGAGATAGAATGTTAAAAATAATTAAAAATAAAAAAAAGTGGTTATACTCACCTAACGCAAACAGCCGATCTCCTCATCGGCTTCCTTTCCTATAGATGGTGTGTGTGCAGGACCTTCAATGGCGTCGCAGTCACCTGACCGCGACGTAATCGCAGGTCCTTCACACACCATCTACAGTAACGGAAGCGGCGGCGTGCACCGCTGAGAGGCGGGAGGACTCCGGGGGCCATCGAAGGTGAGTATATCACGATTTTTTAATTTTAATTCTTTTTTTTTTTTTACCAATTATATGGTGCCCAGTCCGTGGAGGAGAGTCTCCTCTCCTCCACCCTGGGTACCAACCACACATGATCTGCTTACTTCCCGCATGGTGGGCATAGCCCCATGCGGGAAGTAAGCAGATCAATGCATTCCTAGGTGTGCGGAATCCCTGCGATTCCGCAAATTTAATGAACATGCTGCGTTTTTTTCTGGAATGCGAATCCGCTCAGGAAAAAAATGCAGCATGTGCACAAAAAATGCGGATTGCATTCTATTAAATAGCATGCTTAATGTAAGCGGTTTTTTTTCGCGTTTTTTATAGTGAAAAAACGCGAAAAATCTGCTATGTGTGCACACAGCCTTATACTCAAAATGTAAGATTTTTCTGAATGACAAGGAAAGGGTTAAAGACAGAGCTATGCTAAAATTCAAAATAAAAAAAAAGAATTATAATTTAGTGCACCAGTAATCAAAATTCAGCCTCAGAATAACAGCATACCTTTATCCTCAGGCACAAACAATTATTCCACACCTCATTTTATTGTTACTATTCAACTGTTAGCAATGCTATAACGCTTTTAACATTGTGATGTCACAAATAAGACTGGAGGCTGCCACTGAATGCATTGCAAATATATATTTTATATTATTTTTCCCACAGTATACACAAGTCGGTAGCACAATGCCAAAATGTATCAGAGCAGTACATTAAATGGAGGATTCTAAAATAACACAGAAAGTAAACTAAGCAGGCCAAGTAGAAGTGCATTTAATGTGCTGAACTGTAGAAAAAATAAAATAAAAAAGTGTGGACAAGACATCCAGAAATCATATACAGTAAGATCATCTAATCCCACTAGGCAGCAAGTTACAAACTGACATGAGTTTCTGAGGGTATGTGTCCACGTTCCAGATGGCCGGCGCTTTGGACGGAGTGGAAAACCCACTCCGCCCCCTTCTGGAGACGCAATGATGCTGGATGTGTTCATTGCACACATCCGGAATCATCGCACCCCACACATAGGGCCCAGCGTCGCCGCAAGGTTAACGGACATGCTGTGTTCTAAAAAGACGCGCTGCATGTCCGGAAACGCAGGGCCGCCGGGTGCGTGTTCACACGCATAGTGGAGACAGGATTTAATAAAATCCTCTCCACTATGCTGTAACATCTGGACACTGCAGATTGAACGCTGCGGCTCTAAGCAGCGTTCAATCCGCAGCTATTCTGGATGTAATACGGCCCGTGGACTCATACCCTTAGGCTGCCGTCACACTAGCAGTATTTGGTCAGTATTTTACATCAGTATTTGTAAGCCAAAACCAGGAGTGGGTGATAAATGCAGAAGTGGTGCATATGTTTCTATTATACTTTTCCTCTAATTGTTCCACTCCTGGTTTTGGCTTACAAAGGCCGGCTTCACACTTGCGAGTTTTACGGACGTAAGAGCGCAGAAACTACGTCTGTAAAACTCGCAAAAAATACGGCACAATTATTCTCTATGCCTCTGCTCCTATCTGCCGTATTTTACTGATCAGTATTATACGGCTTTCTACGGCCGTACAAAATCGCAGCATGCTGCGTTTGTCACCGTACTGCGCAAGAAATACGCCAATGAAAGTCTATGGAAGCGTGAAAAATACGGATTACACACGGACAAGCAGTGTGACTTGCGAGAAATACGCAGCGCTGTTAGAGAGAAAAGCCGGCAATTCAGTGCGGTGTACAGTAAAATCACACTGACAGCTTACAGTAGAATAGGTAGAATAAATGTGTACACATAGAATAGGTATATATATAGGTATATATATATATATATATATATATATATATATATATATATATATATATATATATATATATGTCAGTGAGACACATATATGTATATATATTAATATTTTTTCCAGCGCTATACAGCTTGAAAGCCGGTAATTCAATTACCGGCTTTTTCCTTCTCCTTCCTAAAACCCGACATGATTTGAGACATGGTTTACATACAGTAAACCATGTCTTCTCTCCATTTTTTTTGCAGATTCCACACTACTAATGTCAGTAGAGTGTATATGCAAAATTTGGCCGTTCTAGCTCTTAAAATAAAGGGTTAAATGGCGGAAAAAATTGGCGTGGGCTCCCGCACAATTTTCTCCGCCAGAGTAGTAAAGCCAGTGACTGAGGGCAGATATTAATAGCCTGGAGAGGGTCCACGGTTATTGGCCCCCCCCTGGCTAAAAACATCTGCCCCCAGCCACCCCAGAAAAGGCACATCTGGAAGATGCGCCTATTCTGGCACTTGGCCACTCTCTTCCCATTCCCGTGTAGCGGTGGGATATGGGGTAATGAAGGGTTAATGCCACCTTGCTATTGTAAGGTGACATTAAGCCTAATTAATAATGGAGAGGCGTCAATTATGACACCTATCCATTATTAATCCAATTGTAGTAAAGAGTTAAATAAAACACAAACACATTATTTAAAATTATTTTAATGAAATAAAAACAATGGTTGTTTGAGTATTTTATTCTACGCCCAATCCAGTCACTGAAGACCCTCGTTCTGTGAAAGAAATAACATAATAAACCAACAATATACTTACCCTCCGCAGATCTGTAACGTCCAACGATGTAAATCCTTCTGAAGGGGTTAAAACATTTTGCAGCAAGGAGCTTTGCTAATGCAATGCTACTCCTCGCTGCAAAACCCCGGGGAATGAGTCTAAATATAGATCAATGAGCTATATTTAGCTTCATTTGCGGTGAGGCGCCCTCTGCTGGATGTTCATAGATCGTGGGAAATTACCTAGAAAGCTCCCAGGCTTTCCCGCCATTTAACCCTTTATTTTAAGAGCTAGAACGGCCAAATTTTGCAGATACACTCTACTGACATTAGTAGTGTGGAATCTGCAAAAAAAATGGAGAGAAGACATGGTTTACTGTATGTAAACCATGTCTCAAATCATGTCGGGTTTTAGGAAGGAGAAGGAAAAAGCCGGTAATTGAATTACCGGCTTTCAAGCTGTATAGCGCTGGAAAAAATATTAATATATATACATATATGTGTCTACTGATATATATTTTTTCTTTTTGGGACACATGGATCACTTCTATAGCGTTATGTTGGTTTTGCAAGCCTGCGAGAAAACCACGCAGTACGGATGCCATACGGATTACATACGGAGGATGCCATGCGCAAAAACCGCTGACACACCCTGCCTACGGAGGAGCTACGGACCACTATTTTCGGGACATTTCAGCGTATTACGGCCGTAATATACGGACCGTATTTTCATACGCTGAGTGTGAAGCCGGCCAAATACTGATGTAAAATACTGACCAAATACTGCTAGTGTGACAGCAGCCTTAGTTTCACATTTTCATCTGACTTTATGAAGCCCACGGCCACGTGACAATGAACCACTCAATGGGTCCTTAGCTTTTTATAGTTTTAAAGGTGCGACACCATGCGCCAACCAACGCTGCAGCAATAGTGCACCAGCAAGATTGGCGACCTGGTGCCTCACAGCACCCATATTTGCAAGGCTGAGTTCCCATGACTCCCGGCCACACCACCCAACAGGTACAAAACCACTGCCACAATGGCCTCCACACAGCAACAACACCAGGTTAAAGGTATTAAACTCACCTTACAAAAGCTCTCAGACTGTCAACTGAGAGAAGATAGGTGGAGCTCCTCTTGCAGACTCCTGGTAATTAAAAACATCTGTGCCAAATGCTGATCCAAGTAAAAAAAAAATAGAGTGGACAGACCATGCTATATTCTGAACTGTAGGAAAAAATAATGGATTGCACATCCAAAAATAGTAAGTTGATTCCAATGCCCCTAGGCAAAAAATTATAAAACTGAAAATTAGGTTCTTCGCTTAACATTCTGATCAGACTGTATGAAGCCCACTGCCAGGTCATGATGAAGAACCTCTCAGTGGATCTTAACTTTTTACAGCCTTAGGCTGCCGTCACACTATCAGTATTTGGTCAGTATTTTACATCAGTATTTGTAAGCCAAAACCAGGAGTGGGTGATAAATACAGAAGTGGTGCATATGTTTCTATTATACTTTTCCTCTAAGGCCGGGATCACACACAGCAAAATACGGCCGAGTCTCGCAGGTTAAATACAAGCTCTGGCACCGGCACTCCAGAGCGGAGCATGCAGCCGCATAGCAATACATGGAGCTGCACGCTCCGCTCCGGAGTGCTGGTGCCAGAGCTTGTTTTTAACCTGCGAGACTCGGCCGTATCTCGCTGTAGTGTGACTCCGGCCTAATTGTGCCACTTCTGGTTTTGGCTTACAAATACTGATGTAAAATACTGACCAAATACTGCTAGTGTGACGGCAGCCTTAACCTCTCCACCACCTTGGGATTTTCCATTTTTATGTTTTCGTTTTTTGTTCCCCTTCTTCTCACAGCCATAACTTTTTTATTTTTCCAGCAATAAAGGGCTTGCTTCTTTGCAGGAAGAGTCATACTTTTGGTTTGGTTTTACCATATAATGTACTGGAAAACGGGAAAAAAAATGTGCAGTGAAATTGCCAAAAAAAAGCGCAATTCCACAATTTTTTTTTTTACTATGCTCATTAAATGCTAAAACTGACCTGATATGGTGCAGCACAGTGGCTCCGTGGTTAGCACTGCAGCCTTGCAGCGCTGGAGTCCTGGGTTCAAGCCCCACCCTGGACAACATCTGCAAAGGGTTTGTATGTTCTCTCCGTGTTTGTTTGCGTGGGTTTCCTCACACATTCCAAAGACATACTGATAGGGAATTTAGATTGTGAGCCCCATTGAGGACAGCGATGATAATGTGTGCAACCTGTAAAGCGCTGTGCTATATAAAGATTATTATTCAGGTCATTATGCGTTTGCAGATACAAAAGATGTATAGGTTGTTTTATATTCAGGTAGTGAAAAAAAAAAAGAGCCATCGCGTCTCTATTGAGGGCCTATTTTTTGGGCGCCAAGCTGATGTTTCTATCGATACCATTTTGGGGTAGATACGATCTTTTAATCGCCTGTTGCCTACTTTCACACTTGCGTCGGCCCGACGTACCGACGGACAGTGTGTTAAATATAGCACAACGTGGGCAGCGGATGCAGTTTTACAACGCATCCGCTGCCCATTGTGATGAGCGGGAAGGAGGGAGCGGAGTTTCGGCCGCGCATGCGCGGTCGAAAATGGCGGACACGACGCACAAAAAAAAAGTTACATTGAACGTTTCTTTGTGCGTCGCGTCCGCCAAAAACACGACACATCTGTTGCACGACGGATGCGACGTGTGGCCATACGTTGCAATGCATCGGTAATACAAAACGCATCCTGCGGGCACATTTGTAGGATGCGTTTTTTCACCAAAACGACGCATTGCGACGTGCGCCAAACGACGCAAGTGTGAAAGTAGCCTTATTTAAATGTTGCATCGACAAAAAAACCCCGTTGTTTTGGCATTTTTTTTTTCCTTGCCGTTTATTATTATTATTGTTATTATTATTTATTTATATAGCACCATTGATTCCATGGTGCTATACATAAGAAGGGGTTGCATATTCCAGTTATCCTTTAGGGTATGTGCACACGTAGAAAGGAGCTCTGCGGATTTTTCCGCAACGGATTTTAGAAATCCGCAGGTAAAAGGCACTGCGTTTTACCTGCGGATTTACCTTGGTTTTTATGCAGATTTTGTGCGAATTCCACTTGCGGTTTTACACCTGCGGATTCCTATTATGGAGCAGGTGGAAACCGCTGCGGAATCTGCACAAAGAATTGACATGCTGCAGAATGTGATCAGCAGCGTTTCTGCGCGTTTTTTTCTGCAGCATGGGCACTGCAGATTGCGTTTTCCATAGGTTTACATTGGACTGTAAACGCATGGAAAGCTGCTGTGTACCCGCACCTGCAGATCCGCTGCGGATCCACAGCAAAATCTGCAACGTGTGCACATAGAATTACAGTAAACAAGCTAAGGGCTCTTTTCCTTTTGCGAGAAACACGTCCGTGTCTCGAATGTGAAAACCAAGCTCTGGTGCCGGCACTTGGGAGCGGAGCGTGCGGCTCCATGTGTTGCTATGCGGCCGCACGCTCCGCTCTGGAGTGCTGGCGCCACAGCTTGGTTTTCACATGCGAGACACGGACGTGTTTCTCGCAAGTGGAAACAAGCCCTAACAATGACAGACTGATACAGAGGGGCGAGGACTCTGCCTTGTGGATTTACATTCTACAGGATTATGTAGGAGACAATAGGTTGAGGGTTTGCTTGAGCTCCGGTGTTGGTGAAGCAGTGTCTCCGGTAGTGATGAGGAGGCAGCAGGGTCAGTGCAGGCTGTAGGCTTTCCTGAAGAGGTGGGTTTTCAGGTTCCGTCTGAAGGATCCGAATGTGGTTGACAGTCGGACGTGTTGGGGCAAAGAATTCCAGGGGAGGAGGGATATTCAGGAGACGTCTTGGAAGCAGTTGGATAAGGAGCGAATAAGTGTGGAGGAGGTCTAGGGAGGACCGGAGATTATGTGAGGTAAGATATCGGGAGATTAGTTCAGAGATATATGGAGGAGACAGGTTATGGATGGCTTTGTAGGTAGGTCAGTATTAGTAATTTGAACTGGATATGCTGAAGGAATGGGAGCCAGTGAAGAGATTTGCAGAGGGGGGAAGTGGGGGAGTAGCGAGGAGAGAGATTATTTAGTCTGGCAGCAGAGTTAAGGATGTACTGGAGAGATGCAAGGGTGTTACCAGGGAGGCCACAGGAAAGGATGTTGCAGTAGTCAAGGCGGGAGATGATGAGGGCATGTACAAGCATTTTAGTAGATTGACGGTTGAGGAAAGGACGGATTCTGGAGATATTTTTGAGCTGGAGGTGGAGAGAGCTTGCATGTGCGGTTTGAAGGACAGGGTAGAGTCAAAGGATACTCCGAGGCAGCGGACTTCCGGTACGGGGGAAAGCGTGATGTCGTTAATTGCGATAGATAGGTTAGGTAAGGAAGATCTATGGGATGGAGGAAAGATGATGAGTTCAGATTTGTCCACATAGAGTTTGAGGAAGCGAGAGGAGAAGAAGCAGGATATAGCTGATAGACACTCCGGAATTCTGGACAGCAGAGCGGTGACATCTGGGCCAGAAAGGTAGATCTGAGTGTCATCAGCATAAAGGTGGTACTTGAAACCATGAGACTTTATGAGTTGTCCCTGGCCAAGTGTATAGATTGAGAAGAGTAGGGGTCCTAGAGCAGAGTCTTGGGGGACTCCAACAGAGAGGTTGGGATGAGGAGGTAGTGTGGGAGTGGGAGACACTGAATGTGTGGTTGGAAAGGTACGAGGAGATCCAGGATAGGATGAGGTCTTTGATGCCAAAGGAGGAGAGGATCTGTATTAGGAGGCAGTGGTCAACTGTGTCGAAAGCAGAGGACAGGTCTAGAAGGAGGAGTACAGAGTATTGTCCATTAGCTTTGGCTGTAAGTAGGTCATAGTGATTTTGGTCAGGGCTGTCTCAGTTGAGTGATGGGGCAGAAACCAGATTGTAGATTGTCAAAGAGCAAGTTACATGAGAGGTGGGAGGAAAGTTCAGCGTGGATGTGCTGCTCCAGGAGTTTGGAAGCGAATAGGAGCAGCGATATTGGGGCGATAGCTGGACATAGCAGTTTACTGATATATGTGCATTTTTATTGTTTAGTCTTGAATGGGGCAAAATGGGGATGATTTAAACTTTTATATATTTTTTGTTATTTACTTTTTTTTTTACTGGCTTCAACAGTCTCCTTAGGAGACTTGAAGTTGCGATCTTCTGATCGCTTGTGCTACACATAGTAGGCTTCAGCCCTCCTATGTGTAGCAGATAGGATCATTTGCTATGAATGCCAGCCAGAGGGAGACGCTCATAGCAGATGAGCAGTGACAAGCATAGGGTCTCCTGCAGACCCCCAGCTGTTATGCCAACCGCAATATTTAACATGCATGTGCCGGAAGCAAGTCACTATCCACGCCCATCGGGCTTCCCTGCCACATGATCGTGGGGCGCCGATGGGCGTGGATAGTGACATGCTTCTGGCACATGCATGTTAAATATTGCTGTCAGAGATTGACAGAACCATTTAACATATCAGCCGCGGGTGGATTGTGTGTCCACCGAAAGCTGTTATGAATGAGATATATCTGGCTGAAAAGCAGGCTTTATATACAAAAATTCTTCATGGTCTTTTAAGAAAGGACCAATCAAAATACATAAAAAGAGCACCAAGAACATCAGGAAATAACAGGATAAAACCTGCTCGTGAACCCACAGCATTACCAAGATGACCTTTAGACCTCAGTATAAACAAATGGATGTCATATAATCCAAATAAACTCACATTCAAATGACATAATAATTAGATTAGGGTCAGTTTTCCTATGAGACCCCCCTCCCCCTATATTAATATTCGGGGGAGGGCTTCCATTAGTCCCACTCATGATTTTTGGATGTGTGGTCCGTGTTTTTTTTCTACAGTTCAGCATATAGCATGGCCTGGTTTTCTTTTTTTTTTTCTTACTTGAACCGACACTTCTCCCATTTGGCACAGGTGTTTTTAATTAGCAGGAGACTTCAAGAGGGGATGTGCAGCGCCCCAGAGATCTGGTCATTGCAGTATGACACTCTGCCACTAAGGGGAGTGATGGTACGTCTGATGGCACTGAAGGAATTCTACTGACCAGGTATCACCAGCACACATTACACTTCACGCTCCGGCCACTAGGGGGAGAAAAAGGCTTTATTTATTGGGCCACTCCTCACACTGGTAAAACTAGGGGTTGGATAGGAAGTTAGTCAGAAGCTGACTGGGTTGGATTCAGGCAACATCCCGTGACAGGGGGTGTTGCAGGGAGAAGACACAGGGGGGTCCCTGTCAGGCGTGGGTGTTGTGAATTCCGCTCTTGGGCTCCCTCCGGTGGTTGTAAGTGGCACTTTTGTGAGTTCTGCTCTTGGGCTCCCTCTTGTGGTTTCAAGTGGTATGGCTGCTCCTTGGAGTTAGCTGTCTTCAGCTGCTTCCACTGATCGTCTTTTCTGCTCGACTATTTATGCCCGGTTCTGTCCTTCAACCAGTGCCACTTGTAAATGTTCCTGGTTGGATTCACATCTCTTTGGAGTTCCCTGTTTTCCTGACCAGTTCTGCAAAGCTAAGTTTTTGCTTGCTCTTTTCTGTTCACAGTTTGTGGACTTATCCGTTCTGTGCTTCTATGTTTGTCCAGCGTTATCAGTATGAATTAATTCAGTCTTGCTGGAAGCTCTGGGAAGCAGATTTACCCTCCACACCTTTAGTCAGGTGTGGAGATTTTTAGTAAACTCTGCGTGGATTTTTGTAGTGTTTTATACTGACCGCACAGTATTCCATCCTGTCCTATCTATCAAACTAGACTGGCCTCCTGTGCTCATCCTGGTTTCATTCTGTGTATGTCTTTTCCCTCTCTACTCACAGTCATTATTTGTGGGGGCTAATCTATCCTTTGGGGATTTTTTCTGAGGCAAGATAGCTTTCCTGCTTCTATCTTTAGGGGTATTTAGCTCTTAGGCTGTGACGAGATGCCTAGGGAGAGTTAGGAGCATTCCACGGCTACTTCTAGTGTTGTGTTGAGCTTAGGGACTGCGGTCAGTACAGTTAACACTTCCTTCAGAGCTCGTTCCATGTTGCTCCTTAACCACCATATCATAACACGTGGGAACCTGGCAGGTGCCTAGCAAACAGAGCAGAACGTTACGGAACCGCGCCTGCACACCCGCGGCGGTATCCTAAGGAAGTGACACGAAGGGAACGATATTGTGGAACAGTGAGAAACGAGATCAAGCACAAAGGAGAACCAGTAGGAGTCATGCCGTGAGACCGAGGCAACATCCTACTGAGGCGCGTAGCCGGTGGCCGGACCACCGAGGGAGTAACTGACTCTACGCTTTACTTCAAACTCCGCAGGACAGTTAATTATAGGTTGGCTGTCTCACCTAAACACCTACGAAGACATAGGGGGCAACTGTGGGAGAGGGGCATCTCTAGGGTCCCGGAAGAACTCCAGGACTTCCCGTCATACGGTTGCGTTCTAGCCATAACATACCTGGGGGACGTTGAACTAGAAAGATCTGGAACAAATTAGAAAGAACGAACGAACGACAAAAGAAGTTGTGAGGACTATTCCGAATGCTCAGCAGGGTGGCACTACAACACACAGGCGCTATTGGTAGGCAACAATTTCCACCTGCAAAGGGAATTCTGGATGTGCCCATCGGACCAGCCGGTCTCAGATAGCCCTGTTAAGCGTGCTCTGGATTGAGGATCCTGAAGTCTTCAGTAAAGAGGTAAAGAGACTGCAACCTTTTGTCCTCGTTATTGACTGCACCTCACACCATCACCATCCACCTTACTGGGAAGCCCTGGGGACATACTTCACCTGTGGGAAGGTATACCATCCAGCTGCCGTTCCATCACCCCAGCGGACCCCACAGCAGCGTCGGTCACCCTGACAGAACACCACAGGTGGCGTCACGAATCCCTGATAGACTGTACCACCTTTATTGGATGCCCCTTAGCAGGGTTACGGACCGGGTCTAGCCACCGTGACAGCCTCAGAACCGAACCAGAGAGGCCTGGTACCGAGAACTCGTGGCCCTGTGTCTGGGGGCGCTCCAGATGCACCTACTCTTTCTCTCAGTTCACAATCTTGGAGCTTGTGGAAGGTGAATTTTTCTTGTTCTTCACTTGTCTGCTGGGTGGTCTTATGCTTGTAGGGTGATGTGGCTTGGATTCATAGGAACTCAGCCTTGTACGTTTGGTGTTGGGAGGCACCAGGTTACTGACCTTGCTGGTGGACTGATTCTTTGGTGGTGTTGGCGCATGGTGCTGCATTTTTAAGGCTGTAAAAGTTAAAAACTCACTGAGAGGTTCGCCATGATGAGGTTTTCATACAGTCTGTTCACAGTGTTAAAGGGACTCTGTCACCTGAATTTGGAGGGAACAATTTTCAGCCATAGAGGCAGGGTTTTCGGGTGTTTGATTCACCCTTTCCTTACCCGCTGGCTGCATGCTGGCTGCAATATTGGATTGAAGTTCATTCTCTGTCCTCCATAGTACACGCCTGCGCAAGGCAAGATTGCTTTGTGCAGGCGTGTACTACGGAGGACAGAGAATAAACTTCAATCCAATATTGCAGCCAGCATGCAGCCAGCGGGTAAGGAAATGGTGAATCAAACACCCGGAACCCCCCCCCCCCCCCCTCTATGGCAGAAGATTGTTCCCTCCAAATTCAGGTGACAGAGTCCCTTTAAACTAAGAGCCTCATGTTAAGTTTTTTGCCTAGTGGCATTATATCCACTTATGACTCTTGGATGTGCATTTCATGTCGTGGTGTGTGTTTTTTTCTTTTTTCTTTTTCCTCTCTCTACAGTGTAGCAAAATGCATTTATGCTTCGCACACTGTTTGTTCCTTTTAACCCCTTCATATCATGCGCCATGCATGTATGGCACATGTCGGGTCTCTCCCCCTTGATGTGGACTCTGTCGCTGAGCCCACATTTTTTCCGCACATGTCAACTGATTTCAACAGCGGACATGTGATCCACCCATGGCTGTTAACTTGTTAAATACCTCTGTCAATCATGGATACAGCTGTATCCAGTATTACAGCTCCGTCCTTTTTATGGCTTTTAGTTGCAGTACCAAGAAAAGCCTTTACTTTACCTACATAACTGGATCTTGTAGATAATGAAGGGATTGAGAAGACCAAAGGCTATGGAACCTCATTCTGATGCTCCATAAACTTTGCCTACAGCCACTTTTGGTTCTGCTGCGCAGCACGAGACCCGGTGACTCTGAAGAGCGGTGACATCAGTAACTCAGTAATGCCACCGCTCTTCAGATAATCCGGGTTTTGCGTTGTGCTTGGCGACTGGGAAGAGCGCTATTGTTACTATGTCACCACTCTTCAGAGTCGCTGGGTCTCACCAGGTCTGGGTTAGTGGTGGGGGTGTCTGATAGACACCTCTCCATTACTTACACCAGGGATTGATAGCAGCTGAAATTACGCAGCTGATATTAACCCTAAAACCATTAGGGTATGTGCACACGTTGCAGATTTGCCTGTAGAATTTTCTGTGCAGATTTTTCATCTCTTGGCAGAAAACGCAGGTAAAAATCTGCACGTTTGTGACAAGTTTTTTATGCGTTTTTGGTGCGGATTTTCATGCAGATTTGTATGTGTTTTTGAAAGCTAAATGAAGATCTATTATTTAACAAACAAAAAAAATTGTGATGTTGTTTCTGGTCCAACCTCTTCATTTACATACGCCATTGAAGAATAATGTTTACACACACAGAGATAGATAATTGATAGATAATTGATAGATATAGATAGATATAGATAGATATAGATAGATAGATGATAGACAATATCCGTCAGGAAATCCACTCCCAATCACCAAGTTCAGCGACTCCCATCCCTCCCTGCATCTCCCCTGGCTCACTCTCCACATTCGATCCCATCACAGAAGAAGTGTCCAGGCTCCTCTCCTCTTCTCGTCCGACTACATGCACCACCGACCCCGTTCCCTCACACCTCCTCCAGTCTCTCTCCAGTCGTCACAACTCACCTAACTACAATCTTTAATCTCTCCCTCTGCTCTGGCATTTTCCCCTCCTCCTTCAAACACTCTATCATTACTCCATTACTAAAGAAACCCGCTCTCCACCCATCCTGCACAAACAACTACAGACCAGTCTCCAATCTCCCCTTCATCTCTAAACTCTTGGAGCACCTGATCTACTCCCGCCTTACCCGTTACCTCTCCACTCATTCCCTCCTAGACCCTTCACAGTCCGGTTTCCGCCCCCTACATTCGACTGAAACTGCACTCATCAAAGTAACCAATGACCTTCTGACAGCAAAACGTAACGGTGACCACTCTCTGCTCATTCTTCTCGACCTTTCTGCAGCTTTCGACACTGTTGACCACCCTCTCCTACTCTCTAGGCTTCAGTCACTAGGCATTAAGGACACTGCTCTCTCCTGGTTCTCTTCCTACCTTTCTGACCGCTCCTTCAGTGTTCTGTTCTCTGGCTCCACTTCCTCTCCTCTTCCTCTCACTGTCGGGGTCCCTAAGGGCTCAGTCTTTGACCCCCTTCTCTTCTCCCTCTACACAGCCCCAATTGGACAGACCATCAGCAGATTTGGCTTTCAGTATCATCTTTATGCTGATGACACACAACTATACATGTCATCCCCTGACCTTACCCCCGCTGTACTACAGAAAGCCACTGACTGTCTGTCTGCAGTCTCCAACATCATGTCCGCTCTCTATCTGAAACTCAACCTCTCCAAAACTGAACTTCTTCTGCTCCCGCCATCTACTAACCTTCCTAAATCTGACATTTCCCTCTCCGTGGGTGGCACCATAATAACACCCCGGCAGCAGGCGTGCTGTCTGGGTGTTATGTTTGACTCTGATCTCTCCTTCACCTCCCATATACAATCTCTTGCCCGCTCGTGCCGCTTACACCTAAAGAACATCTCTAGAATCCGCCCTTTTCTCACCATGGAAACAACAAAAACCCTCACTGTCGCCCTGATCCACTCCCGTCTGGACTACTGCAATGCTCTATTAATTGGCCTCCCCCTCACGCGACTTTCCCCTCTCCAGTCCATCCTTAATGCAGCAGCCAGGGTCGTCCATCTGGCTAATCGTTACTTGGACGCGTCCGCTCTTCGCCAGTCATTACACTGGCTGCCCATTCATTACAGGATACAATT
The DNA here is from genome assembly GCF_032444005.1 of Ranitomeya imitator. Lineage (NCBI taxonomy): Eukaryota > Metazoa > Chordata > Amphibia > Anura > Dendrobatidae > Ranitomeya > Ranitomeya imitator. The sequence continues at coordinate 426,294,516 of NC_091286.1, read as the reverse complement.
CAAAGTACTTGTTCTCACCCACAAAGCTCTCCACAGTGCGGCACCCACAGTGATCCCTGTAACAGGTAGGGGGCGCGGCATGGTCTCCCCAGTATACGCACGGAGGCGTATTGAGGCTGTGAGAGTGCATGGCAGTTGCATACATGGATGTGATGATGTGACAAAGTCCGAAGGAGCCGATCACTTCCTGCTCTGAGGACCTGTGAGCAGGAAGCACCAAGCACCAGCAGCTTACCATGGCGGCCATTGAAGGAGTCCTGTCACAGCTGCGGGCGGCGTCGGCATCACAGCCTCCAGGCTGGTTGGAGGCTCAGGTGTCCAGCATCCTCGGCAGTGGCAGTGGCAGCAGCGGTGCAGATCCCCCGGCGGTCGGGCCCGGTGAGCAGCGGTCCAGGCGAGTGCGGCCCCCAGAGCGCTTATCCCCCGATGTCACCCCGGTGTCTCAGTGGTGGCGCAGGAGCCCCTCAGGGGACCCTCCAGGCCACGTGCCTGCTCAGAAGCACCCCAGCAGGCCGCGGTCTGGGAGGGATCCGCCAGCCGCGCTGAGGCCTGCGGCGGCAGTTAGGCCTTCTCTCCCAGCACGCCGGGGGGCGGGGCCTATGCACGCCAGAGCTCCTAATGGCCGGAGCGACATCACGGCGGGCCGCCGCGGTGATGACCAGGCCAGGCGGCCTGCTTCCTGCGGCAGCGCGAGACAGCGGGGGAGCATCCCAGCGGCAGCGGCGGGTAGCACCCCAGACCCAGCGGGGCTGCTGGACATGACCGGGGGCACCATTCCCTTCAAGCATTGGCTACCGGGCCTGCATCCTCTCGGGTGGCGGCATCAGATGGCAGCGTTTCGGACGGCGGGTCCGGGTCTGGGCCTACAGGACATCAGGCGGTCACCTCGGCTGATGGATTCGGCACGGTTTCCTCTGCAGGGGGCGGATCGGTTGGAGCGGTATTGCGGAGCGAAGTTCACGTCCGGGAGGGCCCAAGGACTGCTTCGGGATCGAGAGATGGCTGGACGGCGATAGCGTCTGTGGCTGGGGGGATCACAGCTCCCTTGCAGCCTGGTGAGAATCCATCTATGTATTGTTTGTCCCTGGCGTTTTCGACGCCGACTTTGACTTCTGTGAATCGGGTTGAGGGGTATGTGGAGCGGGGTGATGGAGTCGGTATGTGGGCTGATGCGAGTTGTGAGGGGGTGGGGGAGTTGTTGTCGGGTGTACGTGAGCTGTTGTCACGGTTGGGCATCCACAATTTGCATAGTTTTAGGCGCTCGCTCAAAACACATTTGTTCAGAGCGGCCTACCACATTCACTAATCAAACTCATTTTATGTTTGTGTCTGTGTGTGTGTGTGTGTAGCCCATTCACTATCCCCATCTATCCCCCACCCCATGAAGATTGCTGGACCATCATTGTAAATACATCATTGTAAATACACACCTGTGCTTTGTATCTCCCCCACCTCATTGTAGATTGTAAGCTCTCACGAGCAGGGTCATTTTATTTTGTTTTAATTATTGTATTATTAACGTTGTTACTTATGACTGTTGTGTTTGAAACTGTTAAACTGTAAAGCTCTGTGGAATATGTTGGCTCTATATAAATAAAGATTATTATTATTATTATTTGTGATGCAGTGATCCCTGTAACAGGTAGGGGGCGCGGCATGGTCTCCCCAGTATACGCACGGAGGCGTATTGAGGCTGTGAGAGTGCATGGCAGTTGCATACATGGATGTGATGATGTGACAAAGTCCGGCATTGTGGTGAATGGCCAATATATGTGTCACAGAGGAGGGGACTCTGCGCTGCCAGCCTGAAGCGATATGGTGTTCTGGGACCTGTAGTCCTATAGTTATAGTGTTGTATAATAGTCATGGGAGGTTTGGCAGGACTAGTTATGTGAGATGGGTGGGACAAACTAGCCACACACCCACACTCCCACCCAGGGGAGTGGTTTAAGGGTATATAATGTGACCAGGGTGTGGATCACATGGTCCTGTGTATGTTCCTGTGTTGGAAGACCTGGGAGTAGGCTTCCTGAAAAGCACATGCTGGTGTTGGGAGGTCCTGGGAGTAGGACCGGATCCCTGAGCAGCGCCCAGTGTGAGAGGTCCTGGGAGTAGGACCGGATCCCTGAGCAACGCACAGTGAAACTGAGGACCTGTATGGTCTGTGTTGGGGAAGCTACCATCCTTCGGTGGGTCTGGACTGACTAATGTGTGCCACCCAGGCAAGTTGGTGATCCCTGTGAGGCAGCTTACCCAGAAGAGTGGACTGACAAGGAGTCAGCAGGTGGAGCAGGAGCTCCCGTAAGGTGCATCAATAGACTGTTGGTGCTTGTGAGGTTCTATGAGCTGTGTGGTAACCCACGGCAACTGGTTAAAGGAGGACCGGCGTGTTTAGTTGCTGCAACCATAATGTAGTATGTTGGTGCCTATTGTGCCCCCGGACATTAGTGAACTGTATGGCATCCTGTCACCCACGATAACTGAACACAGAGGTTCGGCGTGTTTAGTAACCGTGTTTCAAAGCCGTAAACTATGATGTAGAGACTGTGTGCTTGCTGTGCATATTTCTGTGGTTGATGATGTCATAATAAACCATGTGCACAGACCAGGCTGGAGCGAGCAGCCCCACCCCCTCCCCCGGGCGGCGTACGTGAAAGCCGACATGACAGGTGGTTTGGAGCAGGGAAAAAGGGGGCGTGGAGTCTAGCTCTTAGGGGAGAGTTAATGCTGGCCTGGAGAGGGTATGGGGTGAGTGGGGGGGAGGAGCCGATCACTTCCTGCTCTGAGGACCTGTGAGCAGGAAGCACCAAGCACCAGCAGCTTACCATGGCGGCCATTGAAGGAGTCCTGTCACAGCTGCGGGCGGCGTCGGCATCACAGCCTCCAGGCTGGTTGGAGGCTCAGGTGTCCAGCATCCTCGGCAGTGGCAGTGGCAGCAGCGGTGCAGATCCCCCGGCGGTCGGGCCCGGTGAGCAGCGGTCCAGGCGAGTGCGGCCCCCGGAGCGCTTATCCCCCGATGTCACCCCGGTGTCTCAGTGGTGGCGCAGGAGCCCCTCAGGGGACCCTCCAGGTCATGTGCCTGCTCAGAAGCGCCCCAGCAGGCCGCGGTCTGGGAGGGATCCGCCAGCCGCGCTGAGGCCTGCGGTGGCAGTTAGGCCTTCTCTCCCAGCACGCCGGGGGGCGGGGCCTATGCACGCCAGAGCTCCTAATGGCCGGAGCGACATCACGGCGGGCCGCCGCGGTGATGACCAGGCCAGGCGGCCTGCTTCCTGCGGCAGCGCGAGACAGCGGGGGAGCATCCCAGCGGCAGCAGCGGGCAGCACCCCAGACCCAGCGGGGCTGCTGGACATGACCGGGGGCACCATTCCCTTCAAGCATTGGCTACCGGGCCTGCATCCTCTCGGGTGGCGGCATCAGATGGCAGCGTTTCGGACGGCGGGTCCGGGTCTGGGCCTACAGGAAATCAGGCGGTCACCTCGGCTGATGGATTCGGCACGGTTTCCTCTGCAGGGGGCGGATCGGTTGGAGCGGTATTGCGGAGCGAAGTTCACGTCCGGGAGGGCCCAAGGACTGCTTCGGGATCGAGAGATGGCTGGACGGCGATAGCGTCTGTGGCTGGGGGGATCACAGCTCCCTTGCAGCCTGGTGAGAATCCATCTATGTATTGTTTGTCCCTGGCGTTTTCGACGCCGACTTTGACTTCTGTGAATCGGGTTGAGGGGTATGTGGAGCGGGGTGATGGAGTCGGTATGTGGGCTGATGCGAGTTGTGAGGGGGTGGGGGAGTTGTTGTCGGGTGTACGTGAGCTGTTGTCACGGTTGGGCAGTGGTAGGCCAGGGCAATCCCCTTTGTCAGCTTGGGTCGGATCGTCTGGTCCGGGGTTGGCGTTATCCGGCAGCGGGTCTGCCGAATCGGGCAGGTTGACCGAGCCGGTCTCGGTATCTGTGCAGACTGAGAAAGAGAAGGAAGGGGGCTTTCGGTTGGATGATAAGGCGCGGGGCGAGATGTATGTTTGCTTTGAAGAGCCGTTGGGGGCGCACTTGAAAAAGGAGGTGCGTGAGAAGATTTGGAAGGACGAGTATGTCGAGATATTTTTGCTTTTGCCGTTGGAAAAATTTAACCTTGATAAGAGTAAAAAGGAAGATAGTAAGAAGGAGGATGAGGAAAAGCGACGATGGCGCCTTATTCCTCAGACGTTTGTAAATTGGCTTCAGGCGTTCGTGATTTTGGCAAGTGTTATTGGCGAGAAGGCTCCCGAGAACTGCTCCACCTTGTTTTGAAATATGGATTCCATAGGTGAGGCGCATAGGGCCTATGGTGGGCAAGCATGGTTACGATACGATGAGCAGTTCCGGCAGCGGAAGGCGGTCCGTCCGGCGATCCGGTGGGATCAGAAGGACATTGGCTTGTGGTTATGGGTGATGGCGCCAACAAAGTTTGGTCACTCCTTTCAAAGCGGGGTCGCAACTTTCAGCCAAAGCACTTCGCAGGGTTCCTCTTCAGGAGCCGGGGGTCAGTCGGGACAATCCGGCGGGCAGAAGCACAGGGTTTGTTGGCAGTTCAATGTGGGCCAGTGCAATTTCGGAGCGACTTGTAAGTTCAAGCATTTGCGCTCGAACTGCAACGGCGCTTCGCACGGAGCCGCTAAGTGTTTTAAGAAAAAAGGGAAGCCAGAGGGTAATTCCAAAGGGGAGGATTTTTTCACGTAGATTGGCTAGCGCTACGGCCGGGATTACCGCCCCACATCATTTTGTTCATTTGTCGTCTGAACACAAGGCTGACTTGGAGGTTTGGGACCATTTTTTGTCCTGTTACAATGGGCGTTCATTGTTGATGGAGAAAGCAGTGGGTAACGCGGATTTGGATGTTTACCGACGCGTCAGGCGGTATTGGATTTGGGGCCTTTTTCGGGGGCCGTTGGTGTGCTGCTCGATGGCCGGGAGCTTGGTTTGAAACAGGGTTGGTACAGAACATTACTTTGTTGGAGATTTTTCCAATTTTGGTGGTGGTGCAGCTTTGGGGCGATGATTTTCGAAACAAAAGGGTGCGCTTTAACTGTGATAATATGGCGGTCGTGTGTGCCATTAACAGTTTGACGACAGCGTCGCCCCCCGTGATCAGAGTTCTTCGGCAGTTGGTTTTGTCTTGTTTATCTTTGAACGCTTATTTCATGGCATCACACGTGCCTGGTGTTAATAACTGCATTGCCGATTCTCTGTCTCGATTCCAGTGGGAGCGTTTTCGGTCGCTGGCTCCGGAGGCCGAGGAGACGGGGCTGGAATGCCCAGCGGAGCTTTGGAGCGTGGTGTCCGGGCTGCAGAACCTTTAATTCAAGCATCCTTGGTGCCGAGTACGTGGTCGTGTTATCAGGCGGTATGGAGTTCGTGGGAGAGCTGGTTGGCGTCTTGTGGCGTTGCGAGTACTGGTCGGGAACAAGTGGGGGGGGTTGTTGTGGATGAGGCACGGGTCGGACCAGGGATGGTCGGCAGCAAAGGTTGATAGGATGATAGCAGCTTTAGCTTTTGGTTTCAGGGCCTGCAGGACTTGACGAAGTCCTTTTTGGTAAAGCAAGCTGCGAAGGGGTTGAGAAGAACGGGTAGCCGTGGCGATTGCAGGCGCCCGGTGTTTTTTGAGATGTTGGAGCAGTTGGGGGCACGTCTGGGCGATATGTGTTTCCGGTTTTGAGGTTGCGCTATTTCGTCTGGCTTTCTCGTTGGCCTTTATGGGGCCTTGAGGGTGGGGGAGTTGGTGTCCCCCACTACAGTTCCTCAGGGGGGCCTTTGGGTGGGGACTTTTTTGTTTCCGAGGGGTCGTTGCAATTTTGGATTCGGAAGTCTAAGACGGATCTGACGGGACGGGGTAAAAGGGTGGTTTTCGGCGCCGTTCCCAGGTCCGTTATGTGTCCTGTCCGTTGCTGGCAGGATTTTGATAGGCTTCACCCGTGGGGTGATGGGCCTTTGTTACATCATGAGGACATCATTTCTGTCTAAATACCAGTTTGTAACGGTTTTTCGGCAGTCTTTGGAGGCCATTGGTGCGGATTCTTCCAGGTTCGCCTCGCATTCTTTTCGGATCGGGGCCGCTACGGAGGCGGCGCGGAGTGGTTTGGCTCCTGCGGTGGTACAGAGGATAGGGCGGTGGGAGTCTGGTCGTTATAAGAGCCGGTCACTTCCCGCTCTGAGGACCTGTGAGCAGTACCGCCCACCCGCCCTTTATGTTGTGTATTCGATAATTTTAGTTGGCTTTTTGTTCTCGGGTCATAGTGGCTGTAGGCTGAGGGAGGGGTCCTTGGAGTTGGTGCTAAATTGGCCTGGGGGTCCGTCGGGATACGGATTCTCCAGTTGGTATAAGTTTTGGTTGCGGGTCTGGTGATTTGTGGGAATCTTGGTAATGGTGGGCCAGATTCCTAAGTTGGAAGTGGACAAGGGTAACCCTTCGGGGTATTTTGGTGCTCTCGAGCCTGTGGGGTAACGGCTGAGAGTAATCTACGGTTGGTCTCTTATCCACTTGTTTATACTATGGTTGACACCAGACTTTTAGCTTCAAGGACCCCTTCCCAGATCATGTTACGGTTAAATGTTTTGTTTGTTTATAATAAAGGCCGCTGTGGCCAATTATATCCAACTTGAGACTCATGTCATTATTCGGATGCTGGGAAGGAAAGGGGACGGAGACCCTTGGGGCGACACTTATTTTCGGTGGTCGACAATACCAATGTCATGTTTTGTTTGGAAAAAAAGCTGTGCCCGTGTACGTGAATCCCGTGCTAAGCGAGTGTCCCCCAATACACTCAGTAAGAGCAATCTTACAATTATTATTTATAGATCTATAGATAAATCATAGATAGATCTAAATATGATAGATAGATATATTATTATCTACTGTGCAGGCACCGGCGGCGCCATCTTGGAGGAGGAATTTTTCTTTCTCTACAAAGATGGCGCCACCTGCACAGTAGCAGCTGTTGGATCACCGATAACTGCTACTGCGCAAGCACTGCTGGCGCCATTTTCAAATGGATTTTTAGTTTTTATTTTTACTTTTTTTTAGGAATTTGAAGATAACCTTAAACAAATGAATTATATTCACATCACATATGCGATCAGGCTGCAGCGTGGGGGCTACCACCGGTGCTGATCTAACACTGTGTGTGTGTAGGTTACTCAACACAATCCTGCTGACAGGTTCGCTTTAATTATGGCATTTACATCACATGGGACATGCCGGGGCCGACATGTACACACCACATGGGACACGCTGAGGCCAACTGGTACCACCACACGGGACATGCCGGAGTCGACGAATACCCACCACACGGGACACACCAGGGCCGACGTGTACCCACCACACGAGACACGCTGAGGCCGACGAGTACCACCACAAGGGACATGCGGGGGTCATCAAATACCTGCCACACAGGACACACCAGGGCCGACGTGTACCCACCACATGGGACACAGCGGGGCCGACGTGTATTTGCCACATGGGACACGCCGGGGCTGATGAGAATCTGCCACACTTGACACGCCGGGGCCGACATGTACACACCACACAGGACATGCCAGTAGGGTTGAGCGAAACGGGTCGAACATTTTCAAAAGTCGCCGACTTTTGGCGAAGTCGAGTTTCATGAAACCCGATCCTACCCCTGTGCGTGGTCGGCCATGCGGTACGCGACTTTCGCGCCAAAGTCGCGTTTCAATGACGCGAAAAGCGCCATTTCTCAGCCAATGAAGGTAAACGCAGAGTGTGGGCAGCGTGATGACATAGGTCCTGGTCCCCACCATCTTAGAGAAGGACATTGCAGTGATTGGCTTGCTGTCTGCGGCGTCACAGGGGCTATAAAGGGGAGTTCCCGCCGACCGCCATGTTACTGCTGCTGATCTGAGCTTAGGGAGAGGTTGCTGCCGCTTCGTCAGAAGCAGGGATAGCGTTAGGCAGGGTCCATTAACCACAAAACTGCTTGTGCTGTAGCGATTTCCACTGCCCAACACCACCTTCGGTGTGCAGGGACAGTGGAAGCTCCTTTTTTTTTTTTTTTTCCTCAGCGCTGTAGCTCATTGGGCTGCCCTAGAAGGCTCCCTGATAGCTGCATTGCTGTGTGTACGCCGCTGTGCAAACCAACTGCTTTTTTCAAAGCACAAATCCTCTTGTTCCTTCCTTTCTACACAGCTATCTTGTTTGTTTGTCCACACTTTTTATTTAATTTGTGCATCAGTCCACTCCTTATTGCTGCCTGCCATACCTGGCTGAGATTACTGCAGGGAGATAGTAATTGAAGGACAGTTCTTTTTTTTTTTTTTTTTTTTTTTGTGGGAGATTAAGATTGACATTTCTGCTAGAGTGCCATCTCTGTCTGTGTCATCTCTCACTCAGTGGGCCATAGAAAGCCTATTTATTTTTTTGCTTGATTTGGGTTCCAAAATCTACCAGAAAAAATCACAACATCAATCAGTGGGAGAAAAATATTGGCCTCAGGGCTTGTGTGCCACTCCTTACTCCTGTGTGTGCCATCTCTCACTCAGTGGGCCATAGAAAGCCTATTAATTTTTTTGCTTGATTTGGGTTCTAAATTCTACCTGAAAAAATCAATAAATCAATCAGTGGGAGATTAATATTGGCCTTTGGGCTTGTGTGCCAGTCCTAAGCGTGCCATCTCTCTCTCTCTCAGATAGTGGGCCATAGAAAGCCTATTTTTTTATTATTTTATTGGGTTTATAAATTTTCCCTGGAAAAAAAAAAAAAGTGGGAGATTAATATTGGCCTCTGGGCTTGTGTGCCAGTCCTGAGCGTGCCATCTCTCTCACAAATAGTGGGCCATAGAAAGCCTATTTATTTTTTTGGTTGATTTGGGTTCATAATTCTACCTGAAAAAATCAATCAATCAATCAGTGGGAGATTAATATTGGCCTTTGGGCTTGTGTGCCAGTCCTAAGCGTGCCATCTCTCTCTCTCAGATAGTGGGCCATAGAAAGCCTATTTATTATTATTTTTTTTATTGGGTTTATAAATTTTCCCTGGAAAAAAAAAAAAAGTGGGAGATTAATATTGGCCTCTAGGCTTGTGTGCCAGTCCTGAGCGTGCCATCTCTCTCACAAATAGTGGGCCATAGAAAGCCTATTTATTTTTTGGGTTGATTTGGGTTCCTAATTCTACCTGAAAAAATCAATCAATCAATCAGTGGGAGAAAAATATTGGCCTCAGGGCTTGTGTGCCACTCCTTACTCCTGTGTGTGCCATCTCTCACTCAGTGGGCCATAGAAAGCCTATTAATTTTTTTGCTTGATTTGGGTTCTAAATTCTACCTGAAAAAATCAATAAATCAATCAGTGGGAGATTAATATTGGCCTTTGGGCTTGTGTGCCAGTCCTAAGCGTGCCATCTCTCTCTCTCTCAGATAGTGGGCCCTAGAAAGCCTATTTTTTGTTTTATTTGTTTTCTAAATTCTCCCTGAAACAATCATTTTATTTTCTTTGGTTTCTAAATTATTCCTGAAAAAAATCATTTTTTTGGTATTTTTTTTTCTCTCAAGTCTCCCTGAAAAAAAAAAAAAAAAAAATCTGTGGGAGATTCATATTGCCCCTTCTGCTTGTGTGCCAGTCTTGACTCCTGGGTGTGCCATCTCTCTCTCTCTCCCCAATTGTTGGCCATAGAAAGCCTATTAATTTTTTTGCTTGATTTGGGTTCCAAAATCTACCAAAAAAAATCACTAAATCAATCAGTGGGAGATTAATATTGGCCTCTGGGCTTGTGTGCCACTCCTGACTCCTGTGTGCGTCATCTGTCACTCAGTGGGCCCTAGAAAGCCTATTTTTTGTTTTATTTGTTTTCTAAATTCTCCTTGAAACAATCATTTTATTTTCTTTGGTTTCTAAATTATTCCTGAAAAAAATCATTTTTTTTGTATTTTTTTTTCTCTCAAGTCTCCCTGAAAAAAAAAAAAAATAAATAAATCTGTGGGATATTCATATTGCCCCTTCTGCTTGTGTGCCAGTCTTGACTCCTGGGTGTGCCATCTCTCTCTCTCTCCCCAATTGTGGGCCATAGAAAGCCTATTAATTTTTTTGCTTGATTTGGGTTCCAAAATCTACCAAAAAAAATAACTAAATCAATCGGTGGGAGATTAATATTGGCCTCTGGGCTTGTGTGCCACTCCTGACTCCTGTGTGCGTCCTCTCTCACTCAGTGGGCCCTACAAAGCCTTTTTTTTTTTTTTTTTCCTAAATTCTCCCTGAAACAATCATTTCATTTTATTTGTTTTATAAATTCTTCTGTAAAAAATAATTTTTTTTTAATTTTTTTTTTTTCTGAAGTCTCCCTTTTAAAAAAAACAAACACAAATCAGTGGGAGATAAATATTTACATTTGCGCTTCAGTGACAGTCCTGCGTGTGTGCCATCTCATTTGTTGCCAACAACAACAGAGTGTGTAACATTGTGGCTGATTTTCGTTGTGGTCTCACCCACCTGTAAAGGGGTAGCTAAATCATACTGAAGTTATAGCTCACCGTGTAAGTTGTGTGACAGCAACAAATACCGTTCGTTTGTTAACGTTTTTAAAACAATGAGGAAGTCTGGTGGAAGAGGTCGTGGCCGGGGGCGTTCATTGTCAGCTGGTAATGAGGGTAGTGGTAGTGGTGGAGCATCAGCTGGTCGTGGGAAAAAAAATATTGCACCTAAGTCTGGAGCTGTGGAGCCAGGTTCGTCGTCTGGCTACACAAGGCCTCGAACGCTCCCTTTTCTGGGAGTAGGAAAACCGCTTTTAAAGCCGGAGCAGCAAGAGCAAGTTTTGGCTTATCTTGCTGACTCAGCCTCTAGCTCTTTTGCCTCCTCTCGTGAAACTGGTAAATGTCAAAGCAGCGCGTCGTTAGTGGATGTTCACGGTCAGGGACAAGTCGCTTCCTTGTCCTCTTCAGCAAAAACAACAACAGAGAAGAATGCAGCAGGCGACACAACGGGTTACTCCATGGAGCTCTTTACACATACCGTCCCTGGCTTAGAAAGTGAAGCAGTTAACAGTCCATGCCCATTACAAGTTGAATCTGACATGGAGTGCACTGATGCACAGCCACAGCCAGACTACTATCCTGGTCCTTTGACTCAGACCACAACATTGCCATCGCAGGGTGCTGATCAAGAATCAGACCCTGATGAGACTATGTTGCCCCATCACGAACGCTATACCACCGACCGCCACGGTGACACAGACGAAGTTTCACACGAGCTACAAGAAGAGGTAATAGATGACCCAGTTCTTGACCCCGATTGGCAGCCATTGGGGGAACAGGGTGCAGGCGGCAGCAGTTCTGAAGCGGAGGAGGAGGGGCCGCAGCAGGCATCAACATCGCAACAGGTTCCATCTGCCGGGCCCGTATCTTGCCCAAAACGCGTGGCAAAGCTAAAACCTGTTGGAGGACAGCGTGGCCATCCGGTTAAAGCTCAGTCTGCAATGCCTGAAAAGGTATCCGATGCTAGAAAGAGTGCAGTCTGGCATTTTTTTAAACAACATCCAATTGATCAGCGCAAAGTCATCTGTCAAAAATGTTCAACTACCTTAAGCAGAGGACAGAATCTGAAAAGTCTCAATACAAGTTGCATGCATAGACATTTAACCACCATGCATTTGCAAGCCTGGACTAACTACCAAACGTCCCTTAAGGTTGTAGCATCCTCGGCCAATGAAGCTAGTCACCAACGCAACATCCCTTCCGGCAGTGTAGGGCCACCATTTTCCGCACCACCTGCAGTATCTGTGCAGGTTTCTTTGCCAGGCCAAAGCCGTCAGGGTCAGGGAATCACCAGTTTCGTAGTAGGAAACACTGCATCTAGGGCACCGGTGGCAACAATACCATCTCCCACCGTCTCTCAGTCTGCCATGTCCACCGGCACCCCCGCTAGTTCCACGATCTCCAGCTCTCCAGTCCAACTCACCCTACATGAGACTATGGTTAGAAAAAGGAAGTACTTAGCCTCGCATCCGCGTACACAGGGTTTGAACGCACACATAGCTAGACTAATCTCGTTAGAGATGATGCCCTACCGGTTAGTTGAAAGCGAAGCTTTCAAAGCCCTGATGGACTACGCTGTACCACGCTACAAGCTACCCAGTCGACACTTTTTTTCCAGAAAAGCCATCCCAGCCCTCCACCAGCATGTTAAAGAGCGCATCGTCCATGCACTCAGGCAATCTGTGAGCACAAAGGTGCACCTGACAACAGATGCATGGACCAGTAGGCATGGCCAGGGACGTTACGTGTCCATCACGGCACACTGGTTAAATGTGGTGGATGCAGGGTCCACAGGGGACAGCAAGTTTGGGACAGTTCTGCCTAGCCCACGGTCTAGGAAACAATTGGCTGTAGCCGTTCGCACCCCCTCCTCCTCCTCTTCGTCCTCCTGCAGAAGCGAGAGCTCGTCCACAGACCGCAGTCGCACAACCACTCCATCCGCAGCTGCCACTGTTGCACACCAGGTCTCCCATTATGGGGCAGCTACTGGCAAACGTCAGCAGGCTGTATTGGCTATGAAGTGTTTGGGCGACAACAGACACACCGCGGAAGTTCTGTCCGAGTTCTTGCAGAAAGAAACGCAGTCGTGGCTGGGCACTGTAGATCTTGAGGCAGGCAAGGTAGTGAGTGATAACGGAAGGAATTTCATGGCTGCCATCTCCCTTTCCCAACTGAAACACATTCCTTGCCTGGCTCACACCTTAAACCTGGTGGTGCAGTGCTTCCTGAAAAGTTATCCGGGGTTATCCGACCTGCTCCTCAAAGTGCGTGGACTTTGCTCACATATCCGCCGTTCGCCCGTACACTCCAGCCGTATGCAGACCTATCAGCGTTCTTTGAACCTTCCCCAGCATCGCCTAATCATAGACGTTGCAACAAGGTGGAACTCAACACTGCACATGCTTCAGAGACTGTGTGAACAGAGGCGGGCTGTTATGTTTTTGTGGGAGGATACACATACACGGGCAGGCAGTAGGATGGCAGACATGGAGTTGTCAGGTGTGCAGTGGTCGAAGATTCAAGACATGTGTCAAGTCCTTCAGTGTTTTGAGGAATGCACACGGCTGGTTAGTGCAGACAACGCCATAATAAGCATGAGCATCCCCCTAATGCGTCTGCTGATGCAAAGTTTGACGCACATAAAGGATCAGGCGTCTGCAGCTGAGGAAGAGGAAAGCCTTGATGACAGTCAGCCATTGTCTGGCCAGGGCAGTGTACAGGACGAGGTAGCGGGCGAACAGGAGGAGGAGGACGAGGAGGATGATGGGGATGATTATATTTTTAATGAGGAAGCTTTTCCGGGGCCACTGGAAATTGGTGGCGCGGCAAGGCCGGGTTCTGGTTTTTTGAGGGACACAAGTGACGTGGATTTGACTGAAACTGCCCCTCAACCAAGCACAACCGCAGATTTGAGAACTGGAACTTTGGCCCACATGGCGGATTATGCCTTACGTATCCTCAAAAGGGACACACGCATAACTAAAATGATGAATGATGACGATTACTGGTTGGCCTGCCTCCTTGATCCTCGCTATAAAGGCAAATTGCAAAATATAATGCCACATGAGAACTTGGAACTAATATTAGCAACCAAACAATCAACTCTTGTTGACCGTTTGCTTCTGGCATTCCCTGCACACAGCACCCGTGATCGTTCTCACACGAGCTGCAGGGGCCAGCAGACCAGAGGAGTTAGAGGGGCAGAAATCAGAAGTGGCGTTGGCCAGAGGGGTTTTCTGACCAGGTTGTGGAGTGATTTTGCTATGACCGCAGACAGGACAGGTACTGCAGCATCAATTCAAAGTGACAGGAGACAACATTTGTCCAGTATGGTTACAAACTATTTTTCATCCCTTATCGATGTTCTCCCTCAACCGTCATTCCCATTTGATTACTGGGCATCAAAATTAGACACCTGGCCAGAATTGGCAGAATATGCATTGCAGGAGCTTGCTTGCCCGGCAGCTAGTGTCCTATCAGAAAGAGTATTCAGTGCTGCAGGTTCAATACTAACAGAAAACAGGACTCGTCTGGCTACCCAAAATGTAGATGATCTAACCTTCATTAAAATGAACCACAACTGGATTTCGAAATCTTTTGCCCCACCTTGCCCGGCTGACACCTAGCTTTCCTATGAAAAGGTCTTGCCTGTGGACTATTCTGAATGGCTTTTCCAATCTCGTAATTTTCAGCACCTGATTGTCCAGCATACGACATGTTTACACCTCACTAAATGGCCAAACTCCCCACACGGGGCCGTGGTATCGACACTTGGCGACAGCACCCGTGAGAGTGCAGTTTGTCTGAAGAGGTGGGTGAGCCCGCTTTTGGTCGACGGCACTGCCACTGGGTCCCTCCTAGTACAATAAAGTGTCTCTGGCGGTGGTGGTGCGCACCCAACGTCAGACACACCGTTGTAATATGAGGGGCCCTGGGCCTGTACCGCCGGCCACAAGACAGTTTCCCCCCACCCCAGCTCAAACAGTGCTCTACCACTTGCAAAATTATCTCACAGCTCCACCAATGTTTAGTCTATGCGCTGACATCCTTCAATGCCTGCCACTGACAATACCATTGTATTGACATTTTTGTTATGTTAGGCCTTCGATGCCTGTCTGTGGTCACTCCTTCCACTAGGCCTCCACTGACCACACCACTGCTGCCCGTGTACCCCTGGAACCAATTTAAAATTGCCTACAGCCATGTGTTATTATTTTAGGCCTTCGATGCCTGTCTGCGGTCACTCCTTCCACTAGGCCTCCACTGACCACACCACTGCTGTCCGTGTACCCCTGGAACCAATTTAAAATTGCCTACAGCCATGTGTTATTATTTTAGGCCTTCGATGCCTGTCTGCGGTCCATTCTTTCAACTACTACTACACTGACCAGGGCACTGCTGCCCGTATACCCCTGGAACCAATTTAAAATTGCCTACAGCCATGTGTTATTATTTTAGGCCTTCGATGCCTGTCTGCGGTCACTCCTTCCACTAGGCCTCCACTGACCACACCACTGCTGCCCGTGTACCCCTGGAACCAATTTAAAATTGCCTACAGCCAGCCCAATTTTTTTATTTTAGGCCTTCGATGCCTGTCTGCGGTCCATTCTTTCAACTACTACTACACTGACCAGGTCACTGCTGCCCGTGTACCCCTGGAACCAATTTAAAATTGCCTACAGCCATGTGTTATTATTTTAGGCCTTCGATGCCTGTCTGCGGTCACTCCTTCCACTAGGCCTCCACTGACCACACCACTGCTGCCCGTGTACCCCTGGAACCAATTTGAAATTGCCTACAGATAGCCCAATTTTTTTATTTTAGGCCTTCGATGCCTGTCTGCGGTCCATTCTTTCAACTACTACTACACTGACCAGGTCACTGCTGCCCGTGTACCCCTGGAACCAATTTAAAATTGCCTACAGCCATGTGTTATTATTTTAGGCCTTCGATGCCTGTCTGCGGTCACTCCTTCCACTAGGCCTCCACTGACCACACCACTGCTGCCCGTGTACCCCTGGAACCAATTTAAAATTGCCTACAGCCATGTGTTATTATTTTAGGCCTTCGATGCCTGTCTGCGGTCACTCCTTCCACTAGGCCTCCACTGACGACACCACTGCTGCCCGTGTACCCCTGGAACCAATTTAAAATTGCCTACAGCCATGTGTTATTATTTTAGGCCTTCGATGCCTGTCTGCGGTCACTCCTTCCACTAGGCCTCCACTGACCACACCACTGCTGCCCGTGTACCCCTGGAACCAATTTAAAATTGCCTACAGCCATGTGTTATTATTTTAGGCCTTCGATGCCTGTCTGCGGTCACTCCTTCCACTAGGCCTCCACTGACCACACCACTGCTGCCCGTGTACCCCTGTAACCAATTTAAAATTGCCTACAGCCATGTGTTATTATTTTAGGCCTTCGATGCCTGTCTGCGGTCACTCCTTCCACTAGGCCTCCACTGACCACACCACTGCTGCCCGTGTACCCCTGGAACCAATTTAAAATTGCCTACAGCCATGTGTTATTATTTTAGGCCTTTGATGCCTGTCTGCGGTCACTCCTTCCACTAGGCCTCCACTGACCACACCACTGCTGCCCGTGTACCCCTGGAACCAATTTAAAATTGCCTACAGCCAGCCCAATTTTTTTATTTTAGGCCTTCGATGCCTGTCTGCGGTCCATTCTTTCAACTACTACTACACTGACCAGGGCACTGCTGCCCGTGTACCCCTGGAACCAACATCAGAAAATATAAAAATAAGTATTTTGCTTACAAAAAAGAAAATACTGGAGAGATATCAAATGCAGACATTTTAACATTAAAAACAAACACACAACTAAAATCTGGTACAGTACTAAAAATGGCCACCAGCTACAATTACTTTCTCCTGCAAGTAGTTAACTGAAAGGTTTTTTAAATTGAAAACACACATATGGCATCCACCGAGTGTTGTCCTGTCGCGTCTTCTTTATATTATTGCCGAGAAGATGCAAAACAATGAAAATAATAAAATCATTAATTACCAAAATAATAGAGAAAGTCAACACCACATTGCAAATAAACATTCATTCCAAATAAAGAAGCAGGGCGCGTCCGAGGGTGAGTATATACCTAATAAGAATATAATCACCCTCGGACGCGCAATGCTTATTTCCAACAGCCTTCCTTCCTAAGAATCAGCCCTTCCGTGGTGTAGAGAGACGTTGTGTTACACTACAAGGTGTTCCCCAGGTTGCCTTTCCTGAGCTTCGATCTTCCGGCTCTCGTTTAGTAGTTCTTGGAAACTACACTGCATTAGGCCTTCAAATTGGGTATGGGGTGTAGAGAGAGGGTGTGTTACACTCCAAGGTGTTCCCCAGGTTGCCTTTCCTGAGCTTCGATATTCCGGCTCTCGTTTAGTAGTTGTTGGAAACTACACTGCATTAGGCCTACAAATTTGGTATGGGGGAAACATTGGCGCATCTGCGGTCCCTCCTTCCTCTAGGCCTCCACTGACCTGTCTACTGCTGCCCGTGTTCCCCTGGAACCAATTTTAAATTGCCTACAGGCAGCCCAATTTATTATGTTAGGGCTTCGAAGCCTGTCTGCGGTCCCTCCTTCCACTAGGCCTCCACTGACCTGTCTACTGCTGCCCGTGTACCCCTTGAACCAACATCATAAAATAAAAAAAAAAGTATTTTGCTTATAAAAAAGAAAATACTGGTGAGATATCAAATGCAGACATTTTAACATTAAAAACAAACACACAACTAAAATCTGGTACAGTACTAAAAATGGCCACCAGCTACAATTACTTTCTCCTGCAAGTAGTTAACTGAAAGGTTTTTTAAATTGAAAACACACATATGGCATCCACCGAGTGTTGTCCTGTCGCGTCTTCTTTATATTATTGCCGAGAAGATGCAAAACAATGAAAATAATAAAATCATTAATTACCAAAATAATAGAGAAAGTCAACACCACATTGCAAATAAACATTCATTCCAAATAAAGAAGCAGGGCGCGTCCGAGGGTGAGTATATACCTAATAAGAATATAATCACCCTCGGACGCGCAATGCTTATTTCCAACAGCCTTCCTTCCTAAGAATCAGCCCTTCCGTGGTGTAGAGAGACGTTGTGTTACACTCCAAGGTGTTCCCCAGGTTGCCTTTCCTGAGCTTCGATCTTCCGGCTCTCGTTTAGTAGTTGTTGGAAACTACGCTGCATTAGGCCTTCAAATTGGGTATGGGGTGGAGAGAGATGGTGTGTTCCACTCCAAGGTGTTCCCCAGGTTGCCTTTCCTGAGCTTCGATCTTCCGGCTCTCGTTTAGTAGTTGTTGGAAACTACGCTGCATTAGGCCTTCAAATTGGGTATGGGGTGTAGAGAGAGGGTGTGTTACACTCCAAGGTGTTCCCCAGGTTGCCTTTCCTGAGCTTCGATCTTCATGCTCTCGTTTAGTAGTTGTCGGAAACTACGCTGCATTAGGCCTTCAAATTGGGTATGGGGTGTAGAGAGAGGGTGTGTTACACTCCAAGGTGTTCCCCAGGTTGCCTTTCCTGAGCTTCGATATTCCGGCTCTCGTTTAGTAGTTGTTGGAAACTACACTGCATGAGGCCTACAAATTTGGTATGGGGGAAACATTGGCGCATCTGCGGTCCCTCCTTCCTCTAGGCCTCCACTGACCTGTCTACTGCTGCCCGTGTTCCCCTGGAACCAATTTTAAATTGCCTACAGGCAGCCCAATTTATTATGTTAGGGCTTCGAAGCCTGTCTGCGGTCCCTCCTTCCACTAGGCCTCCACTGACCTGTCTACTGCTGCCCGTGTACCCCTTGAACCAACATCATAAAATAAAAAAAAAAGTATTTTGCTTATAAAAAAGAAAATACTGGTGAGATATCAAATGCAGACATTTTAACATTAAAAACAAACACACAACTAAAATCTGGTACAGTACTAAAAATGGCCACCAGCTACAATTACTTTCTCCTGCAAGTAGTTAACTGAAAGGTTTTTTAAATTGAAAACACACATATGGCATCCACCGAGTGTTGTCCTGTCGCGTCTTCTTTATATTATTGCTGAGAAGATGCAAAACAATGAAAATAATAAAATCATTAATTACCAAAATAATAGAGAAAGTCAACACCACATTGCAAATAAACATTCATTCCAAATAAAGAAGCAGGGCGCGTCCGAGGGTGAGTATATACCTAATAAGAATATAATCACCCTCGGACGCGCAATGCTTATTTCCAACAGCCTTCCTTCCTAAGAATCAGCCCTTCCGTGGTGTAGAGAGACGTTGTGTTACACTCCAAGGTGTTCCCCAGGTTGCCTTTCCTGAGCTTCGATCTTCCGGCTCTCGTTTAGTAGTTGTTGGAAACTACGCTGCATTAGGCCTTCAAATTGGGTATGGGGTGTAGAGAGAGGGTGTGTTCCACTCCAAGGTGTTCCCCAGGTTGCCTTTCCTGAGCTTCGATCTTCCGGCTCTCGTTTAGTAGTTCTTGGAAACTACACTGCATTAGGCCTTCAAATTGGGTATGGGGTGTAGAGAGAGGGTGTGTTACACTCCAAGGTGTTCCCCAGGTTGCCTTTCCTGAGCTTCGATCTTCATGCTCTCGTTTAGTAGTTGTCGGAAACTACGCTGCATTAGGCCTACAAATTGGGTATGGGGTGTAGAGAGAGGGTTTGTTACACTCCAAGGTGTTCCCCAGGTTGCCTTTCCTGAGCTTCGATCTTCCGGCTCTCGTTTAGTAGTTGTTGGAAACTACGCTGCATTAGGCCTTCAAATTGGGTATGGGGTGTAGCGAGAGGGTGTGTTACACTCCAAGGTGTTCCCCAGGTTGCCTTTCCTGAGCTTCGATCTTCCGGCTCTCGTTTAGTAGTTCTTGGAAACTACACTGCATTAGGCCTTCAAATTGGGTATGGGGTGTAGAGAGAGGGTGTGTTACACTCCAAGGTGTTCCCCAGGTTGCCTTTCCTGAGCTTCGATCTTCCGGCTCTCGTTTAGTAGTTCTTGGAAACTACACTGCATTAGGCCTACAAATTGGGTATGGGGTGGAGAGAGATGGTGTGTTACACTCCAAGGTGTTCCCCAGGTTTCCTTGCCATTGCTTCGGTCTTCCGACTCTCGTTTAGTAGTTGTAGAAAAGTACACTGCATTAGGCCTACAAAATGGGTATGGGGTGGAGAGAGATGGTGTGTTACACTCCAAGGTGTTCCCCAGGTTGCCTTTCCTGAGCTTCTATCTTCAGGCTCTCATTAAATTGTGGTTAAATGGAACAACTGCATTTGGCGTACTAGTTGGTTTGGGGCCTACTATCGGTGTCTGCCACTCCTTGCTGTTCTCCTGGTTTCCTGTCCTGAAATTCCATTTTCAGGCTCTCGTTAAGTAGTTGTTAATGTTAGACTGCATTTGGCCTACTAGTTGGGTTGGGGCCTACTATCGGTGTCTGCCACTCCTTGCTGTTCTCCTCCACTGAACAAAGCTGTGCCGCCTGTTTACTACGGTTGCCAATTTTGAACTGCATTTCGACTACTTACTGATTTGGCCCTACTCTCTGTGTCAGCCTCTCATTCCAGTTGTCCTCCACTGCAATGCCCCCTGGTTATTCCTGTGTTACCAATTTTGAACTGCATTTAGCCCACTTTATTCTTTGGGCCTATATCTGTGTTTCCACTTCATCGTGCCCATTGCCCAGCCAGTGATAGATGAGTCTGCTGGTACATTGACCCATAACGCAACATTCCCCGTGCATGCTACACAACAACATTGTGACCCTGCTGAAAGTCAGGTTGCTCTTCCCGCATACCATACCACCTTACACGGGGACAAAGAGGAAGGTGCAGATGAAAGTGCAGGTTCCTTCATCAGGTTGGGGGAGGAATACTAGTTGGCGACGTCACTGGCACAGGGCCTCTCATAGTACGCAAAAGTGTTGCTGCTACTACACAGTAGTTCATATGAGGACAACCAGCAGAGGGCGCCCTCTTATGATCTCGAGCCAGGGAGCTTTCTAGGAAAGTTCCCACGATCTAGGAACAGCCAGCAGAGGGCGCCTCACCGCAAATGCAGGTAAATATAGGTCAATGACCTACTTTACCTACATTCTCCGGGGTTTTGCAGACATGAGCAGCTGCATTAGCAAAGCTCGTGGCTGCAAAATATTTTAACCCCTTCAGATGGATTTACATCGTTGGACGTGACAGATCCTCGGAAGGTATGTATATTGTTGGTTTATTATTTTTTTTTCCTTTACAGATCGAGGGTCTTCAGTGAGTGGATTGAGAGTAGAATAAATTAATACAACAACCTTTGTGATTTTTTCATTAAATTAATTTTTAATAATGTGTGTGTGTTATTTTTTAACCCTTTACTAGTATTGGATTAATAATGGATAGGTGTCATAATTGACGCCTTTCCATTATTAATCTGGCTTAATGTCACCTTACAATAGCAAGGTGACATTAACCCCTTCCCGACCCATGACGCCACGTAGGCGTCATGAAAGTCGGTGCCAATCCGACCCATGACGCCTATGTGGCGTCATGGAAAGATCGCGTCCCTGCAGGCCGGGTGAAAGGGATAACTCCCATTTCACCCGATCTGCAGGGACAGGGGGATTGGTAGTTTAGCCCAGGGGGGGTGGCTTCACCCCCTCGTGGCTACGATCGCTCTGATTGGCTGTTGAAAGTGAAACTGCCAATCAGAGCGATTTGTAATATTTCACCTATTATAACGGGTGAAATATTACAATCCAGCCATGGCCGATGCTGCAATATCATCGGCCAAGGCTGGAAATACTAATGTGCCCCCACCCCACCGATCGCCCCCCGATCTGGCCGGTACACTGCTCCGGCTCCCCTCCATCCAGTGCTCTGCTCCCCCCCGTGCTCTTGTCCGCTCCCCCCGTGCTTCAATCACCCTCCCCGTGCTCCAATCACCCCCCCTGCACTCTGATCCACCACCCCCGTGCTCCGTTCCACCCCCCCGTGCTCCGTTCCAGCCCCCCGTGCTCCGTTCCACGCCCCCCGTGCTCCGTTCCACGCCTGCCGTGCTCCGATTCCCCCCCCGTGCTCCGATCCCCCCCCCCCCCCGTGGTCCCCCTCACCCCATCATACTTACCGATCCTGCTGGGGTCCCGTCCGTCTTCTCCCTGGGCACCGCCATCTTCCAAAATGGCGGGCGCATGCGCAGTGCGCCCGCCGAATCTGCCGGCCGGCAGATTCGTTCCAAAGTGCATTTTGATCACTGAGATAGATTATATCTCAGTGATCAAAATAAAAAAAATAATAAATGACCCCCCCCTTTGTCACCCCCATAGGTAGGGACAATAAAAAAATAAAGAAATTTTTTTTTTCCACTAATGTTAGAATAGGGTTAGGGTTAGGGGTAGGGTTATGGTTAGGGGTAGGGTTAGGGGTAGGGCTAGGGTTAGGGGTAGGGTTAGGGGTAGGGTTAGGGGTAGGGTTAGGGCTAGGGGTAGGGTTAGGGTTAGGGGTAGGGTTAGGGCTAGGGTTAGGGTTTCGGTATGTGCACACGTATTCTGGTCCTCTGCGGATTTTTCCGCTGCGGATTTGATAAATCCGCAGTGCTAAACCGCTGCGGATTTATGGCGGATTTACCGCGTTTTTTTCTGCGCATTTCACTGCGGTTTTACAATTGCGATTTTCTATTTGAGCAGTTGTAAAACCGCTGCGGAATCCGCACAAAGAAGTGACATGCTGCGGAATGTAAACCGCTGCGTTTCCGTGCAGTTTTTCCGCAGCATGCGTACAGCGATTTTTGTTTCCCATAGGTCTACATTGAACTGTAAACTCATGGGAAACTGCTGCGGATCTGCAGCGTTTTCCGCAGTGTGCACATACCTTTAGAATTAGGCTATGTGCACACGGTGCGGATTGGCCGCTGCGGATTCGCAGCAGTATTCCATCAGGTTTACAGTACCACGTAAACATATGAAAAACCAAATCCGCTGTGCCCATGGTGCAGAAAATACCGCGCGGAAACACTGCGTTGTATTTTCCGCAGCATGTCAATTCTTTGTGCGGATTCCGCGGCGTTTTACACCTGTTCCTCAATAGGAATCCGCAGGTGAAATCCGCACAAAAAACACTGGAAATCCGCGGAAAATCCGCAGGTAAAACGCAGTGCCTTTAACCCGCGGATTTTTCAAAAATGGTGCGGAAATATCTCACACGAATCCGCAACGTGGGCACATAGCCTTAGGGTTAGAGTTGGAATTAGGGCTGTGGTTAGGGTTGTGATTAGGGTTATGGCTACAGTTGGGATTAGGGTTAGGGGTGTGTTGGGGTTAGTGTTGGAGGTAGAATTGAGGGGTTACCACTGTTTAGGCACATCAGGGGTCTCCAAACGCAACATGGCGCCACCATTGATTCCAGCCAATCTCGTATTCAAAAAGTCAAATGGTGCTCCCTCACTTCCGAGCCCTGACGTGTGCCCAAACAGTGGTTTACCCCCACATATGGGGTATCAGTGTACTCAGGATAAACTGCGCAACAATTCCTGGGGTCCAATTTCTCCTGTTACCCTTGTGAATCTAAAAAAATGCTTGCTAAAACATCATTTTTGAGGAAAGAAAAATGATTTTTTATTTTCACGGCTCTGCGTTGTAAACGTCTCTGAAGCACTTGGGGGTTCAAAGTGCTCACCACATATCTAGTTAAGTTCCTTAGGGGGTCTAGTTTCTAAAATGTGGTCACTTGTGGGGGGTTTCTACTGTTTAGGCACACCAGGGGCTCTGCAAGCGCAATGTGACGCCCGCAGACCATTCCATCAAAGTCTGCATTTCAAAAGTCACTACTTCCCTTCTGAGCCCCGACGTGTGCCCAAACAGTGGTTTACCCCAACACATGGGGTATCAGCGTACTCAGGAGAAACTGGACAACAACTATTGGGGTCCAATTTCTCCTGTTACCCTTGGGAAAATAAAAAATTCTGGGCTAAATAATTATTTTTGAGGAAAGAAAACGTATTTATTATTTTCACGGCTCTGCATTATAAACTTCTATGAAGCACTTGGGGGTTCAAAGTGCTCACCACACATCTAGATAAGTTCCTTTCGGGGTCTAGTTTCCAAAATGGGGTCACTTGTGGGGGGTTTCTACTGTTTAGGCACATCAGGGGCTCTGCAAACGCAACGTGACGCCCGCAGAGCATTCCATCAAAGTCTGCATTTCAAAACGTCACTACTTCACTTCCGAGCCCCAACGTGTGCCCAAACAGTGGTTTACCCCCACAGAAGGGGTATCACCATACTCCGGAGAAATTGGACAACAAATATTGGGGTCAAATTTCTCCTGTTACCCTTGGGAAAATTAAAAAATTCTGGGCTAAATAATTATTTTTGAGGAAAGAAAACGTATTTATTATTTTCACGGCTCTGCATTATAAACTTCTATGAAGCACTTGGGGGTTCAAAGTGCTCACCACACATCTAGAGAAGTTCCTTTCGGGGTCTAATTTCCAAAATGGGGTCACTTGTGGGGGGTTTCTACTGTTAAGCCACATCAGGGGCTCTGCAAACGCAACGTGACGCCCACAGAGCATTCCATCAAAGTCTGCATTTCAAAACGTCACTACTTCACTTCCGAGCCTCGGCATGTGCCCAAACAGTGGTTTACCCCCACATATGGGGTATCAGCGTACTCAGGAGAAACTGGACAACAACTTATTGTGTCCAATTTCTCCTGTAACCCTTGGGAAAATAAAAAATTCTGGGCTAAATAATTATTTTTGAGGAAAGAAAACGTATTTATTATTTTCACGGCTCTGCATTATAAACTTCTATGAAGCACTTGGGGGTTCAAAGTGCTCACCACACATCTAGATAAGTTCCTTTGGGGGTCTAGTTTCCAAAATGGGGTCACTTGTGGGGGGTTTCTACTGTTAAGCCACATCAGGGGCTCTGCAAACGCAACGTGACGCCCACAGAGCATTCCATCAAAGTCTGCATTTCAAAACGTCACTACTTCACTTCCGAGCCCCGGCATGTGCCCAAACAGTGATTTACCCCCACATATGGGGTATCAGCGTACTCAGGAGAAACTGGACAACAACTTTTGGGGTCAAATTTCTCCTGTTACCCTTGGGAAAATAAAAAATTGCAGGCTAAAAGATCATTTTTGAGAAAATAATTTTTTTATTTTATTTTCATGGCTCTGCGTTATAAACTTCTGTGAAGCACTTGGGGGTTCAAAGTCCTCACCACACATCTAGATTAGTTCCTTTGGGGGTCTAGTTTCCAAAATGGGGTCATTTCTGGGGGATCTCCAATGTTTAGGCACACAGGGGCTCTCCAAACGTGACATGGTGTCCGCTAATGATTGGAGCTAATTTTCCATTTAAAAAGCCAAATGGCTTGCCATCCCTTCCGAGCCCTGCCGTTCGCCCAAACAATGGTTTACCCCCACATATGGGGTATCAGCGTACTCAGGACAAACTTGACAACAATATTTGGGGTCCAATTTCTCCTATTATCCTTGGCAAAATAGGAAATTCCAGGCTAAAAAATCATTTTTGAGGAAAGAAAAATTATTTTTTATTTTCATGGCTCTGCGTTATAAACTTCTGTGAAGCACCTGGGGGTTTAAAGTGCTCAATATGCATCTAGATAAGTTCCTTGGGGGTCTAGTTTCCAAAATGTGGTCACTTGTGGGGGAGCTCCAATGTTTAGGCACACAGGGGCTCTCCAAACGCGACATGGTGTCCGCTAACAATTGGAGCTAATTTTCCATTCAAAAAGTCAAATGGCGCACCTTCCCTTCCGAGCCCTGCCGAGTGCCCAAACAGTGGTTTACCCCCACATATGAGGTATCGGCGTACTCGGGAGAATTTGCCCAACAAATTTTATGATCCATTTTATCCTACTGCCCATGTGAAAATGAAAAAATTGAGGCGAAAAGAATTTTTTTGTGAAAAAAAAGTACTTTTTCATTTTTACAGATCAATTTGTGAAGCACCTGAGGGTTTAAAGTGCTCACTAGGCATCTAAATAAGTTCCTTGGGGGGTCTAGTTTCCAAAATGGGGTCACTTGTGGGGGAGCGCCAATGTTTAGGCACACAGGAGCTATCCAAACGCGACATGATGTCCGCTAACGATGGAAATAATTTTTCATTCAAAAAGTCAAATGGCGCTCCTTCCCTTCCGAGCCTTACCATGTGCCCAAACAGTGGTTTACCCCCACATGTGAGGTATTGGTGTACTCAGGAGAAATTGCCCAACACATTTTAGGATCCATTTTATCCTGTTGCCCATGTGAAAATGAAAAAATTGAGGCTAAAAGAATTTTTTTGTGAAACAAAAGTACTTTTTCATTTTTACGGATCAATTTGTGAAGCACCTGGGGGTTCAAAGTGCTCACTATGCATCTAGATAAGTTCCTTGGGGCGTCTAGTTTCCAAAATGGGGTCACTTGTGGGGGAGCTCCAATTTTTAGGCACACGGGTGCTCTCCAAATGTGACATGGTGTCCGCTAAAGAGTGGAGCCAATTTTTGATTCAAAAAGACAAATGGCGCTCCTTCCCTTCCAAGCCCTGCCGTGCGCCCAAACAGTGGTTTACCCCCACATATGAGATATCAGCGTACTCAGGACAAATTGGACAACAACTTTCGTGGTTCAGTTTCTCCTTTTACCATTGGGAAAATAAAAAAATTGTTGCTAAAAGATAATTTTTGTGACTAAAAAGTTAAATGTTCATTTTTTCCTTCCATGTTGCTTCTGCTGCTGTGAAGCACCTGAAGGGTTAATAAACTTCTTGAATGTGGTTTTGAGTACCTTGAGGGGTGCAGTTTTTAGAATGGTGTCACTTTTGGGTATTTTCAGCCATATAGACCCCTCAAACTGACTTCAAATGTCAGGTGGTCCCTAAAAAAAATGGTTTTGTAAATTTCGTTGTAAAAATGACAAATCGCTGGTCAAATTTTAACCCTTATAACTTCCTAACAAAAAAAAATTTTGTTTCCAAAATTGTGCTGATGTAAAGTAAACATGTAGGAAATGTTATTTATTAACTATTTTGTGTCACATATCTCTCTGGTTTAACAGAATAAAAATTCAAAATGTGAAAATTGCGAAATTTTCAAAATTTTTGCCAAATTTCCGTTTTTATCACAAATAAACGCAGAATTTATTGACCTAAATTTACCACTAACATGAAGCCCAATATGTCACGAAAAAACAATCTCAGAACCGCTAGGATCCGTTGAAGCGTTCCTGAGTTATTACCTCATAAAGGGACACTGGTCAGAATTGCAAAAAACGGCAAGGTCTTTAAGGTCAAAATAGGCTGGGTCATGAAGGGGTTAACCCTTCATTACCCCATATCCCACCGCTACACAGGAATGGGAAGAGAGTGGCCAAGTGCCAGAATAGGCGCATCTTCCAGATGTGCCTTTTTTGGGGTGGCTGGGGGCAGGTGTTTTTAGCCAGGGGGGGGGGCAATAACCGTGGACCCTCTCCAGGCTATTAATATCTGCCCTCAGTCACTGGCTTTACTACTCTGGCGGAGAAAATTGTGCGGGAGCCCACGCCAATTTTTTCCGCCAATTAACCCTTTAATTTACTAGCTAGAACGGCCAAATTTTGCATAGACACACTACTGACGTTAGTAGTGTGGAATATGCAAAAAAAATGGGGATATGAGATGGTTTACTGTATGTAAACCAGGTCTCATATCATGTCGGGTTTAGGAAGGAGAAAGCAAAAGCCGGTAATTGAATTACCGGCTTTCTGCTATATCGCTCTGGATGAAATATTAATATATATACAGTACATATATGTGTCTACTGACATATATATATATATATATATATATATATATATACAGTATATATGTTTTGGTTTTTTTTAACACATGGATCCCTTGTATATCCGTATGTCGGTTTTGCAAGCCTGCGATAAAAACACGCAGGACGGATGACATACGGATTACATACGGAGGATGCCATGCGCAAAAAACGCTGAAACACCCTGCCTACAGAGGAGCTACGGACCACTATTTTGGGGACTTTTCAGCGTATTACGGCCGTATAAAACGGACCGTATTTTCATACGCTGAGTGTGAAGCCGGCCTAACAGCGAGATCTTGTGTAGAAAACCAGGGCTGAAGTAAATTGCATATATAGAGTTCTTATTGCAATATACAATGTCAAATTCCGGAACTAGGATTCTGCGGGTGTGTAAAGACATTACTCTAAAACACCAGTGCACACATTGCTAGAACTATTGACCAAGTGTCACAACATATTATGATCTTTTTAAAACATATTAGCTTCAAAAGCCGCATATCAGTTTTCCTGTTCCTAATTACATCCTGGTTACACCCAGCTGTTTACAGCCGCAATTAAATTCAAAGCTCTACATAGTGATGCCTCCAGCCACGAAGTCATTGTGCTCTCTGCTGATCCACCTTTTATCATGGATTAACCAGGACACTTCAAACATCTACGAGGATTCACTTACTGCATTTCAGTAGTATACAGAGATGCACCAATATACAACCCAAAGGGAGGTGACTAGTGTGAAGGTGATCGACCATAGATCTAAAACGTCTATTCAGATTCAAAACAAAGTCTGGAACTAATTGCAATATTTCAGAAATTGAGAAGAATTATGTTGCAGAAGTCATGTATACTTTTCAGTTAACCCCTTAACCCCCGGAGGTATTTTCATTTTTGTTTTTTGCTCCCCTTCTTCCCAGAGCCATAACTTTATTTTTTATTTTTTAGTCAATATGGCCATGTTTGGGCTTGTGTTTTGCAGAACGAGTTGTAGTTTTGAACAACACCATTGGTTTTAACATACCGTGTACTGGAAAATGGGGAAAAAAATTCCAAGTGCGACGAAATTGCAAAAAAAGTTCAATTCCAAAATAGTTTTTTTTGTTTTACTTTTTTTTAAATATGTTCACTAAATACTCAAACTGACCTGTCATTATGATTTTCCAGGTCATTACTTTTTATCGAAGTGGTGGAAAAAAAACATTTCAAAGTTTGTTTAAAAAGAAAAAAAAGCCAGACTGCGCTCATAGCAATCCAGCAGTGACAACCATAGAGGCCATGTGACATGGGCGGGATTCCCGGCTTGCTTGCTGGTAGAGTGCATTAAATGCCGCTGTCAGAGTTTAACTGTGGCATTTAACTAGATAACAGCCTTGAGTAGATCACGATTCCACCAGCGGCTGTTAGAGGCACATGTTAGCTGTTCACAACAGCTGGCATGTGCCGGAATAGATTTGGGCTCTGCGCCGGAAAAAAGCCGGAAAAAAAAAAGAAATTTGGCAAATTCTGCGCTCCCAAATCCATATGCCCCCCTCCTTTATCAGCCCCAGTGTACCTAAACCACATATAGCGTCCATGTTTGGCATTTCTGAAGCAATAGGAGCCCGCCTAACTTACAGGTGCCTGTCTCCAGAAGCATGAGCTAGGCATAATGTACTGGTCACTACAACAGCAGTTTGCAATTTTCACTCGACAATATTCATTGCTGCTTATTACTGGAAAACACCCATGGAGTCAAAATCGTCACTACACTTGTAGAACAATTCCCAAAGGGGTATAATTTTCAAAATGGGATCACTAGAGGGAATGATTCTGCTCTTCTAGCACTTAGTGTTCTGTATATGGAGTTAACAAACTATTCCAGGAAACTTTGCACTACAGGAGGCAAATAGTGCTCTGTCCCATCCTAGTATCTTTATGGCTAAGCAGTCCTGTACAGCCACATATGGGGTATTGCACATTCATTAGAAATTGTGGGTCAAATTATGGTCCATTTTTACCCAATTCTTATGTTAAAAAAAGTAAAATCTGGGGCTAAAACTAAATTTTGGTGGTAAAAATGTAGTTATATTTTTCACTACCCAATGGTATAAAATTCTATGATCCACCTTGTGGTGTCAATGATTATCACTGCACCCTTAGATGAATTTATTGAGAGGTGTCCTTTGTAAAATGGGGTCCCTTATGGGGATTTCTGCTGTTCTGGCAACTCATGCGCTTTCCAGTGAGTCATGGCACTTGTGTAAGATATCAAGAAGGAACGCGGGATTCAGTGATGGAAGGGAGGCAGGGCAAGGGTTAGGGTATGTGTCCACGTTCAGGATTGCATCAGGATTTGGTCAGGATTTTTCATCAGTATTTGTAAGCCAAAACCAGGAGTGGAACAATTAGAGGAAAAGGATAATAGAAACATATGCACCACTTCTGCTTTATCACCCACTCCTGGTTTTGGCTTACAAATACTGATGAAAAATCCTGACCAAATCCTGATGAAATCCTGAACGTGGACACATACCCTAACAGGTTTATTTATGGGGGAGATACTCCACACAGGGAGGTAAAGAGTTAACGGTATTAAAGGCATGGTAAAATGTAACAGTTCAAACACAACAATTAGGAAACAAGAGTATATGGAAGTTCTCACACTGCAGCTCCTGCTGCGCACTAAATAGCGCCGACCACGAAGGGCGCAGCGCCTCCTCCTGGAGGGTACTGTAGTCGCTGATTCCGTCTTCTGGTGGCAGTGGTCAGTCTCCGGTACCTTCCACTGGGCCTAGTCCATATACTAAAGTTGCTATTAATGGCACGGGCCACAGTCCAGTGTGAGCCCAATGTGGCTAATTAACTATCTCAAATGGGGGGTAGTCAGGTAACAGACGGTTAAGACAACTATTTTTTTCCCCACATCAGGGTGCAAGTGTCAGTCCCTTGTGTGATCTCTCTTGGGGGCAACGTGTGTGCGGTGGTCACGTCGTGTACAGCACCTGGGACTGTTCTGTCTCTGCCATCTAATATTGTTACCCTGATTATTTGTTCGCATAATTGCAGTTTCCTCAGTATACAGTATTGATATATTCATGCCTTTATTCATCTGTCATGCTTTGGCTCCCTCTAGCGGTCAGAGATATGTTGGCAGTTCAATCTTGTTTTTGTATTATCCATGTCTGATTCTCCTCCTCCTTTGCAATGCATTATGGTAGCTCAGCCTCCATTTCCCTCCATTTTTCCTTTCACTTTCTTCAGTTTGCCTTCAAGGAAAGACGCTTCACTTCATCCCCCTTGCGATTGCATTGCCGGTATGTCTTTATGCTTCATATAGATATTCCTGCTCTATTTTAGCTTAGTTTAACCAGTTGTACTCCCAGTTTAGTCACTAGCTTTCTAAATGTTATGCATAATGTATATCATGTGTATTATGTATCTGTTCTATGCCATGCACTGATTCTATGTATATCATTGTTCACAGTTTCACCGCATCAATATACCACTACGTTTAATAAAGCACAGACTCAACCACAGTCTCCTTATTGGACCCCGGTATAGCGGTTTAGCTGACTGTATAGCTACGTATGAGCCTGCCTCAACTAGTGAGGACAGAACAGTGAAACGGCAGCCATCCAACTAGTGGGATTCAAGTCACCGGCTACACAGAGACTGAATACAGCTGCAGCAATCTCTGCACAGCCAAGCACTCTCCCAAGACACCATGTCTCACAAATCACATAGGACAAGATCTGTTACTTCCGTCTCCTCAAAGACAACATCCATCAGCAGCGCGGTCGCCATTGCCCGCGCAAATGCTGAAGCCGCCAAAATACGAGCGAGCTTTGCTGACCAAGAGATGCAACTTAAATTAGAAAAAGCACGCCTAGATGACGAAGAGAGAAGGTCACTCTTAGAGAGAGACGAGCAAGAGAGAAGGTCGCGCTTAGAGAGAGACGAGCAAGAGAGAAGGTCGCGCTTAGAGAGAGATGAGCCAGAGAGAAGGTCACGCTTAGAGAGAGCCGACCAAGAGAGAAGAACGCAGTTAGAGAAGGCACGTGTGGATGCCGCCTTAGAAAGCCTAGCAGCAAAAAGGGAAGCTGCCGCAGCCCTCGCCGAAGCAGAATCGCTAGAAGCCGCGCAAAATCCCAAGCTGCATAGCCAAAGCAGTACGTCGAGTCTGGAGTTTCCACTGCAAGACTCACCACAACGCACATCTCAGTATGTTAATGAACTTCCTGATCCAAACTATAACCCTGAACCAGTACCAAAACCAGAATACGACACCTCCAGCGAACTGAGCAAGAGTTGTCACGAGGCTCAGGACAGAAACAAACTCGAAAATGTGAGGCAAAACAACTCTGCTAATGACTACCCTGCCCCTCATCAGGTAACCAACGTGAATCACCCTGCTGACACACCTTACGTCAGACCGAAGCAATACGACACCGGCTGGCGCCACCATGAGGACACTAACAGGTACGAACGCACCTCACATCACTATCAGGGCGACCCATCACCAGTATACTCTGCTGACAACCGGTTCACGACAGAATTTGCCAAGTTCTTCACACGACGTGAACTGGTTGCCAAGGGACTCATGAAATTCACTGACCGAGCTGAAGGTTACAGAGCTTGGAAAGCTTCCTTCCAAAATGTCATTAGAGACTTGGGGCTACAACACAGGGAAGAGATAGACCTGTTAGTCAAATACCTGGGAGAAGAGTCAGTCAAACACGCAGTAAGGATCAGAGACATTAATATAAACCGCCCTGAGACTGGCCTCAAAGAGATCTGGAAAAGGCTGGATGAGTGTTACAGCTCAGCAGAAGTAATAGAAAGAGCCTTGTTCAAAAGAATCGATGACTTTCCTAAAATATCTAACAAAGGTCTCCAGAAACTTAGAGAGCTAAGCGACTTGCTAAAGGAAGTCCAAGTTGCCAAATACGAGGACGACCTACAGGGACTTGCATTTCTCGACACAGCCAGAGGTGTTAACCCTATAGTCCAGAAGTTGCCCTACAATCTACAGGAGAGGTGGCTCACACATGGTTCCATGTACAAATACAAACACAACGTTCCATTCCCTCCCTTCTCCGTTTTTGTTGACTTCATACACCAACAAGCAAGAATTAGAAACGATCCCAGCTTTGACTTTGCAATACCATATGCCACACCGTCACCACCTGCAAATCCACGCAGAACATCTGTGGAAGTACACAAGACTTATGTTTCTTCTCCAGGTTCTAATTACAGGTCTGCTGGCTGCTCCCAATCAGAGACAAAGGTGCAGGACCCTGACAAGCAGTGCCCACTTCATCAGAAGCCTCATCCTCTCCTGAAATGCAAAGCCTTCAGAGGAAAATCTATGCCAGATCGCAGAAGCTTCCTGAAAGAAAACGGTATCTGCTACAAGTGCTGCTCATCCACAGCTCATCTCGCCAAGGATTGCAAGGTCAGTGTAAAATGCACAGAATGTGGCACCACAGATCATAACTTCTCTACACCCTGGCCCAGCTCCATGGAGTACACAAAACACGCCAGCTGACAGTGAGCATGGCGGGGAGGAAAGGAACACTGATACAGCTACGCCAGAGATCACTTCACAATGCACCGAGGTCTGCAAAGGGACAATAGACAGTAGGTCCTGTTCAAAAATATGCCTCGTCAAAGTATACCCGAAGGGCCATAGAGACCAAGCTGTAAGACTGTATGCTATCTTGGATGATCAAAGTAATCGATCCTTGGCTAGATCAACGTTCTTTGACCTATTCAACATCAAAGGGCCAAGCACTCCCTACTCATTAAAGACGTGTGCAGGTACTGTGACAACAGCAGGCAGGAAAGCTACTGACTACCAGATCGAGTCTTTAGACGGACAATTCTGCCTACCACTACCTACGATCATCGAATGTAACCAGATCCCAGACAACAGATCTGAAATCCCTACGCCAGATGTAGCAATCCATCACGCTCACTTAAAACAAATAGCACACCTCATACCGGAACTCGACCATCAGGCCCAGATAATTCTGCTGTTGGGGAGAGATATCCTACAGGTTCATAAAGTGAGACGTCATATCAATGGACTCCACAATGCTCCCTATGCCCAAAGGCTAGACTTAGGATGGGTCATAATTGGCAACGTATGCTTGGGACGCATGCACGCCCCATCTTCTGTGACAAGCATGCTGACAAATACATTGGAGAAAGGACGTCCATCTCTGTTTCAACCTTGTAACAATGAGTTCCATGTCAGGGAACTGCCACACAGCATCCAACTGCCCAACCATCTAATAGACTTTACTCACGACAGCAGTATAGTGTCGGGAAGCTATGAGGATCAGTTAGGGTGCACAGTCTTCCAGAGAAATAAGCAGGACAACCAAGTGGCAATGTCGGTAGAGGACAAGTTGTTCTTAGAGGTAATGGACAAGGGACTCGTTAAAGATGAGACCAACAGCTGGGTCGCACCTCTTCCCTTCAAAACCCACAGACCACGTCTACCGAACAACAGAAATCAGGCATTACAACGTTTCTCCTCTCTCATTTGTAATCTGCAAAAGAAACCAGAGATGAAAGATCACTTTTTCTCCTTCATGTCAAAGATTTTTGAAAACCGTCACGCAGAACTAGCTCCCACTCTCAAAGACTCTGAAGAATGCTGGTTCCTACCCATGTTCGGAGTATACCACCCTAAGAAACCAGGCCAGATCAGAGTCGTGTTTGATTCCAGTGCTAAATTTAATGATGTCTCCCTGAATGACGTTCTGCTGACAGGACCAGACCTCAATAACAAACTACTGGGTGTACTTATGCGCTTCCGTAAGGATTCCATTGCCTTCATCGCTGACATCCAGCAAATGTTCCATTGTTTCCTTGTGAGAGAGAGAGACAGGAACTTCCTAAGATTCTTCTGGTACAGAGACAATGATCCTACTAAAGAAGTGACAGAGTATCGCATGAGAGTGCACATCTTTGGCAACAGTCCTTCACCTGCAGTCGCCATTTACGGACTCAAAAGGTCAGCTCAGGAAGGAGAACCAGAATACGGAGCAGATGTCAGACAATTCATAGAAAAGGACTTTTATGTCGACGACTGTCTAAAAGCCATGCCTTCAAATGAGACTGCCATCAGTCTTCTCAGGAGAGCTCAGGACATGCTTGCCTGCTCGAACCTTAGGCTTCATAAAATAGCCTCAAACAGCCAAGAACTCATGGAAGCGTTCCCTTCTCAAAACCTATGTAATGGTCTCAGAGACCTGGACCTGGGGTCAGACCCCGCACCAATGCAACGCAGCCTCGGGCTTCTCTGGAATCTACAATCTGACACTTTCACCTTTCAGGTCAGCCAGGAAGAAAGGCCTTTCACACGTAGAGGCGTCCTGTCTACCATCAACAGTCTGTACGACCCCTTGGGTTTCGCAGCTCCTGTTACTATACAAGGCAAGGCGCTACTAAGAGACTTAACTAGGGAAACATCTGACTGAGATGCACCTCTGCCACCTGATAAGAGGATCCAGTGGGAAGAGTGGAAGAACTCGTTAGCGGCACTCTCCAACTTGCATATGCCAAGACCATACACCCCTGTGCCATCTACTGAGATACAGAGCCAAAGACTGTACGTATTTGCAGATGCTTCTGTCAAAGCAATTGCCGCTGTTGCCTACCTCAAAACTGTAGACTCCAAATGTCAGTGCCACATTGGTTTCGTCATGGGAAAGGCCAAACTCGCACCACAACCAGAGCACACTATACCCAGGTTAGAGCTTTGTACCGCAGTCTTAGCCGTTGAGTTAGCGGAGTTCATCGCATCCGAAATGGATATCGACCTGACACAGGCCAAGTTCTACTCAGACAGCAAAGTAGTCCTGGGATATATCCACAACGAAACCAGGCGATTCTACGTTTATGTCAATTACAGAGTGCTACGAATCAGAAGATCAGTTCATCCAAAGCAGTGGCATTACATACCCACGGACCACAGTCCCGCAGATCATGCAACTAGAGCAGTTGACGCAAGTCGACTAGGAAGCACAACGTGGCTCTCGGGACCAAAACTATTGTACATTGAGGAATGTTTTCCAGACACCTTTGAACTAGTAGGAGAGGACTCAGATGCTGAAATCCGCCCTCAGGTGTCTACCCTTCATACAGTGACCTCTGTTATCCAGCTTGGATCTTGCAGGTTCGACAGATTCTCAAGTTGGAAGTCACTTACTCGAGCCATTACCTGCCTGACTCATATAGCTCGCTCATTCAGGACCACCAGAACTCGTGACATGGAAAAATGTAAAGGAGCAGCGAGGCTTACCCACGAAAGCCTAATCACCTTCTTGGCTGAAGCTGCAGCTATAATCAATGCAAGACCCCTGGTTCCAGTTTCTAACGACCCTGAGGAGCCCTTGTTATTGACTCCAGCTACTCTACTTACCCAGAAAACGGGACTGTTCAGTGCCCCTCCAGGAGGATTCGACGCTAAGGACCTCTACAAGCGCCAATGGAGACAGGTACAAAGTCTTGCAATTACTTTCTGGGACAGGTGGCGCAAGCAATATTTGTCTACCCTGCAGCCACGTACGAAGTGGCAATCTGCTAAACCTAATCTGAACATAGGTGACCTTGTTCTGGTGAAAGACTGTCAGATTCACCGGAACCAGTGGCCACTTGGTCTAGTTACCGCAACGTTCCCGAGCAAGGACGGCAACGTCCGCAAAGTTGAGCTAAGGATGACCAAAGGGAATGAACCTAAGACATTTTCCAGACCGGTATCTGAACTGGTCCTATTGTTGCCTTCGGAAGAAAGGAGTAGTGACATCCGTTGATGCCAGACGGGGAGTGTTCTGTCTCCGCCATCTAATATTGTTACCCTGATTATTTGTTCGCATAATTGCAGTTTCCTCAGTATACAGTATTGATATATTCATGCCTTTATTCATCTGTCATGCTTTGGCTCCCTCTAGCGGTCAGAGTTATGTTGGCAGTTCAATCTTGTTTTTGTATTATCCATGTCTGATTCTCCTCCTCCTTTACAATGCATTATGGTAGCTCAGCCTCCATTTCCCTCCATTTTTGCTTTCACTTTCTTCAGTTTGCCTTCAAGGAAAGACGCTTCACTTCATCCCCCTTGCGATTGCATTGCCGGTATGTCTTTATGCTTCATATAGATATTCCTGCTCTATATTAGCTTAGTTTAACCAGTTGTACTCCCAGTTTAGTCACTAGCTTTCTAAATGTTATGCATAATGTATATCATGTGTATTATGTATCTGTTCTATGCCATGCACTGATTCTATGTATATCATTGTTCACAGTTTCACCGCATCAATATACCACTACGTTTAATAAAGCACAGACTCAACCACAGTCTCCTTATTGGACCCCGGTATAGCGGTTTAGCTGACTGTATAGCTACGTATGAGCCTGCCTCAACTAGTGAGGACAGAACAGGGACACTGTCTATCACTAGGCACACACCGCACGTCCCGCTCTTCCTGGTCTCTTTGGCGCTGGTGCTCCCAACCGGAGCACTCCTCTCTGTCTGCTGCGGCACCCGGCTCGGCTCCACTCTGTGTGCATGGCTCTACACACCTTTTCTACACGGCTCTGCCCCGCTCTGCAGCGGTCCCTCACTCTGGAGTACTGCTGGGCACACTCGGCTCTACAGGAGAAGGGGTCTCCTCTATGCCTCCTGCTACAGTGCCAGTACTCTCTGAAGGCAAGGGAGACAGAACGCGCCACTCACTGCTCTGCACGCTGCCCTGCTCTGGCCTGCAACTCTCCTCTTGCGTGCGCTTTCTCTTCACTAGCTGCGTGCCCTTTTCTGGCTCTCCCTGCCTCTCTGGGTCTGGAGGAAGGTCCCTCCCACTCAAGCTTCCGTCAGGCTGCAGGGGAAAGTCCACCTCCTCAAAGCTGTTCCCCGGGAACAGAGGATGCATTCTTTCTAGTTCCGGACCCGGCAAGCAGGTACCCGAGGTCCGGTCTATCTCACCAAACTTGCAAACCGTATCAGTAAAGTCTGCACTATAATATGGCGCTCCTTCCCTTCTGAGCTTTGCACTGTGTCTGAAAAAATATTTCCTGATTTACATATAGGGTATTGGCATACTCAGGAAAAAATGGACCCTTTTTTGTTTGTTTGTCACCTCAGGGGGTCTGCCAATGTGACATGGCACCCTCAAACTATTCCAACAAAATCTGAACTTCAATATGGTGCTTAATTTCTTCTGAGCTTTGCACTGTGCCTCAAAAATATTATTCCCCCACATATGGGGTATCTGTGTACTCAGGAGAAATTGCACAACAAATTGTATGGTGCAATTTCACTTGTTAACATTGTGGAAAAAAATGGGACTATAATAACATTTTTGTGGGGAAAATATACTGTATATATATTTTCCATACAGCTCAATGTTAAAAACTTCTGTGAAGCACCTGGGGGTTCAAGGTGCTCACTAGTGATGAGCGAATTTGTTCGAAAATTGATCGGCAAACACAAATTCGGCATGAATATGGCACATACGGGTGCAGGAAACATCCACAATGTCCTGACACAACGGCTTGTCATTGGCTGCTGAAATCACATGTCCCTCTCCATACAAAGAGCGGGCATCTTGTTTTAGCACCATTTTGACACTGCAACAGCGCAGAGAGGCTGCTCCTGACGCTGGCACTGTTAGCAGCAAGATGTTAGCTAGGTGTTTAGTATAGCATTCTAAATCTTATTTTTTCAGCAGCTAAATGTGTAACAGCATTCCATATCCCACTTTGTCATTTAGTGCTGTGGTGACATAGTTCTGTGATTTGAGCTGTTGTGCATGAAGAAATTTTTTGAGGGGAAGTTGTTGCTAGCGTGACTCACAATGCCATATCTCACCTTGTTGTTTAGTGGCGGTTATATTCAACAGTGTGCATAGCTTATGCACATTAAGAAAAACGTACATTTTTTTTCTGTTGCTAAATGTTATACAGTCCGCTGTGCCATGTTGTCATTTTGTGGTGGTGATAAGAAGCTGTCTGCAGACCTAACGTACATTAAAATATTTTTTTTTCTGCTGCTAAATGTGATACAGCTCGCTATATCCAACCTTTTCTTTTAGCGGCGATGAAATTGTTCTGCGTGCAGAGCTGTTGCACGTTAAAATTTATTTATTATTATTATTTTTTTACAAACATGATACAGCAGCTGAGATCTCAGTTTGAAATTATTTTGAGCCTATCTTCTAGATTATG
Source organism: Ranitomeya imitator (assembly GCF_032444005.1). Lineage (NCBI taxonomy): Eukaryota > Metazoa > Chordata > Amphibia > Anura > Dendrobatidae > Ranitomeya > Ranitomeya imitator. The sequence goes on along the minus strand of NC_091286.1, from coordinate 426,256,003 downwards.
TGCATGTTTGCCATCCAATTTCTCATGGGCATCTTTCATGCCAAGCTTGGGACGCGCATCTATTATTTATCTTCTGATGAGCATCAAATGCTCTCTGATAATTGATGTCGGGTAAACGAGTAATCGTTGTAGGCTTGTACCTCCCATAGCCACCCTGTTATTGATCCTCTGGTCTGATCCCATTCCTGCCGTTGTCATGCCCCTTTTCCTGATCAGTTCATGTAACGACATGTTGGCCTGATTTCTCCGGCAAACCTGCACCTTACCAGCAGCAACTATAGGAAAGAGGGCATTCCAATGCCACGGACAATCTTCTAGATTATACAGACCCCATCCACACAAAAAAAACTGAAAAAAATCTGTTTGTCAAAGTCATACAGTAGGGGACGTCTCACTTTGAATTTTTTGGAGCAGATTTCTTTGTCATACAGGCGTCATCCACACTGAAACAATCCTTTCTTCTGTGAGTAACGCGATTCATCACACCATATTTCACCTTCTGATTTTGTGCCGCTGAAATTCTGCTGTGTGCAGAGGTAATGCAGAGTAAAAAAATGTAATTTCTCGGTCTCCCATGACAGCACTATGGAGAGGGGATCCGCCCTTCAGGGACAGGAAACCTACAGATAAAAGGGCGGTACCTCTCCCTCGCATCAGTTGGTTTCCTGTCCCTGACAGGAAACCTCTCTTCGGTGGTACCTGTACGAAGACCGATGGACCGGGCGGTCGGGTTCCGGCAGCGAGGAGGCTCCTGCTGCGGCTCGTCCGCCACCGCTGGAACTGAGGGGTTCTTCAGGGTGAGCAGAGGGAGATCGCCGCCAATTCTGAAATGAGGAAGGGGCGCTGGTCACCCGGAACTCCTGTGCTGATAAGCACACGCTCCGGGTGTAGAAAGATGGCCGCCGCTCCGGAAATGCGGCAGGACTTCCGGGTCATCGCCGCGCGCATGCACGGTAGCTTCTTCTCCCTGGAGGATGTACGCAGGGAACCAGAAGTGCGGTGAACGCCGGGGGTGGCGCCGGATTCAAATAGGGAGATGGTGCACACATAGTTGTCGCACTATCTCCCTGTAACCATGGAGGACAGCGATCCACAGCAGGATCTGCAGCCAAGGCAGCAGCACCACAGGAAGACAGACCCAAAGAGTACCAGGTGTGGGTCTAGCAGCCGTTCCACACAGCGCAGCAGATCTGCTGCAAAGACTAACACTCCTCCTCAAGCACTTCCTCTTCCAGACCCGGGCCCTCCTCCAGAACCGGTACCTGCCTCCACATCCGAATGGTGAGTGATCTCCGTGAATGTACATATTTTATAATGGGGCTCCCTCTTCTCCCTTAATAGGGAAAGAAGAGGTTGGAGAAAAAGAAAAATAAATCCTGCCCCACCTGTGACAAAGCTTTACCGGTAACCTGGGACAAAAAGCTTTGGAAATCATGCATCCAACGCTTGTTATGTGAGGAGACCCCCGACTTCGCATCGGAACTTAAAAATATAATCAGGTCCGAGGTTCAGAATGCCCTCTTATCTTCCAAAAAAGGGAAGGATAAAGTGAAGGAGACGGTACATTCCCACTCTGGCCGATCCTCGTCTGAAGATGCAGATTCGGGCGATTCTAATTCCTCCCTATCCTCCTCCAAGGAAGATTCGGGCCGGCGTTGCTTTCCACTAGAAGAAGTGGATACTCTAGTGAGAGCCATTAGGGCTACTATGGGGGTTGAGGAACCCAGACCCGATAAAACGGCCCAAGATGTAATGTTCGGAGGTCTGGGACAAAAAAAGCGGAGAACATTTCCTCTAAATCCCAATGTCCAGACACTAATTAAAAAAGAGTGGGAGAAACCGGATAGGAGAAATTCTTCGGTCCCCTCGCTTAAAAGAAAGTATCCATTCGAAGGTGAGGCATCCTCTTCCTGGGACAAGGCAGCAAAACTGGATGTAGCGGTGGCCAAAGCCTCGAAAAAATTCGCGCTCCCGTTCGAGGATATGGGTACCCTCAAAGACCCTTTAGATAAGAAAGCGGATACATTTCTTAAGGGGGCATGGGAATCAGCTGGGGGTAGATTGAGACCTGCAGTTGCAGCAACCTGCACCTCCAGATCTCTAATGGTGTGGATTGACCAGCTAGAAAGTCAAATTAAAGACGGGTTACCCAGAAATAAGTTGCTGGATTCAATCCCTGTAATTAGAGCAGCAGCAGCATTCCCGGCGGACTCCTCAGCAGACTCCATGCGCTTAACATCTAAGGCCGCCGCTCTCTCAAACGCAGCCAGAAGAACCTTATGGCTCAAGAGCTGGCCTGGAGACCCCCCATCAAAATTAAAACTATGTTCTAAACCAGGGGTCCCCAACTCCAGTCCTCAAGGCCCACCAACATGTCATGTTTTCAGGATTTCCTTAGTCTTGCCCAGGTAATAATTGCATCACCTGTGCAATGCAAAGGAAATCCTGAAAACATGACCTGTTGGTGGGCCTTGAGGACTGGAGTTGGGGACCCCTGTTCTAAACCATGCGAAGGGAATTTTTTGTTTGGAGAGACCCTGGATGACATCCTCCAGAAAGTGGGAGACAAAAAAGAAGGGGTTTCCAAATCTGGGTCCAGCCCCATTCAGACAATCCTTTCGGAACCGGAGATTTTTCCGTCGTAGATCCCCCAGGGAGCAGAACAAGTGGGAAGAAGGGAGGAGAAGGGATAGGGGTTACTTCTTTGGCAACACCTCCCGTGACAAAAAGCTCTCCAAATGACATTTTTACTACGGTAGGGGGAAGACTCACATCATTCCTTCCCGCCTGGAAGAAAATATCCAACAACATCTGGATTTTAAATATCATACAGTTTGGTCTAAAAATAGATTTTGTTTCTTTCCCCCCCCCCCCCGGAATTACATAGTAACAAAAACAAGATCTTCGGCAGCAGAACAAGCAGCATTAGAGAAAGAAATTATTTACCTACTGCAAAAATCCGTAATTCGAGAAATCTCCCCTCAGGAAATAGGGGAAGGTTTTTTCTCCCCTCTATTTTTAGTACCGAAACCTGACGGGTCCTTTCGGACAATTATAAACCTAAAAAACTTAAACAGATACGTAAGAAATCACAAATTCAAAATGGAAACAATAAAGTCTACCATAAAAATCCTTTTCCCGAATTGCTACATGGTCGTGATAGACCTAACCGACGCATATTACCATGTGCCCATCCACGATCAATCTCAAAAATTTCTCAGGATGGCAGTCTCCATAAAGGGACAAATAAGGTAATTCCAATACAGGGCTCTCCCGTTCGGGATCTCAATAGCTCCGCGAATATTCACGAAAATAGTAGCAGAAATGATGGCCCACATAAGGGAACAAAATATATTAATAGTCCCTTACCTGGACTATTTTCTTATTGCAAGCAACACGGCTCAAAGTTGCAGGAAACAGAGAGACCAAGTAATGACCATTCTGATGGACTTGGGGTGGCTCATAAATGTAAAAAAATCAAAGTTGTAACCCTGTCAAGTACAGGAGTTCCTAGGACTGACGTTAGATTCCCGGGTCCAAGAATGTCGACTTCCAGGTCCCAAAAAAGACAACATATTAACCATGATAGCACGAACGTTACACCATCCCTCCATGACTCTAAGGAGAGCAATGTCGCTACTAGGCTCTCTATCCTCATGCCTACCAGCGATACCCTTCGCACAATTCCACACAAGGGAGCTTCAGTGGCACATACTAGAATAGCAGTTATTACTAAAAAACTATTTGGAAAGCCGGGTCATTCTAAATTCCTCAGTTATTCATTCCCTTCTTTGGTGGGGAAAGAACCAAAACCTGTCACAGGGAGTCCCTTGGGTGCCAAAAATATCTCGGGTAATAACAACCGATGCGAGTCCCAGAGGATGGGGGGCTCACATGGGGGACAGAGTGGCTCAGGGAAACTGGTCAGTTCAGGAACTATCAGCATCCTCAAACCAGAAAGAACTTTGGGTGGTGCATCAGGCTCTTCTATCTTTCCTGACCTACATTCAGGGACATCATGTCCGAATTTTTTCGGACAGCAAAGTGACTGTAGCGTATATAAACCACCAGGGAGGAACAAGGGCTCGATCACTGAGTTCCTCCGCCAAAATTATCAAGCTTGCGGAAGAAAATCTACTATCCCTCTCTGCACTACATATTCATGGTTCAAGCAACGAGAGAGCAGATTACTTGAGTCGAACTCAGTTAAATCAAGGCGAGTGGTCCCTAAACCAATCTATCTACAACCAGATCACAGAAATGTGGGGAACACCAACAATAGACTTATTCGCCAATTCCAAAAACAAGAAGGTAAACAAATTCTGCTCAGTGAACCCGGAAGGGAATCCACAGGCTCTAGATTCCATGGACCCACAAGTTGACTTATGCCTTTCCTCCAACCATTCTGATCCCGGCAGTCATTCGGAAAGTCAGAGAGGACAAAGCAAAAATGATCCTTATAGCCCCGTTCTGGCCAAAAAGAACGTGGTTTTCCTGGCTGAGGATGCTATCGGTCTCAGACCCATGGGTCCTACCGAATATACCAGACCTGCTACAGCAGGGGCCGATCTTCCACCCTCAGGAGTCGAACTTGCATTTGACAGCCTGGCTTTTGAACGGAGACTATTAAAAGAAAGGGGTTTCTCAAACAACTTAGTTGCTACGCTATTAAAAAGTAGAAAACCTATCACTACTAAAATATATGGGAAAACATGGAGAAAATTCCTGTCTGTCTCCAAGGTAAAAGTCCAGGATGGGCCTTCAATTCCTAAAATACTTGAGCTCCTACAAAAAGGTCTGGAACAGGGGTTGGCGGTCAGTACTCTTAAGGTACAGATAGCAGCTCTAGGAGCACTCTATAATCAAAATATTGCGGCCAACTCATGGGTAATAAGGTTTATTAAGGCAGTAACAAGATCAAAGCCCTTAATTACTCAAAGATGCCCTCATGGGACCTAAATTTAGTCCTCTTGGCGTTAACGGGTCCTCCATTCGAACCCATAGAGACTATTCCCATTAAAACATTATCACTTAAGACTAGGGTTGAGCGAAACGGGTTGGCCATTTTCAGAAGTCGCCGACTTTTGGCAAAGTCGGGTTTCATGAAACCCGACCCGACCCCTGTGTGGGGTCGGACATGAGGTCGGCGATCTTCTGATCTGGTATCAGAATTCCGATACCGAGTTCCGATATGTTTGCGATATCGGGAATCGGTATCGGAATCCATATTTAAGTGTAAAATAAAGAATAAAAACAAAAAATATTGATATACTCTCCCTCGGACACGCCCAATCACAAGCCGCGACATCATCTAAGGTCCTTCGAGCGCGTGAAGGACCTTAGATGACGTCGCGGCTTGTGATTGGTCGCGTGACCGCCCATGTGACTGCTCACGCGACCAATCACAAGCCACGGCGTCATCGAAGGTCCTTCACTTGCTCATTTTTAGGAACGCAGGCTGCCGGTTAGAACCAGGGCGCGTCCGAGGGTGAGTATATCCCTATTTTTTTTTTTTATTCTTTATTTTGCACATTAATATGGATCCCAGGGCCTGAAGGAGAGTTTCCTCTCCTTCAGACCCATGGAACATTAGTATCCCATTGCACTGCATTGGGTTTCGTGTTTCGGCCGACCCCGACCCCGACTTTTCTATAGGATCGGCCGATTTCACTCGACCCGACTTTTGAGAAAGTCAGGTTTCGTGAAACCCAACCCGATCCTAAAAAAAGAAAAGTCGCTCAACCCTAATTAAGACCATTCTCTTCGTAGCATTAAGATCTGCACGCAGAATAAGTGACATTCAAGCCCTATCCTCTAATCCACCTTTCACTAAAATATTGGATGATAGAGTCACTCTTAGACCCGTCCCGACCTATTTGCCAAAAGTGGCGTCAAAATTCCATAGGTCACTAGAAGTATCCCTGCCGTCCTTTTGCCCAAACCCAAAAAATGAGAAAGAGCAGAACTTCCACAATCTAGACGTCAGAAGATGCCTAGTCCAATACTTAGATTCCACCAGGGAGTATAGGAAGGAAGGCTCTTTGTTTGTCTGTTTTCAGGGTCCCAGAAAAGGATTCCGGGCATCCAAAGGTACTTTGGCAAGGTGGATAAAGGAGGCGATAGCCTTGGCATATTCATCCTCGGGGAATACGATCCCGGATGGTATAAGAGCGCATTCCACAAGAGCAGTAGCTACCTCATGGGCTGAGAGGTCAGAGGTATCGATAGAGCAAATCTGTAAGGCGGCCACCTGGTCATCACCATCAACCTTCTTTAGACACTATAGATTAAATCTAGCCTCTGTGTCTGACTTAACCTTCGGACGAAGGGTTCTCGAGGCGGTGGTCCCTCCCTAAGCTTAGTCTCTGCAATTCTCTCCGTAGTGCTGTCATGGGAGACCGAGAAAGTCATAGTTACTCACCGATAACGGTGTTTCTCGGAGCCCATGACAGTACCCGCTTATTCCCTCCCATCACAAGTGCGGTGAGCACCTTTATTTACATATAATTTATATAATTTATATAGTATAGTCTAGGCACAGGGTTCCTCTATTAAGAAATGTTGTAATATGATTTTTTTCTCTGTTGTAAACTAACCTGGAGGTCCTCCGATACTCTGTAAACCAACTGATGCGAGGGAGAGGTACTGCCCTTTTATCTGTAGGTTTCCTGTCCTTGAAGGGCGGATCCCCTCTCCGTAGTGCTGTCATGGGCTCCGAGAAACACCGTTATCGGTGAGTAACTATGACTTTTTAGTTGCTAATAGTGTGCTTCTAGTACACTGTATGAGCAAAATGACTGGGGAAAAAGCAAGGTCGTAATGGAAAAGGGATTAGCCATGGGGTAGGTGTTAATGTTTCTGAAAGCACTAGTGAACCAACAACGTGACGTCCTATCCAAAGATAAATGAAGACAACTTCTGTTACTGGATGTTGTAGTTTTTAGGGTGCTGCATTGTTCTCACGTAATTGCAGTCTCTGATATCGTTAGTGGGGTTTATGTTCCTGCTGTTGCTGCTGCTGGAGATGTTAACACTAATTTGTGGAAATGTAAACTCCTACTTGAGTGTCCATCTGCTGGGTTGGTGTAGTCGAAGACCTGTTGGACCTATTAGATTATTTCTAATGTGGTGTAAATGATGTCACTTTGTTGGTGACTGCCCATAAATGTTTGTAAATGTGTAGATTCCTGGTTGGGTCTACTTCGTGTGTGTGTGTGTTGCCTGTAGCAGTAGGCCTCCGATACGGCAGTCCTCCACTCTCTTTGAGTCAACTACCCGTGTTACTAGCCTTACATTTTTCTGACAAAAGTAATCTACAAAACTGATGTGTGCAACCTGAGTGTGGATGAGCATCAATTTCAATTATTATTTTTGTTTTATCACTTATATGGCACAAATAATTCAACATTCGCTTTACAGACATTACTGGCAGTGTCGCAATTGGGACTCTTAATCTAAATTTACTATCTGTATGTATTTGTAGTGTGGGTAGAATAATACTTACTGAGAAAAAACCCTTGCAAACACGGGTAAAACATACAAACTCTTTGCAGATTCTGCAAAGGACTACAGCGTTGCAAGGCTGCAAATGTTTTTTGCGTTGACAACTGAACATTTCTGTAGTTGGAATGCTATCACTGTGATGCAAACTGTGTGCCTTACTGCTGTCTTGGGGAAAAACCATAGCTCCCAACCGTCCCTCATTCTGCGGGACTGTCCCGATTTTCAGACTTTGCCCAACATTGAGAAATAGAACATCAAAATTAAAATCCAGAAAATCACATTGTATAAATTATATAAATGTATTTGCATTTTGCAGTGAGAAATAAGTATTTAGTCCCCTACCAACCATTAAGAGTTCTGGCTCCTACAGCCCAGTTAGATGCTCCTAATCAGCTCATTACCTGCTGTGAGACAATAACCGGTATTGTTGTAAATGGGCAGTATGTGTCGCAGAGGAGGAGATCCTCTGCGCTGTAAGCCTGAAATGTTGCTCTGGGATCTGTAGTTCCACAAGCCTTGTTTTGCTTATACTAGGGGGGCTTATAGGGTTAGCCAGAGAGCTGGGCGGGACTGGCTAACCACACACCTCCCATCTATGGGGGTAGTTTCAGCTACATAATGTGACCTTGGTTTGGGTCACATGGTCGAGGTTGTAAGGTCCTGTATGAGGTCAGGCCTGTGTGTTGGAAGGTCCTATGAGTGGACGGATTTCCTGAAGAGCACATAGTGAGGCCGTGTACCTGGAAGGTCTCTGTGTTGGAAGGCCCTGTGAGTGGACTTGATTCCTGAACAGCACATGGAGAGACCATGGACCTGGATGGTTGCTGTGTTGGAAGGTCCTTCGGGAGGATTGGATTCCTGAATAGTGCAGGGAGAGACCATGTACTCGCAGAGTTTGTGACGGCACTGCGTTGCGGAACCTACTTACCTTCTGAGGGTCTGGACTGTCGGGAGTGCCCTTATTCAAAGGCATCAGATGAGATGGTGATCCCAGTAAGGCAATTTCCCTAGAGGCAAGGACTGATGAGGAGTCAGCATGTGGAGCAGGAGCTCCTGTAAGGTAACTCCAGACAAGAGGGTTTTAGTAAGGGCAGACAAGTATCTGCCATTGGAACAGACTGTTGGTGCTTGTTGTGTTCTGTGGATGTTAATTAACTGTTCGGCGGGCGGTCACCCACAGTAACTGGACAAAGAGAAGTCCGTTGTGTTAAGGAACCATGATTCAAAGCCATATACTACGAAGTGCTATGGACTATGTGAGGTCTGTGATGTGTAACATGGCCTACAGAGGTTTAGGAGTTGCATAATAAACCGTACAGACTGTTTTGTGAGAAAAACGTGCCTGTGTGCCTTCATCCCATTGCCAAACGAGTTGCCCCCCAACACATGCTGTAAGCGCTGAACTACACTGCATTAAAGACAGCTGTTTTACATGGTCACATTTAAAAAAACTCCTGTCCACAGACTCAATCAGTCACACTATAATCTGTACAACATGGGCAAGACCAAAGAGCTTTATAAGGATGTCAGGGACAAGATCAAAGACCTACACAAAGCTGGAATAGGCTATAAAACCATACATAAGATGCTGGGTGAGGAGACAACTGTTGGTGCAATAGTAAGAAAATGTAAGAAATACAAAATGACTGTCAATTAACATCGATCTGGGGCAAATCTCAATTTGTGAGGTATCCTTGATCAAGGCAGCTGGGACCACAGTCGCCAAGAAAACCATTGCTAACACATTATGCCGTAAAGGTTTAAAAACCTGCAGTGCTCTCAAGGTCCCCATGCTCAACAAGGCACATTTGCAGGCTCGCCTGAAGTTTGCAAATGAACACCTGGATGATTCTGTGAGTGATTTGGAGAAGGTGCTGTGGTCAGATGAGACAAAAATTGAGCTCTTTGGCATTAACTCAACTCGCCGTGTTTGGAAGAAGAGAAATGCTGCCTATGACCCAAAGAACACCATCCCCACTGTCAAACATGGAGGTGGAAACATTATGTTTTGGGGGTGCTTTTCTGCTAAGGGCACAGGACTACTTCACCACATCAATGGGAGAATGTATGGAGCCATGTACCGTAAAATCCTGAGTGACAACCTCCTTCCCTCCTCCAGGACATTAAAAATGGGTCATGGCTGGGTCTTCCAGCAAGACAATGACCCAAAACAGGCAGCCAAAGCAACAAACAAGTGGCTCAAAAAGAAGCACATAAAGGTCATGGAGTAGCCTAGCCAGTCTCCAGACCTTAATCCCATAGAAAACTTATGGAGGGAGTTGAATCTCAGTTGCCAAGCGACAGCCTCAAAATCCTAATGATTTAGAAATGATCTGCAAAGAGGAGTGGACCAAAATTCCTCCTGACATGTGCGCAAACCTCATCATCTACTACAAAAAAAGCATGACTGCTGTGCTTGCCAACAAGGGTTTTGTCACCAAGTATTGTCTTGTTTGCCAGAGGGATCAAATGCTTAGCATATCAAAAATCCAGAAAAGCATTGTTTAAATGTTATAAATTTATTTGCATTTTGCAGTGAGAAATAAGTATCTCTCAAAGTTAAAATTAACCTACCCTTAAAATAATAGATTGTTCATGTTTTTGTGAGTGGGCAAGCTTTCAAAATCAGCAAGGGATCAAAAACTTATTTCCCCAACTGTAGATCACTGTCATGGTGATTCTGATGAATTAATCGTCACCGCTAGCCATTAAGAAAGAATGCAGAGGTCCTTCATCTGTGTCCACTATGCTAGTGTGAATTGCACCATGTCCGTACTGCGTTGTGCCAGGCTATGAAAAATTTCATACGCACCAGGTCTCGGCGCTGCTGCAACATGTGCAGAGTTTAATTCCACAGTGTGGTCATATCTCATATCAACTGGTTTACTGGTAGTCCGAAAGATCTCTATACCAACTGAAGTGGAATGGTGGAAGTCAGCATGACAGTCGTTTCTGCAGCAGCGCGTCCAGGCTGGGACAGTGGTAATGGAATTGCTGTATCATCAATCTGAGGATGCGAGCCATGCAAGGCACATGTGTAAGGATGGCCCGACAAAGGCCACCACCAGGTTTGCCCTGTTATCGTACACGGCCTTCCCTGGCTCCAGGTTGAGCATAGACAGCCACTGCTCAAATTCGGCATGGATAGCTGTCCACAACTGTTGATCTGGGGGGGGGGGGATTCTCTCTGCAGAGTTGGAACAGGTGTTTAATTAAGGCAGAGGATGAGGGCACAGATAGAGGCCCTAGAGGAGGTGGAGGAGGCAGTAGCACTGGAGGAACTGTTACATAGAGAGGTTTGCTCTGCAAGCCCTGGGGATTGCAAGACTTGGTGTCTAGAGCCACTTTGGTGTCTACTGCTGTAGTTCTCTATCCCCTGGTGTGTAATAGTTTAGTTCTACAAACCCTGTTGTCTAATAGTCCAGTTATCCATCTTATCGTGTGTAGTGGTTTATTTATCCATCCCTATTATGAACTGGTGGCCTAGGAGCCGCATGAGACGTACCCTGGAGAAGGTGGTACCTGTACTGACCGCAGACCCTGAACTTAACACCGCAACTAGAAGTAGCCGTGGAATGTACCTAACACTTCCTAGACATCTCGACACAGCCGGAGGACTAAATAACCCTAGAGATAGATAAGGGAAAACTATCTTGCCTCAGAGAAAATCCCCAAAGAATAGACAGCCCCCCACAAATATTGACAGTGAGAGGAGAGGGAAATAACATGCGCAGACTGAAATCAGGATTTAGCAAAGGAGGCCACTCTAGCTAAATAGAAAGGATAGGACAGAGTGCTAAGCGGTCAGTATTAAAACACTAGAAAATATCCACCACAGAAAATACAAAATCTCCACAACTAACTAAAGGCATGGAGGGTATATCTGCATCTCCAGAGATACCAGCTTGACTAAACAAATCCTTATACAGACCAAGCTGGACAAGACAAAACATGGAAAAGAACTGAACAATAAGGCCCACAGCATGTGGACTGCAAAAATCAAAGCCAGAACTTATCTTTATTGAAATGAACAGCAAAGCAGGAGAGACCAGGAAGGAATGTGAATCCTCCAGGAACAATGGACAACTGGCACTGACTAAAGGGTCAAGCAAGACTAAATAGCCCAGTCCGAATTGCAATAAGTGGACACACCTGATGAATGCTGCGATCCAAAGACAGCAGCGCTACCACTTATAACCACCGGAGGGAGCCCAAGAGCAGAATTCACAACACGTCCCCCAAGCGCCCTGCAAGCCTTGGGGATTGCAAGACTTGTTGAGCAGCCCCTTCACTCACTGCCCTCACAGCCACCAGAGCCGCTCAGTGCCCAGTCATCAAGATGTAACTCCACTGCCCATGCTTGCTCGTCCAGGTGTTATTGTTGAAATGCATCCTGGCAGACATAGAATTTTTAACAGAATGGGAGAAGTAATGGTGACTGGGCAACTGGTACTGGGGGACTGCGACGGCCATCAGCTTTTGGAAACCTTCTGTATCCATAAGGTGGAAAGGCTGCATTTCAGTGGCCAACAGATTATTTCATGGCCACTCCAATCACAGAGATCATAGGCCATGAGTTATACAGAAACTAGCGCTGTAATCTTTGTAGCGAATAGCTCTCAGCTGGCCCCTATCATCCACATAATGACAAGATTGGGGAACAAATCATCTGAGGAGGCCGCATGCTGTTCACAATAATTAGTTCTCAGAAAAGTAATAGTGAGCGTACGGCTTATTCACGTCCACATTACTGTCACCCTTATGAAAAGGGCTAAATTATTTTTTTGTGGGAAAATGTGATTTTATTATTTTCACTGCTCATCGTTATAAACTTCTATGAAGCACCTGGGGGTTCAAGGTGCTCACCACACATCTAAATACATTCCTTGAGGGGTTTAGTTTACAAAATGGGGTCACTTGTGGGTGGTTTCCACTGTGTAGGCAAATCAGGGGCTCTCCAAACAGGACATGACGTATGCTAATAATTCCAGGAAATTTTGCATTCAAAAAGTCAAATGACGCTCCTTCCCTTCCGAGCTCTGCTGTGCGCCCAAACAGTGTTTTTTTTTTCTCCCCCTTATATAGGGTATCTGCATACTCAGAAAAAATTATACAACAAATTTTGGGGTCCTTTTTTTTCTGTTACCCTTGTCAAAATAAAAAAGAAATGGTTCTGAAGTAAATGTTTTCTGAAAAAAGTTAAATGTTAATTTTTTTCCCACATTCCAAAAATTCCTGTGAAGCAGCACCTGAAGGGTTAATAAAAATTGGCATTCAGCACCTTGAGGGGTGCAGTTTTTAGAATGGTGTCACCTTTGGGTATTTTCTGTCATAAAGACCCCTCAAAGTGACTTCAAATGTGATGTGGTCCCTAAAATTTAAAAAAAAAGTTTTTGTAAATTTTCTTGTAAAAAGAAAAATTGTTGGTCGAATTTTAACCCTTATAACTTCCTAAGAAAATAAAATGTTGGTTCCAAAATTGTGCTGATGTCAAGTAGACATGTGGGATATGTTATTTATTAACTATTGTGTGTGACATGTCTCTGTGATTTAAAATTCAAAGGTTGAAAATTTCTAAATTTTCACCAAATTTCCATTTTCCATTTCTTTCACAAATAAACGCAAGTCATACCGAAGAAATGTTACCACTATCCTGAAGTACAATTTGTCACAAAAAACAATGAATTCCTATACTGAAGACTAAGAACACACTAGTGTTCGAAACGCGCTCAGTGAGGGCTGAGATGTGATCCTCTCTTCAGCCACTTGTTCGAATTTTTATCATGATATTTTGAATAAAGCTGTATTGAATTTTAAACAAAGGATTATTTCTATTTCCTGGAGCTAGATTTCTTCGAGTTTTTCCTGTATTCATCACGTCACTGGCCGGACGTCTATCCTTGCTTGGATGTCTTCATCATATTTGGATCATTGTTGGGTGAGCTGAATATTTTTCTTTTTTGTACACAAAAAAACAATCTCCAAATCACCGGCATCCGTTGAAGCATTCCAGAGTTATAACCACATAAAGTGACTGTTGGCCCATATGCAACAGATACAGACTTATTTGTGTGTAGGAGGAGTTTACACTTTTCTGACAGTAGTTGGTAATGTTACTGTTATGCTTAGTTGAATGTAATGCATATACTTGTTGTACTTTGGTTTCACTTTCTCTCTGGTAAAAAGGTCCTTCAGAATTCCTGTTATGCTGTATTAAGAAGCTGATGCATGTACCTCTTGTTCTGTGAAGATAAAGGTTGAATTACCCCATATAATCTACTCTCACAAGTTTCTTCTGCGACCTAACTATGCAACAGGTTATGGGCCAAGCATAGAAGACAAAAAGGACTGGGTGAATGTAAAAGAATACTTCAGCGCAATTCTCTCAAACCAAGTAAGACAAATAAGTTAAAGATGATCATCAGTTCAGAGCTGAAACTCACAATAGCTAAGCTGAACAATGAGAACTATCAGTTATGGAAGTTCAAAGTGGAGATGTTATTGTCCAAAGTTGATTTATGGGAGGTAATCACTAAAGACAGACCCAATGATAATAATCAGACATGGGATCAGAAAAACAGACAAGCAAGAGCTACTATCAGCTTATTAGTGGATGATGATCAGTTAATTCACATACGGAAGGAGAATACAGCAAAGGGAATGTGGGAAGCATTGAGGAAGCTAAATTAAAGATCCAGCTTAAATCACAAACTATTCCTGCTAAGAAAACTTTTCAAGATGAGATTAAGTGCAAAGAAAGACATGCAGGAGCATATAAACTCCATGATGGAGGTGGTAACACATGTGTTCAGTCGGTGAAGGCATTAAGGAAAGCCATATAGCAGCAATATTATTTTGTAGTTTACCAGATATACACTGCTCTGATAAATGCACTAGAGACAAGACCTGAAGCAGACATTACACTAGAGTTTGTAAAGGCCAGACTTATAGATGAATATCATAGAAGTAAAGAGCAAACAAACTATTCCACTGAAAGGGATAGTGAAAAATGCTCTTAAAGTGACAGACAAAAAACACAGAAATCCTGAGAGTATAATGGCATTACAAAAGAAGGTAATATATGGTGACCTTCATAGATGACTACTAAAGATACAGTCACGTACTTGACAAAGAACAAAAGTGACGTTTTTGAAAAATTAGTGACAAAGTCAAATAACAAGTTTCAGAGGAAGCCAATCATCATCAGAAGTGATAATGGAGGTGAATTTACAGGACACCAAATAGAAAACTACTTAAGACAAAATGGAATAGAGCTAGTGTTGAGCGATACCGTCCGATACTTGAAAGTATCGGTATCGGATAGTATCGGCCGATATCCGAAAAGTATCGGATATCGCCGATAACGATATCCGATACCAATACAAGTCAATGGGACACCAAGTATCGGAAGGTATCCTGATGGTTCCCAGGGTCTGAAGGAGAGGAAACTCTCCTTCAGGCCCTGGGATCCATGTTAATGTGTAAAATAAAGAATTAAAATAAAAAATATTGATATATTCACCTCTCCGGCGGCCCCTGGACATCACCGCGGGTAACCGGCAGGCTTCTTTGTTTAAAATGAGCGCGTTTAGGACCTGCGGAATGACATCGCGGCTTCTGATTGGTCGCGTGCCGCCCATGTGACCGCCACGCGACCAATCAGAAGCCGCGACGTCATTCCTCAGGTCCTAAATTCCTAGAATGAGGAGTTTAGTGCCTGAGAATGACGTCGCGGCTTCTGATTGGTCGCGTGGCGGTCACATGGGCGGCACGCGACCAATCAGAAGCCGCGACGTCATTCTCAGGCACTAAACTCCTCATTCTAGGAATTTAGGACCTGAGGAATGACGTCGCGGCTTCTGATTGGTCGCGTGGCGGTCACATGGGCAGCACGCGACCAATCAGAAGCCGCGACGTCATTCCGCAGGTCCTAAACGCGCTCATTTTAAACAAAGAAGCCTGCCGGTTACCCGCGGTGATGTCCAGGGGCCGCCGGAGAGGTGAATATATCAATATTTTTTATTTTAATTCTTTATTTTACACCTCACTATGGATCCGATACCGATACCCGATACCACAAAAGTATCGGATCTCGGTATCGGAATTCCGATACCGCAAGTATCGGCCGATACCCGATACTTGCAGTATCGGAATGCTCAACACTAAATAGAGCATAAAAAGACTGTTTCATCACACCTGAACAGAATGGGGGAGCAAAAAGAAAAAACAGAACTCTGACTGAAATAAGATGCATGCTAACAGACTCCAAACTACCAGAGAAATACTGGGTATGAAGCAGCAATGACAGCTACTTATCTGCAAAACAGACTTTTTTTTTCAAGATAACTGAGAAAAAAAAACCATGAATTGTGGCAAGGTAAGAAACTAAGTGGGAATCATTTAAGAATTTTTGGTTGCAAAGTTTTTGTGTTTATTCCAGAAGACAAATGCTCCAAACTTCAAAACAGAGCCATTGAAGGAATATTTGTCTGATATAGTGACAATTGCAAAGGATACAGAATTCTAGATCCCAAGACAGACAGAATCACAGTGAGTAACAGTGTATCATTCATTGAAGATCTAAATGATGACATAATGGCATCACTGGAAATGAAAAATGAGAGGAAAGATAGTGATATAACTGCAAGAACATCTGATGAGAAATACCGTATATACTCGAGTATAAGCCGACCCGAGTATAAGCCGACCCCCCTAATTTTGCCACAAAAAACTGGGAAAACCTATTGATTCGAGTATAAGCCTAGGGTGGAAATGCAGCATTTACCGGTGAATTTCAAAAATAAAAATAGATCATTATTTCCCCATAGCTGTGCCATATAGTGCTCTGCACCGTTCATTATTTCCCCATAGCTGTGCCATATAGTGCTCTGCACCGTTCATATTGCCCCATATATGTGCCCTGTATGCTCTGCACCGTTCATACTGCCCCATATAGTGCTCTGCACCGTTCATACGGCCCCCATATCTGTGCCCCATAAAGTGCTCTGCACCGTTCATACTGCCCCCATATCTGTGCCCCATATAGTGCTCTGCACCGTTCATACTGCCCCATATAGTGCTCTGCACCGTTCATATTGCCCCCATATCTGTGCCCCATATATGCTCTGCACCGTTCATACTGCCCCATATATGCTCTGCACCGTTCATACTGCCCCCATAGATGCTCTGCACCGTTCATACTGCCCCCATATCTGTGCCCCATACAGTGCTCTGCACCGTTCATACTGCCCCATAGATGCTCTGCACCGTTCATACTGCCCCCATAGATGCTCTGCACCATTCATACTGCCCCCATAGATGCTCTGCACCGTTCATACTGCCCCCATAGATGCTCTGCACCGTTCATACTGCCCCATAGATGCTCTGCACCGTTCATACTGCCCCCATAGATGCTCTGCACCGTTCATACTGCCCCCATAGATGCTCTGCACCGTTCATACTGCCCCCATAGATGCTCTGCACCGTTCATACTACCCCCATAGATGATCTGCACCGTTCACACGGCCCCCATAGATGCTCCACATAAATCTGTGCCGCTTCTGCAATTAAAAAAAAAAAAAAGCCATACTCACCTCTCTTGATTGCAGCTCCCGGCGTCTCGTTCCGGCGTCCCGTCCCGGCGTCTCTGCACTGACTGATCAGGCAGAGGGCGCCGGGTACACTATATGCGTCATTGCGCCCTCTGATCTGAACAGTCAGAGCGGAGCGGAGCGACGCCGGGAAGACGGAGCGGCGCCTGGCGGCTGGAACGGGGACAGGTAAATATGACATACTTACCTGGTCCCGATGTCCGGCTCCCTCTGCCTGTCCCACGGTCTTCTGTGCTGCAGCTTCTTTCTCTATCAGCAGTCACCGTTACCGCTGATTAGAGAAATGAATAGGCGGCTGCACCCCTATGGGAGGTGGAGCCGCCTATTCATTTTTCTAATGAGCGGTCCCACGTAACTGAAGAGGGGAAGAACTGCAGCACAGAAGACCGTGGGACGGCAGGGGGAGTGTCAGGATCGCTGGGACTAGGTAAGTATGCCTCAGCGCCCTCACCCCCTCACCCGCCGACCCTGCCACCCACCTTGACTCGAGTATAAGCCGAAAGGGGCACTTTCAGCCCAAAAATTTGGGCTGAAAATCTCAGCTTATACTCGAGTATATACGGTAAGTGGAAATCGATGAAAATAAAAAAGCTGAAAGTCAAGAGATACAGCTCCATACAGACACAGAACCAAGATGCTCAATAAGAGAAGACAAGGGAAGACCACCTCAACGTCTTTCGTACAAGGCAAGAACAAATAAAATTTATGAATCTACATCTTGGGAGGACATATCTCAACTTTAAGAACAAGGGGCCAACAAATGGATAAAGGCTGCAGAAACAAAAAAAAATCCATGCATGATTCAGGGACATGGACACTCACAGAACTAACAAAAGAAAAAAAAAGGCTATAGGATGTAAATGGGTTTTTAAAGTAAAATACCAAGCAGACAGCACAGCTGATCGATACTGAGCAAGACTCGTAGTTAAAGGCTATTCTCAGAAATAAGGAAAAGACTATGATGGGACATTTGCTCCAGTTGTCAAACGCCTCACAATCACAACTTTGTTTGCAGTTGCAGCAACGAAACAAATGCAGTTGAAACATATAGATGTAAAGGCAGCATTTCTGAATGGAGACTTTAAAGAAGATATTTACATGGAACAACCCCCAGGATTCAAGGATTAAAGGAAACCAAACATGGTTTGTAAGCTACAGAAAAGTATATATGGTTTAAAGCAAGCCGCTAAAATGTGAAATGATAAAATCACAGAAGTACTCATAAATAAACATTTTCAAAGTAGCAATGCGGATCCTTGTCTAAATACAAAGAGACTGACAGACAGATGGATTTATGTGCTAATACACTGTATATATGTGGACGATATTTTAGTTTGTATTGAAAAAGAAAGGGATGAAGCGGAGATAGTGAAAACTTTGGATCAACACTTCGAGATCAAAGATCTGGGAAATGTGTAACAGTACCTATGAATACAGATAGAAAGAGAAGAAGACGGGAGTTTCCTTCTTAATCAAAATCACATGATTCAAGACATAATCAAAACATTTGGATTGAAAGATGCAAAACCAGTAAAGTCTCCAATGGAAACCAACTATCTGAAGGAAATAAATAGTGAACAGAGTCTGTTACCGAATAATGAACAATACAGAAAGGCAATGAGAAAATTATTATATCTTGCAACTGTTACAAGGCCAGACATTGCAGCAGCAGTAGGGATTTTGAGCAGGAAAGTGTCAAAGCCAAACAAAATGGATTGGAATGTAGTGAAGAGTAATCTGTTATTTGAAAGGGACTAGCTTTGTTAAGCTGAAACTACCTGCAAGTGAGAAATGCATTTTTAAGGGATAAGTTGATGCAGACTGGCGTGGAGATCCAATTGACAGGAAATCCACCAGTGGCTATCTTTTCTTGCTCTCAGGTGGCACAATTAGTTGGACTAGTAAGAAACAATCTATAGTAACACTGTCGTCGACAGAAGCAGAATATGTCGCCGCAGCACATGCCAGTCAAGAAGTTCTATGGTTTAGGCTACTTTCACACTAGCGTTGGCGTCGGCCGTCGCAGTGCGTTGGGCCGACATACCGACACATCCTGTGCCAACGCAGCACAACGGGGGCAGCGGATGCATTATTACAACACATCTGCTGCCCCATTGTGAGCTGTGGTGAGGAGGGGGTGGCGTTCTGGCCGCGCATGCGCGGGCGGAAATGGCAGGCACAACGCACCAAAAAACGTTACATGCAACGTTTTTTGGTGCCGATGGTCCGCCACGACACGACGCAACCGTCGCACGACGGTTGCGACATGTGGCAATGCATCGCTAATACAATCCTATGGAGAAAAAACGCATCCTGCAAACAACTTTGCAGGATGTGTTTTTTCTGCAAAACGATGCATTGCAACGTGCGTCGTACGACGCTAGTGTGAAAGTAGCCTAAGATAACTATTAACAGATTAGGACAACAACAATTGGGACTAACAAAGAAGTATGAGGACAATCAAGGATCTCTAGTTCTTGCTCAGGTGGAAATAGTTAATCCAAGAACTAAACACATTCACGTCAAGTTTCACTTCTTGAGAGATCACCAGGAACTAGGAATCCTAAATTTAGGACTGAAGAAATGATAGCTGATATTTTCACAAAGGCATTGAATGCTGAAAGACATCAGAGACTGATGAAGAAATTAGGCTTAACTGAATAAATCCTTACTGTT
Organism: Ranitomeya imitator; assembly: GCF_032444005.1. Classification (NCBI taxonomy): domain Eukaryota; kingdom Metazoa; phylum Chordata; class Amphibia; order Anura; family Dendrobatidae; genus Ranitomeya; species Ranitomeya imitator. Next base: position 426,236,213 of record NC_091286.1, on the reverse strand, counting down.
GAGAAAGAGTGTTGGTAGGTATGCAACAGATACAGACTTATTTGTGTGCAGGAGGAGTTTACACTTTTCTGACAGTAGATGGCAATGTTGTTACTGTTATATGCTTAGTTGAATGTGATGCATATACTTGTTATACTTTGGTTTCACTTTCTCTCTGGTAAAAAGGTCCTTCAGACTTCCTGTTATGCTGTATTAAGAAGCTGATGCATGTACCTCATGTTCTGTGTAGAAAAAAGTTGAATTACCCCATATAATCTACTCTTACAAGTTTTTCTGCTACCAAACCATACAACAGTGACAGTGGTCAGAAGTGTAAAAAATTACCTGGTCATTAATGTGCAAACCACCTTAGAGGGTAAAGGCGTTAATTCCTTTAATTAGGCTTGAAAATCTACACCTCAGTTGTTTAATTTTAAATCCAAAATTGTGGCTTGCAGAGCTGAAATCACACAGTATAGGTCACTGTCCAATTAGTTCTGGACCTATATGTACGTTCATTATTTTCAACGTTTCTTAAAAGGTTTTCAAGTAGGATCACATGCGATGTGCATATACATTTAGAAATTATTTTCAGCGTTATACCTACAGTTATGACTTTAGTGTTATTTCTTTGTGAATGTGTTACAAATGCAACTTTTTCTAAAACTAATAAAATACTTTAACCAAATTCATATAAATAAACTATGCAGGACTTTGTTTTACTGTATAATATCTGTCAGAAGTTCATCAAAACAAAACCCAGGATAACTTTTTTAAAGTGGTAAAAATATTAACATCCGCTGGTAATAATAAATTTAGTATAGCATATTATACAGTAAGTAGACACAGAAAATTATTTCTGGCATGGAATCAATTATATATTGGCAGTATTAGGCTGAAGTCACACTAAACATATAGAAAGTAGGTCAGTCTCCCTGCCGAGAGTTGCAGAAGTGGTCTCCATATCGTCATCCATGTGTAATGGATTTGCAATGCGATGATGCGATTTTCTCACACCCATGTATCCGTTTGGCTTTACATTTCTCACTGACTTTCCCCATTTAATTAAATTGCTCAAGTGGCTGAAATGAGGAAAATGTGTGCGCATTTGTCACAAGCTAGACGGATGGTCTGTGTGGCGTCCGAGTTTTTCTCGCACTCATAGGCTTGCATTGGTGAGTCTCAGATGATATACGCATACAGTCGCAGCATGCTGCAATTTTACACGCACTTTGAATACGCCTGAGAAAAAATACGGTGATGTGAGCTGCTCCATAGATTAAGACTGGTCCGAGTGCTATGCGATATTTTCTTGCATAGCATTCCCCCGTATTCTACGGTAGTGTAACGCCGGCCTTAGAAGTTAAAATGAAGATGAAGCCCCATACATCTATATAGTGCACAGTGGCACTATATTAAACCATCATACTGTTAACAAGGTTGATGAGAATAAAAGGCAGACCTAGAGAAAAGTGCACACCAACTATATATAATCTACACCGCGCTGTATTAAAACCGCATGATATCTTTAAATGAAACCAGTTAATAGTTGCCATTGAGATCCTCCACCCTATGCACCCTAGTTCTTTAGAGAAACATATTGCTCTTTCCCGCAGAGACGTACAGGTGGCTGCCGGGAACTGATAAGCTGTTAATTACCACAGACAAGCTACCACACAAAATAATACATGTGCAACTAAAAGCCGTTTCCTACTATTAAATGTAATAAAATATATTTTTTGGCTCAAAATTATTGGTGACGTGTTAGAGACATTAGAAGCATACTTTATGCAGAGGAATTTGACAAAAAAGGTCTATATGTAGCTTCTGCGCAGGAGCTATTTGTCTCATGCTCACCCCTGCACTGCATATCCGTGTTGCTAGGACCGAATGAGAGGGGAATGCGCCCCAAATCTTTTGTGCGGTGCTCCAGATCAGCTTGCAAGGCCACTACTCCATTCTGACAGAGCATTTTAGAGCCCCACTCTAGGGATCAGTGGAGGTCCCATCAGTCTGACAACCACTTATCAAGTTATAAGTGACTAAAGGTTTTACTCCACCTTTATTCTCCACTTTTATTGAAATTACATGACAAATGGCACCTTTATTCTCAGGGTTGACTGGACTCCTAAGCCGGCAATACACCTTAGACGGCTGTTGGCTGAATGATGCTTCAGTGGCTCGGACAGCCATCTCAGCCAACACTTTCCTACAAAGGAGCACTCGATCTGCCAAATGATCTTTCCTATGTTATCCATAAGAAAGTTGCCGACTGACTTGTCAGTTGGTGGCTTATCTTGGGGAAAACCATGCCATTGAAAGTCTGAAATTGGGCATGCATGATCAACATCTCTCCTGACCATCAGTCAGCTGGTGCCTCCATACATATTGGCATCAATATTGCCAATTTCAGCTGACGTCAGTCCAATGTGTATGGGGGCCTTTAATAGTCAGAACCCTCACCACAGAACCCTGTAAGAATAATTTATCCAAACAGTCCTTTTAAAGTGACATATAATATTGATAAGCACAATTAGTTATGTAAAAGCATTCTACACAGAAGATGTTAATGTGATCTGACCAGCTAAATCGCCAGATCCAGTTGGACTTTACAAATATTTGCATGACTGGATAATATGTGTTATATGGTTATCATGAGGTATCGTATCACTAATTTACGCGCATCAAATTATTTTCTGAAAAGTTTATTTTATTTTCTTAACAAGTATATAAGCGAGGAAAATTTTATTATGAATACATACATAAGGAAATTAATACTCAAAATGTGGTCACTATTACTGATTTTAGGCAGTGTGGATGGAGTGATTGGGGGGATACGTACAGTATTTGCTGGAGAAAACAAGTCATAGTCTGGCCCTCGATCTGTGAGAAAATCCTATTATTCTCATACACCCTAAGGAACTTTGTAGAGATTTTCTAGGCACATTGGACTTGGAACCTTTTTCGGGTGTATGTTATATCCAATCTGATTAAACATGATTACAACAGTGAAATATTAAATCCAATGGGGTGAACATATTTATAAACTTATAGCAGTGCTAGGTGTTTCTGACCAATAGTGGTTTTTCAACATCTGTGCATACATATGAAAAAGGATGTTACAGGGTATGTAAGGGAGGGCATGCTCAGTTAGTGTTCTCTTCTGTACAGGTTTATTCAGTCTTAAATTCCCTTTCCATTTTCCATTTGTCAAGTAATAGATGTGAATTCCAGTAAGCAGAACATTTGTTACCATAGTATTGAGATGCATTATAACCACAGGTTGTATGATAGATGCTCTCCGAAAAGCTGTAAAGCACATTTATAAATTAAAAAAAAAATTGTTTCATGACTCAATGTATACATGCCTATTAAAATGATTGGTGAGCCATTTATCATAACATTTGGTCTTCTTTAAGGATACACTGAATATCAGACAACAATTATGTCAATACAAGAATTACTAATCATTAATATTTCCCACAAACAATACAACAAAAGGGAATGGCTTTAACCATTTATACAGTGTTGTCTTTCCGAGATATAATAGATCTCTATACATTATTGTTGTATCGTAATTAGTGATTCATTGTATATTATGTTAGCAGAACATGAAGTGCTGCTGTGAGTGAACGTTAATGAATGAAATAATTCCTAGCTCACAAAATCCTGGCACCACTGGCCATCAAAAAAAGTTTCTAGATAATTTTCCTATTTAAAATGAATGTCACATTCTTTATCACTTAGGGCTCATGCATCTTGGACCACAATAGACAGCCTGAGCAAGCCAACCTCATAGAAATACACAAAGCTGTAGAGACCCACAGCCAGTCCATGCATTGTGTTTCTACGCTTGGACTGATTTGTCTGGATGTCTGCTTGAGCCCTTAATCAGTACTTTTTTACATGTTGATTCCCAAATTAAATTGGTCACAAACGTAATACTCCATTGAAATGAACCTGATCAGCTTGCTGAACAGGCCATTCATATGAGATATTTATCTGCAGACCATTGACAGCTCCAGTTTATTTTAGCAGCACCTGACGAAACTCATGTGTGCGACCACCACAGACATCAGATTCTCAGAAGATATCACCAAGTTTAGATGATTCTTGCAGTGATTGGGAGATATTTCATGTCTGATTAGCTTAGCTTTACACAACTTGGGCAATTGCATGCATACCTATAAATATAACCACTTAAATTGCCATTTTACAATAATTTACAGGTACATGTATAAAATGATCTGTAAAAAGACTGATACCAAATGTTTGTAAAAAAAAAAAATATATATATATTATATACAGTATATAATAATCAAACTACCACCAGAGAGAAAAGTTAATGACTGCAAAGAAAAGGGGTATGCTGGAAATAAAGTAGTTAGCACTCACCGTGATATGTGTGGATCAGGATGGTATGGCAAAGTTGTACAAGGTGAGGGTTCAAAATTCATTTTCTTCAGTTTCTTTTGATATAAATAAAGAAATAAATATCTAGTAGAGATGTACATGTAGATATAAAGTATAGACACCTCAACTATAGTGACCACTGGCAGAAGTGATAAAAAGTTTTTGACATGTGTCAATAGGCGGGACTCTTACTGAATGAGCCAATGAAATCTAGCAAGTGACAGAGGCATGATTCTGTCCCACTGGACACCTCTACTTATTTATTTGTTTTGCATGGTGCTCAAGTCTTGGCACAAGTGATAGGTTTTTAGGCTGAGTAGTTTATTGCATTGTAGTTGATCTGTATTTGGCCAACTTGTGGTTATTATAAGAGTGTTATTTCATATTCTCTTAGCTGTTATTGATCAGTCTGCATTATATAAGATCCCCTGTCTTTGTGGACTTATTGGGCTCACTTGATTCGGAAGCCAACAGCGTGTCACAAAACATTCAGGGGATTTTTGTATGTCCTTAGTACACACCAACGGTCTTGTGGTAAGGTTCTCGATGCTGGGAAATTCCTATACATCAAATGCAGAATACTTGTACTCCCAAGATCGTTTTTGAACAGGTTATGGTGATGTATTCTTATGCAGAAGTCAGTGAAATAATACTATTTTCAAAATGTTGAACCTGTGATAAAAAAAAAAATTATGAACAATTGCATAAAACAACATAAATGTATACTGGAGTTATAAAAATTGACACTCACTCATTGATGGCTGCATTGTCCTGCGAGGTCTACAGTTCTGTATAAAACATTATCTACTAGGAGAAGCAGAGGGCTGCAGGAACCTTGTGTGCTGCTTCTTACTTGGTTCCTACAAAGACTCCCACCCAAACATTGTACTGTTAGCTGATATGGGTTTTGTGGTATTGAAGACTGAAGGAAATGTGAATCAGGTTCTAATTTAAACCTGATTCTAAGAAGGAAAATGAGAATTTGGGTATCTATGCTACTACAAGAGTGTTGTATGTCCACGTTCAAGAAATGACCCAGTGTCAAATACCTCCCATGTACCGTTTTTATAATGGAAACATCAGCATAAATGCCAAACGTATGAGACACACTCGGTTACTGTGTAACATTTATGTCTTGTAGAAAGTACCATGTGGAAATTCTTCAGCTCCGTTGTGTATCTGCCAGAGTGGTCAGAATGCTATTTAAAACTTGACATTCTCCACCCACAGACGGCTTGATAGCCCTGAACATCTGTGAATTGTGAATCCTGTAAACTTAAGGTCTTGAGTGTCCGCCAACCCAAATACTTTGGATGACAGCACGGGTAAATTGCAAGACAATAAGGAGTACAGAAAAGAGATCAGGTTCAATGTTAAATCAATTAATGGACCTATAATTATCATCAGCCAAAATCTCCTTATTAATTAAGAAGTCCCAATCTCTATACATATTTATATAGAAAGTGTGTATATAGTACAGGAGCAAGATTGGTGAAACAAAAAACTGATACCTGACCTTGGCACTACCTTGGTGGCAGTGGAGAAGACCACCGCCATAGCAACTTTTCCCACCACAGATACAGTGGGTACAGAAAGTATTCAGACCCCATTAAATTTTTAATTCTTGGTTTCATTGCAGCCATTTGGTAAATTCAAAAAACGTTAATTTTTTTTCTTATTAAACCCCTTCCCGACCTATGACGCAGCGTATGCGTCATGAAAGTCGGTGCCAATCCGACCTGTGACGCATATGCTGCATCACAGAATGATTGCATTCCTGCAGGTCTGGTGAAAGGGTTAACTGTAATTTTACCCAACCTGCAGAGACAGGGGAGTGGTACTTCAGCCCTGGTGTCCACCTGTTCCATCAGGTTATGGGAGTTTCCTATTTAACCTGGCTTTTTTGTCATTTCCTCGCCGGCTATCAATGTAATCAGCGTGTCTTTTTACCTCTGCTCCCTGCGTCTGTTATCTTCAGGACAAGCTAAGTTTTGTTTTTCCTGTTCCACGTTTTGCTTTATTTTTGTCTTAGTCCAGCTTGCAGATATGTGATTCCTTGCTGCTGGTTGCTCTAGTGGGCTGAAATTACTCCTCATGTTCCATGAGTTGGCACATGAGTTCAAGTAATTTCAGGATGGTTTTTTGAAGGGTTTTTCGCTGACCGCGCAGTTCACTTTTGTATCCTCTGCTATCTAGCTTTAGCGGGCCTCATTTTTGCTGATTCTATTTTCATAACTACGTATGTGCTTTCCTCTCATTTCACCGTTATTACATGTGGGGGGCTGCTATTTCTGTGGGGTGTTTCTCTGGAGGCAAGTGAGGTCTGTGTTTCTTCTAATAGGGGAAGTTAATCCTTCGGCTGGCGCGAGACGTCTAGGAATCATCGTAGGCACGTTCCCCGGCTACTGCTAGTTGTGTGTTTAGGTTCAGGATCGCGGTCAGCTCAGGTTCCATCACCCTAGAGCTTGTTTTGTTTTTGTGCTTGTCCTTTTGTGATCCCCTGCCATTGGGATCATGAAAGGAAACTCCAGTATCTGGTTAAGTGGAAGGGTTATGCTCAGGAAGATAATTCCTGGGTCTTTGCCTCTGATGTCCATGCTCCCGATCTTGTTCGTGCCTTTCATATGGCTCATCCTGGTCGTCCTGGGGGCTCTGGTGAGGGTTCGGTGACCCCTCCTCAAGGGGGGGTACTGTTGTGAATTCTGTGGCAGAGCTCCCTCCTGTGGTCACAAGTGGTACTTCGGCTGATTCTCTCTGTGAGCTTCCGTTGGTGGAGGAAAGTGGTACTGCGGCTTCTGAGTTTCCTTCCTCAGGTGATGTGGTGAAGTCGTTAGGTGCTGCTCTATTTAACTCCACCTAGTGCATTGATCCTGGCCTCCAGTCAATGTTCTAGTATTGGACCTGTTTCCTCCTGGATCGTTCCTGTGGCCTGCTGCTCTGCATAGCTAAGTTCTGCTTTGCTATTTTGTTTGCTGTTTTTTCTGTCCAGCTTGTCTATTTGTTTTTTCCTGCTTGCTGGAAGCTCTGAGACGCAGAGGGTGTACCTCCGTGCCGTTAGTTCGGTACGGAGGGTCTTTTGCCCCCTTTCCGTGGTTTTTGTAGGGTTTTGTGTTGACCGCAAAGTTACCTTTCCTATCCTCGCTCTGTTCAGAAAGTCGGGCCTCACTTTGCTAAATCTATTTCATCTCTACGTTTGTCTTTTCATCTTAACTCACAGTCATTATATGTGGGGGCTGCCTTTTCCTTTGGGGTATTTCTCTGAGGCAAGGTAGGCTTATTTTCTATCTTCAGGCTAGCTAGTTTCTCAGGCTGTGCCGAGTTGCATAGGGAGCGTTAGGCGCAATCCACGGCTGCCTTTAGTGTGGTTGGAGAGGATTAGGGATTGCGGTCAGCAGAGTTCCCACGTCTCAGAGCTCGTTCTATGTTTTTGGGTTATTGTCAGGTCACTGTATGTGCTCTGACCTCTATGTCCATTGTGGTACTGAATTACCTTATCAGAACAGGGGTGTGTTGGGGTGAGAGTTAGGCTTGTGGTTAGAGTTATGGTTAGGGTTGGGATTAGGGTTAGGGGTGTGTTGGGGTTAGGGTTGTGGTTAGGGTTAGGGTTGGGATTAGGGGTGTGTTGGGGTTGGGGTTAGGGGTGTGTTGGGTTTAGGGTTAGGGTTGGGGTTAGGGGTGTGTTGGGGTTAGGGTTGTGATTAAGGTTAAGGCTAGAGTTGGGATTAGGGTTAGGGGTGTGTTGGGGTTAGTGTTTGAGTTAGAATTGAGGGGTTTCCACTGTTTAGGCACATCAGGGGTCTCCAAATGCGACATGGCGCCACCATTGATTCCAGCCAATCTTGAGTTCAAAAAGTCAAATGGTGCTCCCTCTCTTCCGAGCCCCGACGTGCGCCCAAACAGTGGTTTACCCAACCATATAGGGCATAAGCGTACTCAGGACAAACTGGACAACATGTTTTGGGGTCCAATTTCTCCTGTTATCCTTGGGAAAATAAAAAATTGTGGGCTAAAAAATAATTTTTGAGGAAAGAAAAATTATTTTTTATTTTCACGGCTCTGCGTTATAAACTTCTATGAAGCACTTGGGGGTTCAAAGTGCTCACCACACATATAGATAAGTTCCTTGGGGGGTCTAGTTTCCATTATGGGGTCACTTGTGGGGGGTTTCTACTGTTTAGGCACATCAGGGGCTCTGCAAGTAACATGATGCCCGCAGACCATTCCATCAAAGTCTGCATTCCAACGTCACTACTTCCCTTCCGAGCCCCGACGTGTGCCCAAACTGTGGTTCCCCTCCACATATGGGGTATCAGCATACTCAGGACATACTGGACAACAACTTTTGGGGTCCAATTTCTCCTGTTACCATTGGGAAAATAAAAAATTGTGGGCTAAAAAATAATTTTTGAGGAAAGAAAAATGTTTTTTTATTTTCACGGCTCTGCGTTATAACCTTCTGTGAAGCACTTGGGGTTTAAAGTGGTCAATGCACATCTAGATTAGTTCCTTGGGAGGTCTAGCTTCCAAAATGGGGTCACTTGTGGGGGAGATCCAATGTTTAGGCACACAGGGGCTCTCCAAACGCGACATGGGGTCCACTAAATATTGGAGCCAATAATTCATTCAAAAAGTCAAATGGCGCTCCTTAACGTCCGAGCCCTGTCGTGCACCCAAACCATGGTTCCCTGCGACATATGGGGTATTGGCATACTCAGGACAAATTGTACAATAACTTTGGGGTCCAGTTTCTCCTTTTACACCTTGGAAAAATAAAAAATTTGTTGCTAAATATCATTTTTGTGACTAAAAAGTTAAATATTAATTTTTTCCTTCCATGTTGTTTCTACTGCTGTGAAGCACCTGAAGGGTTAATAAACTTCTTGAATGTGGTTTTGTGCACCTTGAGGGGTGCAGGCTTTAGAATGGTTTCAGTTTTGGGTATTTTCAGCCATGCAGACCCTTCAAACTGACTTCAAATGTGAGGTGGTCCCTAAAAAAAATGGTTTAGCAAATTTTGTTGTAAAAGTGATAAATCGCTGGTCAAATGTTAACCCTCATAACTTCCTAGCTAAATAAAATGTTGTTTCCAAAATTGTGCTGATGTAAAGTAGACATGTGGTAAATGTTATTTATTAACTATTTTGTGTCACATAACTCTCTGGTTTAACAGAATAAAAATTAAAATTTTTAAAATTGTGAAATTTTTAAAATTTTTGCCAAATTTCCATTTTTTCGCAATTAAACGCAAAAATTATCGACCTAAATTTACCACTATCATGAAGCCCAATATGTCACGAAAAAACATTCTCAGTACCGCTAGGATCCTTTGAAGCGTTACTGAGTTATTACCTCATAAAGGGACACTGGTCAGAATCACAAAAAAATGGCCAGGTCATTAAGGTCAAAATAGGCTGGGTCATGAAGGGGTTAAAGTACACTCTGCACCCCATCTTTACTGAAAAAAGCAGAAATGTAGACATTTTTGCAAATTTATTAAAGAACAAAAAATGAAATAAGTATTCAGACCCTTTGCTCAGACACTCATATTTAAGTCACATGCTGTCCATTTCCTTGTGATCCTCCTTGACATTTGTACTGCTGCAATTGATATATTCCCTAATTTCAAAATTTATTTTACCGTCAGCCAAGTGAAAAGTGGAGCTGTGAAGGACATTGGCGCAAGTGGCACAGTGGCCACAACTAAATCACCCCTTCATTGTTCTTCTCGCACCAAAAGGATTTTTGACCGATGCGACATGATGGCTCTTCACTAAAAAATCCTTAAAATTTTTGAACCTTCGAGGGGTCATCAGGGATAATCTGCCAAATAGGGTGCCAGGGAGGATTCCGCACTTAATATAGGCCAATATTTCTTTAAAATGGCCCGCATGTTCTCCCATTCATGGTTGTAAACCAAAATAAATCTAATTTTATCGTCCGTCTTATCTTTCCTATCTTTGATGGGTGTAAATATTGTGCATACTCCGCTGGCTTGCCTCCTGAGACACAGACAGACTGTGTGGTTGATATTGCTATGGATGAATGTGGGAAACTGGCTATTGCAAGATTGCTGTATGCTGCTAGGAAGCTTATTGCAATGCATTGGTTAGATGACAAATCACCAGTCAAAAAAGAATTTGTGAACAAAATAAACTTTATTGTCCTCATGGAAAGGAATATTTACATTAAGAGAGATCAACATACAAAATTCGAAAATGTGTGGGGCAGATGAATGGATTATCCGGGTGTGGCGTCTGCTGAGTTATTGCAGAGTAGACTGGGAGTCGTTTAATTGCTTCTGTAGGAATCTTGTACAGTTGAGCTTCTGTAAAGCGGTCTATAACTTTATCAAGAGGAGATGTACAGTTAAGTCCATATATATTTGGACAGAGACAACATTTTTCTAATTTTGGTTATAGACATTACCACAATGAAAAACAATTCAAATGCAGTTGAAATTCAGACTTTCAGCTTTCATTTGAGGGTATCCACATTAAAATTGGATGAAGGGTTTAGGAGTTTCAGCTCCTTAACATGTGCCACCCTGTTTTTAAAAGGACCAAAAGTAATTGGACAGATTAAATAATTTTAAAGAATGCATTCATTTTTAGTACTTGGTTGAAAACACTTTGTTGGCAATGACCGCCTGAACACTTGAAAGTGACAGAAAAACTAAGAATATACTAGTACAAATGTGAACATGACCTAATGTACGCAATAATATTCCACTGTTTAATACTCATGATGATGTCACAGTACAGAGATGACGAGAACAATAATATCATGATGACGCGGATATAATTACAGTACAGAGATAACAGGTGATGTCTTCACATTGGGATAATAAATATAAAATCACAGTATAGGAGTAATTATCAAAGTAAAGGAAGAGCAGAATAAGTCACAGTAATGTCACCGGGCAAGGATGTGTAATGTAGTCATGCAATCATGGTTACAGGGTTACACTGTAAAAATATAATCCACAAAACAGTAGTGAATGAATACATTAATGACCTAATACATGTGGTGGGTAAAACGTAGTGTTCAATCATAGCTTACAGTAATAATGTCATACTATAGAAGCGATGTCACAACAAAGATGATAAATAGATTTGTAATATTAGGCTATGTGCGCACGTTGCAGATTTGCTTGGGGAAATTTCTGTGCAGATTCTGCATCTCTTGGCAGAAAACGCAGTGTAAATTCCACACGTTTTTTATGCAGATTTGATGCGCTTTTGCAGATCCATAGAGCTAAATAAAGATATATTATTAAAAAAAAAATTGTGATGTAATTTCATTGTCAACCTCTTCAGCCAGATACTCTCATTAAATTAAATTAAGACACACACACACACACACCAGCCTATGTAGGAGCATTAACCCCTTAGTGACAGAGCCAATTTGGTACTTAATGACCGAGCCAATTTTTGCAATTCTGACCACTGTCACTTTATGAGGTTATAACTCTGGAACGCTTCAACGGATCCCGCTGATTCTGAGATTGTTTTTTCGTGACATATTGTACTTCATGTTAGTGGTAACATTTCTTCGATATTACTTGCGATTATTTATGAAAAAAACGGAAATATGGCGAAAATTTTTAAAATTTTGCAATTTTCAAACTTTGTATTTTTATGCCCTTAAATCAGAGAGATATGTCACGAAAAATAGTTAATAAATAACATTTCCCACATGTCTACTTTACATCAGCACAATTTTGGAAACAAAATTTTTTTTTGTTAGGGAGTTAGAAGGGTTAAAAGTTGACCAGCAATTTCTCATTTTTACAACACCATTTTTTATTAGGGACCACATCACATTTGAAGTCATTTTGAGGGGTCTATATGATAGAAAATAATGAAGTGTGACACCATTCTAAAAACTACACCCCTCAAGGTTCTCAAAACCACATTCAAGAAGTTTATTAACCCTTTACGTGCTTCACAGGAACTGAAACAATGTGGAAGGAAAAAATGAACATTTAACTTTTTTTTTTCAAACATCTTAATTCAGAACCATTTTTTTTATTTTCACAAGTGTAAAAACAGAAATGTAACCATAAATTTTGTTATGCAATTTCTCCTGAATACTCCAATACCCCATATGTGGGGGTAAACCACTGTTAGGGCGCACCGCAGAACTTAGAAGTGAAGGAGCACCGTTTTACTTTTTCAATGTTGAATTGGCTGGAATTGAGATTGGATGCCATGTCGCGTTTGGAGAGCCCCTGATGTGCCTAAACAGTGGAAACCCCCCACAAGTGACACCATTTTGGAAACTAGACCCCTTAAGGAACTTATCTAGATGTGTGGTGAGCACTTTGAACCCCCAAGTGCTTCACAGAAGTTTATAACGTAGAGCCGTGAAAATAAAAAAATCGCTTTTGTTTACACAAAAATGATCTTTTTGCCCACAAATTCTTATTTTCACAAGGGTAACAGGAGAAATTAGACCACAAAAGTTGTTGTGCGATTTCTCCTGAATACGTCGATACCCCATATGTGAGGGTAAACCACTGTTTGGGCGCACCGCAGAGCTTGGAAGTGAAGGAGCGCCGTTTTACTTTTTCAATGTAGAATTGGCTGGAATTGAGATTGGACGCCATGTCGCGTTTGGAGAGCCCCTGATGTGCCTAAACAGTGGAAACCCCCCACAAGTGACACCATTTTGGAAACTAGACCCCTTAAGGAACTTATCTAGATGTGTGGCGAGCACTTTGAACCCCCATGTGCTTCACAGAAGTTTATAACGTAGAGCCGTGAAAAAAAAAAATCGCATTTTTTCTACAAAAATGATCTTTTTGCCCACAAATTTTTATTTTCACAAGGGTAACAGGAGAAATTAGACCACAAAAGTTGTTGTGCAATTTCTCCTGAGTACGCTGATACCCAATATGTGGGGGTAAACCACTGTTAGGGCGCACCGCAGAGCTTGGAAGAGAAGGAGTGCCGTTTTACTTTTTCAATGTAGAATTGCTGGAATTGAGATCGGACGCCATGTCGCGTTTGGAGAGCCCCTGATGTGCCTAAACAGTAGAAATCCCCCACAAGTGACCCCATTTTGGAAACTAGACCCCCCATGGAACTTATCTAGATGTGTGGTGAGAACCTTGAATGCCCAAGTGCTTCACAGAAGTTTATAATGCAGAGCCGTGAAAATAAAAAATATTTTTTTTTTCCACAAAAAAGATATTGTAGCCCCCAAGTTTTTATTTTTACAAGGGTAACAAGAGAAATTGGAACCCAAAAGTTGTTGTCCAATTTGTCTTGAGTATGATGGTACCCCATATGTGGGGGTAAACCACTGTTTGGGCGCACGGCAGAGCTCGGAAGGAAGGAGCGCCGTTTCGAATGCAGACTTTGATAGAATGGTCTGCGGGTATTATGTTGCATTTGCAGAGCCCCTGATGTACCTAACCAGTAGAAACCCTCCACAAGTGACCCCATTTTGGAAACTAGACCCCCCAAGGAACTTATCTAGATGTGTGGTGAGAACTTTGAATGCCCAAGTGCTTCACAGAAGTTTAGAATGCAGAGTCGTGAAAATAAAAAATATTTTTTTTTTCACAAAAAAGATTTTGTAGCCCCCAAGTTTTTATTTTCACAAGGGTAACAGGAGAAATTGGACTGCAATAGTTGTTGTCCAATTTATCCCGAGTACGCTGATGTGCCATATGTGGGGGTAAACCACTGTTTGGGCGCACGGCAGAGCTCGGAAGGGAAGGAGCGCCTTTTTGGAATGCAGACTTTGATAGAATGGTCTGTGGGCATTATGTTGCGATTGCAGAGCCCCTGATATACCTAAACTGTAGTAACCCCCCACAAGTGACCCCATTTTGGAAACTAGACCCCCCAAGGAACTTATCTAGATGTGTGGTGAGAACTTTGAATGCCCAAGTGCTTCACAGAAGTTTAGAATGCAGAGTCGTGAAAATAAAAAATATTTTTTTTTTTCACAAAAAAGATTTTGTAGCCCCCAAGTTTTTATTTTCACAAGGGTAACAAGAGAAATTGGACCCCAGAAGTTGTTGTCCAATTTATCCCGAGTACGCTGATGCCCCATATGTGGGGGTAACCCACTGTTTGGGCGCACGGCAGAGCTCAGAAGGGAGGGAGCACCATTTGACTTTTTGAGCGCAAAATTGGCTGTCGTGTTTGGAGACCCCCTGATGTACCTAAACAGTGGAAACCCCCCAATTCTAGCTCCAACCCCTAACCCTAATCCCAACCTGATCCATAATCCTAATCACTAACCCTAACCATAATCACAACCCTTACCCCAAAACAACCCTAATGTCAACCCTAACCATAACCCTAATCAAAACCCTAAATCCAACACACCCCTAATCCTAATCTCAACCCTAACCTCAAACCTAACCCTAATCCCAATACACCCCTAATCACAACCCTAACCTTAACCCTAATCCCAAACCTAACCCTAATCCCAAGCGTAACCCTAATGCCAACCCTAACCCTAATACCAACCCTAATCCAAACCCTAAACCTAATCCCAGCTCTAACCCTAACTTTAGCCCCAACCCTAGCCCTAACTTTAGCCCAAACCCTAACCCTAGCCCTAAGGCTACTTTCACACTTGCGTTGTTTGGCATTCCGTCGCAATCCGTCGTTTTGGACAAGAAACGGATCCTGCAAATGTGCCCGCAAGATGCGTTTTTTGCCCATAGTATTGCCGACGGATCGTGACGGATGGCCACACGTCGCGTCCGTCGTGCACTGGATCAGTTGTGTTTTGGCGGAGCGTCGGCACAAAAAAACGTTCAATGAAACGTTTTTTTGTACGTCGCATCCGCCATTTCTGACCGCGCATGCGTGGCCGTAACTCCGCCCCCTCCTCCCCAGGACATAGATTGGGCAGCGGATGCGTTGAAAAACTACAGCTGCTGCCCACGTTGTGCACAATTTTCACAACGTGCGTCGGTATGTCGGGCCGACGCATTGCGACGGCCCCGTACCGACGTAAGTGTGAAAGAAGCCTAACCCTAAATTTAGCCCCAACCCTAACCCTAAATTTAGCCCCAACCCTAACCCTAAATTTAGCCCCAACCCTAGCCCTAACCCTAGCCCTAACCCTACCCCTAACCCTAGCCCTACCCCTAACCCTAACCTAACCCTACCCCTAACCTAACCCTACCCCTAACCCTAACCCTACCCCTAACCCTACCCCTAACCTAACCCTAGCCGTAACCCTACCCCTAACCCTAACCTAACCCTACCCCTAACCTAACCCTAGCCGTAACCCTACCCCTAACCTAACCCTAGCCCTAACCCTACCCCTACCCTAACCCTAACCCTACCCCTAACCCTACCCCTACCCCTAACCCTACCCCTAACCCTAACCCTACCCCTAACCCTACCCCTAACCCTAACCCTACCCCTACCCTACCCTTACCCCTAACCCTAACCCTACCCCTAACCCTAACCCTAATTTTAGCCCTAACCGCTGTTCTCCTGCCGGCCAGCAGATGGAGACAGATGGCGGGCGCACTGGGCATGCGTCCGCCATGTTCTTCTGCCGGCGGCCAGGAGGAGCAGCAAGAGGATCCAGGGACCTAGGTGAGTATGCTAGGGTCCCCGAATCCCCCTATTTCTCTGTCCTCTGATGTGCGATCACATCAGAGGACAGAGAATTACACTTTACTTTTTTTTTTTTTTTGCGGTCGCCGGTAAACAGTTAATTACCGGCGATCGCAAAACAGGGGTCGCTAAAACCGACCCCCGATCATGCTCTTTGGGGTCTCGGCTACCCCAGGCAGCCGAGACCCCAAAGATTCTCCCGGTGCCGGCCGGCGGGCGCACTGCGCATGCGCCCGCCATTTTGAAGATGGCGGCGCCCACCGGGAGACACGAGGAGCATCGGGGGAGCTAGGTGAGTATTGGGGGGCCACCTGGGACCCCTTTTCTCTGTCCTCCGATGTGCGATCACATCGGAGGACAGAGAAATTAAAAAGAGATCGCTTTTTTTTTTTTTTTTTTTTTTTTTGCGATCGCCGGTAAACGGTTAATTACCGGCGATCGCAAATGCGGGGAGGGTTAAAAAACCCCCGAATCATGTTCTCTGGGGTCTCGGCTACCCTCGGCAGCCGAGACCCCGGAGAAAATCGGCCTGTGGGGGGCGCTATACACTTTTTCCACAGCGCCGTTAATTAACGGCGCTGTGGTTTAAGTACCCTTAGCGGCCGCCGTTAAAAGGCGTATCGGCGGTCGCTAAGGGGTTAACATAATTAACCTACATATGCTGCAACAAAAAAGCAACTGTCCAGAAATCTGCGTGAAATTCAATATCTGTTTATTTTTCAAAAAGATTTTTAAAAAAATTGCATGGGCTCCCGCATAATTTTCATAACCAGTAGAGGGAAAGCCAACGGCTGAGAGCAGATATTATTCTGAGAAGGAGCCAAAAGCCATAAAGGTTCCCAGGCTATTAATATCAGCTCACAGCTGTTTGCTTAATCTTTACTGGCTATTTTACAGTCCCCTTATAAAACCAGCAAAAACTACGCAGACAGCTGCGGGCTGATATTAGTAGCCTGGGAAGGGGCCATGGATACCTGGCACACCCCCAGGCTAAAAAGATCAGCTCTCAGCTGTCCCAGAAATGTAGCATCTTATAGATGCGCCAGTTCTGGCACTTAGCCTTGCTCTTCCCACTTGCCCTCTAACGGTGGCAAGGGGGGTTCATATTTTTGGGGTTGATATCACCTTTGTATTGTCAGGTGAAATCAAGTCCACAGGTTACAGTTGTAGCCAAAAGTATTGACACCCCTGCAATTCGGTCAGATAATACTCAGTTTCTTCCTGAAAATGATTACAAACACAAATTCTTTGTTATTATTCTCTTCATTTAATTTGTCTTAAATGAAAAAACACAAAAAGAATTGTCCTAAAGCCAAATTGGATATAATTCCACACCAAACATAAAAAAGGGGCTTGACAAAAGTATTGGCACTGTTCGAAAAATCATGTGATGCTTCTCTAATTTGTGTAATTAACAGCACCTGTAACTTACCTGTGGCACCTAGCAGGTGTTGGTAATAACTAAATCACACTTGCAGCCAGTTGACATGGATTAAAGTTGACTCAACCTCTGTCCTGTGTCCTTGTGTGTACCACATTTAGCATGGAGAAAAGAAAGAAGACCAAAGAACTGTCTGAGGACTTGAGAAACCAAATTGTGAGGAAGCATGAGCTATCTCAAGGCTACAAGTCTATCTCCAAAGACCTGAATGTTCCTGTGTCTACCGTGCACAGTGTCATCAAGAAGTTTAAAGCCCATGGCACTGTGGCTAACCTCCCTAGATGTGGACGGAAAAGAAAAATTGACAAGAGATTTCAACGCAAGAATGTGCAGATGTTGGATAAAGAACCTCGACTAACATCCAAACAAGTTTAAGCTGCCCTGCAGTCCGAGGGTACAACAGTGTCAACCAGTACTATCTGTAGTCGTCTGAATGAAAAGGGACTGTATGGTAGGAGACCCAGGAAGACCCCACTTCTTACCCCGAGACATAAAAAAGCCAGGCTGGAGTTTGCCAAAACTTACCTGAAAAAACCTAAAATGTGTTGGAAGAATGTTCTCTGGTCAGATGAGACAAAAGTAGAGCTTTTTGGGCAAAGGCATCAACATAGAGTTTACAGGAGAAAAAAGAGGCATTCAAAGAAAAGAACACGGTCCCTACAGTCAAACATGGCAGAGGTTCCCTGATGTTTTGGGGTTGCTTTGCTACCTCTGGCACTGGACTGCTTGACCGTGTGCATAACATTATGAAGTCTGAAGACTACCAACATATTTTGCAGCATAATGTAGGGCCCATTGTGAGAAAGCTGGGTCTCCCTCAGAGGTCATGTGTCTTCCAGCAGGATAATGACCCAAAACACATTTCAAAAAGCACTAGAAAATGGTTTGAGAGAAAGCACTGGAGACTTCTAAGGTGGCCAGCAATGAGTCCAGACCTGAATCCCATAGAACACCTGTGGAGAGATCTAAAAATGGCAGTTTGGAGAAGGCACCCTTCAAATATCAGGGACCTGGAGCAGTTTGCCAAAGAAGAATGGTGTAAAATTCCAGTAGAGCATTGTCAGAAACTCATTGATGGTTACCGGAAGCAGTTGGTTGCAGTTATTTTGGCTAAAGGTTGTGCAACCAAGTATTAGGCTGAGGGTGCCAATACTTTTGTCTGGCCCATTTTTGGAGTTTTGTGTGAAATGATCAATGTTTTGCTTTTTGCTTCATTCTCTTTTGTGTTTTTTTCATTTAAGACAAATTAAATGAAGATAATAATACCAAAGAATTTGTGATTGCAATCATTTTCAGGAAGAAACTGAGTATTATCTGACATAATTGCAGGGGTGTCAATACTTTTGGCCGCAACTGTAGTTATGGAGAGATGTCCTTTATTTGAAATAACCACACAGACTCCTTTATTGAATCTTAATTAACCATACTTAATGACCGCCTAATTTCTCCGAAGCCCTCAATCTCCTGCAACAAGAACAAAATAATAAACCAACATATAATACTATCCTGTCCGACGTAGTTCATTTAATATTGAGTGTCCCACGGTGATCTCACGTGTAGAACAGTCTATTAAGGCACGGATGATTGACCTCGTGGAGACCAAAACATCCAGCACCGCGGAGACACCATCACGTGTTTCTCAACGCAGTGATCCAGAACACTGCCCCCAAATAAGCAAATGCAAGTAGAGGAGCTGCGGAGACACCATTACGTGTTTCTCAACGCAGGCAGTGAATAGCCAGGCCTTTCCCCGGGAAGGAACAACCAAGGGAAGGGCAGCATCCAATAAAGGAAAACATCCAATAAAGGAAAACCACCTATGCCAAGCATGGTATCCATCCACAGACAGCTGTTTCGGGGTTTTTGCCCCTCATCAGTGTGGAGTAGGAAACTGGCTATCAGGAGCAGTGCCTAGTAGAAAGTCTATAAAGGCACAGATGATTGACCTCGTGGAGACCAAAACATCCAACACCGCGGAGACACCATCACGTGTTTCTCAATGCAGTGATCCAGAACACTGCCCCCAAATATGCAAATGCAAGTAGAGGAGCTGCGGAGACACCATCACGTGTTTCTCAACGCAGGCAGTGAATAGCCAGGCCTTTCCCCGGGAAGGAACAACCAAGGGAAGGGCAGCATCCAATAAAGGAAAACATCCAATAAAGGAAAACCACCTATGCCAAGCATGGTATCCATCCACAGACAGCTGTTTCGGGGTTTTTGCCCCTCATCAGTGTGGAGTAGGAAACTGGCTATCAGGAGCAGTGCCTAGTAGAAAGTCTATAAAGGCACGGATGATTGACCTCGTGGAGACCAAAACATCCAACACCGCGGAGACACCATCACGTTTTTCTCAACGCAGTGATCCAGAACACTGCCCCCAAATATGCAAATGCAAGTAGAGGAGCTGCGGAGACACCATCACGTGTTTCTCAACGCAGGCAGTGAATAGCCAGGCCTTTCCCCGGGAAGGAACAACCAAGGGAAGGGCAGCATCCAATAAAGGAAAACATCCAATAAAGGAAAACCACCTATGCCAAGCATGGTATCCATCCACAGACAGCTGTTTCGGGGTTTTGGCCCCTCATCAGTGTGGAGTAGGAAACTGGCTATCAGGAGCAGTGCCTAGTAGAAAGTCTATAAAGGCACGGATGATTGACCTCGTGGAGACCAAAACATCCAACACCGCGGAGACACCATCACGTGTTTCTCAACGCAGTTATCCAGAACACTGCCCCAAATATGCAAATGCAAGTAGAGGAGCTGCGGAGACACCATCACGTGTTTCTCAACGCAGGCAGTGAATAGCCAGGCCTTTCCCCGGGAAGGAACAACCAAGGGAAGGGCAGCATCCAATAAAGGAAAACATCCAATAAAGGAAAACCATCTATGCCAAGCATGGTATCCATCCATAGACAGCTGTTTCGGGGTTTTTGCCCCTCATCAGTGTGGAGTTCCTTCCCGGGGAAAGGCCTGGCTATTCACTGCCTGCATTGAGAAACACGTGATGGTGTCTCCGCAGCTCCTCTACTCACGTGCAGAACAGTCATATCGAGAGATGTGACCACTCTACCCGGCCTCCAGCGATACACTGACAAGAGATAATTGCTCCCGCAGTGTATCACTTAGTCGTCACGAGAGTTCACCGGAGTTCATCAGCTCTGTTGCTGTCACTTATGGCACCACTGCGTGAGAACTTTCCCAGCTGATGAAGTCCGGTGAACTCTCACGGCGGCGCAGTAATACACTACAGGAATTATTACCTCCTGTCAGTGTATCACCGGAGGCCGGGTGTCGTGGGACACTCGGTAATGGACTACGCCAGACAGGAAGTATATGTTGGTTTATTATTTTAGCTTTGTTGCAGGAGATGTGAGCGTCGGCATTAGGTGTTTGGTGAGTATGTATTGTGTATATAATTTGTAAATGTTTTGATTTTTTTTTACAATTGAACACAGCCACCGGATGATGGGACTATGCTCCCATCATCGGCTCATGCTGTCACTGTTATATGTGACAGCAAACATAGCTGGATGGGAGTAGTAGTCCCATCAGATGATGCCTGGGTACACACACACAGAGATATCGCAGACAGATGCAGACACACACAGACAGACCCACACATATTCTCCGCTTACCCACAGTCTCCGCCCACACACTCTTCCTTCTTCTGACATCATTTCTTTCCTGCAGCGTTTTTGGCACGCAACTCTGCAGTAAATCCGCAAACCTTTTTACACCTGCGGTTTTGTTGCGAATTTGACTGATTAAATGGAAGTCAATGGGTGCAGAAATGCTGCAGATCTGCCAAAAGAATTGACATGCTGCGGAAAATAAAATACTGCAAATTGTAAGGCTGCTGCAGTGCAGTACAGCGCAACCTCCACCAGGGGGAGCTTGAGAGGAAAGTGAGACTGCACACACAGGACAACAGAACAGATGCCACCAAGTGGCAAGAGAGTGGTCAGACAAGCCGAGTCAAAAGCACGAGATAGCACAACAGTATAATAGGATTAGACAGATGGATAGTCAGAACGTAGCCAGAGATCAGTAAACCAGAACGGGCAATATACGGTACAACAGGGACAGACAGCAACAAAGTAAATAACCAAGCCAGGAGATCAGTAAACCAGAGAATCAAGCAGACAAACAGACAGAGAAATACTGGGAAAAGGGCAGACAGAGGGAGTTAACAGACACAGGACAAGTCAGGGTTCACAGCAGGGCAAATCAGGAGCTACCAGCAAGGTCAGGTTAACACGCTGAAGGCAGAACTATAGCTGACACTGCCAGCAAGATTCATGGGAGCTAAATAGCAAACCTGAACCCAGAATGAGGCAGAGCGAAGTTAACCCTTGACATGATCCGTCCAGAAAAAAGGGCAGAAACTAATAAACCCTGGAGCGGATCATGACAGTACCCTCCTCTCAAGGGGGGCCACCGGACCCCCAGGTTTCCCAGGATAACGTGCATGAAATGCCCAGACCAATCGATCAGCATGGACAGATCGAGCTGGGACCCAAAATCGATCCTCAGGACCATAACCCCTCCAATGGACCAAATACTGAAGAGAACTACGGACCATGCAAGAATCTACGATCCGTTCTACTTCAAACTCAGTCTGACCATCCACAGAGACAGGAGGCGGAGGGGATGGAGTCCCAGCAGAAGATGGTACAAAGGACTTAAGAAGGGATTTGTGAAACACATTGGGGATCCGAAGCGACTGAGGAAGGCGTAAACGAAAGGCAACTGGATTGACCACCTCAATGATCTAGGTAAGGACCAATAAACCTAGGACCAAGCTTAGCAGAAGGAATCTTTAGACGAATGTTCTTGGTAGACAACCACACTTTATCTCCTACCAGAAATATAGGTCCTACAGACCGTCGCTTATCAGCAAAAAGTTTATGTTTGCCCTGAGCCTTCCCAATGAGCTTCTGGACCTCCCTCCACACCTCCCCCAACCGTTGCACTGCCGTATCAGCCCCTGGACATCCCGAATCCAGCCTTGAAAATTGGGGTGAAAACCGTAGCTATAGAAGAATGGAGAGGTGCCGGTGGACTGGTTAATCTGATTATTAAATGCAAATTCAGCCACGTGCAATGAAGAACACCAATCATTCTGCTGAGACATAGCAAGACACCTCAAAATCTGTTCAAGTGACTGATTGGTCCTCTCCGTCTGCCCGTTGGTCTCAGGATGGTAAGCAGAGGAGAAGGTCAAACAAATACCCAATCTTTTACAAAATACCCTCCAAAATTTGGACACAAATTGTACTCCTTTATCAGAAACCACACTCAAAGGCACACCATGCAGCCGTACAACGTGCTCAACAAACAATCTAGATAGTGTCTCAGCATTAGGCAATCCTGCCAGAGGTACAAAATGCGCTTGCTTACTGAATCTGTCAACCACTACCCAGATTACAGTTTTGCCATTGGAAGGATGGAGATCAGTGAAAAAATCTATGGACAAATAAGTACAAGGTCTATCTGGAATTGGCAATGGCATCAATTCCCCGGCCGGCCGGTTATGCGAGCTCTTAGCAGGGGCACAGGTATCACAAGCAGACACAAACTCAATGATATCAGAGTTCATGGAGGGCCACCAAAACAGGCTAGCAATAACTTTCCGGGTGGCAGAGATCCCCGAGTGACCACTAAGAGCAGAATCGTGGAACTCCCGGAGAATCCTCAATCGGTACTGAACTGGGACAAAAATCTTATTGTTAGGCAAAGAGGGAGGAGCAAGAGACTGAGCCTTTCGAATCTCCTGCTCCTATTCAGAGGATACCCCCGCAACAACCACCCCATGCTGAAGCATGAAGGAAGGAGGTTTGGGGGTGATATCGGATCAAAACTGCGAGATAAGGCATCAGCCTTGACATTCTTGGAACCAGGCTGAAAAGTGATTCAAAAATGAAAACGAGAGAAAAAAAGCGACCACCTAGCCTGTCTAGGAGTTAACCGTTTGGCAGTTTCAATATAAGACAAATTCTTGTGGTCAGTAATCACTGTGATCTGATGAACCGCCCCCTCCAAAAAATGCCTCCATTCTTCAAAAGCCAATTTTTTGGCCAATAACTCCCGATTCCCAACATCATAGTTCCTCTCAGCAGAAGAAAACTTACGGGAGAAAAAGGCACATGGTCTCAAGTTGGTCAAAGTAACGGGTCCCTGAGACAGCACCGCCCCTACTCCCACCTCTGATGCGTCCACCTCTACAATGAATGGTTTAGATGGATCGGGCTGAACTAATACAAGAGCAGACATAAAACATTTTTTTAATGTAATAAATGCTTCAACTGCCAAGGATGACCAAACTTTGAGATCAGTCCCCTTGCAAGTGAGATCGGTGAGTGGCTTGACAACCTGTGAAAACCCTTTGATGAATTTCCGGTAATAATTGGCAAAACCCAGAAAACGTTGCAACCCCTTGAGGTCTCTGGGTTGCACCCAATCAACAATGGCCTGTACCTTTCCGGGATCCATCTGAAACCGTTTCCTCTCCTTCTCCTTGAAATTGATGGCACCAACTTCCATAGTCTCCTTGAATGACATCACCTCAGACTTGGCAGGCAAACCAGGAATCTCACGCTGGATAATTCTCTCCCGTAATCTCCTGTCCATACAAATGGCCTGAGTCATGGCCTCCACCAGGGAACCGGGAGGCGTGTTAAGGGCCGGTGCATCCTTGAGATGATCTGAAAGTCCTCTCTCAAACAGGTGCTTGAGAGCAGCGTCACCCCAAGACACCTCAACGGACCACCGCCTAAACTCAGAACAATACTGTTCAGCAGTGAGTTCATTCTGGGAGAGTCTCATGATCATGTCCTCTGCTACCCTGACCCGGTCTGGTTCATCATAAATAAGTCCCAGAGCCTCAAAGAATCTATCCACAGACACAAGTTCAGAGGCAGAAGCAGGTAAAGAGAAAGCCCATGATTGAGGTCCCTCCCGCAGTAAGGAAATAATTATCCCCACTGTTATGATCAGGTGACCTTGGAGCAGCATGAAAACTTTCCCTGGAGTAGGTGGTAACTATACTGACTGCAAATCCTGATCTTATCACCGCAACTAGAAGTAGCTGTGGGGTGTGCCTAACAAAACCTAGACACCTCAACACAGCCAGAGGACTAAATACCCCTATAGATGGAAATAGGAATACTATCTTGCCTCAGAGCAGAACCCCAAAGAATAGGCAGCCCCCCACAAATAATGACTGTGAGTAGTAGAGGAAAAGACACACGCAGGCAGGAAACAGGATTTAGCAAATGAGGCCACACTAGCTAAATAGGAAAGAATAGGACAGGATACTAAGCGGTCAGTATTAAAAATCCTTCCAAAAATATCCACAGCAGAAAATACAAAAACTCCACCATCTAACTAAAGATGTGGAGTGTATATCTGCAACTCCAGAGAATCCAACAAGACTGAGAAAACACTGACACAGTCTAAGCTGGACAAGAGTAAAACAAATGAATAGCACAGAATACAAGCACACTGCATGTGTGCCACGGAAAAAGAAACAGACACTTATCTTTGCTGAATTGGCAGCTAAACAGGAGAAGCCAGAAAGTGATCCAACACTTCACAAGAAACATTGACAACTGGCAAGGACTAATGAGTCCTGCAAACCTAAATACCCCAGTCAGATTTGCAATCAGCAGATACACCTGTCCAGAACTGCAGGCCAGGGACAACTGCATTACCACCTACAGCCACCGGAGGAAGCCTGTTATGATCTGGTGGTTTAGGAGCAACATGGAACGAGCTCTGAAGGACGTGGTAACTGTACTGACCGCAGTCCCTAAGCTCAACACAACACTAGAAGTAGCCGTGGAATTCTCCTAACTCTCCCTAGGCATCTCGTCACAGCCTAAGAGCTAACTACCCCTAAAGATAGAAGCAGGAAAGCTATCTTGCCTCAGAGAAAATCCCCAAAGGATAGATTAGCCCCCCACAAATAATGATTGTGAGTGGAGAGGGAAAAGACATACACAGAATGAAACCAGATTGAGCATAGGAGGCCAGTCTAGCTAAATAGATAGGACAGGATGGAATACTGTGCGGTCAGTATAAAACACTACAAAAAATCCACGCAGAGTTTACAAAAATCTCCACACCTGACTAAAGGTGTGGAGGGTAAATCTGCTTCCCAGAGCTTCCAGCAAGACAGAATTAATTCATACTGATAAGCTGGACAAACATAGAAAGCACAGAACGGATAAGTCCACAATCTATGGACAGAAAAGAGCAAGCAAAAACTTAGCTTTGCTGAACTGGTCAGGATAACAGGGAAATCCAAAGAGATGTGAATCCAACCAGGAACCATTTACAAGTGGCACTGGCTGAAGGAAAAGCCAGGCCTAAATAGCAGAGCAGAAGAGACGATAAGTGGAGGCAGCTGATGACAGCTAACTCCAAGGAGCAGCCATACCACTAGAAACCACAAGAGGGAGCCCAAGAGCAGAACTCACAAAAGTGCCACTTACAACCACTGGAGGGAGCCCAAGAGCGGAATTCACAACAGGAGCCCAAAAGCACAATTCACAACACCCCACCCGCTGACTCTCATCTCCAGAAGATCGAAGTCTAAGAGAAAAAAAAAGCTTGCAACTCTCCTTAAAATAATAATCCTATACAGAGGGCACCGGAAGTAAATACTCCGCCATCATAAATACCATAGAGATCCAAGAAAAAAATGGACACTTGAGCAAAATAGAATATTTTATTAATGAACTATATTAAATTATATTAAAATACATAAATAATGCAAGATAAGAACAACATAAGATGATGCAATGACATAAACAAGAAGGCGACACTAGTACCACACACAGGCGTGATAATAAATCAGTGGAGCAAATAAGATAAATTTATATATATGCCACAGGAATACACATATGTATATCAAGAAAATACATCATGATATAGGGTGATGCATAATGCATATGAGAGATATATATCCAGATATAGTATAATTAACTGGGCAAATAGTGACAAGAATCAATAAAGTAGTAACACGCAATATTGCTCATAGATATACTGTGGGTACAGAGAGATACAGGATGAAAAATGCCTAGTATTGCAGCCAAAGTGGTAATAAAAAAGTACCAATAAAGTGCAGAGTGCAAGCCAAATATGGCAAGGTAAACAGTACCACTATTAATGCTAATGCAGAGACACCAAAAGTCAAATAGGGGAGAAGTCCAAATATCGATATATAGGTTAGAACCTACTAGTAGGCTGCATAAGGCTGGCAGAGGGCATGTACCTAGAATACCGACCTGTGGCTGTGTGTGGAAAGGGACACAGCCACAGGTCGGTATTCTAGGTACATGCCCTCTGCCAGCCTTATGCAGCCTACTAGTAGGTTCTAACCTATATATCGATATTTGGACTTCTCCCCTATTTGACTTTTGGTGTCTCTGCATTAGCATTAATAGTGGTACTGTTTACCTTGCCATATTTGGCTTGCACTCTGCACTTTATTGGTACTTTTTTATTACCACTTTGGCTGCAATACTAGGCATTTTTCATCCTGTATCTCTCTGTACCCACAGTATATCTATGAGCAATATTGCGTGTTACTACTTTATTGATTCTTGTCACTATTTGCCCAGTTAATTATACTATATCTGGATATATATCTCTCATATGCATTATGCATCACCCTATATCATGATGTATTTTCTTGATATACATATGTGTATTCCTGTGACATATATATAAATTTATCTTATTTGCTCCACTGATTTATTATCACGCCTGTGTGTGGTACCAGTGTCGCCTTCTTGTTTATGTCATTGCATCATCTTATGTTGTTCTTATCTTGCATTATTTATGTATTTTAATATAATTTAATATAGTTCTTTAATAAAATATTCTATTTTGCTCAAGTGTCCATTTTTTTCTTGGAACTCTCCTTAAAAGTATGAAATCTCTCCCTCTCCCCAGAGAAGGTATCTGGGAGCTTGACAGTAGGTTCAGGAGAGTGCAAAGAGACATGAACAGTGTCAGAGTGCTTACAGTCAGTCTGTAACAATTTAAATGTGTCAGAAAGCTCCCTTTGCAGGTGGTTATGAGACGAGGACAAGGCCCGCTGTTCCACAAACAGGTCTTGAAACATAATAGTCAAACTGTCCATTTGATCCGCCAAGCTATGGAGCGGATCCATAGCAAACAGAGCAGAGGGGGGAAAAAATGCAGAAATCCCTTTAAATGTATGGGTCAGCTATAATGTCAGGCTGCTGCAGTGCAGTACAGCGCAACCTCCACCAGGGGTAGCTTGAGAGGAAAGTGAGACTGCACAGACAGGACAGCAGAACAGACACCACCAAGTGGCAAGAGAGTGGTCAGACAAGCTTAGTCGATAGCACGACAGTATGATAGGATTAGACAGATGGATAGTCAGAACGTAGCCAGAGATCAGTAAACCAGAACGGGCAATATACGGTACAATAGGGACAGACAGCAACAAAGTAAATAACCCAGCCTGGAGATCAGTAAACCAGAGAATCAAGCAGACAAACAGACAGAGAAATACTGGGAAAAGGGCAGACAGAGGGATTTAACAGACACAGGACGTCAGGGTTCACAGCAGGGCAAATCAAGAGCTACCAGCAGGGTTAGGTTAACATGCCAAAGGCAGAATTATAGCTTACACTGCCAGCAAGATTCATGGGAGCTAAATAGCAAACCTGAACCCAGAATGAGGCAGAGCAAAGTTAACCCTTGACATGATCCGTTTCCGAAAAAAGGGCAGAAACTAATAAACCTTGGAATGGATCATGACACAAATAAGGACGGAAATTTCTGCAGCATGTGCACAACAATTCAGGAATGCCATTGATTAACATTACTTTAATAATCCATTGCGGATTTATAGCATTTCCGAGTGGAAAAAACGCTGCAGATACAAAAAAAATCATTATCGTGCGCACATAGCCTTAGAGTACAGATAATACACTGATATTCTATAAAGTGTGATGCAGTGAGTGGGTATACAGGTCCTTCTCAAAAAATTAGCATATAGTGTTAAATTTCATTATTTACCATAATGTAATGATTACAATTAAACTTTCATATATTATAGATTCATTATCCACCAACTGAAATTTGTCACGTCTTTTATTGTTTTAATACTGATGATTTTGGCATACAACTCCTGATAACCCAAAAAACCTGTCTCAATAAATTAGCATATTTCACCCATCCAATCAAATAAAAGTGTTTTTTAATAACAAACAAAAAAACCATCAAATAATAATGTTCAGTTATGCACTCAATACTTGGTCGGGAATCCTTTGGCAGAAATGACTGCTTCAATGCGGCGTGGCATGGAGGCAATCAGCCTGTGACACTGCTGAGATGTTATGGAGGCCCAGGATGCTTCAATAGTGGCCTTAAGCTCATCCAGAGTGTTGGGTCTTGCGTCTCTCAACTTTCTCTTCACAATATCCCACAGATTCTCTATGGGGTTCAGGTCAGGAGAGTTGGCAGGCCAATTGAGCACAGTAATACCATGGTCAGTAAACCATTTACCAGTGGTTTTGGCACTGTGAGCAGGTGCCAGGTCGTGCTGAAAAATGAAATCTTCATCTCCATAAAGCATTTCAGCCGATGGAAGCATGAAGTGCTCCAAAATCTCCTGATAGCTAGCTGCATTGACCCTGCCCTTGATGAAACACAGTGGACCAACACCAGCAGCTGACATGGCACCCCACACCATCACTGACTGTGGGTACTTGACACTGGACTTCAGGCATTTTGGCATTTCCTTCTCCCCAGTCTTCCTCCAGACTCTGGCACCTTGATTTCCGAATGACATGCAAAATTTGCTTTCATCAGAAAAAAGTACTTGGGACCACTTAGCAACAGTCCAGTGCTGCTTCTCTGTAGCCCAGGTCAGGCGCCTCTGCCGCTGTTTATGGTTCAAAAGTGGCTTTACCTGGGGAATGCGGCACCTGTAGCCCATTTCCTGCACACGCCTGTGCACGGTGGCTCTGGATGTTTCCACACCAGACTCAGTCCACTGCTTCCTCAGGTTCCCCAAGGTCTGGAATCGGTCCTTCTCCACAATCTTCCTCAGGGTCCGGTCTCCTCTTCTCGTTGTACAGCGTTTTCTGCCACATTGTTTCCTTCCAACAGACTTACCATTGAGGTGCCTTGATACAGCACTCTGGGAACAGCCTATTTGTTGAGAAATTTCTTTCTGGGTCTTACCCTCTTGCTTGAGGGTGTCAATAATGGCCTTCTTGACATCTGTCAGGTCGCTAGTCTTACCCATGATGGGGGTTTTGAGTAATGAACCAGGCAGGGAGTTTATAAAAGCCTCAGGTATCTTTTGCATGTGTTTAGAGTTAATTAGTTGATTCAGAAGATTAGGGTAATAGGTCGTTTAGAGAACCTTTTCTTGATATGCTAATTTATTGAGACAGGTTTTTTGGGTTATCAGGAGTTGTATGCCAAAATCATCAGTATTAAAACAATAAAAGACCTGACAAATTTCAGTTGGTGGATAATGAATCTATAATATATGAAAGTTTAATTGTAATCATTACATTATGGTAAATAATGAAATTTAACACTATATGCTAATTTTTTGAGAAGGACCTGTAGTGCCGGATGGGAGATATATTCCTTCCAGCAAGTGCCTCTTGCACTGGTGAACAGGAGTTCAAATCCTGGTCTGGACCTTCTTTTACTTCGGGTTTCTGGGGCAACGACTGGATTATATAACTGAAAGATTTAGGACAGAATAAAAAGACAACCAGAATTCCTCAGTGTGTCTTTGGATTGGGAAAAGCGTCAGGGTGCTTTGTGGCAACATCAGACCTGTACAGACTGGCACGTCCAGGTTCTAACCTGTGTGGTGGAAACAAGCTGGACTTTTTTCTGCTACCAGTGTGAATAAAACACTGATCTTGAATTGAAAACCTGCGTGTGTCTCTATACTATGTTCCTGCCATTGCCTACCAGAGCGAATCCCCACAAATATTTAACAACTTGACATTCAGCATTGTTAGATATTTATTGCTATAGCTATATTCCTCTTCATTCCCTGATTTTTATTCCATCCTCAATTTTCCCCTCATTCACCAGTTATTACCCTCCCTTTTTTGCACTTCCTAATTGACTCCTACTATATTTCCATTAAAGGGAACCTAACAGTTGATACATGCTGCCAATGGATTGGGCAGCATGTATCAGACACTGGCTGCAAGATCTCAGCCAGGTATGTTTATTCTAAATCACCCATCACTTGAAGGCAGGGAAATGCTGCTGATGACCCACCTATTCAAGGTTGTAACGATTGCGAAACTATCTCTATCCGCAACAAAAACTAGGCTTGTCGCAGGATATCAAGAAATTCCAGCAATATGATTAAAAATATATTTTTATTTACTAAATCTATAAAAATTACATATAAGATAAAAATGCAGGGCAATGAGCCTCCAAAAAAGAGACACAGAGAATATTATAAAAAAAAACTATTATACTCAAATACAGACATATGCATGAAAAAACCAAAGGCATAAATAAAGTGCAAGTGCTATAGCAATCAAAAGAAATAAATATCCTGCCCACATGGCTATCTGTGCATTAGTGTTAACCCAAGGTAGCATATATAAAATTAAACAGCATAAGGTATAGTATCTAAAACAATGTGCCACCAAGGGAATGCCAGGTACTGTGTCTCACCACCCCGACGCCATTTGGCCTCACTACTTCTGGGAGCATGGGCGGACATACCACCGGTTTAACCGATGCGGTTGCATCGGGGCCCGGAGGCTATGGGGGGGCCTGTGCAGGGCAGCAAATAATGAGGGCAATCTAGCCAGTTTATTAGGCCCTGAGGCTCCTGGGGGCCCCTGGCCAGATTGCCCTCATGTGTGGCAGGCAGGGAGCAATCCCTGCAGCTCCACTGCCTGCAACAGAAGATGGTAGCATAGCGGAGCTGCAAGGAATGGATCAATCCTGCTCCTGCCCACGCTTCCTGTCTCACGCAGCAGCTGCTGAATGACATCATCATTCAGTGCCGCGGTTGTGCGAGACAGGAAGTTGCCGGCGATGGTGGGGCTTCAGGATACCATGCGCAGAGGTGAGGTGTGTGTGTGTGTGTATGCAGAGAGGTGAATGGTGCTGTGTGTGTTTGTGTGTGTGTATGTGTACGCAGAGAGGTGAATGGTGCTGTGTTTGTCTCTGTGTGTGTAGGTGGTGGAGAGGGCAATAATGGGGGTGATGGGACAGAAGGCAATGATTGGGTTGATGGAGAGGGCAATGAGGGGGGTGATAGGGCAGAAGGCAATGACTGGGTTGACGGAGAGGGCAATGATGGGGGTGATGGCGCAGAAGGCAGTGATTGGGTTGATGGAGAGGGCAATGATGGGGCAGAAGGCAATGATTGGGTTGGCAGAGAGGGCAATGATGGGGTGATGGGGCAGAAGGCAATGATTGCATTGGCAGAGAGGGCAATTATGGGGGTGATGGGGCAGAAGGCAATGATTGGGTTGACGTAGAGGGCAATGATAGGGGTGGTGGGGAAGAAAGCAATGATGGGGTGGAGGAAAGGGTTATAATGGGGGTGGTAGGGGAGGAGGAAATGAGATGGAGGTGGTAAATGGGCAAGAATAGGGGTGGTGCGGAGGAGGAAATGATGGAGGCAGTGTAATGGGCAATGATGGCATAGTGGGGGAAAAGACAATGATGGTGGGGAAAAGACAATGATGGTGGTGGAAAGGGCAATGATGGGGATGGTGGGGAGGAGGAAATGATGGAGGTCGTGGAATGGGTAATGATGGGGGAGAAGACTATGATGGCAGTGGAAAGGACAATGATGGGGTGGTAGGGAGGAGGCAATGATGGAGGTGGTGAAGAGGGCAAACATGGGGGTGGGGGAGAGGGCAATAATGGGATGTGGGGGAGGAAGACATTGAGGGGTGTGGGCGATTGGGATGGGAGGAAGAGGGACTTTATTATGGATTTAGGAATAGGGGGAGGTGGAGGAAGATGTTATTATCGATTATTATGTCTAACAGTCCCTTAGTATAAAGTGTACTCACCTATTATGTATATCACAGTCCCTTGATAGATAGTATACTCACTTATGTATAGCACAGTCCTTTAGTGTATAGTGTACTCACTTATTATGTATACCACCATCCTTAGTTACATAGTTTCCTCTTTTGTTATGTATAACACCGTCCCTTATGTGACTTCCCTTCAGACATGGCTAATATAGCACATTACTGCTGTATTATAGAGTCTTCATAAGTTCTGGGTGCTGGTGACTGTATTATATGGGGAACAAGGGTTGTGAACAAATATATGCCATTACTGTGTAATAGTGGAGGACAGAGCATGGACACACACAGTGTCTGCCATTACTGTGTAATAGTGAGAGGAGAGAGCATGCACATATACAGTGTCTGCCATTACTATACACTGTGCGCAGAATTATTAGGCAAGTTGTATTTTGATCACGTGATACTTTTTATATTTGTTGTTCTACTCCAAGCTGTTCAGGCTTGAGAGCCAACTACCAATTAAGTAAATCAGGTGATGTGCATCTCTGTAATGAGGAGGGGTGTTGTCTAATGACATAAAAATCCTATATAAGGTGTGCTTAATTATTAAGCAACTTCCTTTCCTTTGGCAAAATGGGTCAGAAGAGAGATTTGACAGGCTCTGAAAAGTCCAAAATTGTGAGAAGTCTTATAGAGGGAAGCAGCAGTCTTGAAATTGCCAAACTTTTGAAGCGTGACCACCAAACAATCAAGCGTTTCATGGCAAATATCCAACAGGGTCGCATGAAGCGTGTTGGGCAAAAAAGGCGCAAAATAACTGCCCATGAATTGAGGAAAATCAAGTGTGAAGCTGCCAAGATGCCATTTGCCACCAGTTTTGCCACATTTCAGAGCTGCAACATTACTGGAGTAACAAAAAGCACAAGGTGTGCGATACTCAGGGACATGGCCAAGGTAAGGAAGGTTGAAAAACGACCACCTTTGAACAAGAAACATAAGATAAAACGTCAAGACTGGGCCAAGAAATATCTTAAGACTGACTTTTCAAAGGTTTTATGGACTGATGAAATGAGAGTGACTTTTGATGGGCCAGATGGATGGGCCAGAGGCTGGATCAGTAAAGGGCAGAGAGCTCCACTCCGACTCAGATGCCAGCAAGGTGGAGGTGGGTTACTGGTATGGGCTGGTATCATCAAGATGAACTTGTGGGACCTTTTTGGGTTGAGGATGGAGTGAAGCTCAATTCCCAGACCTACTGCCAGTTTCTGGAAGACAACGTCTTCAAGCAGTGGTACAGGAAGAAGTCAGTATTGTTCAAGAAAAACATAATTTCCATGCAGGACAATGCTCCATCACATGCCTCCAACTACTCCACAGTGTGGTTGGCCAGTAAAGGTCTCAAAGAAGAAAAAATAATGACATGGCCCCCTTGTTCTCCTGATCTGAACCTCAAATTGAACTTGTGGTCCCTCATAAAATGTGAGATCTACAGGGAGAGAAAACAGTACACCTCTCTTAACAGTGTCTGTGAGGCTGTGGTGGCTGCTGTACGCAATGTTGATCATAAACAGATTAAGCAACTGACAGAATCTATGGATGGAAGGCTGTTGAGTGTCATCATAAAGAAAGGTGGCTATACTGGTCACTAATTTTTTGGGTTTTGTTTTTGCATGTCAGAAATGTTTTTTCTAAATTTTGTGCAGTGATATTGGTTTACCTGGTGAAAATAAACAAGTGAGATGGGAATATATTTGGTTTTTATTAAGTTGCCTAATAATTTTGCACAGTAATAGTTACCTGCACAAACAGATTTCCTCCTAAGATAGCCAAATCTAAAAAAAAAAACTCCAACTTCCAGAATATATTCCAGAGTCTTTTGGGTTGATTGAGAAATTAGTTGTTGATCAATAACTTGTTCACTGTGCGCGCAGCTCATGTGTTCTGGTTTTACATTATTGTTTTCTTGTGTCCACAAGACTGGGGAGGCCTCCACCCCTCTTTTTTTGAGCTGTGCGCACAGGAGCCGTTCTGTCCAGCGTGTCCACATGGACATTCCTTTTCTGAATCCTGCTCATACAGGTATTGTACATATGACCAGGTTTTAAATACATCAGATAGGGATTACATACATTAGCTAGGACTGCTCTGATACGGGTATACCTTGACGTTTGGTAGAGCGGCTTAATATACATTTTTTGCAAAAAACGTATCAACCAAATACCCTGTTTTTTCCATCTTTTTACCAGCACTTGCTGTCCACTGTGATTTTTTTGCAACAGAGTGTTTTTGGTTTTACTGTGCTTTTTTGTGTTTTCAAGTCTCTTGGTGGTGTGAACATGTCTCTACGGGCTTGTTCACTGTGCGCGCAGCTCATGTGTTCTGGTTTTACATTATTGTTTTCTTGTGTCCACAAGACTGGGGAGGCCTCCACCCCTCTTTTTTTGAGCTGTGCGCACAGGAGCCGTTCTGTCCAGCGTGTCCACATGGACATTCCTTTTCTGAATCCTGCTCATACAGGTATTGTACATATGACCAGGTTTTAAATACATCAGATAGGGATTACATACATTAGCTAGGACTGCTCTGATACGGGTATACCTTGACGTTTGGTAGAGCGGCTTAATATACATTTTTTGCAAAAAACGTATCAACCAAATACCCTGTTTTTTCCATCTTTTTACCAGCACTTGCTGTCCACTGTGATTTTTTTGCAACAGAGTGTTTTTGGTTTTACTGTGCTTTTTTGTGTTTTCAAGTCTCTTGGTGGTGTGAACATGTCTCTACGGGCTTGTTCACTGTGCGCGCAGCTCATGTGTTCTGGTTTTACATTATTGTTTTCTTGTGTCCACAAGACTGGGGAGGCCTCCACCCCTCTTTTTTTGAGCTGTGCGCACAGGAGCCGTTCTGTCCAGCGTGTCCACATGGACATTCCTTTTCTGAATCCTGCTCATACAGGTATTGTACATATGACCAGGTTTTAAATACATCAGATAGGGATTACATACATTAGCTAGGACTGCTCTGATACGGGTATACCTTGACGTTTGGTAGAGCGGCTTAATATACATTTTTTGCAAAAAGCGTATCAACCAAATACCCTGTTTTTTCCATCTTTTTACCAGCACTTGCTGTCCACTGTGATTTTTTTGCAACAGAGTGTTTTTGGTTTTACTGTGCTTTTTTGTGTTTTCAAGTCTCTTGGTGGTGTGAACATGTCTCTACGGGCTTGTTCACTGTGCGCGCAGCTCATGTGTTCTGGTTTTACATTATTGTTTTCTTGTGTCCACAAGACTGGGGAGGCCTCCACCCCTCTTTTTTTGAGCTGTGCGCACAGGAGCCGTTCTGTCCAGCGTGTCCACATGGACATTCCTTTTCTGAATCCTGCTCATACAGGTATTGTACATATGACCAGGTTTTAAATACATCAGATAGGGATTACATACATTAGCTAGGACTGCTCTGATACGGGTATACCTTGACGTTTGGTAGAGCGGCTTAATATACATTTTTTGCAAAAAACGTATCAACCAAATACCCTGTTTTTTCCATCTTTTTACCAGCACTTGCTGTCCACTGTGATTTTTTTGCAACAGAGTGTTTTTGGTTTTACTGTGCTTTTTTGTGTTTTCAAGTCTCTTGGTGGTGTGAACATGTCTCTACGGGCTTGTTCACTGTGCGCGCAGCTCATGTGTTCTGGTTTTACATTATTGTTTTCTTGTGTCCACAAGACTGGGGAGGCCTCCACCCCTCTTTTTTTGAGCTGTGCGCACAGGAGCCGTTCTGTCCAGCGTGTCCACATGGACATTCCTTTTCTGAATCCTGCTCATACAGGTATTGTACATATGACCAGGTTTTAAATACATCAGATAGGGATTACATACATTAGCTAGGACTGCTCTGATACGGGTATACCTTGACGTTTGGTAGAGCGGCTTAATATACATTTTTTGCAAAAAACGTATCAACCAAATACCCTGTTTTTTCCATCTTTTTACCAGCACTTGCTGTCCACTGTGATTTTTTTGCAACAGAGTGTTTTTGGTTTTACTGTGCTTTTTTGTGTTTTCAAGTCTCTTGGTGGTGTGAACATGTCTCTACGGGCTTGTTCACTGTGCGCGCAGCTCATGTGTTCTGGTTTTACATTATTGTTTTCTTGTGTCCACAAGACTGGGGAGGCCTCCACCCCTCTTTTTTTGAGCTGTGCGCACAGGAGCCGTTCTGTCCAGCGTGTCCACATGGACATTCCTTTTCTGAATCCTGCTCATACAGGTATTGTACATATGACCAGGTTTTAAATACATCAGATAGGGATTACATACATTAGCTAGGACTGCTCTGATACGGGTATACCTTGACGTTTGGTAGAGCGGCTTAATATACATTTTTTGCAAAAAACGTATCAACCAAATACCCTGTCTTTTCCATCTTTTTACCAGCACTTGCTGTCCACTGTGATTTTTTTGCAACAGAGTGTTTTTGGTTTTACTGTGCTTTTTTGTGTTTTCAAGTCTCTTGGTGGTGTGAACATGTCTCTACGGGCTTGTTCACTGTGCGCGCAGCTCATGTGTTCTGGTTTTACATTATTGTTTTCTTGTGTCCACAAGACTGGGGAGGCCTCCACCCCTCTTTTTTTGAGCTGTGCGCACAGGAGCCGTTCTGTCCAGCGTGTCCACATGGACATTCCTTTTCTGAATCCTGCTCATACAGGTATTGTACATATGACCAGGTTTTAAATACATCAGATAGGGATTACATACATTAGCTAGGACTGCTCTGATACGGGTATACCTTAACGTTTGGTAGAGCGGCTTAATATACATTTTTTGCAAAAAACGTATCAACCAAATACCCTGTTTTTTCCATCTTTTTACCAGCACTTGCTGTCCACTGTGATTTTTTTGCAACAGAGTGTTTTTGGTTTTACTGTGCTTTTTTGTGTTTTCACCTCTCTTAACAGTGTCTGTGAGGCTGTGGTGGCTGCTGTACGCAATGTTGATCATAAACAGATTAAGCAACTGACAGAATCTATGGATGGAAGGCTGTTGAGTGTCATCATAAAGAAAGGTGGCTATACTGGTCACTAATTTTTTGGGTTTTGTTTTTGCATGTCAGAAATGTTTTTTCTAAATTTTGTGCAGTGATATTGGTTTACCTGGTGAAAATAAACAAGTGAGATGGGAATATATTTGGTTTTTATTAAGTTGCCTAATAATTTTGCACAGTAATAGTTACCTGCACAAACAGATTTCCTCCTAAGATAGCCAAATCTAAAAAAAAAAACTCCAACTTCCAGAATATATTCCAGAGTCTTTTGGGTTGATTGAGAAATTAGTTGTTGATCAATAATAAAAATAATCCTCTAAAATACAACTTGCCTAATAATTCTGCACACAGTGTACTCTAGAGATGAGCGAGTGTGCTCATTCCTCGAGATTTCTGAGCATGCTCAGGTGTTCTCCGAGTATCTTAGGTGTGCTCATAGATTGTTTGTGTGACCGCAGATGCATGATTTGCGCATGTTAGACAACCTGAACACATGCAGGGATTGCCTGTTTGCTAGGGAATTCCCACATGTATTCAGGCTGTCTAGCAGCCAAAAATCATGTAGCTGCGGCGTCACAAACATAATCTATGAGCATGCCCAAAATACTCGGAGATCACCCGAGTATGCTCGGAAATCTCGTGTAACGAGCACACTTGCTCGTCACTACTAAACTCTCTATGGCAAACTGAAAAACGCACCAAGTATGAGGACCACTTCATAATAATAAAAAATAGTTAGGCACATATATTAAGATATGAAGCCCCCAAACTGGTAATGGAGTAATCAGGACTCACCAAACTACAATATAGACCACCACACAGAACAAATGGTGAATACGTCCACAGATACACAAAAATAGAGAACCTTTATTGATTAAAATCACATACAAGGAAATAATGGGGGCAAAGCCGGACACAGCGGCACAGCACGCTAAGCAGCAAACAATGGGAGTACACACATGCTAGTAGATGGTCACCAGCGCAAGTGCGCCGCCTAATAGGCAAAAATACTCAAGTATCATAACGACATCTATAAGGGTGACCTTACCAAAGTTCGTATACACCGGCACATGTGGGCTCCCACCCTCCCCGACGCGCGTTTCGGAAGGTGGGAGCCCACATGTGCCGGTGTATACGAACTTTGGTAAGGTCACCCTTATAGATGTCGTTATGATACTTGAGTATTTTTGCCTATTAGGCGGCGCACTTGCGCTGGTGACCATCTACTAGCATGTGTGTACTCCCATTGTTTGCTGCTTAGCGTGCTGTGCCGCTGTGTCCGGCTTTGCCCCCATTATTTCCTTGTATGTGATTTTAATCAATAAAGGTTCTCTATTTTTGTGTATCTGTGGACGTATTCACCATTTGTTCTGTGTGGTGGTCTAAACTCTCTATGGTGGAGCTAGGCAATCACCTGTACTAGAGACATTGGTGAGAGCGGACCAGTTGGGGGATGGTATACGTATGATAGAATGGAGCATGGACACATACAGTGTCTGACATTGCTATGCTCTCTAAGGTGGAGCTCGGCAGTCACATTTATTATTATTATTATTATTTATTTATATAGCACCATTGATTCCATGGTGCTGTACATGAGAAGGGGTTACATACAAGTTACAGATATCACTTACAGTAAACAAACTAACAATGACAGACTGATACAGAGGGGCGAGGACCCTGCCCTTGCGTGCTTACATTCTACAGGATTATGGGGAAGGAGACAGTAGGTTGAGGGTTGCAGGAGCTCCGGTGTTGGTGAGGCGGTAGCTTCGGTAGTGATGATGGTGGTCACATGTACTAGAGACACTGGTGAGATGGGAGCGATCGGGGATGGTACATCTATGATTGTGAGAAGCTGCACTTCATGTCAGTGAATTGTATATTGACCCTTCTGTGTGCTGATTATCCCCCCCCTCTTTCACATTTATGTAGTCTGGTGACTTGTATGTGACCTCATCTCTGCTACATACTGATCAAGCTGTGTGTACAGATCCAGTATATCCAGTTTATTCTCCTCACTACATATGTGGTATCTGGGTACAAGCTCCATTCCTGTGCTGTATATTTATCATGTGGGGGAAAGAAGTATTTGATCCATTGCTGATTTTGTAAGTTTTCCCACTGACAAAGACATGATCCGTCTACAATTTTAAGGGTAGGTTATTTTAGCATTGAGAATTAGAATATCAAAAATAAAATCCAGAAATTCACATTGTATAAATTATAGACATTTGCATTTTGCAGTGAGAAAAAAGTATTTGATCCCCTACCAACTATTTAGAGTTCTCGCTCCTACAGACCAGTTAGGCTACTTTCACATTTCCGTCTTTTGCAGACCGTCACAATGCGTCGTTCTGTGGAAAAAACGCATCCTGCAAAGTTGCCCGCAGGATGCGTTTTTTTTTTACATAGACTTGTATTATCGACGCATTGCGACATATAGACACACGTTCCATATGTCGTGCACTGGATGCGTCGGTATTTGGCAGGCCGTCGTCGCGAAAATACGTTCAAGGGAACGTTTTTTTCGTACGTCCTCTCCTGCATTTTTTAATGCGCATGCCCTGCCGGAACGCCACCCCCTCCTCCCTGGGACTTTACAATGAGCAGCAGACGCGTTGAAACACTGCGTCCGCTGCTCACGTCACTCAAAATTTCATAAGTTTCTGTCGGTACGCCGCACTGACGCCTGGTGATGGCCGAGTACCGACGGAAATGTGAAAGAAGCCTTAGACGCACCTAATCACCTCCTTATATGCCTTAAAGACAGCTGTCTTACATAGTCACCTTTATAAAAGACTCCTGTCCACAGACTCAATTAATCAGTCAGACTCCAAACTCTACAACATGGGCAAGACCAAATATCTTTATAAGAATATTGGGGACAAGATCATAGACCTGCACAAAGCTTGAATGGGCTACAAAACCATAAGTAAGATGCTGGGTCAGAAGGAGACAACTGCAGGTGCAATAGTAAGAAAATGGAAGAAATACAAAATGACTGTCAATCGACTTCGATCTGGGGCACCATGCAAAATCTCACCTCATGGGGAATTTTTGATCATAAGGAAGGTGAGAGATCAGCCTAAAACTACACGGGGGGAACTTGTTAATGATCTCAAGGCAGCTGGGACCACAGTCGCCAAAAAAAACATTGGTAGCACATTACATTTTAAAGGCTTAAAATCCTGTAGTGCCCGCAAGGTCCCCCTCCTCAAGAAGGCACATGTGCAGGCCCGTCCATCTTAAGTGTACCAATGAACACCTGGCTGATTCTGTGAGTGGTTGGGAGGTATGGTGTGGTCAGATGAGAAAAAAATTGAGGACTTTGGCCTTAACTCAACTTGCCATGTTTGGCGGAAGAGAAATGCTGCTTATGACCCAAAGAACACCATCCCCACTGTCAAGCAAGGGGGTGGAAACATGTCTTGGGGGAGATTCTCTGCTAAGAGCACAGGACTACTTCACCTCATCAACGGGAGAATGGATTGAGCCATGTACCGTAAAATCCTGAGTGACAACCTCCTTCCCTCCGCCAGGACATTACAAATGGGTGGTGGCTACCAGCAAGACAATGACCCAAAACATACAGCCAAGGCACCAAAGGAGTGACTCAAAAAGAAGCATATTAAGGTCATGGAGTGACCTAGCTAGTCTCCAGACCTTAATCCCATAGAAAATTTATGGAGGGAGTTGAAGCTCTGAGTTGCCAAGCGACAGCCTCAAAATCTTAATGATTTAGTGATGATCTGCAAGGAGGAGTGGACCATAATTCCTACTAACATCTGCGCAAACCTCATCATCAACTACAAAAAAAGTCTGACTGCTGTGCTTGCCAACAAGGGTTTTGCCTCCCAGTATTAAGTCTTCTTTGCCAGAAGGATCAAATACTTATTTCTTACTGCAAAATGCAAATTATTTCATGTCTTTGTCAGTGGGCAAACTTATAAAATCAGCAAGGGATCAAATACTTATTTCCCCCACTGTATACAGATCCAGTGTATCCAGGTTGTTCTCACTATATACAGTTGTGCGCAAAAGGTTACATACCCCGGCTAAATTTTTGCTTTCTTGGCCTTTTTTTCAGAGAAAATGAATAACACCAAAACTTTTTCTCCACTCATGGTTAGTGGTTAGGTGAAGCAATGTAATGTCAAACTACTGTGTTTTCTCTTTTTAAATTATAATGACAACCCAAAACATCCAAATGACCTGATCAAAAGTTCACATGCCCTGGTGATTTTGGCCTGATAGCACAGAAGTTGACACAAATGGGTTGGAATGACTACAAGCAAACAGGTCACAGGTGAGGATATTACCTTTAGTAATCAGTATGTGTGCATAAACGCTGAGTGTGTTTCTGGGATCCAGACAGACTCTTGCATCTATCATG
Organism: Ranitomeya imitator; assembly: GCF_032444005.1. Classification (NCBI taxonomy): domain Eukaryota; kingdom Metazoa; phylum Chordata; class Amphibia; order Anura; family Dendrobatidae; genus Ranitomeya; species Ranitomeya imitator. Next base: position 426,194,309 of record NC_091286.1, on the reverse strand, counting down.
CAGCCACTGATGTTTCTGGATTGTGAGTCATGGGGAAAGCAAAAGAATTGTCAATGGATCTACCGGAAAAGGTAGCTGAACTGTATAAAATAGGAAACAGATACAAAAAGATATCCAAGGAATTGATAATGCCAGTCAACAGCGTTCAAACTGTGATTAACAAATGGAAAATCAGAGGCCAACAAATGTCATGCAGAACTACCAGGAACATTGTTCGGGATGAAAAGAAAAACCCACAAATAATATCATCTGAAATACAAGACTCTCTAAAAACTATTGGTGTGGCTATTTCAAGATGCACAATAAGGAGGCACTTGAAGAAAAATGGGCTGCATGGTCAAGTTGCCAGCAGAAAGCCATTACTGCGCAAATGTCACAAAGTATCTTGCCTACAACACGCAAAACAGCTCAGAGACAAGCCTCAAAACTTTAAGTTGAAGGAAAGATAAATGCACTAAACAGGGGAGGACATGACGTTGGGAGTGGTGGACCTTTAACTTCTGCAGCTTTGTTTGTATAGCAGTGTACATTTTAAGCAAGAGTGATGTTGCTTTAAGATGAAGGAGCACAGTATGTCTATGCCTGGTGTGTTACTGTGAGGATGGTGGGGCTTATATAGAGGAGAAAATACAGCTGAAACTGCTACTAAGTTTAGTGTTAGGACTCGCAAGCATGAGGACCCTTGATGTTCGGTTACGAGTAGAGTTGAGCGACTTTTAGTTTTTTCGGATCGAGTCGGGTTTCGGGAAACCCGACTTTGTCAAAAGTCGGGTGAAATCGGCCGATTATTGCGAAAAGTCGGGGGCCGACTGAAAAACGAATCCCAATGCAAGTCAATGGGGAATCAAAGTCGGCAGTGAGTGGAGGACAGGAAAACACCTACAGTGCCCATTTTGATGCCAAAACATCAATTCTTATTACTTAAGCTTGTCAATCTTAATTTACTTTATAATAATAGTTAGGCATTGAAAACTGGGGGTCATTTGGCTAAAGTTGTTGGGTGGGGGTAGGGCTGGCTCAAGATTTTCGTGGGCCCAGGAAACACGGAACACGTTACGGCAGTGGAGCAGGGAGAGGTAAGTATTTCAACTTTGCAAGTGCTGTGATCCTAAGCAAGCAGGGGGGGGCTCACTCGTTGGCACTGGCACAGGGCCCCTCATAGTACGGCCAGGGATTCAAGCTTCAGGAGGCTAATTTGCATATTCCAGGTGCCTTCTGGGAGAAGCGAAGTCTCCCTAAGCTAGAAGATCGTTGGGTACAGCCGGGACCAGCTGCTTCGAAAGCATCACCAAACCAGGGATTCAAGCTTCAGGAGGCTAATTTGCATATTCCAGGTGCCTTCTGGGAGAAGCGAAGTCTCCCTAAGCTAGAAGACCGTTGGGTACAGCCGGGACCAGCTGCTTCGAAAGCATCACCAAACCAGGGATTCAAGCTTCAGGAGGCTAATTTGCATATTCCAGGTGCCTTCTGGGAGAAGCGAAGTCTCCCTAAGCTAGAAGACCGTTGGGTACAGCCGGGACCAGCTGCTTCGAAAGCATCACCAAACCAGGGATTCAAGCTTCAGGAGGCTAATTTGCATATTCCAGGTGCCTTCTGGGAGAAGCGAAGTCTCCCTAAGCTAGAAGACCGTTGGGTACAGCCGGGACCAGCTGCTTCGAAAGCATCACCAAACCAGGGATTCAAGCTTCAGGAGGCTAATTTGCATATTCCAGGTGCCTTCTGGGAGAAGCGAAGTCTCCCTAAGCTAGAAGACCGTTGGGTACAGCCGGGACCAGCTGCTTCGAAAGCATCACCAAACCAGGGATTCAAGCTTCAGGAGGCTAATTTGCATATTCCAGGTGCCTTCTGGGAGAAGCGAAGTCTCCCTAAGCTAGAAGACCGTTGGGTACAGCCGGGACCAGCTGCTTCGAAAGCATCACCAAACCAGGGATTCAAGCTTCAGGAGGCTAATTTGCATATTCCAGGTGCCTTCTGGGAGAGAAGCGAAGTCTCCCCTAAGCTAGAAGACCGTTGGTACAGCCGGGACCAGCTGCTTCGAAAGCATCACCAAACCAGGGATTCAAGCTTCAGGAGGCTAATTTGCATATTCCAGGTGCCTTCTGGGAGAAGCGAAGTCTCCCTAAGCTAGAAGATCGTTGGGTACAGCCGGGACCAGCTGCTTCGAAAGCATCACCAAACCAGGGATTCAAGCTTCAGGAGGCTAATTTGCATATTCCAGGTGCCTTCTGGGAGAAGCGAAGTCTCCCTAAGCTAGAAGATCGTTGGGTACAGCCGGGACCAGCTGCTTCGAAAGCATCACCAAACCAGGGATTCAAGCTTCAGGAGGCTAATTTGCATATTCCAGGTGCCTTCTGGGAGAAGCGAAGTCTCCCTAAGCTAGAAGATCGTTGGGTACAGCCGGGACCAGCTGCTTCGAAAGCATCACCAAACCAGGGATTCAAGCTTCAGGAGGCTAATTTGCATATTCCAGGTGCCTTCTGGGAGAAGCGAAGTCTCCCTAAGCTAGAAGATCGTTGGGTACAGCCGGGACCAGCTGCTTCGAAAGCATCACCAAACCAGGGATTCAAGCTTCAGGAGGCTAATTTGCATATTCCAGGTGCCTTCTGGGAGAAGCGAAGTCTCCCTAAGCTAGAAGACGTTGGGTACAGCCGGGACCAGCTGCTTCGAAAGCATCACCAAACCAGGGATTCAAGCTTCAGGAGGCTAATTTGCATATTCCAGGTGCCTTCTGGGAGAAGCGAAGTCTCCCTAAGCTAGAAGACCGTTGGGTACAGCCGGGACCAGCTGCTTCGAAAGCATCACCAAACCAGGGATTCAAGCTTCAGGAGGCTAATTTGCATATTCCAGGTGCCTTCTGGGAGAAGCGAAGTCTCCCTAAGCTAGAAGACCGTTGGGTACAGCCGGGACCAGCTGCTTCGAAAGCATCACCAAACCAGGGATTCAAGCTTCAGGAGGCTAATTTGCATATTCCAGGTGCCTTCTGGGAGAAGCGAAGTCTCCCTAAGCTAGAAGACCGTTGGGTACAGCCGGGACCAGCTGCTTCGAAAGCATCACCAAACCAGGGATTCAAGCTTCAGGAGGCTAATTTGCATATTCCAGGTGCCTTCTGGGAGAAGCGAAGTCTCCCTAAGCTAGAAGACCGTTGGGTACAGCCGGGACCAGCTGCTTCGAAAGCATCACCAAACCAGGGATTCAAGCTTCAGGAGGCTAATTTGCATATTCCAGGTGCCTTCTGGGAGAAGCGAAGTCTCCCTAAGCTAGAAGACCGTTGGGTACAGCCGGGACCAGCTGCTTCGAAAGCATCACCAAACCAGGGATTCAAGCTTCAGGAGGCTAATTTGCATATTCCAGGTGCCTTCTGGGAGAAGCGAAGTCTCCCTAAGCTAGAAGACCGTTGGGTACAGCCGGGACCAGCTGCTTCGAAAGCATCACCAAACCAGGGATTCAAGCTTCAGGAGGCTAATTTGCATATTCCAGGTGCCTTCTGGGAGAAGCGAAGTCTCCCTAAGCTAGAAGACCGTTGGGTACAGCCGGGACCAGCTGCTTCGAAAGCATCACCAAACCAGGGATTCAAGCTTCAGGAGGCTAATTTGCATATTCCAGGTGCCTTCTGGGAGAAGCGAAGTCTCCCTAAGCTAGAAGACCGTTGGGTACAGCCGGGACCAGCTGCTTCGAAAGCATCACCAAACCAGGGATTCAAGCTTCAGGAGGCTAATTTGCATATTCCAGGTGCCTTCTGGGAGAAGCGAAGTCTCCCTAAGCTAGAAGACCGTTGGGTACAGCCGGGACCAGCTGCTTCGAAAGCATCACCAAACCAGGGATTCAAGCTTCAGGAGGCTAATTTGCATATTCCAGGTGCCTTCTGGGAGAAGCGAAGTCTCCCTAAGCTAGAAGACCGTTGGGTACAGCCGGGACCAGCTGCTTCGAAAGCATCACCAAACCAGGGATTCAAGCTTCAGGAGGCTAATTTGCATATTCCAGGTGCCTTCTGGGAGAAGCGAAGTCTCCCTAAGCTAGAAGACCGTTGGGTACAGCCGGGACCAGCTGCTTCGAAAGCATCACCAAACCAGGGATTCAAGCTTCAGGAGGCTAATTTGCATATTCCAGGTGCCTTCTGGGAGAAGCGAAGTCTCCCTAAGCTAGAAGACCGTTGGTACAGCCGGGACCAGCTGCTTCGAAAGCATCACCAAACCAGGGATTCAAGCTTCAGGAGGCTAATTTGCATATTCCAGGTGCCTTCTGGGAGAAGCGAAGTCTCCCTAAGCTAGAAGACCGTTGGGTACAGCCGGGACCAGCTGCTTCGAAAGCATCACCAAACCAGGGATTCAAGCTTCAGGAGGCTAATTTGCATATTCCAGGTGCCTTCTGGGAGAAGCGAAGTCTCCCTAAGCTAGAAGACCGTTGGGTACAGCCGGGACCAGCTGCTTCGAAAGCATCACCAAACCAGGGATTCAAGCTTCAGGAGGCTAATTTGCATATTCCAGGTGCCTTCTGGGAGAAGCGAAGTCTCCCTAAGCTAGAAGACCGTTGGGTACAGCCGGGACCAGCTGCTTCGAAAGCATCACCAAACCAGGGATTCAAGCTTCAGGAGGCTAATTTGCATATTCCAGGTGCCTTCTGGGAGAAGCGAAGTCTCCCTAAGCTAGAAGACCGTTGGGTACAGCCGGGACCAGCTGCTTCGAAAGCATCACCAAACCAGGGATTCAAGCTTCAGGAGGCTAATTTGCATATTCCAGGTGCCTTCTGGGAGAAGCGAAGTCTCCCTAAGCTAGAAGACCGTTGGGTACAGCCGGGACCAGCTGCTTCGAAAGCATCACCAAACCAGGGATTCAAGCTTCAGGAGGCTAATTTGCATATTCCAGGTGCCTTCTGGGAGAAGCGAAGTCTCCCTAAGCTAGAAGACCGTTGGGTACAGCCGGGACCAGCTGCTTCGAAAGCATCACCAAACCAGGGATTCAAGCTTCAGGAGGCTAATTTGCATATTCCAGGTGCCTTCTGGGAGAAGCGAAGTCTCCCTAAGCTAGAAGACCGTTGGGTACAGCCGGGACCAGCTGCTTCGAAAGCATCACCAAACCAGGGATTCAAGCTTCAGGAGGCTAATTTGCATATTCCAGGTGCCTTCTGGGAGAAGCGAAGTCTCCCTAAGCTAGAAGACCGTTGGGTACAGCCGGGACCAGCTGCTTCGAAAGCATCACCAAACCAGGGATTCAAGCTTCAGGAGGCTAATTTGCATATTCCAGGTGCCTTCTGGGAGAAGCGAAGTCTCCCTAAGCTAGAAGACCGTTGGGTACAGCCGGGACCAGCTGCTTCGAAAGCATCACCAAACCAGGGATTCAAGCTTCAGGAGGCTAATTTGCATATTCCAGGTGCCTTCTGGGAGAAGCGAAGTCTCCCTAAGCTAGAAGACCGTTGGGTACAGCCGGGACCAGCTGCTTCGAAAGCATCACCAAACCAGGGATTCAAGCTTCAGGAGGCTAATTTGCATATTCCAGGTGCCTTCTGGGAGAAGCGAAGTCTCCCTAAGCTAGAAGACCGTTGGGTACAGCCGGGACCAGCTGCTTCGAAAGCATCACCAAACCAGGGATTCAAGCTTCAGGAGGCTAATTTGCATATTCCAGGTGCCTTCTGGGAGAAGCGAAGTCTCCCTAAGCTAGAAGACCGTTGGGTACAGCCGGGACCAGCTGCTTCGAAAGCATCACCAAACCAGGGATTCAAGCTTCAGGAGGCTAATTTGCATATTCCAGGTGCCTTCTGGGAGAAGCGAAGTCTCCCTAAGCTAGAAGACCGTTGGGTACAGCCGGGACCAGCTGCTTCGAAAGCATCACCAAACCAGGGATTCAAGCTTCAGGAGGCTAATTTGCATATTCCAGGTGCCTTCTGGGAGAAGCGAAGTCTCCCTAAGCTAGAAGACCGTTGGGTACAGCCGGGACCAGCTGCTTCGAAAGCATCACCAAACCAGGGATTCAAGCTTCAGGAGGCTAATTTGCATATTCCAGGTGCCTTCTGGGAGAAGCGAAGTCTCCCTAAGCTAGAAGACCGTTGGGTACAGCCGGGACCAGCTGCTTCGAAAGCATCACCAAACCAGGGATTCAAGCTTCAGGAGGCTAATTTGCATATTCCAGGTGCCTTCTGGGAGAAGCGAAGTCTCCCTAAGCTAGAAGACCGTTGGGTACAGCCGGGACCAGCTGCTTCGAAAGCATCACCAAACCAGGGATTCAAGCTTCAGGAGGCTAATTTGCATATTCCAGGTGCCTTCTGGGAGAAGCGAAGTCTCCCTAAGCTAGAAGACCGTTGGGTACAGCCGGGACCAGCTGCTTCGAAAGCATCACCAAACCAGGGATTCAAGCTTCAGGAGGCTAATTTGCATATTCCAGGTGCCTTCTGGGAGAAGCGAAGTCTCCCTAAGCTAGAAGACCGTTGGGTACAGCCGGGACCAGCTGCTTCGAAAGCATCACCAAACCAGGGATTCAAGCTTCAGGAGGCTAATTTGCATATTCCAGGTGCCTTCTGGGAGAAGCGAAGTCTCCCTAAGCTAGAAGACCGTTGGGTACAGCCGGGACCAGCTGCTTCGAAAGCATCACCAAACCAGGGATTCAAGCTTCAGGAGGCTAATTTGCATATTCCAGGTGCCTTCTGGGAGAAGCGAAGTCTCCCTAAGCTAGAAGACCGTTGGGTACAGCCGGGACCAGCTGCTTCGAAAGCATCACCAAACCAGGGATTCAAGCTTCAGGAGGCTAATTTGCATATTCCAGGTGCCTTCTGGGAGAAGCGAAGTCTCCCTAAGCTAGAAGACCGTTGGGTACAGCCGGGACCAGCTGCTTCGAAAGCATCACCAAACCAGGGATTCAAGCTTCAGGAGGCTAATTTGCATATTCCAGGTGCCTTCTGGGAGAAGCGAAGTCTCCCTAAGCTAGAAGACCGTTGGGTACAGCCGGGACCAGCTGCTTCGAAAGCATCACCAAACCAGGGATTCAAGCTTCAGGAGGCTAATTTGCATATTCCAGGTGCCTTCTGGGAGAAGCGAAGTCTCCCTAAGCTAGAAGACCGTTGGGTACAGCCGGGACCAGCTGCTTCGAAAGCATCACCAAACCAGGGATTCAAGCTTCAGGAGGCTAATTTGCATATTCCAGGTGCCTTCTGGGAGAAGCGAAGTCTCCCTAAGCTAGAAGACCGTTGGGTACAGCCGGGACCAGCTGCTTCGAAAGCATCACCAAACCAGGGATTCAAGCTTCAGGAGGCTAATTTGCATATTCCAGGTGCCTTCTGGGAGAAGCGAAGTCTCCCTAAGCTAGAAGATCGTTGGGTACAGCCGGGACCAGCTGCTTCGAAAGCATCACCAAACCAGGGATTCAAGCTTCAGGAGGCTAATTTGCATATTCCAGGTGCCTTCTGGGAGAAGCGAAGTCTCCCTAAGCTAGAAGATCGTTGGGTACAGCCGGGACCAGCTGCTTCGAAAGCATCACCAAACCAGGGATTCAAGCTTCAGGAGGCTAATTTGCATATTCCAGGTGCCTTCTGGGAGAAGCGAAGTCTCCCTAAGCTAGAAGATCGTTGGGTACAGCCGGGACCAGCTGCTTCGAAAGCATCACCAAACCAGGGATTCAAGCTTCAGGAGGCTAATTTGCATATTCCAGGTGCCTTCTGGGAGAAGCGAAGTCTCCCTAAGCTAGAAGATCGTTGGGTACAGCCGGGACCAGCTGCTTCGAAAGCATCACCAAACCAGGGATTCAAGCTTCAGGAGGCTAATTTGCATATTCCAGGTGCCTTCTGGGAGAAGCGAAGTCTCCCTAAGCTAGAAGATCGTTGGGTACAGCCGGGACCAGCTGCTTCGAAAGCATCACCAAACCAGGGATTCAAGCTTCAGGAGGCTAATTTGCATATTCCAGGTGCCTTCTGGGAGAAGCGAAGTCTCCCTAAGCTAGAAGATCGTTGGGTACAGCCGGGACCAGCTGCTTCGAAAGCATCACCAAACCAGGGATTCAAGCTTCAGGAGGCTAATTTGCATATTCCAGGTGCCTTCTGGGAGAAGCGAAGTCTCCCTAAGCTAGAAGATCGTTGGGTACAGCCGGGACCAGCTGCTTCGAAAGCATCACCAAACCAGGGATTCAAGCTTCAGGAGGCTAATTTGCATATTCCAGGTGCCTTCTGGGAGAAGCGAAGTCTCCCTAAGCTAGAAGATCGTTGGGTACAGCCGGGACCAGCTGCTTCGAAAGCATCACCAAACCAGGGATTCAAGCTTCAGGAGGCTAATTTGCATATTCCAGGTGCCTTCTGGGAGAAGCGAAGTCTCCCTAAGCTAGAAGATCGTTGGGTACAGCCGGGACCAGCTGCTTCGAAAGCATCACCAAACCAGGGATTCAAGCTTCAGGAGGCTAATTTGCATATTCCAGGTGCCTTCTGGGAGAAGCGAAGTCTCCCTAAGCTAGAAGATCGTTGGGTACAGCCGGGACCAGCTGCTTCGAAAGCATCACCAAACCAGGGATTCAAGCTTCAGGAGGCTAATTTGCATATTCCAGGTGCCTTCTGGGAGAAGCGAAGTCTCCCTAAGCTAGAAGATCGTTGGGTACAGCCGGGACCAGCTGCTTCGAAAGCATCACCAAACCAGGGATTCAAGCTTCAGGAGGCTAATTTGCATATTCCAGGTGCCTTCTGGGAGAAGCGAAGTCTCCCTAAGCTAGAAGATCGTTGGGTACAGCCGGGACCAGCTGCTTCGAAAGCATCACCAAACCAGGGATTCAAGCTTCAGGAGGCTAATTTGCATATTCCAGGTGCCTTCTGGGAGAAGCGAAGTCTCCCTAAGCTAGAAGATCGTTGGGTACAGCCGGGACCAGCTGCTTCGAAAGCATCACCAAACCAGGGATTCAAGCTTCAGGAGGCTAATTTGCATATTCCAGGTGCCTTCTGGGAGAAGCGAAGTCTCCCTAAGCTAGAAGATCGTTGGGTACAGCCGGGACCAGCTGCTTCGAAAGCATCACCAAACCAGGGATTCAAGCTTCAGGAGGCTAATTTGCATATTCCAGGTGCCTTCTGGGAGAAGCGAAGTCTCCCTAAGCTAGAAGATCGTTGGGTACAGCCGGGACCAGCTGCTTCGAAAGCATCACCAAACCAGGGATTCAAGCTTCAGGAGGCTAATTTGCATATTCCAGGTGCCTTCTGGGAGAAGCGAAGTCTCCCTAAGCTAGAAGATCGTTGGGTACAGCCGGGACCAGCTGCTTCGAAAGCATCACCAAACCAGGGATTCAAGCTTCAGGAGGCTAATTTGCATATTCCAGGTGCCTTCTGGGAGAAGCGAAGTCTCCCTAAGCTAGAAGATCGTTGGGTACAGCCGGGACCAGCTGCTTCGAAAGCATCACCAAACCAGGGATTCAAGCTTCAGGAGGCTAATTTGCATATTCCAGGTGCCTTCTGGGAGAAGCGAAGTCTCCCTAAGCTAGAAGATCGTTGGGTACAGCCGGGACCAGCTGCTTCGAAAGCATCACCAAACCAGGGATTCAAGCTTCAGGAGGCTAATTTGCATATTCCAGGTGCCTTCTGGGAGAAGCGAAGTCTCCCTAAGCTAGAAGATCGTTGGGTACAGCCGGGACCAGCTGCTTCGAAAGCATCACCAAACCAGGGATTCAAGCTTCAGGAGGCTAATTTGCATATTCCAGGTGCCTTCTGGGAGAAGCGAAGTCTCCCTAAGCTAGAAGATCGTTGGGTACAGCCGGGACCAGCTGCTTCGAAAGCATCACCAAACCAGGGATTCAAGCTTCAGGAGGCTAATTTGCATATTCCAGGTGCCTTCTGGGAGAAGCGAAGTCTCCCTAAGCTAGAAGATCGTTGGGTACAGCCGGGACCAGCTGCTTCGAAAGCATCACCAAACCAGGGATTCAAGCTTCAGGAGGCTAATTTGCATATTCCAGGTGCCTTCTGGGAGAAGCGAAGTCTCCCTAAGCTAGAAGATCGTTGGGTACAGCCGGGACCAGCTGCTTCGAAAGCATCACCAAACCAGGGATTCAAGCTTCAGGAGGCTAATTTGCATATTCCAGGTGCCTTCTGGGAGAAGCGAAGTCTCCCTAAGCTAGAAGATCGTTGGGTACAGCCGGGACCAGCTGCTTCGAAAGCATCACCAAACCAGGGATTCAAGCTTCAGGAGGCTAATTTGCATATTCCAGGTGCCTTCTGGGAGAAGCGAAGTCTCCCTAAGCTAGAAGATCGTTGGGTACAGCCGGGACCAGCTGCTTCGAAAGCATCACCAAACCAGGGATTCAAGCTTCAGGAGGCTAATTTGCATATTCCAGGTGCCTTCTGGGAGAAGCGAAGTCTCCCTAAGCTAGAAGATCGTTGGGTACAGCCGGGACCAGCTGCTTCGAAAGCATCACCAAACCAGGGATTCAAGCTTCAGGAGGCTAATTTGCATATTCCAGGTGCCTTCTGGGAGAAGCGAAGTCTCCCTAAGCTAGAAGATCGTTGGGTACAGCCGGGACCAGCTGCTTCGAAAGCATCACCAAACCAGGGATTCAAGCTTCAGGAGGCTAATTTGCATATTCCAGGTGCCTTCTGGGAGAAGCGAAGTCTCCCTAAGCTAGAAGATCGTTGGGTACAGCCGGGACCAGCTGCTTCGAAAGCATCACCAAACCAGGGATTCAAGCTTCAGGAGGCTAATTTGCATATTCCAGGTGCCTTCTGGGAGAAGCGAAGTCTCCCTAAGCTAGAAGATCGTTGGGTACAGCCGGGACCAGCTGCTTCGAAAGCATCACCAAACCAGGGATTCAAGCTTCAGGAGGCTAATTTGCATATTCCAGGTGCCTTCTGGGAGAAGCGAAGTCTCCCTAAGCTAGAAGATCGTTGGGTACAGCCGGGACCAGCTGCTTCGAAAGCATCACCAAACCAGGGATTCAAGCTTCAGGAGGCTAATTTGCATATTCCAGGTGCCTTCTGGGAGAAGCGAAGTCTCCCTAAGCTAGAAGATCGTTGGGTACAGCCGGGACCAGCTGCTTCGAAAGCATCACCAAACCAGGGATTCAAGCTTCAGGAGGCTAATTTGCATATTCCAGGTGCCTTCTGGGAGAAGCGAAGTCTCCCTAAGCTAGAAGATCGTTGGGTACAGCCGGGACCAGCTGCTTCGAAAGCATCACCAAACCAGGGATTCAAGCTTCAGGAGGCTAATTTGCATATTCCAGGTGCCTTCTGGGAGAAGCGAAGTCTCCCTAAGCTAGAAGATCGTTGGGTACAGCCGGGACCAGCTGCTTCGAAAGCATCACCAAACCAGGGATTCAAGCTTCAGGAGGCTAATTTGCATATTCCAGGTGCCTTCTGGGAGAAGCGAAGTCTCCCTAAGCTAGAAGATCGTTGGGTACAGCCGGGACCAGCTGCTTCGAAAGCATCACCAAACCAGGGATTCAAGCTTCAGGAGGCTAATTTGCATATTCCAGGTGCCTTCTGGGAGAAGCGAAGTCTCCCTAAGCTAGAAGATCGTTGGGTACAGCCGGGACCAGCTGCTTCGAATTTTTGCCTGTAGGACATTATTGCAAGAGAGCTTGGCTGAGTAGATTACACAAGAAGGAAAACACACAGCAAGTCAGCAGGATCTAGGAGCAACATGGCAGATGTGACAACCTACATGGTGAGCTGCAGCATGTGCTACATGTTCACAGATCGACCAGAAGAAGAATCCAATTTCACCTGTCAGAAGTGTAGACTAGTGGCCCTTTTAGAAGAAAAGGTGCGGGGTCTGGAAGAAAGAATAACAACTTTGAAACTCATCAAAGAGAATGAAGACTTTCTAGACAGAACAGAAGCATCTCTACTGGTCACAGAAGGTGAAAAAAGTGTCAGAGAACCTCCAAAAGCAGATGAGTGGAAGCATGTGACCAAAAGAAGCAAGAAGACCATGGAGAAATCACCAACCACACAACTGAAGAACCGATATCAAATCTTTGTAGAGGATGAAGATGGCACACCTAAGAATGAAGCAATACCAGCAAGCAAAAAAGAAAAGGGCACACAGCAACAAGTGACAGCAAAAAGTACAGCCAAGAAGCAACGAAGAGTGGTGGTGGTGGGAGACTCACTACTGAGAGGCACAGAAGCAGCCATCTGCAGACCGGACATAACTGCAAGAGAAGTATGCTGCCTTCCAGGTGCGATGATCAAGGATGTGACCGATAGGATACCAAAGCTCTTCAGCTCCAAGGACGTCCACCCATTTCTTCTGATACATGTTGGCACCAATGACACGGCAAGGAAGGACCTACCGACAATCTGCAAGGACTTTGAAGAGTTGGGGAAGAAAGTAAAGGAACTGGATGCACAGGTAGTTTTTTCTTCTATCCTTCCAGTAGACGGGCATGGCACCAGGAGATGGAGCAGGATCCTTGATGCAAACAACTGGCTAAGACGATGGTGCAGACAACAAGGATTTGGATTCCTGGACCACGGTGTGAATTACTGGTATGATGGACTCCTCGCCAGAGACGGACTACACCTCAACAAACCTGGGAAACACACATTCGCCAGAAGACTCGCTACACTCATCAGGCGGGCGTTAAACTAGAAGAAGAGGGGACGGGAAGAAAAACATTAGACTCGAACAAAGACGACCCAGGAAAACATACTCAGAAGGGAGGTAAGAACATTTCTAAAACAATCCACAGTGGGGAGATTGGAACAAAACAAAATCCTCTAAACTGCATGCTCGCAAACGCCAGAAGCCTGACAAACAAGATGGAAGAACTAGAAGCAGAAATATCTACAGGTAACTTTGACATAGTGGGAATAACCGAGACATGGTTAGATGAAAGCTATGACTGGGCAGTTAACTTACAGGGTTACAGTCTGTTTAGAAACGATCGTAAAAATCGGAGAGGAGGAGGGGTTTGTCTCTATGTAAAGTCTTGTCTAAAGTCCACTTTAAGGGAGGATATTAGCGAAGGGAATGAGGATGTCGAGTCCATATGGGTTGAAATTCATGGAGGGAAAAATGGTAACAAAATTCTCATTGGGGTCTGTTACAAACCCCCAAATATAACAGAAACCATGGAAAGTCTACTTCTAAAGCAGATAGATGAAGCTGCAACCCATAATGAGGTCCTGGTTATGGGGGACTTTAACTACCCGGATATTAACTGGGAAACAGAAACCTGTGAAACCCATAAAGGCAACAGGTTTCTGCTAATAACCAAGAAAAATTATCTTTCACAATTGGTGCAGAATCCAACCAGAGGAGCAGCACTTTTAGACCTAATACTATCTAATAGACCTGACAGAATAACAAATCTGCAGGTGGTTGGGCATTTAGGAAATAGCGACCACAATATTGTGCAGTTTCACCTGTCTTTCACTAGGGGGACTTGTCAGGGAGTCACAAAAACATTGAACTTTAGGAAGGCAAAGTTTGACCAGCTTAGAGATGCCCTTAATCTGGTAGACTGGGACAATATCCTCAGAAATAAGAATACAGATAATAAATGGGAAATGTTTAAGAACATCCTAAATAGGCAGTGTAAGCGGTTTATACCTTGTGGGAATAAAAGGACTAGAAATAGGAAAAACCCAATGTGGCTAAACAAAGAAGTAAGACAGGCAATTAACAGTAAAAAGAAAGCATTTGCACTACTAAAGCAGGATGGCACCATTGAAGCTCTAAAAAACTATAGGGAGAAAAATACTTTATCTAAAAAACTAATTAAAGCTGCCAAAAAGGAAACAGAGAAGCACATTGCTAAGGAGAGTAAAACTAATCCCAAACTGTTCTTCAACTATATCAATAGTAAAAGAATAAAAACTGAAAATGTAGGCCCCTTAAAAAATAGTGAGGAAAGAATGGTTGTAGATGACGAGGAAAAAGCTAACATATTAAACACCTTCTTCTCCACGGTATTCACGGTGGAAAATGAAATGCTAGGTGAAATCCCAAGAAACAATGAAAACCCTATATTAAGGGTCACCAATCTAACCCAAGAAGAGGTGCGAAACCGGCTAAATAAGATTAAAATAGATAAATCTCCGGGTCCGGATGGCATACACCCACGAGTACTAAGAGAACTAAGTAATGTAATAGATAAACCATTATTTCTTATTTTTAGTGACTCTATAGCGACAGGGTCTGTTCCGCAGGACTGGCGCATAGCAAATGTGGTGCCAATATTCAAAAAGGGCTCTAAAAGTGAACCTGGAAATTATAGGCCAGTAAGTCTAACCTCTATTGTTGGTAAAATATTTGAAGGGTTTCTGAGGGATGTTATTCTGGATTATCTCAATGAGAATAACTGTTTAACTCCATATCAGCATGGGTTTATGAGAAATCGCTCCTGTCAAACCAATCTAATCAGTTTTTATGAAGAGGTAAGCTATAGGCTGGACCACGGTGAGTCATTGGACGTGGTATATCTCGATTTTTCCAAAGCGTTTGATACCGTGCCGCACAAGAGGTTGGTACACAAAATGAGAATGCTTGGTCTGGGGGAAAATGTGTGTAAATGGGTTAGTAACTGGCTTAGTGATAGAAAGCAGAGGGTGGTTATAATTGGTATAGTCTCTAACTGGGTCGCTGTGACCAGTGGGGTACCGCAGGGGTCGGTATTGGGACCTGTTCTCTTCAACATATTCATTAATGATCTGGTAGAAGGTTTACACAGTAAAATATCGATATTTGCCGATGATACAAAACTATGTAAAGCAGTTAATACAAGAGAAGATAGTATTCTGCTACAGATGGATCTGGATAAGTTGGAAACTTGGGCTGAAAAGTGGCAGATGAGGTTTAACAATGATAAATGTAAGGTTATACACATGGGAAGAGGGAATCAATATCACCATTACACACTGAACGGGAAACCACTGGGTAAATCTGACTGGGAGAAGGACTTGGGGATCCTAGTTAATGATAAACTTACCTGGAGCAGCCAGTGCCAGGCAGCAGCTGCCAAGGCAAACAGGATCATGGGGTGCATTAAAAGAGGTCTGGATACACATGATGAGAGCATTATACTGCCTCTGTACAAATCCCTAGTTAGACCGCACATGGAGTACTGTGTCCAGTTTTGGTCACCGGTGCTCAGGAAGGATATAATGGAACTAGAGAGAGTACAAAGGAGGGCAACAAAATTAATAAAGGGGATGGGAGAACTACAATACCCAGATAGATTAGCGAAATTAGGATTATTTAGTCTAGAAAAAAGACGACTGAGGGGCGATCTAATAACCATGCATAAGTATATAAGGGGACAATACAAATATCTCGCTGAGGATCTGTTTATACCAAGGAAGGTGACGGGCACAAGGGGGCATTCTTTGCGTCTGGAGGAGAGAAGGTTTTTCCACCAACATAGAAGAGGATTCTTTACTGTTAGGGCAGTGAGAATCTGGAATTGCTTGCCTGAGGAGGTGGTGATGGCGAACTCAGTCGAGGGGTTCAAGAGAGGCCTGGATGTCTTCCTGGAGCAGAACAATATTGTATCATACAATTATTAGGTTCTGTAGAAGGACGTAGATCTGGGTATTTATTATGATGGAATATAGGCTGAACTGGATGGACAAATGTCTTTTTTCGGCCTTACTAACTATGTTACTATGTTACTATGTTACTATGGTGTGTTTGACGGCGGGTGGCGCCTCCCATTGGCAGAGACACTTTTGCGTACTATGAAGGGCCCTGTGCCAGTGACGTTGCCAACGAGTATGCCCCCCCCACCCACCTGATGAAGGAATCTGCACTTTCATCTGCACCTTCCTCTTTGTCCCCGTGTAAGGTGGTATAGTATGCGGGAAAGGGAACCTGACTTTCAGCAGGGTCAGATTCTGGCTGTGTAGAGTGCAAGGGGAATGTAGAGGTCTGGGTCAATGTACCAGCAGACTCATCTAGCAGTGGCTGGGCAATGGGCAGGATGAGGAGGAAACAGATATAGGCCCAAATAATAAAGTAGGTTAAATGCAGTTAAAAATTGGTAACAGGACTAAACAGGCGGCATTGCTTTGTTCAGTGGAGGACAACTATAATGAGTGGCAGACACAGTTAGTAGGCCCAAATAATAAAGTAGGCTAAATGCAGTTCAAAATTGGTAACAGGACTAAACAGGTGGCATAGCTAGGTACAGGGGTGGACTCCTCTGATGAGTAGAGGACAGTGGTAGTAGGCGCAAAGTATTAACTGGTCTAAATGGAGGCCAGGGCCCCTGTATATTTTAACTATCATCTATCATTTCAACAAATTTGTATTGGCAGTGCCATTGAAAGATTTAACAGCACAGACTACACAGTGGTGGAGCACGGAGAGGTAAGTATTGCAAGTGGTAGAGCACTGTTTGAGCTGGGGGGTAACACTCTCTCGTGGGTGGCTGTACTGGCACAGGGCCCCTCATATTACGACGGTGTATCTGACGTTGGTTGTGCACCACCACCATCAGAGACACTTCATTGTACTATGAGGGACCCTGTGCCAGTGCCGTCGCCCAAGAGTGGACCCACCCACCTGTTCAGGCAAACGGCACTCGCACGGGTGCTTGCGCCAGGTGGTGACAATGGCCCTGTGGGGGGAGTCAGCCCATTTAGGGAGGTATAAAAATGGCCTATGGTGGACATTCAGCAGCTGCAAATGGAAGAATTGGAGAAGTCAGTAAGAGGAGGCAAAAAGCAAGACATTTTTCCGGTAAGCTATGTGTCAGCAGGGGAAGGTGGGGCAAAATAATTTGAAATCCATGATTGGTTCATTTTAATGAAGGTTAGATCATCAACATTCTGGGTAGCCAGACGTGTCCTTTTTTCGGTCAGTATTGAACCAGCAGCACTGAAGACTCTTTCTGATTGCACACTAGCAGCAGGGCAAGCGAGCTCCTGTAATGCATATTCTGCCAATTCAGGCCAGGTGTACATTTTAGATGCCCAGTAATAAAAGGGGAATGACCAGTGAGGGAGAACATCGATTAGGGAGGAAATTTAGTTTATAACCATACTGGACAAATGCTGTTTCCCGTCACTTTGAATCGATGCAGCAGTACCTGTTGTGTCAGCGGTCATTGCGAAATCACTCCACAAACTGGTCATAAAACCCCTCCGTCCAACGCCACTTCGGATTTGTGCACCTCTAACACCTCTGCCATATTGCCCCCTACGGCTCGTGTGAGAACCATCACTGCCGCTGTGTGCTGGGAATGCCTGAACCAAACGGTCTACAAGAGTTGCTTGTTTGGTAGCCAATATTTGCTCAAGGTTCTCATGTGGCATGATATTTTGTAATTTTCCTTTATATCGTGGATCCAGGAGGCAGTCCTTTTTTCGGTCAGTATTGAACCAGCAGCACTGAAGACTCTTTCTGATTGCACACTAGCAGCAGGGCAAGCGAGCTCCTGTAATGCATATTCTGCCAATTCAGGCCAGGTGTACATTTTAGATGCCCAGTAATAAAAGGGGAATGACCAGTGAGGGAGAACATCGATTAGGGAGGAAATTTAGTTTATAACCATACTGGACAAATGCTGTTTCCCGTCACTTTGAATCGATGCAGCAGTACCTGTTGTGTCAGCGGTCATTGCGAAATCACTCCACAAACTGGTCATAAAACCCCTCCGTCCAACGCCACTTCGGATTTGTGCACCTCTAACACCTCTGCCATATTGCCCCCTACGGCTCGTGTGAGAACCATCACTGCCGCTGTGTGCTGGGAATGCCTGAACCAAACGGTCTACAAGAGTTGCTTGTTTGGTAGCCAATATTTGCTCAAGGTTCTCATGTGGCATGATATTTTGTAATTTTCCTTTATATCGTGGATCCAGGAGGCAGGCCAACCAGTAATCTTCATCGGTCATCATTTTGATAATGCGGTGGTCCCTTTTTAGGATATGCAAGGCATACTCTGCCATGTGGGCCAATGTTCCAGGTGTCAATTCACTGCTTGTGCTGGGTTGAGGAGCACTTTCTTGCAAATCAACATCACTTGTGTCCTGCAAAAACCCTGTACCTGACCTTGCAACGCCACCATTTTGTATTGCCCCCTGAGAAGCATCCTCCTCCCATAAATATTTATCGCCATCATCCTCCTCCTCCTCTTCGTCCGCTACCTTGTCCAGGAGAGTTCCCTGAGCAGACAATGGCTGACTGTCATCAAGGCTTCCCTCCTCCTCGGCTGCAGACGCCAGCTCCTTAATGTGCATCAAACTTTGCATCAGCAGACGCATTAGTGGGATGCTCATGCTTATGATGGCGTCGTCTGCACTTACCAGCCGTGTGCATTCCTCAAAATGCTGAAGAACTTGACAGAGGTCTTGTAGCTTCTTTGACCACTGCACACCAGACAACTCCATGTCTGCCATCCAACTGCCTGCCCATGTATGTGTATCCTCCCACAAATTAATTACAGCACGCCCCTGTTCGCACAGCCTCTGAACCATGTGCAGTGTGGAGTTCCACCTTGTTGCAACGTCAATTATTAGGCGGTGCTGGGGAAGATTCAGCGATCGCTGATGTTTCAGCATATGGCTGGAGTGTACGGGCGACCGGCGGATGTGCGAACAAAGTCTTCGCACCTTCAGGAGCAGGGCTGGTAACTCCAGATAATTTTTGAGGAAGCACTGCACAACAGGTTCAAGGTGTGAGCCAGGCAAGGAATGTGTTTCAGTTCTGAAAGGGCTATGGCAGCCGTAAAATTCCTTCCATTATCACTGACTACCTTGCCTGCCTCAAGATGTACACTGCCCAGCCATGACTGAGTTTGTTGCTGCAAGTACTCGGCCAGTACTTCCGCGGTGTGTCTGTTGTCGCCCAAACACTTCATTTGTAACACAGCCTGCTGACGCTTACCACTAGCTGTTCGATAATGGGACACCTCGTGTGCAACACTGGCAGCTGCGGATGCAGTTGTCGTGCGACTGCACTTTGTGGTATAGCTTTCGCTTCTGGAGGAGGAGGAGGAGGCGGAGGAGGAGGGGTGGCGAACGCCTACAGCCAACTGTTTCCTAGACCATGGGCTAGGCAGAACTGTGCCACTATGGTTGTCCCCTGTGGACCCTGCATCCACCACATTAATCCAGTGCGCCGTGATGGACACGTAATGTCCCTGGCCATGCCTACTGGTCCATGAATCTGTTGTGATGTGCACCTTTCTACTGACTGCCTCAGTGCATGGACAATGTGGTTTTTGACATGCTGGTGGAGGGCTGGGATGGCTTTTCTTGCAAAGAAGTGCCGACTGGGTAGGTCATAGCGTGGTACTGCGTAGGCCATCAGGTCTTTGAAAGCTTCGCTTTCAACCTACCGGTAGGGCATCATCTCTAACGAGATTAGTATAGCAATGTGGGCGTTCAAACCCTGTGTACGCGGATGAGAGGATGAGTACTTTCTTTTCCTAACGAAAGTCTCTTGGAGGGTGAGCTGGACTGGAGAGCTGCATATGGTGGAACTAGCGGTGGTGGTGGTGGACATGGCGGATTGAGAGAGGGTTGGTGATGGTATTCTTGATGTTGGCCTACATACAGTGTTTCCTATCAATAACCTTGTGATTCCCTGACTGCTTTGGCCTTGCAACGATACCTCCACATTTGCTGCTGGTGGTGTCCTAACCGGTGGGCTTACAGTGAGGGAAGCAATGTAGCATTGCTGACTACCTTCATTCTGAGCTGGAGCACCAATGGTACGGGACGGGACGTTGGTAGTTAGTCCAGGGTTGCAAGTGCATGCTGGTTAAATGTCTAAGCATGCACGTTGTATTTAAATTTTGAAGATTCTTCTCTCTGCTAAAGGTCCTTGAGCATTTCTTACAGATAACTTTTGACTGATCATTCGGATCTTGGTTAAAAAATTGTCACACTACACTCTTCCTACTATGGAATACCTTTTCAGGCATTGCACGCTGTGCTACTTTCACCGGATGGCCACGCTGTCCTAAAACTGTTTTTGTTTTTGACAAACGTTTTTGGCCTGATACGGGCCTGCCAGATGACAGCTGTTGCGATGTAGATGGCAGCTGTGGATCATCCTCCTCCGCTTCTGAGCTACTGGCAGCGGCACCCTGTTCCCCCAATGGCTGCCAATCTGGGTCAACAACTGGGTCATCTATCACCTCCTCTTCAATGTCATGTGCACCTTCCTCTGTGTCACCGTGTAAGGTGCTATAGCGTTCGGGATGGGGCACCATAGTCTCAGCAGGGTCAGATTCTGGCTCAGTACACTGCGAGGGCAATGTAGTGATCTGAGTCAATGGAACAGCATAATAATCTAGCTGTGGCTGTGCATAAGTGCACTCCATGTCCAATTCATCTTGTAATGGCAGTTAAGGCTACGTTCACATTTGCGCTGTTGGGCGCAGCGTCGGCGACGCAACCAACAACGCATGTACACAATGCAGCGTTTTGCGACGCATTTGTTGTCATAAGATCGTACAGAGCAGGAATTTTGGCGCAGGGAAAGCGATACAAGTATCGTCCTCTGCGCCCTGTCTGTTCCTCAATATGACGCATGCGTCGTAAAACGCAATACAACGCATACCGGCGCATGTCCATGCGCCCCACATGTTAAAGATAGGGGCGCATGACGCATTCGTCGGTATGCATCAACGACGCTGCGTCCATCAACGCAAATGTGAACATAGCCTAACAATTTCCCTTTCTAACCCAGGCACGGTATGTGTAAAGAGCTCCATGCAGTAAACTGTAGTGTCACCTGACGCATCTTTCACTTTTGGTTTGGGTGAAGGACACAAGGAAACATCTTGTTCCTGACCGGGAGCATCCACTGACGACTCACTGCTTTTATATTTGGAACTTTCTAAAGAGGTGTCGAAAGAGCTATAGGCTGAGTCAGGAAGGAAAGCCAAAACTTTTTCCTGCTGCTCCGGCTTTAAAAGCTGTTTTCCTACTCCCAGATAAGGGAGCCTTCGAGGCCTTGTGTAGCCAGATGATGACGCTGGCTCAACACCTCCAGCCTTGGGTGCTATTGTGCTTTTGCTACTACCACCAGATGCACCACCATCAGTACCAGCTGGCAACCACCGCCCACGGGCTCTTCCACCAGACTTCCTCATTTTTTGGAAAATCTAACCAAAATAACAACCATTATAGGGTACTGCAAAACAAGGTAGAAGGTGTATATAAACTTGTTGAAAATTTATATCTCCCTTTTTTGGGGGGAACCAAAACTCAGGCCCAGTGTATATAACAATGCAATCTAAGTGGCAGAAAGTGGCTGGCTGACATACGACAAACTAACAGGACTGCAGGATATCCACTTTGTGAGAATTTGAATCTCCCTTTTTTTGTGGGAGACTGAACCAAAACTCAGGCCCTGTGCATAAAACAACACAATGTAAGTGGCAGAAAGTGGCTGTCTGATATACGACAAACTAATAGGACTGAAGTATATCCACTTTGTGAGAATTTGCATCTCACTTTTTTGGGGGGGAGACTGAACCAAAACTCAGGCCGTGTGCATAAAACAACACAATGTAAGTGGCAGAAAAAGGCTGGCTGATATACAACAAACTAACATTACTGGAGTATATCCACTTTGTGAGAATTAGAATCTCCCTTTTTTTGGGAGACTGAACCATAACTCAGGCCCAGTGTATATAACAACGCAATCTAAGTGGCAGAAAGTAGTTTGTCGTATGTCAGCCAGCCAACAGGACTGAAGTATATCCACTTTGTGAGAATTTGAATCTCACTTTTTTAGGGAGAGACTGAACCAAAACTCAGGCCCAGTGTTTAAAACAACACAATGTAAGTGGCAGAAAGTGGCTGGAAGATATATGAAAAAATACAAGGACTGTCGTACAATTTCAATCTCCCTACAATGATCTCAGGAAAAGTATGGCAGCAATAAAAAGGACTGCTGCACACAAAAGTGTGGACAAATAAACAAGATAACTGTGCAGAAAGAAGCAACAGGATTTTTGCTTTTAAAAAAGCAGTTGGTTTGCACAGCAGTGTACAAACAGCAATGCAGCTATCAGGGAGCCTTATAAGGCAGCCTAATAAGCTACAGAGCTGATGCACAAAAATATAGCCTCCACTGTCCCTGCAAGAAAATGGTGGTGTTGGACAGTGGAAATCGCTACAGCACAAGCAGTTTGGGGGTTAATCTTCCCTCCCTAACTATATCCCTTCTTCTGATGAAGCTTCAGCAACCTCTCCCTATGCTAAGATCGGCAGAAGTAAGATGGCGGCCGGTGTGCACGTCCCTTTATAGCCCCTGTGATGCCGCAGAAACCAAGCCAATCACTGTTATGCCCTTCTCTAAGATGGTGGGGACCGAGACCTATGTCATCACGCTGCCCACACTCTGCGTCCTCCTTCATTGGCTGAAAAATGGCGCTGAAAACGTCATACAAAACGCGACTTTTGCGTGCAGATCACCGACATCATGGCCGATCCCACACTAGGATCGGGTCGGGTTTCATGAAACCCGACTTTGCCGAAAGTCGGCGATTTTTGAATTTGTCCCATCCGTTTCGCTCAACCCTAGTTACGAGGGAAGAAGGAATCAATGTCGCCATTACACACTGAATGGGAAACCACTGGGTAAATCTGACAGGGAGAAGGACTTGGGGATCCTAGTTAATGATAAACTTACCTGGAGCAGCCAGTGCCAGGCAGCAGCTGCCAAGGCAAACAGGATCATGGGGTGCATTAAAAGAGGTCTGGATACACATGATGAGAGCATTATACTGCCTCTGTACAAATCCCTAGTTAGACCGCACATGGAGTACTGTGTCCAGTTTTGGGCACCGGTGCTCAGGAAGGATATAATGGAACTAGAGAGAGTACAAAGGAGGGCAACAAAATTAATAAAGGGGATGGGAGAACTACAATACCCAGATAGATTAGCGAAATTAGGATTATTTAGTCTAGAAAAAAGACGACTGAGGGGCGATCTAATAACCATGTATAAGTATATAAGGGGACAATACAAATATCTCGCTGAGGATCTGTTTATACCAAGGAAGGTGACGGGCACAAGGGGGCATTCTTTGCGTCTGGAGGAGAGAAGGTTTTTCCACCAACATAGAAGAGGATTCTTTACTGTTAGGGCAGTGAGAATCTGGAATTGCTTGCCTGAGGAGGTGGTGATGGCGAACTCAGTCGAGGGGTTCAAGAGAGGCCTGGATGTCTTCCTGGAGCAGAACAATATTGTATCATACAATTAGGTTCTGTAGAAGGACGTAGATCTGGGGATTTATTATGATGGAATATAGGCTGAACTGGATGGACAAATGTCTTTTTTCGGCCTTACTAACTATGTTACTATGTTACTATGTTACTATGAGCTTGCATATCATGGCCAAAATATCGACCAATACCTCACATATTTATATGTATATTGTGCACTTTATTTTTCAGGGTGCAGCCAAGCCCAGCACGTTAGGTCTTGTATACAATGGTGTCCACATGGGATGCATTGAAAGAGTGCTGGCCAGCCCGCCTAATTGAATAGTATGGGCATGACTAATAGGCTGAGAACCAGACACTATGCATTACCTGCATGTGAACAGCGCCCTATACAGGCCTCTATTGTGTAAACATATACTAAGCAGTCACCCCTCCATGAACTGGTAGGTTGTGAGTGGCTGTCTATTTAGTGTTTTGCAGCTGTGTTTTGCAACATCTTTGCTAAATGGGTTGGCTGCATCCTGTAGTGCATTTGTTCAGAGACCTGGGCAGGTAAGTGGTGCTGCCGTTTTTCAGCTGTATTTTTGAATTTTTGGAGAATTTTTTAGTCCTCCTCTGTGGCTTTGTTGTGCTTCACTTTCAATAGTAAGAATTGTACAGATTTCATCAAGTCTACCATTGCTTCTGACTGCTTTTCTATCTACTTTATCATCTCTTTTATACAATTCAGTCTAATGGCAGGAGGCTCCAATAAATTCGAATGAAATCTATTGATCTCTAATTCCATTGCATCCACAACATATGGTAAGTTCCCATCTATCTATTTTTTCTTTTTTTATTCTTCAGTTAACAAACAACAGATTTTTGATATTTGTGTGTTGTGGGGAAATTGAAGGAAATTCCCACTAGCCACCTGTTTTGTATTGTAAAGGGGAAGTCCTAAGAATTAGTGCACTAAAGTGGAAGCGGCCGTTTCTGTTATACAAAAACTCTGCTTTGCAATCTGCTTTTACTCATCTGTGTACATGTAATAGATGTCAAGCTCTGATGAGGTGCTGCCGCACGTGCTACATTGGGCAGTGGATGGAATTAATTTGCAGAAGTGATTGATCTATGACTTTGTTAACGTAACATGCATTTTAGGTTTGTGCCCCTACTGTTTTCTCAAGATAAATAGTGTCATTATGAGTATATTTTGTGCTCTGCAAGTACCCATATTTATTTCCTAACAACATAAAATCTTCATAGGTTTTATCTGACCCAAGTACATCCTTCATGAGCAGCTTTATATTAGTAACGGGAACCTGTCGGCAGGATTGTGCTGATTAACCTACGGATAGTGTCAGATTGACGCCGTTATACTGATTAAAATTGTTCTTTGCCCCATCACATCCGACTATCAACCACATTCGGATCCTTCAGACGGAACCTGAAAACCCACCTCTTCAGGAAAGCCTACAGCCTGCACTGACCCCGCTGCCGCCTCACCACTACCGAAGCTACCGCCTCACCAACACCGGAGGCTGATGCAACCCTCAACCTACTGTCTCCTTCCCACCCATCCTATAGAATGTAAGCTCTAGGTCCTTGCCCCTCTATATCAGTCTGTGATTGTTAGTTTGCTTACTGTAAGTGATATCTATAATTTGTATGTAACCCCTTCTCATGTACAGCACCATGGAATTAATGGTGCTATATAAATAAATAATAAAATGATACCAAGGTCGATGAAATTCATCATGTGGTTGCTGTGTAACCTTTATTTTCAGTTTTGAGTTAATTATATCCCCGTGCTCTCGGGCGGCCTGTGGGGGTCTCCATGTGGTGCTCTGATTAGGTATTCATACTGGTGGCTTCTGACAGGTCACTGATTCCTCACTGACCTGCCCCCTATTTTACAAAATGAATACTATTAGTGATGAGCGACTATACTCGTTGCTTGGGTGGTCTCCGAGTATTTGTGAGTGCTCGGAGATTTAGTTTTCTTCGCTGCAGCTGCATGATTTGCGGCTGCTAGACAGCTTGAAAAACATGTAGGGATTCACTAGCAACCAGGCAACCACCACATGTACTCAGGCTGGCTAGCAGCCATAAATCGTGCAGCTGCGTCAACAAAAAACAAAATCTCCGAGCACTCACAAATACTCGGAGACCACCCGAGTGTGCTCGTGAAAACCAGAGCAATGAGCATACTTTCTCATCACTAAATACTATATATTGAGGAAAAAAAATCACTTGCAGCAGGCAGTGGCCCTGTGCTGCAGCATGATCACATTGTAATGTGAACTTCATTCTTTTATTTGATGCTGTAAGTAAATTCATTAGCCCCTCAACCCCCGCAGGTATTTTAGTTTTTGCCTTCTCATTTTTTGCTCCCCTTCTTCCCAGAGCAATAACTTCTTTTTATTTTTTGGTCAAAATGGCCATGTGAGGGCTTGTTTTTTGT
Organism: Ranitomeya imitator; assembly: GCF_032444005.1. Classification (NCBI taxonomy): domain Eukaryota; kingdom Metazoa; phylum Chordata; class Amphibia; order Anura; family Dendrobatidae; genus Ranitomeya; species Ranitomeya imitator. Next base: position 426,168,788 of record NC_091286.1, on the reverse strand, counting down.
CTAGGTTCTTTTTTTTTTATCTAAGTGGTGAAAAAATAATTCCACATTTTGTTTATAAAAAAAAATTGCAATATTTTCCAATACACATAGCGTCTCCATTAGGGTTGAGCGAAACGGATCGTTTCATGAAACCCGACCCAATCCCTGTGTGGGGTCGGCCATGCGGTACGCGACTTTCACGCCAAAGTCGCGTTTCAATGACGCAAAAAGCGACATTTCTCAGCCAATGAAGGTGGACGCAGAGTGTGGGCAGCGTGATGACATAGGTCTCAGTCCCCACCATCTTAGAGAAGGGCATTGCAGTGATTGGCTTGCTTTCTGCGGCGTCACAGGGGCTATAAAGGGGTGTGCACGCCGATCGCCATCTTACTGCTGCTGATCTGAGCATAGGGAGAGGTTGCTGCCGCTTCGTCAGAAGCAGTGATAGCGTTAGGCAGGGTACATTAACCCCCAAACCGCTTGTGCTGTAGCGATTTCCACTGTCCAACACCACCTTTTGTTTGCAGGGACAGTGGAGGCTACATTTTTTTTTCTCAGCGCTGTAGCTCATTGGGCTGCCCTAGAAGGCTCCCTGATAGCTGCATTGCTGTTTGTACGCCGCTGTGCAAACCAACTGCTTTTTTCAAAGCACAAATCCTGTTGCTCCTTCCTTTCTGCACAGCTATCTTGTTTGTTTGTCCACACTTTTGACTTTTTTGTGCAGCAGTCCACTCCTTGTTATTGCTGCCTGCCATACTTTGCTGAGATTACTGCAGGGAGATAGTAATTGTAGGACAGTCCCTTTTTTTTTTTCGTTATATCTCTTCAAGCCACTTTCTGCCACAGAAAATATACTTTAATACAGTGGCACAGATTTATTCACTAGTCTCCCTGAAGAAAAAAAAAAAATAAAGGGTGCAGATTAAAATTGACAAATCTGCATCAGTGGCAGTCCTGTGTGTGGCATCTGTGTCTCATTTTCTGGCACAGAAAACATACAGTCTAAGGCCAGCGTCACACTTGGCGTAAGACAATACGGTCCGTATATTACGGCCGTAATACGCTGAAAAGTCCCCAAAAAAGTGGTCCGTAGCTCCTCCGTAGGCAGGGTGTGTCAGCGTATTTTGCGCATGGCATCCTCCGTATGTAATCCGTATGGGATCCGTACTGCGTGTTTTTCTCGCAGGCTTGCAAAACCGACATATGGCTATACAAGGGATCCATGTGTAAAAAAAAAAAAAAAACATATATACTGTCATATATATATATATATATATATATATATATATACATATATATATATATATGTCAGTAGACACATATATGTATATATATTATTACTTCATACAGCGCTAGATAGCTTTAAAGCCGGTAATTCAATTGCCGGCTTTTGCTATCTCCTTCCTAAACCCGACATGATATGAGACATGGTTTACATACAGTAAACCATCTCATATCACCATTTTTTTTGCATATTCCATGTGTATATGCAAAATTTGGCCGTTCTAGCTATTAAATTAAAGGGTTAAATGGCGAAAAAAATTGGCGTGGGCTCCCGCGCAATTTTCTCCGCCTGAGTAGTAAAGCCAGTGACTGAGGGCAGATATTAATAGCCTGGAGAGGGTCCACGGTTATTGGCCCCCCCTGGCTAAAAACATCTGCCCCCAGCCACCCCAGAAAAGGCAAATCTGTAAGATGCGCCTATTCTGGCACTTGGCCACTCTCTTCCCATTCCCGTGTAGCGGTGGGATATGGGGTAATGAAGGGTTAATGCCACCTTGCTATTGTAAGGTGACATTAAGCCAAATTAATAATGGAGAGGCGTCAATTATGACACCTATCCATTATTAATCCAATACTAGTAAAGGGTTAAAAAATACACAAACACATTATTAAAAATTATTTTAATGAAATAAACACAAAGGTTGTTGTAATATTTTATTCAACACCCAATCCAGTCACTGAAGACCCTCGTTCTGTAACAAAAAAAAAAATAAACCAACAATATCCTTACCTTCCGAAGATCTGTAATGTCCAACGATGTAAATCCATCTGAAGGGGTTAAAATATTTTGCAGCCACGAGCTTTGCTAATGCAACGTTGTTCCTGGCTGCAAAACCCCGGGGAATGAAGGTAAAGTAGGTCAATGACCTATATTTACCTTCATTTGCGGTGAGGCGCCCTCTGCTGGTTGTTCCTAGATCGTGGGAACTTTCCTAGAAAGCTCCCAGGCTCGAGTTCATGAGAGGCGCCTTATCACGAAGCATCTGGAACACCATCCTGACCTGCTTCACATAAGACTCCCAATCATCGGAAAAAATCAAAATATCATCCAAATATACGACCATGAATTTATCAAGATAATTGCGGAAAATATCATGCACGAAAGACTGGAACACAGATGGAGCATTAGAGAGCCCAAATGGCATCACAAGGTATTCAAAATGGCCTTCGGGCGTATTAAATGCAGTTTTCCATTCGTCACACTGTTTAATACGAACAAGATTATATGCCCCTCGGAGGTCAATCTTATTAAACCAACTAGCCCCCTTAATCTGAGCAAACAAATCAGTAAGCAGAGGCAAGGGGTATTGGAATTTAACCGTGATCTTATTTAGAAGACGATAATCAATACAGGGTCTCAAGGAGCCATCCTTCTTAGCAACAAAAAAGAAACCCGCTCCCAATGGTGACGAAGGGGGCCGAATATGCCCCTTCTCCAAAGACTCCTTAACATAACTCCGCATGGCGGCATGGTCTGGCACAGACAGATTGAAAAGTCGGTCCTTAGGGAACTTGCAACCAGGAATCAAGTTAATAGCACAATCACAGTCCCTGTGTGGTGGAAGGGAACTGGACTTGGGCTCATCAAATACATCCTGGAAATCCGACAAAAACTCAGGGACCTCAGAAGAGGGGGAAGAAGAAATTGACATCAAAGGAACGTCACTATGTACCCCTTGACAACCCCAACTAGTCACAGTCATAGTTTTCCAATCCAGCACCGGATTATGTTCCTGTAACCATGGAAAACCCAGTACAACAACATCATGCAGGTTATGCAACACCAGAAAACGGCAATCTTCCTGATGTGCTGGGGCCGTGTACATAGAGATCTGCGTCCAGTACTGAGGTTTATCCTTGGCCAAGGGTGTAGCATCAATACCCCCTCAAAGGAATAGGGCTCTGCAAAGGCTGCAAGGAAAAACCACAGCGCCTGGCGAATTCTAAGTCCATTAAGTTCAGGGCAGCGCCTGAATCCACAAATACCATGACAGAAAAGGATGACAATGAGCAAATCAGGGTCAAAGATAAGAGAAATTTAGGCTGTATAGTACTAATGGTAACAGACCTAGCGACTCTCTTAGTACGCTTAGGGCAATCAGAGATAATATGAGTAGAATCACCACAGTAAAAACACAGCCTATTCTGACGTCTGAATTCCTGCCGTTCTGTTCTAGTCAAAATCCTATCACATTGCATAGGTTCAGGACTCTGCTCCGAGGACACTGCCATATGGTGCACAGCTTTGCGCTCGCGCAGGCGCCGATCAATCTGAATAGCTAGAGACTACTGTTGAGCATTCCGATACCGCAAGTATCGGGTATCGGCCGATATTTGCGGTATCGGAATTTCGATACCGAGTTCCGATATTTTTGTGATATCGGGAATCGGTATCGGGATTTAGATTAATATGTAAAATAAAGAATAAAAAAAAAATATTGATATACTTACCCTCGGACGGGCCCTGGTTGTCACCGCTGCAATCGCCATGTTTTCCTTCCTATGAATGAGCTTGTTAAGTACCTTCGATGACGTCGCGGCTTGTGATTGGTCGCTGAGCGGTCATGTGACCGCTCACGTGACCAATCGCAAGCTGCGACGTCATCGAAGGTTATTAACGCGCTCATTCCTAAGAATGAGCGTGTTAAGGACCTTCGATGATGTCGCAGCTTGTGATTGGTCGCGTGAGCGGTCACATGACCGCTCAGCGACCAATCACAAGCCGCGACGTCATCGAAGGTCATTAAAGCGCTCATTCTTAGGAAGAAAAGCATGGCGATTGCAGCGGTGACAACCAGGGCCCGTCCGAGGGTAAGTATATCAATATTTTTTTTTTTATTCTTTATTTTACACATTAATATGGATCCCAGGGCCTGAAGGAGAGTTTCCTCTCCTTCAGACCCTGGGATCGATTACAGGATACCTTCCGATATTTGTGTCCCATTGACTTGTATTGGTATCGGATATCGGTATCGGCGATATCCGATATTTTTCGGATATCGGCCGATACCATCCGATACCGATACTTTCAAATATCGTACGGTATCGCTCAACACTATTAGAGACATAGATTCGCTCAAACGGGCAGGCGTAGGAAAGCCCACCATAACATCTTTAAGGGCTTCAGAAAGACCTTTTCTGGAAATAGCAGCCAGAGCCTCCTCATTCCATTTAGTGAGCACAGACCATTTTCTAAATTTCTGGCAGTATAATTCTGCCGCTTCCTGGCCTTGACACAAGGCCAACAGGGTTTTTTCTGCATGATCCACAGAATTAGGTTTGTCATACAATAATCCGAGCGCTTGAAAAAATGCGTCTACATTCAATAATGCCGGATCCCCTGTTTCAAGAGAAAAGGCCCAGTCTTGAGGGTCACCACGCAGCAAGGATATGATGATTTTTACTTGCTGAATGGGATCACCTGAAGAACGGGGTTTCAAAGCAAAAAACAATTTGCAGTTATTTTTAAAGTTCAAAAACTTGGATCTGTCCCCAAAAAACAAATCAGGAGTAGGAATTCTAGGCTCTAAAGCCGGAGTCTGGACAACGTAGTCCTGGATACTCTGTACTGTTGCAGCAAGTTGATCCACACGAGAAAACAAACCCTGAACATCCATGCCAGAGCATATATCCTGAACCACCCAGATATCAAGAGGAAAAAAAAGACAAACCAGAGTACAGAAAAAAAAATGGTTCAGAACTTTCTTTTCCTTCTTTTGAGATGCATTTAATTCATTTTTGGCCACTTGTACTGTTATGATGCGGTGGTTTAGGAGCAACATGGAACGAGCTCTGAAGGAAGTGGTAACTGTACTGACCGCAGTCCCTAAGCTCAACACAACACTAGAAATAGCCGTGGGGTGCTCCTAACTCTCCCTAGGCACCTCGTCACCGCCTAAGAGCTAACTACCCCTAAAGATAGAAGCAGGAAAACTATCTTGCCTCATAGAAAATCCCCAAAGGATAGATTATCCCCCCACAAATAATGACTGAGTGGAGAGGGAAAAGTCATACATAGAATGAAACCAGGATGAGCACAGGAGGCCAGTCTAACTTGATAGATAGGACAGGATGGAATACTGTGCAGTCAGTATAAAATACTACAAAAATCCACGCAGAGTTTACTAAAAATCTCCACACCTGACTAAAGGTGTGGAGGGTAAATCTGCTTCCCAGAGCTTCCAGCAAGACAGAATTAATTCATACTGATAACGCTGGACAAAAATAGAAGCACAGAACGGATAAGTCCACAAACTGTGAACAGAAAAGAGCAAGCAAAAACTTAGCTTTGCTGAACTGGTCAGGATAACAGGGAAATCCAAAGAGATGTGAATCCAACCAGGAACCATTTACAAGTGGCACTGGCTGAAGGACCGAGCCAGGCATAAATAGCCGAACAGAAAAGACGATCAGAGGAAGCAGCTGAAGACAGCTAACTCCAAGGAGCAGCCATACCACTAGAAACCACAAGAGGGAGCCCAAGAGCAGAACTCACAAAAGTGCCACTTACAACCACCGAAGGGAGCCCAAGAGCGGAATTCACAACACTGCACCACCTGCAGTAAATGTGCAGGTTTCGTCGCCAGGCCAAAGCAGCCAGGGAATCACCAGGTTCGTGGTAGGAAACACTGCATGTAGGGCACCAGCAAGAATACCATCTCCAACCCTCTCTTAGTCTGCCATGTCCACCAGCACCCCCGCTAGTTCCACCATCTGCAGCTCTCCAGGCCAGCTCACCCTACATGAGACTCTCGTTAGGAAAAGGAAGTACTCATCCTCGCATCCGCGTACACAGTGTTTGAACGCCCACATTGCCAGACTAATCTCATTAGAGATGATGCCCTACCGGTTAGTTGAAAGTGAAGGTTTCAAAGCCCTGATGGACTATGCTGTACCACGCTACGAGCTACCCAGTCGACACTTCTTTTCGAGAAAAGCCATCCCAGCCCTCCACCAGCATGTAAAAGACCGCATCGTCCATGCACTCAGGCAATCTGTGAGTACAAAGGTGCACCTGACAACAGATGCATGGACCAGTAGGCATGGCCAGGGACGTTACGTGTCCATCACGTCACCCTGGGTTAATGTGGTGGATGCAGGGTTCACAGGGGACAGCAATATTGGGACAGTTCTGCCTAGCCCACGGTCTAGGAAACAGTTAGCTGTAGGCGTTCACCCCCTCCTCCTCCTCCTCGTCCTCCTGCAGAAGCAAGAGCTCGTCCACAGACCGCAGTCGCACGACCACTCCATCCGCAGCTGCCACTGTTGCACACGAGGTGTCCCATTATGGGACAGCTAGTGGCAAGCGTCAGCAGGCTGTATTGGCAATGAAGTGTTTGGGCGACAACAGACACACCGCAGAAGTTCTGTCCGAGTTCTTGCAGAAAGAAAGTCATGGCTGGGCACTGTACATCTTGAGGCAGGCAATGTAGTGAGTGATAACGGAAAGAATTTTATGGCTGCCATAGCCCTTTCACAACTGAAACACATTCCTTGCCTGGCTCACACCTTAAACCTGGTGGTGCAGTGCTTCCTGAAAAGTTATCCGGGGTTACCCGACCTGCTCCTCAAAGTGCACACACTTTGCGCGCATATCCGCCGTTCGCCCGTACACTCCAGCCGTATGCAAAACCATCAGCGGTCTTTGAACCTTCTCCAGCATCGCCTAATCATCGACGTTGCAACAAGGTGGAACTCCACACTGCACATGCTTCAGAGACTGTGCAAACAGAGGCGTGCTGTTATGTATTTGTGGGAGGATACACATACACGGGCAGGCAGTTGGATGGCAGACATGGAGTTGTCAGGTGTGCAGTGGTCGAAGGTACAAGACCTGTGTCAAGTCCTTCAGTGTTTTGAGGAATGCACATGGCTGGTTAGTGCAGACAACGCCATAATAAGCATGAGCATCCCCCTAATGCGTCTGCTGATGCAAAGTTTGACGCACATAAAGGAGCAGGCATCTGCAGCCGAGGAAGAGGAAAGCCTTGATGACAGTCAGCCATTGTCTGGTCAGGGCAGTCTACAGGATGAGATAGCGGGCGAAGAGGAGGAGGACGAGGAGGATGATGGGGATGAGTATTTTTTGAATGAGGAAGCTTCTCAGGGGCCAATAGAAACTGGTGGCATTGCAAGGCCGGGTTCAGCTTTTTTGAGGGAGACAAGTGACGTAGATTTACCTGAAACTGCCCCTCAACCCAGCACAACTGCAGATTTCACAACTGGAACTTTGGCCCACATGGCAGATTATGACTTACGTATCCTCAAAAGGGACCCACGCATTATTAAAATGATGACCGATGACGATTACTGGTTGGCCTGCCTCCTTGATCCTCGCTATAAAGGCAAATTGCAAAATATCATGCCACATGAGAACCTCGAACAAATATTAGCAACCAAACAAGCAACTCTGGTAGACCGTTTGATTCAGGCATTCCCAGCACACAGCGTCGGTGATGGTTCTCACACGAGGTGCAGGGGGCAACAGGGCAGAGGTGTTAGAGTTGCACAAATCAGAAGTGGCATTGGACAGAGGGGTTTTCTGACCAGGTTGTGGAGTGATTTCGCAATGACCGCAGACAGGACAGGTACTGCGGCATCAATTCAAAGTGACAGGAGACAACATTTGTCCAGTATGGTTACTAACTATTTTTCATCCCTTATCAATGTTCTCCCTCAACCGTCATTCCCATTTGATTACTGGGCATCCAAAATAGACACCTGGCCTGAATTGGCAGAATATGCATTGCAGGAGCTTGCTTGCCCAGCAGCTAGTGTGCTATCAGAAAGAGTATTCAGTGCTGCTGGTTCAATATTGTCCGAAAAAAGGATTTGTCTGGCTACCCAAAATGTTGATGATCTAACCTTCATTAAAATGAACCACTCATGGATTTCGAATTATTTTGCCCCACATTTCCCAGCTGACACCTAGCTTTCCTATAAAAAGGTCTTGCTTGTAGACTGGTCTTACTGACTGTTCCAATCTCTTAATCTGCAGCAGCTGTTTGTCCAGCATACGACATGTTTACACCTCCCTAAATGCGCTAACTTCCCCCCACGGGGCCGTGGTCTCGCCACTTGGCACAAGCACCCATGAGAGTGCCGTTTGTCTGAAGAGGTGGGTGTGCCCGCTTTTGGCCAACGGCACTGCCACTGGGTCCCTCATAGTACAATAAAGTGTCTCTGGCGGTGGTGGCGCGCATCCAACATCAGACACACCGTTGTAACATGAAGGGCCCTGGGCCTGTACCGCCAGCCACAAGAGAGTTCCCCCCCCCCCAGCTCAAACAGTGCTCTACCACTTGCAAAATTATCTCTCACAGCTCCACCAATGTTTAGTCTATGCGCTGACATCCTTCAATGCCTGGCACTGACAATACCAATTTGTTGGCATGTATGATGCTAGTTAAAATAGTCAGGGTCAGTGTCCTATATTGACACCAGTAAATACTTAGCGGCGCCAAATTACTATGTTTGAAACTCAGCAGAGGAATCCACCCCTGTACCTAAGTATGCCACCCTTTTTTTTTTGGTTTAGTTGTTTTGAGAGACATTAACATCTATTTATTTTTGGGGAGTACTAACTGTGTCAGACACTCCTTCCAATCGTCCTCCGCTGAACAAACCAATGCTGCCTGTGTACCCCTGCAAGATAATTCGAACTGCATTGAGCCTAATTTTTTTTATTTTAGGACTACTAAGTCTGTCTGCGGTCCCTCCTTCCAATAGTCCTCCGCTGACCACACCAATGCTGCCTGTATACCCCTGGAACCTATTTAAAAGTGCATAGAGCCTACTTTCTTTATTGTAGGCCTACTAAGTCTGTCTGCAGTCCATCCTTCCATTTGTCCTCCGCTGAGCACACCAATGCTGACCGTGTACCCATGTACCTTTTTTTCAACCTGCAGTGAGCCAACTTTGTGGTGTAAGGCCTATTAGCAGTGTCTGTCTCCGCCACTTAATACAGCTTTTCTCCTCTAAAAAAAAAAAAAAAAGAATTATAAAACTGCATTGGGGCCACAAGTTTCGTTGTGGTCTACAAACTGATTCTTCCGCTCCAAGGTGTTCTCCTGGTTGCCTTTCCTGAGCTTCAATCTTCAAGCTCTCGTTAAATAGTTTTTTAATCGAACAACTGCAGTGGGGCTACTAGTTTGGTTGGGGCCTACTAACGGTGTCTGCCACTCCAAGGTGTTCTCCAGGTTGCCTTTCCTGAGCTTCAATCTTCAGGCTCTCGTTAAATAGTTTTTTAATCGAACAACTGCAGTGGGGCTACTAGTTGGGTTGGGGCCTACTACCAGTGTATGCCGCTCCAAGGTGTTCTGCAGGTTGCCTTTCCTGAGCTTTAATCTTCAGGCTCTTGTTAAATAGTTTTTTAATGGAACAACTGCAGTGGGGCTACTAGTTGGGTTGGGGCCTACTACCAGTGTCTGCAGCTCCAAGGTGTTCTCCTGGTTGCCTTTCCTGAGCTTCAATCTTCAGGCTCTTGTTACATAGTTTTTTAATGGAACAACTGCAGTGGGGCTACTAGTTGGGTTGTGCCTACTACCAGTGTCTGCCGCTCCAAGGTGTTTTCCAGGTTGCCTTTCCTGAGCTTCAATCTTCAGGTTCTCGTTAAATAGTTTTTAATGGAACAACTGCAGTGGGGCTACTAGTTGGGTTGGGGCCTACTAACGGTGTATGCCGCTCCAAGGTGTTCTCCAGGTTGCCTTTCCTGAGCTTCAATCTTCAGGCTCTTGGTAAATAGTTTTTTTAATCGAACAACTGCAGTGGGGCTACTAGTTGGGTTGGGGCCTACTAACGGTGTATGCCGCTCCAAGGTTTTCTCCAGGTTGCCTTTCCTGAGCTTCAATCTTCAGGCTCTCGTTAAATAGTTTTTTAATCGAACAACTGCAGTGGGGCTACTAGTTGGGTTGGGGCCTACTACCAGTGTATGCCGCTCCAAGGTGTTCTCCTGGTTGCCTTTCCTGAGCTTCAATCTTCAGGCTCTTGTTAAATAGTTTTTTAATGGAACAACTGCAGTGGGGCTACTAGTTGGGTTGGGGCCTACTACCAGTGTCTGCCGCTCCAAGGTATTCTCCTGGTTGCCTTTCCTGAGCTTCAATCTTCAGGCTCTCATTAAATAGTTGTTGAAAAAACACTGCATTAGGCCTACAAGTTGGGTCTGGGTTCTACAAACGGTGACTTCCGCTCCAATGTGTTCTCCAGGTTGCCTTTCCCTAGCTTCTATCTTCAGACTCTCGTTAAATTGTTTTTAATATAACACTGCATTTGGCCTACTTGTTTTGTTGGCCCTACCAATGGTGTCTGCCGCTCCTTGATGTTCTCCTACACTGAACAAACCAGTGCCACCTGTTTACTACTGTTACCAATTTTGAACTGCATTTAGCCTACTTACTGATTTGGGCCTACTCACTGTGTCAGCCTCTCATTACAGTTGTACTCCACTGAACAAAGCCATGCCCCCTGGTTAGTCCTGTTACCAATTTTGAACTGCATTTAGCCCACTTTATTCTTTGGGCCTATATCTGTGTTTCCTCCTCATCCTGCCCATTGCCCAGCCAGTGATAGATGAGTCTGCTGGTACATTGACCCAGAACGCTACATTCCCCGTGCACGCTACACAACAAGAATGTGACCCTGCTGAAAGTCAGGTTCCCCTTCCCGCGTACCATAACACCTTACACGGGGACAAAGAGGAAGGAGCAGATGAAAGTGCAGGTTCCTTCATCAGGTGGGCGGGGGAATACTCGTTGGCGACGTCACTGGCACAGGGCCCCTCATAGTATGCAAAAAGTGTCGCTGCCGGTGGGAGGCGCCCCCGCCGTGCAAACACACCGCCGTACTTTGAGGGGCCCTGTGCCAGTGCCAATGCCAACGAGTGGGTCCCCCCTGCTTGCTCAGGATCACAGCACTTGCAAAGTTTAAATACTTACCACTCCCTGCTGCACTGCCCTGAGGTGGTCCAGATTACCTGGGCGCACTAAATACTTGAACCAGCCCTACCCCCCACAACTTTAGCCAAATGACCCCCAATTTCCAATGCCTAACTATTATTATAAGGTAAATTAAGATTGACAAGCTTCAGTAACAAGAATGGATGTTTTTGCCATTAAAATGGGCACTGTAGGTGTTTTCCTGGCCTCCACTCACTGCCGACTATGCTTCCCCATTGACTTGCACAGGGTTTCGTGTTTCGGTCGATCCCTGACTTTTCGCGATAATCGGCCGATTCCACTCGACTTGACTTTTGAGATAGTCGGGTTTTGCGAAACCCTACTCGACCCTAAAAAACTAAAAGTCGCTCAACCCTAGTCTCCATTTTTCGTGATCTCGGGTTTGGTGAGGGCTTATTTTTTGCGTACCAAGCTGATGTTTTCATAGATGCCATTTTGGTGCAGGTATAATCTTTTGATCCCCCTTATTGCATTTTAATGCAATGTTGCGGTGACCAAAAAAACATAATTGTTTTTTTTTACTCTGTTCCTTGTTAAGCCGTTTAGTGATCGGGTTAATTCTTTTTCTTATACTGTTAGATTTGGCGATCCTGAACGTAATGATACCAAATATGTGTATGTTTGATTTTTTTTATTGTTTAATTTTGAATGGGGCAAAAGGGGGGTGATTTTAACTTTTTATTTAACTTTTTTAAATATTTCTAAAATCTTCTTTTATTTTTGCATGCTTTAATAGTCTCCATGGGAGATTAGAAGCTACCATAACCCGATCGCTTCTGCTACATATAGGCGATGACCAGATTGCCTGTATGTAGCAGAATTGCTGACTTGCTATGAGCACCGACCACCGGACGCCGCTCACAACAATCCGGCAGTGACAACCATAAAGGTCTGCTGGAGACCTATGGTTGTCATGGCAACCCACGGCCATGTGGCACGGGTGCCGGTAGGCCTGATATCCAGCGCACTGGAAAAGTGTTAAATGCTGCTGTCAGAGTTTGACAGCGATATTTAGTTGAACCATCATTTTTTTTTCAACAGGACAATGACCCCAAACACACCTCCAGGCTGTGTAAGGGCTATTTGACCAAGAAGGTGAGTGATGGGATGCTACGCCAGATGACCTGGCCTCCACAGTCACCAGACCTGAACCCAATCGAGATGGTTTGGGGTGAGTTGGACCGCAGAGTGCTAAGCATCTCTGGGAACTCCTTCAAGATTGTTGGAAGACCATTCCCGGTGACTACCTCTTGAAGCTCATCAAGAGAATGCCAAGAGTGTGCAAAGCAGTCATCAAATCAAAAGGTGGCTACTTTGAAGAACCTGGAATATAAGACATAATTTCAGTTGTTTCACACTTTTTTGTTAAGTATATAATTCCACATGTGTTAATTCATAGTTTTCATGCCTTCAGTGTGAATGTACAATTTTCATAGTCATGAAAATACAGAAAAATATTTAAATGAGAAGTTGTGTCCACACTTTTGGTCTGTACTGTATAATGGAGGCTTGCTGCATCTTGCTAGTGCATTTGTCATCTGACTGGTCTTGGAAAGGCTGTTTCCTTTTAGCATTCTATAATGCTGTATATCTTCCCCCAATCCAACCTCAGAGAACTGAAAAATAACTTTTATTGTACTCACCTGTGGGATTGTCCAGTCCGAGGGGTGTCGTTAGTTTTCATCCGGCGCCTCCCATCTTCTTACGATCGCTGTCCTCTTTCTTTGTTCATGTGGAGGACGCGTCACTGCATCATCCACACAGTCTGCTCTGCATCGTGCTCCTGCACAACCGTACTTATCTACCATAATAAGCTATTTTTCAGTTGTTCTACAGGGTAGGCCATGAATATGGATACACCTAAATAAAATGGGAATGGTTGGTGATATCAACTTCCTGTTTGTGGCACATTAGTATATGGGAGGGGGAAAACTTTTCAAGATAAGGTGGTGATCATGGCGGCCATTTTGAAGTTGGCCATTTTGGATCCAACTTTATTTTTTACAATGGGAAGAGGGTCATGTGACACATCAACTTATTGAGAATTTCACAAGAAAAACAATGGTGTGCTTGGTTTTAACGTAACTTTATTCTTTCATTACTTACAGTATTTACCAGTTTCTCTTTCTTTACAGCCATTGACAGGTTGCTGAGGTTAACACGTGAGGCGTTGATAGAAATTGTGTTGATGTCTGGTGAACGCAGTACCCGGGTCATTGCAGCAGATTTCAATACAAGACACCCTACGCAAGAAAATTGTCACCATTCCCATGTTATTTACGTGTATCCGGAGGTCCTTGAGACCTCTATGGTTACTGATGCCGGTTTGCTGTGAGCGCCACCCTGTGGTCGGCGCTCATAGCAAGCCTGTAATTCAGCTGCATAGGAGCGATCTGATGATCGCTCCTATGTAGCTGAGCCATTCCAGTTGTGCCAGCTTCTAGCCTCCCATGGAGGCTATTGAAGCATGGAAAAAGTAAAAAAAAATGTTTAAAAAAATTAAATAAATAAAAAAAATATAAAAGTTTAAATCATAGCCCTTTCCCCCCATTCAAAATAAAACAATAAAAATAAAATCAAATATACACATATTTGGTATCGTTGCATTCAGAATCGCCCATCTATCAATAAAAAAAAAGGATTAACCTGATCGCTAAACAGCGTAGCGAGAAAAAAAATTGAATTGCCAAAATTATGTTTTTTTGGTTGCTGTGACATTGAATTAAAATACAATAACGGGCGATCAAAAGAACATATCTGCACCAAAATGGTATCACTAAAAACGTCAGCTCAGCACGCAAGAAATAAGCCCTCATCCGACCCCAGATCACGTAAAATGGAGACGCTGCGGGTATCGGAAAATGGCGCAATTTTTTTTTTTTAGCAAAGTTTGGATTTTTTTTTCTCCACTTAGATAAAAAATAACCTAGACATGTTTGGTGTCTATGAACTCGTACTGACCTGGAGAATCATAATGGTAGGTCAGTTTTAGCATTTAGTGAACCTAGCAAAAAAAGCCAAACAAAAAACACGCATGGGATTGCACTTTTTTTTCACAATTTCACCGCACTTGGAATTTTTTTCCCATTTTCTAGTACACGTCATGGTAAAACCAATGATGTCTTTCAAAAGTACAACTTGTCCCGCAAAAAATAAGCCCTCACATGGTCATACTGACAGAAAAATTAAAAAATGTATGGCTCTGTGAAGGGGAGGGGAGTGAAAAACGAACACGGAAAATCCCAATGCCATGAAGAGTTTAAACCTTAAAACTATTAAAAGCTTATCCTGATCAACTGCAGCCTTCATGTGGCATGGTTTGTCACATAACCCCCAACACCACCGGGGACATTAATTAGAGAGTGGAGAAATGGTACCAGTCCAGGTAGTAAGTATACAGTGTTTCTTTTATACTACAGATGAAAGCTATTAAAGGCAGCCAGTCATTAGATTCATGCTGACTTAGTAACGGGTAGCATGAACTGGAGCTCGGATGTACGATAGCAGTCAAGTATGTCTCTCTGAAATGCCGCTAGGGACTGTAAGGAGAAACGTAACTATTCAGGCGTGGCCCCATTTAGCTCCCCTCCCCCTGCTACACTTGATTGACAGGTTTCTCCCTATATACACCTGCCAGTTGTCTCAGGTGTGGAGAAGTCGGCCAAGGGCTGCATCGGACTAGTCTCATGTCTCATTTCGGTCCCTGGCTGGTACTCCAGAATTTCTGAAAAAACCTACCTGGCTGCATATGCACAGCCATCCTCTGATTCGTGTTGCCTGTGATTTCAGCAGCATGAATCTAATCACAGGTTCTTTTTAATAAGGGGTAATTCAGTAGTGGACATGAAAACAAACCATAACCTTACTTTTCACATTTAGTGTGTGCTATGTATCAACCATGTAGCCAGGAAAGTTCAAGGTATATTTGATATGATACATGGATTCTGGAACCATGTTTTCATTCTTACAGCTGTAATATTTTCCATTGTTTCCATGACTTGTTAATATATGTTCTAAAAACCTGTTTCTGAGACATAGCATGCATTAAATTACTTATACCTTTTCAGTCTATAACACGATAGCAGAGTACACTTCAATGGAAGGAAAGGTGTTATTATACAGGAAGGTTACGAAATGAGTGGATGTTTTTATTTCCTACACTGCCACACCCTGGTACATCCCTGGCCTCACCCTGTACAGGTATTCTTTGTGATCACTGACTCTACAAATTGCATCAAGCTTTAAAGTGTTGCCATGGACACTTACATACAAACTATGGAGTTGTTCTCTTTTACGCAAAGTAGCACTCACGTAATTTTCATATATATTATACAGGGTGGTCCAAAAGTAGGTGGACAGTATATGTAATAGAGTTATGAAGGGGGAGAATTATCAAACATGGTTTTTGGGGTTCAAAGTTCTTACCACACATCTAGATAAGTTTCTTGGGGGGTCTAGTTTCCAAAATGGGGTCACTTGAGGGGTGTTTCTACTGTTTAGGTACATCAGTGACTTTGCAAACGCAAAATGACGTCCACAGACCATTCCATTAAAGTCTGCATTCCAAAACGTCACTACTTCTCTTCCGAGCCCTGTCGTGCGCCCAAACAGTAGTTTGCCTCCACATATTAGGTTTCAGCGTACTCAGGACAAATTGGACAACAACTTTTGCTGTCCACTTTCTCCTTTTACCCTTGGGAAAATAAAAAAATTGTTGCTAAAATATCATTTTTGTGACTAAAAAAGTTAAAGGTTCATTTTTTTCTTCCATGTTGCTTCTGCTGCTGTGAAGCTCCTGAAGGGTTAATAAACTTCTTGAATGTGGTTTTGAGCATCTTGAGAGGTGCAGTTTTTAGAATGGTGTCACTTTTGGGTATTTTCAGCCATATAGACCCCTCAAACTGACTTCAAATGTGATGTGGTCCCTAAAAAAAATGGTTTTGTAAATTTTGTTGTAAAAATGAGAAATCGCTTGTCAACTTTTAACCCTTATAACCTCCTAAAAAAAAAATTTTTGATTCCAAAATTGTGCTGATGTAAAGTAGACATGTGGGAAATGTTATTTATTAACTATTTCGTGTCACATAACTCTCTGGTTTAACTGAATAAAAATTCAAAATAAATAATAATAATAAATCAAAATAAATGTTACTACTTTCTGTCCACCTACTTTCGGACCACCCTGTATATTACCTCATTAGTAGTGATGAGCGAATATACTCGTTACTTGAAATTTTCCGAGCATGCTCGGGTATCCCCCGAGTATTTTTTCGTGCTCGGAGATTTAGTTTTTTTCGCCGCAGCTGGATGATTTACAGCTACTAGCCAGCTTGATTACATGTGGGAATACCCTAGCAACCAGGCAAACCCCGCATGTACTTATGCTGGCTAAAAGCTGTAAATCATTCAGCTGAGGCGATGAAAACTAAATCTCCGAGCACTAAAAAATACTCGGAGGACACCCGAGCGTGCTCAGGAAATCTCGAGTAACGAGTATATTCGCTCATCACTACTCCTTAGTCTTATTATGGCTAAGTTTGTAATAAAATCCATTGCTTACCAATCACGGTCTTCTTCCATTCCCATTACTTTTCTAATCTTCTTCACAGGACCAGAGTTGTGACTAGCTGTCTCACAGAGAGTCTTTTATGTTGGCCGGAGACTCTCATAGACTGACCTAGAGAAATGATCTTCCAGTCCGTACAGAAGACACTGTGTGAGCCGGCTAGCATGGTTGCCAACTTGACATATTTTATTTTTTCTTGACAACTTATCAAAAAATCAAGGGCAGATAATATTGTTATGGACACATTTGAAAACCATAATAAATAATTGATTATGAGTGATCCATGTCTACAGCCCGTAATTTTGATTATGAAATCAGCTGCATTCACTATAAACTGTAAAATTATAATTCTAGTTAAAATTATATCTGTACAAGTTTCTTTAGCCTCCAAAAAATCCTAGATGCCTCAAATATTTTTTACGAACAAAGATAAAAAGTGCCCTATTTTTACGAACTGTCCAGGAATTTATTGACGGATGGCAACTTTGCCGGCTAGTCACAACTGCAAAGCGGAAGAGGATCGGATTAATTGTATTGAGCAATAAATTGTATGTTTTTGCTTATGCTGGAATATCACTTTTACAGCTGTTTTGTAATATTGAGTAGGAGATATGTACTATTTCACATTCATACCATACAATTAGGTTTCAAGGCTGTAACTTAATGAGCTTAATAGATTACTGATTACTGTGATGTATGGACTTAAAGGTGCCAGGGACTTGGTATGTGTTGATCTATATACAAGGTAAGGTCATCAATAGCAGATTGGTGAGGGTCTGACATCTGGTGCACCCACCAAATAGCTGTCTTTTTTTTGGGGGGGGGGTTCTCCCCCTGGTGGCAGCTGGATGTAACCACTTTGAATGTAGCTGTACTAAGCAGCACTATTCAAAATGTTTTTTTATCTGGCTGCTATTGGAGCAAAAATCAGCTGATCAGTGGGTAAGCTTGGTGTTGGTCTTCCTCTGATCCGCTATTGATTACCTATCCTATTAAAAGGTCATCAAGAGTCTATGCCCAAACAAACACCTAAAAAGTAGCTGCTGTTTCAATAAAAATGACAGTAGACTGACTGCAGTTCTTCATTCCTCCCTCAACTCCCCACTCCAAAAAATCTTAGGATTTTTTCTGCTTGAGCACTGTATCGATTCTATCATTTTGAATGATGCTAGCAGAAAGGAAAAATAATGGTAGGATATTAAAACCTCATTTTTAATTCAATTAGTTAAAATCTGGGGTCCAACAAATAAGACAAACAAATCCACAATAAAATGCTCAGCAGTAACCAGTGCTCATAGATAAAATGGTTCATCTTACCCTTTTAGATGTTCAGAATGAGCCATCCATATTCTTGGGAGAAATCAGGGGAAAAAAGGGGGAAATAAGTATGCCTACTGTCCTGACAAGGACAGCCCCCAAGTTTGGTCCTGTCCTAGATAGTGTGGCTTATTTCCCTCCTGACATGTTGCATTTCATCCACCACTTAAGGTGGACACATCAGGGTGTATGAATATAAAAATAATTTCACGGGTCCAAGTTTAGAAATTGAAAGTCATAGGGGCTAAGAAAATAATGGAGGGTTTCCCAGATTAAGAGGAACCCTTAATGTGTCGGCAGAGTGCTGCGGAGCCAACATAGTGATATCAAAGGCCAGCAAGGGAGGTGAGTAGAAGCTTTATTAATTTATAGGGGCCAAGTGCGGGGTATGAGTTGTTCCCATAGTGGACAACTTCTTTAAATTAATATTCGATGTGAACATCTTTTGCACTCTTTGCCTTCAACACTGCATCAATTCTTTTAGGTACACCTGCACCCAGTATTTGAAGGAATTTGGTAGGGAGGTTGTTCCAAACATCCTGGAGAACTAAACGCCGATCTTCTGTGAATGTAGGCTTGTACAAATACTTCGCTCACTTCATGTAATCCCAGTCAGACTTGATGATGTTGCGTTTCGGACTTGGTGGGGCTATATCCTCCCTTTCAGAACTCCCTGTTTGTTACACTGAAAATAATTCTTAATGACACGGACTCCAAATTTGTTCCACAACAGCACAACGGGCACCCCAAATTTTCAGCCAATCAGATGCCTTCTTATTGTCTATTGTATGGTGGATAACTATCTACCTGTATTTCTCTGCAATGAGGACACTGGTAGTCCTCACCCAACTGCATTGCTGAAATATAGCTCCAAACTTGCAAGGAACCTCCACCATGCTTCACAGTTGCCTGTAGACACTCATTATTGTACTTCTCATAAGCCATATGACAAACAAAGTGCCCCATGTTAGAGCAAAATATTCCAAATTTAGGCTTCTCAATCAAAAACATCTGCTGCCATATTGGTGTTTCCTCTGTTTTTGTGCATCGTTGAGTCACTTGACCTTTGTTTCCTTATTGAAGATATGCTACAAATCTTCCATGGAGACCACTTACAGTCATAGTTTAAGCACAGTAGATGTGTGTAACTGGGTCCCACCAGTTCTAAGCTGATGGCACTGCTGGATATCTTCCAATAACAAAGGGAAGTAAGATTGATGTATCTTTCACCTTTGACTGACCACTGTGTCTACAGTACACAATATTGTTTATTTCTTGATAATCCTTCAAAACAGCTTGAACATCTCACCAAGTCTGCTTTGAAATCTTTATCTGGGAGCTCGCAGATTCAGTATTGGTACTTTGTGTCTTGTGTGTCTGTGCTCTGTCTTGACATAGTTTTTCACCTGCTGTTACATGATGCACAATAACAAATTATATTGTGGTACCATGTTAGCCAGAACCAGTACCTGTGACATGAAAAGATCTTCCATAACCTCAATTTTGGCACATAGTTTGGCTGTTACTCAGCCAGTTTTAAGACCCATCCACAAATGTTTGTTTTAGTTAATGACTGTATTTTAAACTACATATAAACATGATGATCATTATCACGTGCTTGGTACAATTGGTTACTCATACAGCTGACTATAATCCTACAAAATCCCTGACTGTGTGTGAAGGTGTACCTAGAAGAACTGATGCGGTTTTGAAAGTGAAGGATGGACTAGCCGCTTCAAATTTTGATTTATATTTCTCTTTTTCATTCACTTTGCATTTGGTAAATTACAAAAAAAACCTAACACTTTTATTTTCAAATTGAAAAACAATAAAGGTTTCACCATGATTTACCAAGTATGATTACTCTAGAACAGGGTTCCCCAACCTGTAGCTCGGGAGCCACATGTGGCTCGCGGCCCCATGAATTGTGGCTCGCGACTGTCTGCCAGCTTGATGCATTAGGTCTAGGTCTATCAAGACCACATCTCAAAATGGTGAATTTTTGTTAGTAGCCCTGCACAGAATTGCAGATCTGGATGCACATTTACTGGTCTTAGGGGTTTCGAGATGTTTTAGGTATGGTACGCTGGAGGTTTGTACTACCTGTTAGAGGAGGTGCTCAAAGCTGGATGTGACAGTGTGTTGAGAGAATACTGAATGGGGGTATTGTGGGAACCCCTGGATCTCAGTGTACGGCTCTGGAGTGATTTCTGTGGAAAAGCTTTGGTTATCATTATACCTGTAATGGGGGCTTTGGTTGCCACTATGAAGAGGGTGGGAGCTGGATGTGGCTCGCGACTCTCTCCCAGTGCTGGATGTGGCTCGCGGCCCTCTCTCTAAGCTTATTGTGGCTCTCAAGATCAGAAAGGTTGGGGACCACTGCTCTAGAACATTGAAACTGCCTTACTTCTATAGAAAATGATGGAAAAAGGGATTTTAATGTATACATGAAATTTTCATATGCAAAATGGCTATGAAAAATACAATAAAAAAGAAGGTACAATATTGGCCAATACAAGTGAGCCCAACTGCCATGTCAAGGCATCCTTCAAAAGTTGGGTCCCTGTCCTGATATGTCACCTCTCCTGGGCAAAAAAGCCTACAATATAAAAAAAAAGCTACACTCAAGCAATCTACAAAAAAGTCTACACAGCAGGAATGGACCAGCTAACTACTTAATATCACCTGTGGCTGATGGGAGTGGGAATGCACATGTCCAAAAAGGGTTTGATAAAAATAGAGAAAAAGACCAGCACATCCAAGCTAGTGTGAACAGGTGCCAACCAAAAAAAGCATACAACTTTAAAAACGATAAAGGTTGCACCATGATTTACCAAGAATGAATACTCTAGAACATTGAAACTGCATTAGTGCCTTAGAAAATGCTTTATTTTTAAAGTATTCTTTGAAGTATTTTTTCACACATTCCTAAAGCTCTTGCACAGTACTATATTGTCAAGGATAACTGAAGGGTTTGGGGGGGAGTCACACAGATCCCACAGCTGCCACCAGTTTGTCAGGGGGAGGCAACTACTCTGCCTTCAATCGTCAGGACAATTAAGCAATTGACAGACTAAGTGATGAACGAGGCCGCACCTGCTTCCACTACTAGGCCAGTTCTTGGGAAACTCACAGTGAATATAAGGTATATACATCTCCCCGCCTTTAGTGGTGGCTTGGGAGGCTGATTTACAGATTGTCTCCCAAGCCCATCTCATAGCACAACCTCCTTGAATCCCACAATACCCTCCCATTAGACTTGGTTTCTTCATGAGGTCACTCGGTGCTTCAAGACTGATATCTACAGGTAGTGCAGTCTGAAACTCCTAGCTAGATGTAGTCAGAAGCAACCTTAAAGCCCCATCCTCACAGGGACCCTCTGTAACTAGCTCTGGGCCGGTAACTGGTTCTGTTATGCAGCTGGATTATGAAGGTCCAGAAGGCAGTGCATTACCTTTCTTTCTGGGCACTCTGATTGCAGGTTATAGTAGTTATGTAGGCTGTCTCCATGGGGGATAACAACACTTTCCCATCTGCATGCAGGCAGCCGTGAATGACCCTTTACCCTCACCTTGACAGACTGGGGACACTAACCTTACCCTGACACGCTGCGGGTGACACTTTTCCTTCACCTTAACAGGCTGTGAGTATCCCTTTCCCTGCCTTCACTGATACTTCAGGAGCACTACCAATCATTAGGCAGCTCCACCTGTAGATTGTGAGCCCTCGCGGGCAGGGTCCTCTCTCCTCGTGTACTTGTGTGTGCCTTGTTTTACTGATGTTTATTATACTTGTCTATATTTGCCCTGTTCACATGTAAAGCGTCATGGAATAAATGGCGCTATAAAAATGTATAATAATAATAACTGGCCATGTCACAGTCCGTTGTGACTCTGGTCAGCTGCACACGACCACCTGCTTCATGATTCCCATGCCTATCCCCATCCTACCTTAATAACTTAGGAGCAGTGCTACTAATGGGGCAGCTACCGCTGGCCATGTCAAAGTCCGTCGTGACACTGGTCAGCTGCACAGAACCACCTGCTTCATGATCTCCATACCTGTTCCCATCGCCCTTAGCACTGATGCTTGCTCCTTTTAGGGGATCCCCAGCAACATCTCCCCAGAATGTGATATGAGTACATAGAAACACATGGACATTCACATCATCAACATCTGAATCACATGACATAATATGTAGGGGGTTGGTTTGTCAAACGAATTGACTGACCATCTGTCACAAATAAAACATTTGTGGGGAGGTTCTCGTACACCCCACTTACCTTAACCTCCTCCCAGCACCTCAGTCTGGGGAAACCCAGATCATCGATAAAGGAAGGCAAACACCCCCCATTCCCAGTAACAGTCATGGTCTTTCCAGAAATAAGTTCTTCAGGGAGCACAAATTGAGGGTGGATGAGAGTTTGTAATGCACTAATGTCACTGGCCCTCCTCTCCCACAAAAGGACTGTTGCATTAGGTCCCTGGGCCTCAGATGTGGGATTCCTCTTCTGCCTCTTCAGGAAGGTGATGCTGATGTGTCTAGGTTGGTCGCAAGTGGGGGCGAGAACTGGCTGCTGGGGCATTGGGTGTCTGCTTACTCCCATTCCAGTTGGCAATGGCTAACTTCTGCACCTTAGGTGTATAGCTAGCCTCATAGGTATCCGTAATCTGTGCAGCCTTGCTGCCTCCTTTTTGCTCCCGGTCCATCACAAACTGTTGTCTCTCACCATCAGGTTCTTTAATCCCTCAAAGCTGTTAACCAATAGTCCCTGGACTCACTGCTCAAAGTTGGTTCTGAGCCTGTTCACCATGTGATCTTAGCTATCGTGAGGTCCACATTGGAGGGTCCAGAACTCTTTCTGGTACACCTCAGAAGTCAGTTAATATTTCTTTATCAGAGTCTGCTTGATGACTACATAGTTTACATCTTGATCTCGAAGGGGAGCGGCAAACACCTCCAGAGCCTCATAGCCCTGCAGTTAAATATCGAGCCCACTGGTCATCAGGCAACTGGTACTGTCTGCAGGCCTTTTGAATACCCTTCAAAAATGTGTCCAGATCCATATCCTTGTCCATGACCAGAAAATGTTCGGGACGGGGTTTAAAGGTTGTGACTTCCCTGGACTCACTAACTGTTTCTTCTGGAGTCAGATTAACTCCAGCTGGTGTGCTCGGTGTTATGAACAGGTGATTCAGAACCACAATGGACCTAGTGGTTAAGAGCACACAAAGTGACCTGATAGTTACTAACATAGGACGAGCTCTGAGACGTGGGAACTCTGCTGACCGCAATCCCTAATCCTATCATACCACACTAGAGGTAGCCGTGGATTGCGCCTAACGCTCCCTATGCAACTCGGCACAGCCTAAGAAACTAGCTAGCCCTGAAGATAGAAAAATAAGCCTACCTTGCCTCAGAGAAATTCCCCAAAGGAAAAGGCAGCCCCCCACATATAATGACTGTGAGTTAAGATGAAAATACAAACACAGAGATGAAATAGACTTTAGCAAAGCGAGGCCCGACTTACTGAATAGACCGAGGATAGGAAAGATAGCTTTGCGGTCAGCACAAAAACCTACAAACAACCACGCAGAGGGGGCAAAAAGACCCTCCGCACCGACTAACGGTACGGAGGTGCTCCCTCTGCGTCTCAGAGCTTCCAGCAAGCAAGAGAAACCAATATAGCAAGCTGGACATAAAATATAGCAAACAAAAGTAACACAAGCAAAACTTAGCTTATGCAGGGCAGACAGGCCACAAGAACGATCCAGGAGAAAGCAAGACCAATACTGGAACATTGACTATAGAGGCCAGGAACAAAGAACTTGGTGGAGTTAAATAGAGCAGCACCTAACGACTTAACCTCGTCACCTGAGGAAGGAAACTCAGAAGCCGCAGCCCCACTCACATCCACCAGAGGAAGCTCATGGACAGAACCAGCCGAAGTACCACTCATGACCACAGGAGGGAGCTTGACCACAGAATTCACAACAGTACCCCCCCTTGAGGAGGGGTCACCGAACCCTCACCAGAGCCCCCAGGCCGACCAGGATGAGCCAAATGAAAGGCACGAACCAGATTGGCAGCATGAACATCAGAGGCAAAGACCCAGGAATTATCTTCCTGACCATAACCCTTCCACTTAACCAGGTACTGGAGTTTCCGTCTCAAAATACGAGAATCCAAAATCTTCTCCACTATATACTCCAACTCCCCCTCAACCAAAACCGGGGCAGGAGGATCAACGGATGGAACCACAGGTGCCACGTATCTCCGCAACAATGACCTATCGAATACGTTATGGATGGAAAAAGAAGCTGGAAGGGTCAAACGAAAAGACACAGGATTAAGAACCTCAGAAATCCTATACGGACCACTAAAACGAGGCTTAAACTTAGGAGAGGAAACTTTCATAGGAATATAACGAGATGACAACCAAACCAAATCCCCAACATGAAGTCGAGGACCCACACAGCGCCTGCGGTTAGCGAAACGTTGAGCCTTCTCCTGAGACAATGTCAAATTGTCCACCACATGAGTCCAAATCTGCTGCAACCTATCCACCACAGTATCCACACCAGGACAGTCAGAAGACTCAACCTGCCCTGAAGAGAAACGAGGATGGAAACCAGAATTGCAGAAAAACGGCAAAACCAAAGTAGCCGAGCTGGCCCGATTATTAAGGGCGAACTCAGCCAAAGGCAAAAAGGACACCCAATCATCCTGATCGGCAGAAACAAAACATCTCAGATATGTTTCCAAGGTCTGATTGGTTCGTTCAGTCTGGCCATTTGTCTGAGGATGGAAAGCCGAGGAAAAAGACAAATCAATGCCCATCCTAGCACAAAAGGCTCGCCCAAACCTCGAAACAAACTGGGAACCTCTGTCAGAAACAATGTTCTCCGGAATGCCATGTAAACGAACCACATGCTGGAAGAACAATGGCACCAAATCAGAGGAGGAAGGCAATTTAGACAAGGGTACCAAATGGACCATCTTAGAGAAGCGATCACAAACAACCCAAATGACCGACATTTTTTGAGAGACGGGGAGATCCGAAATAAAATCCATAGAGATATGTGTCCAGGGCCTCTTCGGGACTGGCAAGGGCAAAAGCAACCCACTGGCACGAGAACAGCAGGGCTTAGCCCGAGCACAAATCCCACAGGACTGCACAAACGAACACACATCCGGCATCAGAGACGGCCACCAAAAGGATCTAGCCACCAAATCTCTGGTACCAAAGATTCCAGGATGACCAGCCAACACCGAACAATGAACCTCAGAGATAACTCTACTCATCCATTTATCAGGGACAAACAGTTTCTCCGCTGGGCAACGGTCAGGTCTATTAGCCTGAAATTTTTGCAGCACCCGCCGCAAATCAGGGGAGATGGCAGACAAAATTACCCCCTCTTTGAGAATACCCGCCGGCTCAGACAAACCCGGAGAGTCGGGCACAAAACTCCTAGACAGGGCATCCGCCTTCACATTTTTAGAGCCCGGAAGGTATGAAACCACAAAGTCAAAACGGGAGAAAAATAGCAACCAACGAACCTGTCTAGGATTCAACCGTTTTGGCAGACTCGAGATAAGTCAAGTTCTTGTGATCAGTCAAGACCTTCAAGCCAATGGCGCCACTCCTCGAATGCCCACTTCATGGCCAGCAACTCTCGATTGCCAACATCATAATTACGCTCAGCAGGCGAAAACTTCCTGGAAAAGAAGGCGCATGGTTTCATCACCGAGCCATCAGAACTTCTTTGCGACAAAACAGCCCCTGCTCCAATCTCAGAAGCATCAACCTCGACCTGGAACGGGAGCTAAACATCTGGTTGGCACAACACAGGGGCAGAAGAAAAAACGACGCTTCAACTCTTGAAAAGCTTCCACAGCAGCAGAAGACCAATTGACCACATCAGCACCCTTCTTGGTTAACTCAGTCAACAGTTTAGCAATACTAGAAAAATTATTGATGAAGCGACGATAAAAATTAGCAAAGCCCAGGAACTTTTGCAGACTCTTCAGAGATGTCGGCTGAGTCCAATCATAAATGGCCTGAACTTTAACAGGGTCCATCTCGATAGTAGAAGGGGAAAAAATGAACCCCAAAAATGAAACCTTCTGAACACCAAAGAGACACTTTGACCCCTTCACAAACAAAGAATTCGCACGCAGAACCTGGAACACCATTCTGACCTGCTTCACGTGAGACTCCCAATCATCCGAGAAGACCAAAATATCATCCAAGTATACAATCAGGAATTTATCCAGGTACTCTCGGAAGATGTCATGCATAAAGGACTGAAACACTGATGGAGCATTAGAAAGCCCGAATGGCATAACCAGGTACTCAAAATGGCCCTCGGGCGTATTAAATGCTGTTTTCCATTCATCGCCCTGTTTAATACGCACAAGATTATACGCACCACGAAGATCTATCTTGGTGAACCAACTAGCCCCCTAAATCCTAGCAAACAAATCAGACAGCAGCGGCAAGGGGTACTGAAATTTGACCGTGAATTTATTTAGAAGACGGTAATCAATACAAGGTCTCAGCGAACCATCCTTCTTGGCCACAAAAAAGAACCCTGCTCCCAATGGCGACGACGACGGGCGAATATGACCCTTCTCCAAGGATTCCTTTAGGTAACTCCGCATAGCGGCGTGCTCAGGCACAGACAAATTAAACAGTCGACCTTTAGGAAACTTACTACCAGGAATCAAATCGATAGCACAATCACAATCCCTATGCGGAGGTAGGGCACTGGACTTGGGCTCATCAAATACATCCCGGTAATCCGACAAGAACTCTGGGACCTCAGAAGGGGTGGATGATGAAATAGACAGAAAAGGAACATCACCATGTACCCCCTGACAACCCCAGCTGGACACAGACATTGATTTCCAATCCAATACTGGGTTATGGACTTGTAGCCATGGCAACCCCAACACGACCACATCATGCAGATTATGCAACACCAAAAAGCGAATATCCTCCTGATGCGCAGGAGCAATGCACATGGTCAGCTGGGTCCAGTACTGAGGCTTATTCTTGGCCAAAGGCGTAGCATCAATTCCTCTCAATGGAATAGGATACTGCAAGGGCTCCAAGAAAAACCCACAGCGCCTAGCATACTCCAAGTCCATCAAATTCAGGGCAGCGCCTGAATCCACAAATGCCATGACAGAATAGGATGACAAAGAGCAGATCAAAGTAACGGACAAAAGAAATTTCGACTGTACCGTACCAATGGTGGCAGACCTAGCGAACCGCTTAGTGCATTTAGGACAATCGGAGATAGCATGAGTGGAATCACCACAGTAAAAACACAGCCCATTCTGACGTCTGTGTTCTTGCCGTTCAGCTCTTGTCAAAGTCCTATCGCACTGCATAGGCTCAGGTCCATGCTCAGATAATACCGCCAAATGGTGCACAGTTTTACGCTCACGCAAGCGTCGACCGATCTGAATGGCCAAAGACATAGAATCACTCAGACCAGCAGGCATAGGAAATCCCACCATGACATCCTTAAGGGCTTCAGAGAGACCTTTTCTGAAAATTGCTGCCAGCGCACATTCATTCCATTGAGTGAGCACAGACCACTTCCTAAACTTCTGACAATATATCTGTACCTCATCCTGACCCTGAGACAGAGCCAGCAAATTTTTCTCTGCCTGATCCACTGAATTAGGTTCATCATACAGCAATCCGAGCACCAGAAAAAACGCATCAATATTACATAATGCAGGATCTCCTGGCGCAAGGAAAAATGCCCAGTCTTGAGGGTCGCCACGTAATAAAGAAATAATGATCTTAACTTGTTGAACTGGGTCACCAGAGGAGGGGGGTTTCAAAGCCAGAAACAGTTTACAATTATTCTTAAAACTCCGAAACTTAGCTTATCTCCAGAAAACAAATCAGGAATAGGAATTCTTGGCTCTAACATAGAATTCTGAACCACAAAGTCTTGAATATTTTGTACTCTTGCAGTGAGATGATCCACACAAGAAGACAGATCTTTAATGTCCATCACTACACCTGTGTCCTGAACCACCCAAATGTCTAGGGGAAAAGAAAGACAAAACACAGTACAGAGAAAAAAAAATGGTCTCAGAACTTCTCTTTTCCCTCTATTGAGAAGCATTAGTACTTTGGGCCTCCAGTACTGTTATGAACAGGTGATTCAGAACCACAATGGACCTAGTGGTTAAGAGCACACAAAGTGACCTGATAGTTACTAACATAGGACGAGCTCTGAGACGTGGGAACTCTGCTGACCGCAATCCCTAATCCTATCATACCACGCTAGAGGTAGCCGTGGATTGCGCCTAACGCTCCCTATGCAACTCGGCACAGCCTGAGAAACTAGCTAGCCCTGAAGATAGAAAAATAAACCTACCTTGCCTCAGAGAAATTCCCCAAAGGAAAAGGCAGCCCCCCACATATAATGACTGTGAGTTAAGATGAAAATACAAACACAGAGATGAAATAGACTTTAGCAAAGCGAGGCCCGACTTACTGAATAGACCGAGGATAGGAAAGATAGCTTTGCGGTCAGCACAAAAACCTACAAACAACCACGCAGAGGGGGCAAAAAGACCCTCCGCACCGACTAACGGTACGGAGGTGCTCCCTCTGCGTCTCAGAGCTTCCAGCAAGCAAGAGAAACCAATATAGCAAGCTGGACATAAAATATAGCAAACAAAAGTAACACAAGCAAAACTTAGCTTATGCAGGGCAGACAGGCCACAAGAACGATCCAGGAGAAAGCAAGACCAATACTGGAACATTGACTGGAGGCCAGGAACAAAGAACTAGGTGGAGTTAAATAGAGCAGCACCTAACGACTTAACCTCGTCACCTGAGGAAGGAAACTCAGAAGCCGCAGCCCCACTCACATCCACCAGAGGAAGCTCATAGACAGAACCAGCCGAAGTACCACTCATGACCACAGGAGGGAGCTTGACCACAGAATTCACAACAGCTCAGTTGTCTTGTCGCTCAGCAGCCTGTCGCTTGGTTTGTCGCTGCTCTCGAGCGGTTTGTACCTGCCGCTCTGCAAACTCTTGCTCTGTGGTCTGATAGCACAATCTGCATCTACATTTGAGAATCACATCCTCTCAGTTGCTACAGAATAAGTGGCAAACAAGAGTCCATTCAACTCTGGAAGTTATGGCTGCTGATTGCCCCTTCTGGATCAGACAGTTCTATAACCGGATCCCGGATCCACAAATGAGCATCATGGTGCCCCACTGGTCCCGGGCTGTGGTGCTGTCACATCATGTTGGTGCCTGGCATCATCTTCTACCAAGGCACAGATCACCATCTCTTTGGTCTTGTCTGACCCATTGAGACTTCACTCCTCACAAAAATGGAACAGCACAGCATTCTTGTGCTTCTTATAAGCAGCTGACACATTACCAGGCACTCCTCAAATAAAAGATAGAACAGAAAAATAAGAGAGAGGGGAAGAATGCAATTACTACACACACAGTATTGCCTCAGGTATAAATTAGCAAGGAGTCCAATTCCCAAAACTCTGTGCAGAATACTTGCAGGGACAGTGCAAGATTTTAGTGACAGTGATGATTGCTCACAACAGATCCCTAATGCTCTGCGATATCCCAATTCTTGTTACTGATTTGTCAAGAATAGCAGCTGGGGGGTTCACGCAAATCCTACCACTGCCA
This sequence comes from Ranitomeya imitator, assembly GCF_032444005.1. Taxonomy (NCBI): domain Eukaryota; kingdom Metazoa; phylum Chordata; class Amphibia; order Anura; family Dendrobatidae; genus Ranitomeya; species Ranitomeya imitator. The sequence continues at coordinate 426,138,991 of NC_091286.1, read as the reverse complement.
TCAATTTGTCAGGGGAATGCAATTGCACAATTGACTGACAAGGCTACGGATACTTCCACTACTCGGCCTGTTATTGGAGAACTCACAATTAGAGTTGAGTGACTTTTACTTTTTTAGGATCGAGATTCGCGAAACCCAACTTTATCAAAAGTCGGGTCGGGTGAAATCGGCCGATTATTGCGAAAAGTGGGGGGCCGACCGAAACATGAAACCCAATGCAAGTCAATAGCGAATCAAAGTCGGCAGTGAGTGGAGGACAGGAAAACACCTACAGTGTCCATTTTAATGCCAAAAACATCAATTCTTATTTCTTAAGCTTGTCAATCTTAATTTACTTTATAATAATAGTTAGGCAATGAAAGCAGGGGGTCATTTGGCTAAAGTTGTGGGGGGGTAGGGCTGGCTCAAGATTTTCGTGGGCCCAGGAAACGCGGAATACATCACGGCGGTGGAGCAGGGAGAGGTAAGTATTTCAACTTTGCAAGTGCTGTGATCCTGAGCAAGCAGGAGGGGCCCACTCATTGGCACTGGCACAGGGCCCCTTATAGTACGGTGGTGTGTTTGACGGTGGGTGGCGCCTCCCACTGGCAGAGAAATTTTGCGTACTACGAGGGGCCCTGTGCCAGTGACGTCGCCAACGAGTATGCCCCCCCACCTGATGAAGGAACCTGCACTTTCATCTGCACCTTCCTCTTTGTCCCCTTGTAAGGTGGTATAGTATGCGGGAAGGGGAACCTAACTTTCAGCAGGGTCAGATTCTGGCTGTGTAGAGTGCAAGGGGAATGTAGTGGTCTGGGTCAATGTACCAGCAGACTCATCTAGCAGTGGCTGGGCAATGGGCAGGATGAGGAGGAAGCACAGATATAGGCCCAAATAATAAAGTAGGCTAAATACAGTTAAAAATTGGTAACAGGACTAAACAGGCGGCATAGCTTTGTTCAGTGGAGGACAACTGTAATGAGTGGTGCAGACACAGTTAGTAGGCCCACAATAAAAAAAAAGTAGTCTAAATGCAGTTCAAAATTGGTAACAGGACTAAACAGGCAGCATAGCTTTGTTCAGTGGAGGACAACTGTAATCAGTGGCGCAGACACAGTTAGTAGGACCAAATAATAAAGTAGGCTAAATGCAGTTCAAAATTGGTAACAGGACTAAACAGGCGGCATAGCTAGGTACTGGGGTGGGCTCCTCTGCTGAGTAGCAGACAGTGGTAGTAGGCGCAAAGTATTAACTGGTCTAAATGGAGGCCAGGGCCCCTGTATATTTTAACTATCATCTACAGTGGGGCAAAAAAGTATTTAGTCAGTCAGCAATAGTGCAAGTTCCACCACTTAAAAAGATGAGAGGCGTCTGTAATTTACATCATAGGTAGACCTCAACTATGGGAGACAAACTGAGAAAAAAAAATCCAGAAAATCACATTGACTGTTTTTTTAACATTTTATTTGCATATTATGGTGGAAAATAAGTATTTGGTCAGAAACAAACAATCAAGATTTCTGGCTCTCACAGACCTGTAACTTCTTCTTTAAGAGTTTCCTCTTTCCTCCACTCATTACCTGTAGTAATGGCACCTGTTTAAACTTGTTATCAGTATAAAAAGACACCTGTGCACACCCTCAAACAGTCTGACTCCAAACTCCACTATGGTGAAGACCAAAGAGCTGTCAAAGGACACCAGAAACAAAATTGTAGCCCTGCACCAGGCTGGGAAGACTGAATCTGCAATAGCCAACCAGCTTGGAGTGAAGAAATCAACAGTGGGAGCAATAATTAGAAAATGGAAGACATACAAGACCACTGATAATCTCCCTCGATCTGGGGCTCCACGAAAAAAATCCCACCCCGTGGGGTCAGAATGATCACAAGAACGGTGAGCAAAAATCCCAGAACCACGCGGGGGGACCTAGTGAATGAACTGCAGAGAGCTGGGACCAATGTAACAAGGCCTACCATAAGTAACACACTACGCCACCATGGACTCAGATCCTGCAGTGCCAGACGTGTCCCACTGCTTAAGCGAGTACATGTCCGGGCCCATCTGAAGTTTGCTAGAGAGCATTTGGATGATCCAGAGGAGTTTTGGGAGAATGTCCTATGGTCTGATGAAACCAAACTGGAACTGTTTGGTAGAAACACAACTTGTCGTGTTTGGAGGAAAAAGAATACTGAGTTGCATCCATCAAACACCATACCTACTGTAAAGCATGGTGGTGGAAACATCATGCTTTGGGGCTGTTTCTCTGCAAAGGGGCCAGGACGACTGATCCGGGTACATGAAAGAATGAATGGGGCCATGTATCGTGAGATTTTGAGTGCAAACCTCCTTCCATCAGCAAGGGCATTGAAGATGAAACGTGGCTGGGTCTTTCAACATGACAATGATCCAAAGCACACCGCCAGGGCAACGAAGGAGTGGCTTCTTAAGAAGCATTTCAAGGTCCTGGAGTGGCCTAGCCAGTCTCCAGATCTCAACCCTATAGAATACCTTTGGAGGGAGTTGAAAGTCCGTGTTGCCAAGCGAAAAGCCAAAAACATCACTGCTCTAGAGGAGATCTGCATGGAGGAATGGGCCAACATACCAACAACAGTGTGTGGCAACCTTGTGAAGACTTACAGAAAACGTTTGACCTCTGTCATTGCCAACAAAGGATATATTACAAAGTATTGAGATGAAATTTTGTTTCTGACCAAATACTTATTTTCCACCATAATATGCAAATAAAATGTTAAAAAAACACAATGTGATTTTCTAGATTTTTTTTTCTCAGTTTGTCTCCCATAGTTGAGGTCTACCTATGATGTAAATTACAGACGCCTCTCATCTTTTTAAGTGGTGAAACTTGCACTATTGCTGACTGACTAAATACTTTTTTGCCCCACTGTATCATTTCAACAAATTTGTATTAGCAGTGCCATTTAAGGATTTAACAGCACAGACTACACAGTGGTGGAGCAGGGAGAGGTAAGTATTGCAAGTGGTAGAGCACTGTTCGAGCTGGGGGGGAACACTCTCTCATGGGCGGTGGTACTGGCACAGGGCCCCTCATATTACGACGGTGTGTCTGACGTTGGTTGTGCACCACCACCGTCAGAGACACTTCATTGTACTATGAGGGACCCGGTGCCAGTGCCATCGCCCAAGAGTGGGCGCATCCACCTGTCCAGGCAAATGGCACTCGCACGGGTGCTTGCGCCAGGTGGTGATCACGGCCCTGTGGGGGGAGTCAGCCCATTTAGGGAGGTATAAAAATGGCCTATGGTGGACATTCAGCAGCTGCAAATGGTGGAATTGGAGAAGTCAGTAAGGCTGGTTTCACACTCGCGTTTTTGAACGCATGCGTTTTAAAAAAAAACGCATGGTGCAAAAACGCATGTAAACGCGTGTAATGCGTGCGTCAAAAAAACGCAGCGTTTACACGCGTTTACATGCGTTTTTGCATGCGTTTGCGTTTTTTGGGGCATTTTCCCCAAAAAATAAAAAATTTAAAAAAAAGGTTACCAGACACAACCAATGGGAATAAAGAGGGCGTACATGATTGGCTCTTAATATATAGACCCTAGGGGTACAGAAATTTTCAGAGCTTGCTACTGTTTCCGGTGTCATGATGGATCTTTCAATGGAGAACTTTTATTTCAAACTGGAGTTCAGCTTCAAGATTTTCATTGCCTGTGTTTTTGCTTGGGAGCAAGACCGAAACCGCCAAAGATGGAGAAGGAGACAGCGTCGGCGTTTTTGGAGGCACCCCATCATTGAAGTGCGTGAGACCCGTGGAGCATATCACACGCTCTATGCGGAGCTGAATGCCAACCCGGAGAAATTCCAGGATTACACGAGAATGTCTCAAGATTCTTTCCGGGATTTACTGTCTCGTGTAGAAGGTTCCATACGGCGACAGGACACACGGCTCCGTAGAGCAATTCCATCCGAGGAACGTCTGTTAGTGACATTACGGTACGTTCCAAAACTAAACCAATGACAGTCCAATTTTTTGGTTATGACATGTATTTTTTGTTGTTTTTTTTTACCTTTTTCTTATTTAAACACACCATTAAGAGCCGATTTAAAAAATTTTTTTTTTTCTTTTTCTTCTAGATTTCTTGCCACAGGAGAGAGTTTATCTTCCCTGCACTTCCAATACCGCCTTGGAATCCCAACCCTGTCCGGAATTGTTGTGGACACCTGTCGTGCGTTATGGAATGTACTCCGTGAGGAGTTTATACTCGTACCCACCGTGGACATGTGGCGGGAAATTTCAAATACATTTTTCAACGTGTGTGATTTCCCCAACTGTTTAGGGGCGGTGGATGGAAAGCACATCCGCATTGTCAAACCTGCCAGAACCGGATCTGAGTTTTATAATTATAAAAAATATTTTTCGGTAGTGCTCATGGCAATAGCGGATGCGGAGTGTCGCTTCATCGCCGTGGATATTGGAGGTTTTGGCCGTGGCAATGATTCCCAGACCTTCAAGAGCTTGGATATGAGCCGTCGGGTGTATGGCAACAATTTTAATTTTCCCCCTCCACAGCCTCTCCCCAACACTCAAGGCCCACCGCTGCCATTTGTTATGGTTGGGGATGAGGCCTTCCAGATGTGTGAAAATCTCCTGAAGCCCTATTCTAGTAGGGACTTGGACCACACTAGAAGAATATTCAACTACAGACTGACCAGGGCCAGAAGAACCGTAGAGTGCAGCTTTGGCATTCTGGTTGCTAAATGGCGCATTCTTGCAACAGCCATCAATCTAAAAGTTGAAACAGTGGACGAGGTGGTCAAAGCCTGTGTGGTTCTACACAATTATATAATGGCTAAGGAGCGACCCCACATTGAACTTGATGAACCAGTTTCACACCCATTGCCTGATTTTCAGCATCACCCGATGCGGTCAACTGCAGCCGTTGGTCTTATGCGGGACCAATTTGCGGCCTATTTTGTGTCCGATATTGGACGGGTGTCATGGCAGGACAATGTTGTTTAAATATCCTGTTGTATGTTTATGTTTACCAATTATTAAATACTGATACAAATTTTTCTAATTAATAAACTTTAGTGTTGGTTGTGTTGACCATGTCTCCTATCTTTTTACTCTCTAAACAAAGGTTGACCAAAGATGGGCAGTAGATATGTATATCATATTTTGTAATCCAAAACCAGGAGTGGGTAATAGTTGAAGAGGTAATAATTTTTATTTTTTCATCATAATTGACCTCTGTTGCACTCCCTATTTTGCTTTACAAAGAATGATATAAAACACGGGCCGCATACTTATAATAATGGAACAAAATTTTTATTTATTTATTGGTAATCTTGTTGACGTCATTGCGTCAATACTGTCACGCTCTCTATACCCATCAAGTCAAGTGTAAGAAATAATGAATTCATGATAAACATATACATGATCATGAATTCACAATTTCTTACACCTGGCCAGGTGAGCATAGATATGTAGCGTGTGATGATTTCCACCATTTTCTCTTTGTACAGTGACACTACACTAGGTACAAAAATAAGAGTATGGAAATAACTACTATTTTTTTGGCCAACTCATATCTGTATACTAAAGAAACACATATTGATGTTGTCTTGTATTTTATACTACTGGAGATATGTTTTGGCCAAAAGAATAAGTGTGTGGCGAAGTGTATTGGTGTGTATTGAGAGCGGTGAAAGACACAATAAACCAAGCATAATTGTTGCAAATAAACTTTTTTTTTATTAACACAAACAAATTTATTTTTTTGTACCGCGACGGGTTGTACCGCGCCGGCTTGGGGTTGAGTGTCGTAACTGGGGGGTGTTCAGAACTGAAGCCTGGCTCACCGTGGAGGAGGCAGAGGTGGCAGGAGAAGGGGCAAGAAAACTGGAAGGGTCTGGAAGTTCAGGGATGGGGCTTAAAACATGAGGAGCTTGAGACACACTGGAAGGGTGAGACACAACAGACAATTGAGACACATCGGTAGGTGATGGGGAGGAATAATCAGAGTTTTTTGTATTTTATGAGTTTTGCCGGTTTTTCTTTGGGTTTTCCTGGTTGGGGGATGTCTTCTTGGGCTAGGTTGTAGAGTGTGGGCGGGAGACACGTCAAGACCTGGCTCCACAATAACACAGTCCGTCTCCATTGTGGAGCGCTCGGCAACGTCTGAGTCCAACACCATTGTAGTGGGGGGGAAAGATAAAGTCCCGCCTGGGTCCTGGTGCCTCGTTGGGGGGGGGAACTAAAACCCTCCCAGGATCCTGGTGCCTCGTTGGGGGGGGGAAATAAAACCCTCCCAGGGTCCTGGTGCCTCGTTGGGGGGGGGAAACAAAGCCCATACCAGTGTCCTGCTGCATTGCTGGTGGGGGGAACATAAAGCCGTGGCAGGGTCCTGCTGCATCGGGGTGGGTCCTGCCCGGAAAGGTATGGCTTGGTCCTGCTGCATCATGGGGGGCCCGGTGTGATACGCCATGCCTGGGTCCTGCTGCATGGGGGGGTGGGTCGTCCTATACGCCTGGCCTGGATCCTGCTGCATGGGGGGGGTGTCCTGCCCGGAAAGCAACGCCTCGGTCCTGCTGCATCGGGGGGGCCGGTCCGATATGCCAGGCTTGGTCCTGCTGCATCGGGGGTGGGCCGGTCCGATATGCCATGGATGGGTCCTGCTGCATCGGGAGGGGGCCGGGCTGATAAGCCACGCCAGGGTCCTGCGTCATCGTGGTGTCAGCGGAGGAGGTCCAAGCCGGAGCAGCGGTTGTCACGGTGGTAGCGGTGGGATGTCCAACAGCACTCATCATCGTGTTGGCGCTGTAGTGGAGTACACCTGTTGAGGGAATAGAGGTGGCCGTGCAGTGGTATGCAGCAGAGGTAGGAATGGTGTTTACTAGTGACAGTGACGGCACAGTTGGATATGCCGCCACATTACGACTCTGACTCTGCTGCATAGCCTGCACAAAAGCAACATTGCAGGCCTGCATCACACTCAGCTGGAGATCAGGGCTAAGGTGTTCTGACATGCCCTGTTGGATTTGATTAAAAAAATGATGAGCTGGCTTCTGGAGGTCGGCTTTCACTTGATCAACGCTTTTGGCGACATCCTGGATGTGGCAATCTAAGAGGTTATGGGACACATCCATTCTGTCACCTAAAGCCTTGATAGCTTCGTGTAAAACCGAGCTCAAGTGCAAAAACTCGGGCATGAGGGATCTATCCGAAGCCCTCTGTCGCTGCCGGGATGAGCCCGCAAAAATGGGTGCAGCGAAAGAGGACTGCAAAAGGGGAAGACCTGATGGGCCAGCCCCCTGGTCTCCAGTGAGTGTGGAAGACCCACCTGGTGCTGCGCTGCTGGATGGCTGGGACGGGTCCGTGGCTGCCGGCTGAAGGATCGCTCCAGAACCTGGTGCGACAGTCGTGCAGTGTGTGCTGTGAAAAAAGAACACAGAAAATTAATACCAAAATATAGCAAGACGGTACATCCTGTGGAATTTAAAAATACAGATTATGTCAATGCAATACAACCAGAAGCATGTGAGAAATACTTACATTCTCATGAGAAGGACCGGTCTTAAAAAGGCCAGCACACGGTGATATTTGTAGAGCCGGTGCCTTGCTCCGGAACCACTAGCTGCACTCTTCTCTGCACGCAGGTCCTTGTTGAAGCGGTCCTTCATGGAACGCCAACGTGTTCTTATTTTCTCAACTGTGAAATAACAAAAACATATAATGGTCAGAAAAAGTACTTTTGGCCGTGCTCTCTTGACTGTGTGTGATGACAGAAACTCCAAAAAGTTTCTTTCATCACACACAGTCAAGAGAGCCCGGCCAAGGTCTCTGCTGCTTCACACTGCAGTGCAATACTTACCAAATGCATTACGGACCCGTGGCGGGGCATTCTCCCAGCCATCCCATAACGCTTGGGCCACCTCACTCCACAAACGACGTAGCGTACTATTGACGGCGTGCTGTGGATCCCGGCCGTCCCACAACGGGACTCGCTCCTGGACCAGAGTGATCAGGAGGTCATTATCAATCCGGTCGTCGTCCCGTTGTGAAACCTAAAAGTAAAAGAAAATCATATAAGTTTGCTCAATCACATTGGGAAAAAAGAAAAAAAAAAGAAGATGAGAAAGGGCAGGAATATGAAAGTCAACTTTAAGAAAAGGATCATACAAGAAAAATTAAAAGAAAATCAAGGGTACAGAAAGGAAGATTCAAGAATATTACAATGAGGACAGTCTGCCTTGTATACATACCCGCTGACGTCTTCCCACCGGACCTTGACTCCGCTGCTCCATCCCTCTCTGTCCCTCAGTTGAAGTGCTCTATAAAAAAAAAATCAAATTGTCTCATGTGTCGATGCGACAGTCAATACTTACCAAGCTGAAGGACAAAAAACTAACCTCACTGACGTGATCCACTTCTGACTGGCGTGGCTCAAACTCCTCATCAGATGAAGACTCCGCAGAAGACATTCTGCTGCATGTTGAAAAAAAAAAAAAGAAGAAATTAGGACATGTAGATCCAAAAAATTAGGATATACTCACATTGCTCTGGGTCTTGTCCACCAATGCGTCCGAGCAGGGTCTTGTCTTCTTTGGAGTCTGATGAGAAGTGACCAGAAACTTCCCCCAACCTTCCTTTTATAACCCTGCTGCTATGGGGGAGGCTTATCAGTGTCTAGACAGCCTTATCTACAGTCTATTCAACCATTGTTAAAAAAAAACGCATGCGTCAAAAAAACGCATGCAAACGCATGCACACAAAAAACGCATGCGTCCCCATTGACTCCAATGCATTTTTGGTCCAAAAAAATGCATGAAAACGCATGCATTTTTTTGTGTCCAAAAAACGCCCCTCAAAAATACTACAAGTTGCATTTTGGAAAATGAACGCATGCAGTAAAAAAACGCATGCGTTTCAAAACGCGACCAAACGCGTACCACTAAAAACGCATGCGTTTTCAATGTTAAATACAGGAAAAAAACGCATGCGTTTTTTTGAAAAAAAACGCAGACAAAAACGCAAGTGTGAAACCACCCTAAGAGGAGGCCAAAAGCAAGACATTTTTCAGGCAAGCTACGTGTCAGCAGGAGAAGGTGGGGCAAAATAATTTGAAATCCATGATTTGGTTATTTTAATGAAGGTTAGATCATCAACATTCTGGGTAGCCAGACGTGTCGCTTACTGTAATCTCTGGGGATTTTAACCGGGCTAAAATGTCTACTGCCTTACCTAAATTCTATCAATTTGTTAAATGTACAACACGTGACAAAATTACGTTGGACTTACTCTATGCGAATGTCAAGAATGCTTATTCATCCTCTACCCTGCCGCCCTTGGGGAAGTCTGATCACAATCTTGTACTATTGTCACCAGTCTACCAACCTGTTGTTAGTACACAGCCTGCTAAGATTAAATCAGTTAGAATGTGGAGTCCAACAAATGAACAGGCTTTACAGGATTGCTTTCATCTTACAGACAGGGATGTGCTGCTTGGGACAATGGACGAGTATACAAATGTTAATGAATTGGTTGATAGAGTGACTGACTACATTAACTTCTGCACTGATATGTTGGTGCCGACTAAAAAGATTAGGTGTTTTGCAAACAACAAGCCATGGATAACAAAGGAATTGAAGCATTTGCTCAACAGGGAAAAAAAGGCATTTAAACTGGGTGACAAAGAGGAAATTAAAATGATACAGCATGAATTGAAGCATAAAATAAAGGAGGCCCAGGAAGCCTTCAGAATTAAACTTGAAAAGAAACTGTCCCACAATAATACCAGAGAGGTTTGGGCAGGAATGAAATTACTGACTGGGCTTAAGCTGAGGCCTGAAAATGATCCAGGAACAATGGACAAGGCTAATGAGATGAATGAGTATTTCAATAGATTTAGCAGTACATGTGTAATGCCAACTGATAGTGGATGGGAACTGGGTGCAAATTCTGCAACATCGATATTGAAGGATGAGCAGACCAATTTTAGAGTATACGAAAATGATGTGAGGAGGCAGTTTAAGTCACTTAACATTGGTAAAGCTGCAGGACCTGATGGACTCAGCTCACGTGTCCTTAAAGTTTGTGCAGACCAGCTGTGTACTGTCTTTACGCACCTATTTAATGGAAGTCTACAAACACAGAGGGTACCAGTGTTATGGAAAACTTCCTGTCTGGTGCCGGTACCCAAGACGACTTCTCCTGCAACCCTAAATGACTATCGTCCTGTAGCCTTAACATCTCACGCTATGAAGGCCTTGGAAAGATTAGTGCTTGCTCACTTAAGACCAAGGGTCAACGCTTTTATCGATCCCCTTCAGTTTGCTTACCGACATAGATTGGGGGTGGATGATGCTATCCTTTCTCTGTTACATAGGGTACATTCATTTCTGGAGACTGACGGAACCACGGTGCGAGCGATGTTCTTCGATTTCTCGAGTGCATTTAACTCCCTGCAGCCACTTTTACTACACAAAAAGATGACTGATATGAAGGTTGAGGAGGGGATGAGAAATTGGATAACTGACTACCTATCAGATCGGCCACAGTTTGTACAGATGGGAGCAGTGGTGTCAAGCAGATTATTGAGCAGTGTAGGTGCCCCCCAGGGAACGGTGCTTGCGCCCTTTCTATTCACACTGTATACTTCAGACTTTCAGTATAAATCTGAACTTTGCCACCTTCAAAAATTTTCGGATGACTCTGTGGTTGTGGGATGCATTAGGGGAGATCAGGGGGATGAGGAATATAGAAGGGTGGTGTCGAATTTCGTGGATTGGTGCAATGGTAACTATCTACAACTAAATGTTAAGAAAACTGAGGAGTTGGTGGCCAACTATAGCAGGATAAAGATGGAATGCTTACCGATCACTATTGCTGGTCAGGAGGTAGAGCAGGTGGCGAGTTACAAATATTTGGGGGTCCATTTAGATAGCAAACTGGACTGGAGATGCCACTCAGAGTTTGCCTACAAGAAGGGGATGAGCAGATTGTATTTCCTAAGGAAACTGAGGTCTTTTAATGTGTGCAGCAAAATGTTAGAAATGTTCTACCAATCTGTGGTGGCAAGTGCCATCTTTTTTGCAATCACGTGCTGGGGTAGTTGTCTGTGGGCCTCTGATGCTAATAAGCTGAATAAGATTATTAAGAAGGCAAGTTCTGCTGTGGGCTGCAAGCTGGACTCTTTTGGGGAGGTAGTGGAGAAAAGAACTCTGAAAAAGTGTATGGCGATTATGAACAATAATGCACATCCACTATATGAGCTATTCATGAGACAGAAGAGCACCTTCAGCAACCGGCTTATACTTCTGAGGTGTAAGAAGGAAAAATATAGGAAATCGTTTGTGCCAACTGCCATGGGAATGTACAACAATAACATTAGGGTTAAACCACCAAGGTGAATGTCTACTTATTTCTCTACATTTCAGTTCACTTGTTGTGTATGTCCTATTCTAATGTATAATGTTCTTCAGTCAACAAACTGTCATGTCAACTATGTAATTCCTTTATGATTTTTATGATTTAAGTTGTGCTGCTGTGATACCATAAGTTCCCACGGGATCAATAAAGTGTATCGTATCGTATCGTATCGTGTCCTTTTTTCGGTCAGTATTGAACCAGCAGCACTGAAGACTCTTTCTGATAGCACACTAGAAGCAGGGCAAGCGAGCTCCTGTAATGCATATTCTGCCAATTCAGGCCAGGCGTCTATTTTAGATGCCCAGTAATCAAAGGGGAATGACCTGTGAGGGAGAACATTAATAAGGGAGGAAAAGTAGTTCATAACCATACTGGACACATGCTGTCTCCTGTCACTTTGAATCGATACAGCAGTACCGGTCGTGTCAGCGGTCATTGCGAAATCACTCCACAACCTGGTCATAAAACCCCTCTGTCCAATGCCACTTTGGATTTGTGCACCTCTAACACTTCTGCCATGTTGCCCCCTACGGCTCGTGTGAGAACAATCACCACCGCTGTGTGCTGGGAATGCCTGAACCAAACGGTCTACAAGAGTTGCTTGCTTGGTAGCCAATATTTGCTCAAGGTTCTTATGTGGCATGATATTTTGTAATTTTACTTTATATCGTGCATCCATGAGGCAGGCCAACCAGTAATCGTCATTGGTCATCATTTTGATAATGTGGGGGTCCCTGTTATGTTTGCTAATGACAGGTGTTATGAAGGCAATCCAGAAACACAGTGTGCTTAGCGATCAGAGCGCACACAGTGATCTGACAAATACCCAAAAATACAAGAACGAGCTCTGAGACGTGGAAACTCTGTAGACTGCACACCTGATCCTATCCTAAACACAACTAAAAGCGGCTGTGGATTGCGCCTAACAACTACCTAGGCAACTCGGCACAGCCTAAGAAACTAGCTAGCCTGAAGATAGAAAAATAGGCCTGACTTGCCCCAGAGAAATTCCCCAAAGGAAAAGGCAGCCCCCCACATATAATGACTGTGAGTAAGATGAAAAGACAAAACGTAGGGATGAAATAGATTCAGCAAAGTGGGGCCCGATATTCTAGGACAGAGCGAGGACAGTAAAGCGAACTTTGCAGTCTACAAAAAACCCTAAAGCAAAACCACGCAAAGGGGGCAAAAAAAAAACCCACCGTGCTGAACTAACGGCACGGTGGTACACCCTTTGCGTCTCAGAGCTTCCAGCAAAACAAAAGACAAGCTGGACAGAAAAAAAGCAACAAAAAAGCAAAAAGCACTTAGCTATACAGAGCAGCAGGTCACAGGAACAATCAGGAGAAGCTCAGATCCAACACTGAAACATTGACAAGGAGCAAGGATAGCAGCATCAGGCGGAGTTAAGTAATGAAGCAGTTAACGAGCTCACCAGAACACCTGAGGGAGGAAGCTCAGAAGCTGCAGTACCACTTGTGACCACAGGAGTGAATTCAGCCACAGAATTCACAACAGTACCCCCCCTTGAGGAGGGGTCACCGAACCCTCACCAGAGCCCCCAGGCCGACCAGGATGAGCCGCATGAAAGGCACGAACAAGATCGGAAGCATGAACATCAGAGGCAAAAACCCAGGAATTATCTTCCTGAGCATAACCCTTCCATTTAACCAGATACTGGAGTTTCCGTCTAGAAACACGAGAATCCAAAATCTTCTCCACAATATACTCCAATTCCCCCTCCACCAAAACCGGGGCAGGAGGCTCAACAGATGGAACCATAGGTGCCACGTATCTCCGCAACAACGACCTATGGAATACATTATGTATGGAAAAGGAGTCTGGGAGGGTCAAACGAAAAGACACAGGATTGAGAACCTCAGAAATCCTATACGGACCAATAAAACGAGGTTTAAATTTAGGAGAGGAAACCTTCATAGGAATATGACGAGAAGATAACCAAACCAGATCCCCAACACGAAGTCGGGGACCCACACGGCGTCTGCGATTAGCGAAAAGTTGAGCTTTCTCCTGGGACAAGATCAAATTGCCCACTACCTGAGTCCAGATCTGCTGCAACCTATCCACCACAGAATCCACACCAGGACAGTCCGAAGACTCAACCTGTCCTGAAGAGAAACGAGGATGGAACCCAGAATTGCAAAAAAATGGAGAAACCAAGGTAGCCGAGCTGGCCCGATTATTAAGGGCGAACTCAGCCAACGGCAAAAAGGACACCCAATCATCCTGGTCTGCAGAAACAAAACATCTCAGATATGTTTCCAAGGTCTGATTGGTTCGTTCGGTCTGGCCATTAGTCTGAGGATGGAAAGCCAAGGAAAAGGATAGGTCAATGCCCATCCTACCACAAAAGGCTCGCCAAAACCTTGAAACAAACTGGGAACCTCTGTCAGAAACAATATTCTCAGGAATGCCATGCAACCGAACCACATGCTGAAAGAACAAAGGTACCAAATCAGAGGAGGAAGGCAATTTAGCCAAGGGCACCAGATGGACCATTTTAGAAAAGCGATCACAGACCACCCAAATGACTGACATCTTTTGAGAAACGGGAAGGTCAGAAATGAAATCCATCGAAATATGTGTCCAAGGCCTCTTTGGGACCGGCAAGGGCAAAAGCAACCCACTGGCACGAGAACAGCAGGGCTTAGCCCTAGCACAAATCCCACAGGACTGCACAAAAGTACGTACATCCCGTGACAGAGATGGCCACCAGAAGGATCTAGCCACTAACTCTCTGGTACCAAAGATTCCAGGATGACCAGCCAACACCGAACAATGAAGTTCAGAGATAAGTTTATTAGTCCACCTATCAGGGACGAACAGTTTCTCTGCTGGACAACGATCAGGTTTATTCGCCTGAAATTTTTGCAGCACCCGCCGCAAATCAGGGGAGATGGCAGACACAATGACTCCTTCCTTGAGGATACCCGCTGGCTCAGATAAACCCGGAGAGTCGGGCACAAAACTCCTAGACAGAGCATCCGCCTTCACATTTTTAGAGCCCGGAAGGTACGAAATCGCAAAGTCGAAGCGGGCAAAAAATAACGACCAACGGGCCTGTCTAGGATTCAAGCGCTTGGCAGACTCGAGATAAGTCAAGTTCTTATGATCAGTCAATACCACCACGCGATGCTTAGCTCCTTCAAGCCAATGACGCCACTCCTCGAATGCCCACTTCATGGCCAGCAACTCTCGATTGCCCACATCATAATTACGCTCAGCGGGCGAAAACTTCCTGGAAAAGAAAGCACATGGTTTCATCACTGAGCAATCAGAACCTCTCTGTGACAAAACCGCCCCTGCTCCAATCTCAGAAGCATCAACCTCGACCTGGAACGGAAGAGAAACATCTGGCTGACACAACACAGGGGCAGAACAAAAACGACGCTTCAACTCCTGAAAAGCTTCCACAGCAGCAGAAGACCAATTAACCAAATCAGCACCCTTCTTGGTCAAATCGGTCAATGGTTTGGCAATGCTAGAAAAATTACAGATGAAGCGACGATAAAAATTAGCAAAGCCCAGGAACTTTTGCAGACTTTTCAGAGATGTCGGCTGAATCCAATCCTGGATGGCTTGGACCTTAACTGGATCCATCTCGATAGTAGAAGGGGTAAAGATGAACCCCAAAAATGAAACTTTCTGCACACCGAAGAGACACTTTGATCCCTTCACAAACAAAGAGTTAGCACGCAGGACCTGAAAAACCATTCTGACCTGCTTCACATGAGACTCCCAATCATCTGAGAAGATCAAAATGTCATCCAAGTAAACAATCAGGAATTTATCCAGATACTCACGGAAGATGTCATGCATAAAAGACTGAAACACAGATGGAGCATTGGCAAGTCCGAACGGCATCACTAGATACTCAAAATGACCCTCGGGCGTATTGAATGCAGTTTTCCATTCATCTCCTTGCCTGATTCTCACCAGATTATACGCACCACGAAGATCTATCTTAGTGAACCAACTAGCCCCCTTAATCCGAGCAAACAAGTCAGATAACAATGGCAAGGGATACTGAAATTTAACAGTGATCTTATTAAGAAGGCGGTAATCAATACACGGTCTCAGCGAACCATCCTTCTTGGCTACAAAGAAGAACCCTGCTCCCAGTGGTGATGACGATGGGCGAATATGTCCCTTCTCCAGGGATTCCTTCACATAACTGCGCATAGCGGCGTGTTCGGGCACGGATAAATTAAATAATCGACCTTTAGGGAATTTACTACCAGGAATCAAATTGATAGCACAATCACAATCCCTATGCGGAGGTAGAGCATCGGACTTGGACTCTTCAAATACATCCTGATAATCAGACAAGAACTCTGGGACCTCAGAAGGGGTGGATGACGAAATCGACAAAAATGGAACATCACCATGTACCCCCTGACAACCCCAGCTGGACACCGACATGGAATTCCAATCCAATACTGGATTATGGGTTTGTAGCCATGGCAACCCCAACACGACCACATCATGCAGATTATGCAACACCAGAAAGCGAATAACTTCCTGATGTGCAGGAGCCATGCACATGGTCAGCTGGGCCCAGTATTGAGGTTTATTCTTGGCCAAAGGTGTAGCATCAATTCCTCTCAATGGAATAGGACACCGCAAAGGCTCCAAGAAAAACCCACAACGTTTAGCATAATCCAAATCCATCAGATTCAGGGCAGCGCCCGAATCCACAAACGCCATGACAGAAAACGACGACAAAGAGCATATCAAGGTAATGGACAGAAGGAATTTGGACTGTACAGTACCAATGACGGCAGACCTAGCGGACCGCTTAGTGCGCTTAGGACAATCAGAAATAGCATGAGTGGAATCACCACAGTAGAAACACAGACCATTCAGACGTCTGTATTCCCGCCGTTCAACTCTAGTCATAGTCCTATCGCACTGCATAGGCTCAGGTTTAACCTCAGGCAGTACCGCCAAATGGTGCACAGATTTACGCTCGCGCAAGCGTCGACCGATCTGAATGGCCAAAGACAAAGACTCATTCAAACCAGCAGGCATAGGAAATCCCACCATGACATCCTTAAGAGCCTCAGAGAGACCCTTTCTGAACAAAGCTGCCAGCGCAGATTCATTCCACTGAGTGAGTACTGACCATTTCCTAAATTTCTGACAATATACTTCTATATCATCCTGACCCTGGCACAAAGCCAGCAAATTTTTCTCAGCCTGATCCACTGAATTAGGCTCATCGTACAGCAATCCGAGCGCCAGGAAAAACGCATCGACACTACTCAATGCAGGGTCTCCTGGCGCAAGAGAAAATGCCCAGTCTTGAGGGTCGCCGCGCAAAAAAGAAATAATAATCAAAACCTGTTGAATAGGATTACCAGAAGAATGAGGTTTCAAGGCCAGAAATAGCTTACAATTATTTTTGAAACTTAGAAACTTAGTTCTATCTCCAAAAAACAAATCAGGAATAGGAATTCTTGGTTCTAACGTAGATTTCTGATCAATAGTATCTTGAATTTTTTGTACATTTATAACAAGATTATCCATTGAAGAGCACAGACCCTGAATATCCATGTCCACACCTGTGTCCAGAATCACCCAAATGTCTAGGGGAAAAAAAAAAAGTGAACACAGAGCAGAAAAAAAAAAAGAAAAAATGATGTCAGAACTTTTTCTTTCCCTCTATTGAGAATCATTAGTTGGCTCCTTGTACTGTTATGTTTGCTAATGACAGGTGTTATGAAGGCAATCCAGAAACACAGTGTGCTTAGCGATCAGAGCGCACACAGTGATCTGACAAATACCCAAAAATACAAGAACGAGCTCTGAGACGTGGAAACTCTGTAGACTGCACACCTGATCCTATCCTAAACACAACTAAAAGCGGCTGTGGATTGCGCCTAACAACTACCTAGGCAACTCGGCACAGCCTAAGAAACTAGCTAGCCTGAAGATAGAAAAATAGGCCTGACTTGCCCCAGAGAAATTCCCCAAAGGAAAAGGCAGCCCCCCACATATAATGACTGTGAGTAAGATGAAAAGACAAAACGTAGGGATGAAATAGAATCAGCAAAGTGGGGCCCGATATTCTAGGACAGAGCGAGGACAGTAAAGCGAACTTTGCAGTCTACAAAAAACCCTAAAGCAAAACCACGCAAAGGGGGCAAAAAAAAAACCCACCGTGCCGAACTAACGGCACGGCGGTACACCCTTTGCGTCTCAGAGCTTCCAGCAAAACAAAAGACAAGCTGGACAGAAAAAAAGCAACAAAAAAGCAAAAAGCACTTAGCTATACAGAGCAGCAGGTCACAGGAACAATCAGGAGAAGCTCAGATCCAACACTGAAACATTGACAAGGAGCAAGGATAGCAGCATCAGGCGGAGTTAAGTAATGAAGCAGTTAACGAGCTCACCAGAACACCTGAGGGAGGAAGCTCAGAAGCTGCAGTACCACTTGTGACCACAGGAGTGAATTCAGCCACAGAATTCACAACAGGTCCCTTTTTAGGATACGCAAGGCAGAAGATTGATAGCATCAGAGACAGTTTTGGTCAACAACCCCCAGAGCCCTTCCTCCTGACTTCCCAGCCCTCCACCTCCAAAACCAACTTCTCCACCTTCACAGAAGATCAACTCTCCACTCTACTCTCAAGATCGCATCTCACCACCTGTGCACTTGACCCGCTCCCATCCCACCTAATCCCAAACCTCACTGCAGTCTTCATCCCAACCCTAACCCATCTCTTCAACCTATCACTAACAACTGGTGTTTTTCCCTCAAGCTTTAAACATGCCTCCATCACACCTATCCTCAAAAAGCCCTCTCTTGACCCATCCTCTGTATCTAGCTATCGCCCTATATCACTTCTCCGTTATGCCTCCAAACTACTGGAACAACACGTTTACATTGAACTGTCCTCCCATCTCTCTTCTTGCTCCCTCTTTGACCACTTACAATCTGGCTTCCGGTCACACCATTCCACTGAAACTGCCCTAACTAAGGTCACCAATGACCTCTTAACCGCCAAGAGCAAGCGACACTACTCTGTCCTCCTCGACCTGTCGGATGCCTTTGACACAGTTGACCATTCCCTATTATTACAGACCCTCTCATCCCTTGGCATCACAGACTTGGCCCTATCCTGGATCTCATCATACCTAACAGACCGGACATTCAGCGTCTCCCACTCACACACCACCTCCTCACCTCGCCCCCTATCTGTCGGAGTCCCACAAGGTTAAGTCCTTGGGCCCCTGCTCTTCTCCATTTACACCTTTGGCCTGGGACAGCTCATAGAATCTCATGGCTTTCAGTATCACCTCTATGCTGATGACACACAGATCTACATCTCTGGACCAGATATCACCTCCTTACTAACAAGAATCCCTCAATGTCTGTCCACTATTTCATCCTTCTTCTCCACTAGATTTCTGAAACTTCACATGGACAAAACAGAATTCATCATCTTTCCCCCATCGCACGTGACCCCCCCAACGAACCTATCCATTACAGTAAATTGCTGCCCACTCTCCCCAGTCCCACAAGCTCGCTGCCTCGGGGTAATCCTTGATGCTGATCTCTCCTTCAAACCACATATCCAAGCCCTTTCCACTTCCTGCCGACTTCAACTCAAAAATATTTCACGAATACATTCATTCCTCAACCAAGAATCTGCAAAAACCCTAGTCCATGCCCTCATCATCTCTCGCCTTGACTACTGCAACCTCCTGCTCTGTGGCCTCCCCTCTAACACTCTTGCACCCCTCCAATCTATTCTAAACTCTGCGGCCCGACTAATCCACCTGTCCCCCCACTATTCCCCATCCTCACAAGATCTCCTTCTCTACTCCCCTTCCCACAATCGTATACAAGATTTCTCTCGCGTATCACCCCTACTCTGGAACCCTCTACCACAACACATCAGACTCTCGCCTACCATCGAAACCTTCAAAAAGAACCTGAAGACCCAACTCTTCCGACAAGCCTACAACCTGCAGTAACCACCGATCGACCAAACCGCTGCATGACCAGCTCTATCCTCACCTACTGTATTGTCACCCATCCCTTGTAGATTGTGAGCCTTCGCGGGCAGGGTCCTCACTCCTCCTGTATCAGTTATGACTTGTATTGTTTAAGATTATTGTACTTGTTTTTATCATGTACTGTTACATACTTAGGCAGTTAACTGGTTCATGCAGCTTTGCATGAACACCCGAGCCTTACACTATGGCTGGTCCGAATAACTAAAACAATTGTTACCATCCACCTCTCGTGTCTCCCCTTTTCCTCATAGTTTGTAAGCTTGCGAGCAGGGCCCTCGTTCCTCTTGGTATCTATTTTGAACTGTGATTTCTGTTATGCTGTAATGTCTATTGTCTGTTCAAGTCCCCTCTATAATTTGTAAAGCGCTGCGGAATATGTTGGCGCTATATACATAAAATTATTATTATTATTATTATTATGTATACCCCTCCTCACATGTAAAGCGCCATGGATTAAATGGCGCTATAACAATAAATAATAATACTCAGCCATGTGGGCCAATGTTCCAGGTGTCAATTCACTGCTTGTGCTGGGTTGAGGAGCACTTTCTTGCAAATCAACATCACTTGTGTCCCGCAAAAACCCTGTACCTGACCTTGCAATGCCACCAGTTTCTATTGCCCCCTGTGAAGCATTCTCCTCCCATAAATATTCATCCCCATCCTCCTCCTCCTCCTCCTCCTCCTCTTCATCTGCCATCTCGTCCAGGAGAGTTCCCTGAGCAGACAATGGCTGACTGTCATCAAGGCTTCCCTCCTCCTCGGCTGCAGACGCCGGCTCCTTAATGCGCGTCAAACTTTGCATCAGCAGACGCATTAGTGGGATGCTCATGCTTATGATGGCGTCGTCTGCACTTACCAGCCATGTGCATTCCTCAAAACACTGAAGGACTTGACAGAGGTCTTGGAGCTTCGACCACTGCACACCAGACAACTCCATGTCTGCCATCCAACTGCCTGCCCGTGTATGTGTATCCTCCCTCAAATTAATTACAGCATGCCTCTGTTCACACAGCCTCTAAACCATGTGCAGTGTGGAGTTCCTCCTTGTTGCAACTTCGATTATTAGGCGGTGATGGGGAAGATTCAGCGATTGCTGATGGTTCAGCATACGGCTGGAGTGTACGGGCGACCGGCGGATGTGCGAGCAAAGTCTTCACACCTTCAGGAGCAGGGCTGGTAACTCTGGATAATTTTTGAGGAAGCACTGCACCACCAGGTTCAAGGTGTGAGCCAGGCAAGGTATGTGTTTAAGTTCTGAAAGGGCTATGGCAGCCATAAAATTCCTTCCGTTATCACTGACTAACTTGCCTGCCTCAAGATGTACACTGCCCAGCCATGACTGAGTTTGTTGCTGCAAGTACTCGGCCAGTACTTCTGCAGTGTGTCTGTTGTTGCCTAAACACTTCATTTCTAACACAGCCTGCTGACGCTTACCACTAGCTGTTCGATAATGGGACACCTTGTGTGCAACATTGGCAGCTGCGGATGGAGTGGTCGTGCGACTGTGCTCTGTGGACGAGCTTTCGCTTCTGGAGGAGGAGTAGGAAGAGGAGGAGGAGGAGGAGGGGTGGCGAACGCCTACATCCAACTGTTTCCTAGACCGTGGGCTAGGCAGAACTGTCCCACTATGGCTGTCCACTGTGGACCCTGCATCCACCACATTAACCCAGTGTGCTGTGATGGACAAGTAACGTCCCTGGCCATGCCTACTGGTCCATGCATTTGTTGTGAGGTGCACCTTTCTACTGACTGATTGCCTCAGTGCATGGACAATGCGGTCTTTGACATGCTGGTGGAGGGCTGGGATGGCTTTTCTCGCAAAGAAGTGTAGACTGGGTAGGTCATAGCGTGGTACTGCGTAGGCCATCAGGGCTTTGAAAGCTTCGCTTTCAACCAACCGGTAGGGCATCATCTCTAACGAGATTAGTCTAGCAATTCTGAGCTACTGGCAGCGGCACCCTCTTCCCCCAATGGCTGCCAATCTGGGTCAACAACTGGGTCATCTATCACCTCCTCTTCAATGTCATGTGCACCTTCCTCTGTGTCACCGTGTAAGGTGCTATAGCGTTCGGGACCGGGCACCATAGTCTCATCAGGGTCAGATTCTGGCTCAGTACACTGCGAGGGCAATGTAGTGATCTGAGTCAATGGAACAGCATTATAATCTAGCTGTGGCTGTGCATCAGTGCACTCCATATCCAATTCATCTTGTAATGGGCAGTTAACAATTTCCCATTCTAACCCAGGCACGGTATGTGTAAAGAGCTCCATGGAGTAACCTGTAGTGTCGCCTGACGCATCCTTCACTATTGGTTTGGGTGAAGGACACAAGGAAATGTCTTGTTCCTGACTGAGAGCATCCACTGACGACTCGCTGCTTTTATATTTGGAACTTTCTGAAGAGGAGGCGAAAGAGCTAGAGGCTGAGTCAGCAAGGAAAGCCAAAACTTTATCCTGCTGCTCCGGCTTTAAAAGCCGTTTTCCTACTCCCAGATAAGGGAGCCTTCGAGGCCTTGTGTAGCCAGACGATGACGCTGGCTCAACACCTCCAGCCTTAGGTGCTATTGTGCTTTTGCCACCACCACCATCAGTACCAGCTCGCAACCACCGCCCACGGCCTATAACACTTGACTTCCTCATTTTTTGGAAAATCTAACCAAAATAACAACCATTATATGTTACTGTAAAACAAGGTAGAAGGTGTATATAAACGTGTAGAGTTTTTAAATCTCCCTTTTTTGGGGGGGGAGACTGAACAAAAAATCAGGCCCTGTGCAAAAAACAACACAATGTAAGTGGCAGAAAGTGTCTGGCTGATATACCACAAACTAACAGGACTGCAGTATATCCACCTTGTGATAATGTGAATCTCACTTTTTTTGGGTGGAGACTAAACCAAACCTCAGGCCCTGTGCATAAAACAACACAATGTAAGTGGCAGAAAGTGGCTGGAAGATATATGAAAAAATACAAGGACTGTAGTACAATTTAAAAATCCCTACAATGATCTCAGGACAAGTATGGCAGCAATAAAAAGGACTGCTGCACATAAAAGTGTGGACAAATAAACAAGAGAACTGTGCAGAAAGAAGCAACAGGATTTTTGCTTTTAAAAAAGCAGTTGGTGTGCACAGCATCGTGCAAACAGCAATGCAGCTATCAGGGAGCCTTATGAGGCAGCCTAATAAGCTACAGAGCTGATGCACAAAAATATAAACTCCACTGTCCCTGCAAAAAAATGGTGGTGTTGGACAGTGGAAATCGCTACAGCACAAGCAGTTTCGGGGCTTAATCTTCCCTCCCTAACTATATCCCTTCTTCTGATGAAGCTGCAGCAACCTCTCCCTATGCTACGATCGGCAGAAGTAAGATGGCGGTCGGCGTGCATGCCCCACAGCACCAGCACCAAATGTAAGGAGCAATGAAACTCACCTCCATCAAGCTCTTCAATGAGAGCATAATTGGGCTAGGCCCCTTACTTTGTAGTCTCCTGCTAATTAAAATCACCTGTGCCAAATGAACAGTGCTGGTCCAAGAAAGGGGAAAGAACATGCTATACGCCAAAAAAAAAGCCCATGAACCGCACAAAATTTGGACAAGGATAAAGATGAGAAGCCATGCAGACCAGGAAAGGTATGAGGGAACAATGCATACCAGGATAGCGATGAGGAGCCCGTTCATTCCAGGATGGGGATAAGGGGACATTGCATGCCAGGCTTATACTGGAGTCAATAAGTTTTCCCAGTTCTTTTAAAGGGAATCTGTCACCCCTTTTTGGCCTATAAGCTGCGGCCACCGCCATCGGGGGCTTATCTACAGCATTCTGCAATGCTGTAGATAAGCCCCCGATGTAACCTGAAAGATAAGAAAAACAAGTTAGATTATACTCACCCAGGGGCGGTCCCGATGCGCTCCGGTCCGATGGGCATCGCGGTCCGGGTCCAGCACTTCCCATCTTCATGTGATAACGTAATCTTCTTTGCTTCCTGTTGCGGCTCCTGTGCAGGTGTACTTTGTCTGCCCTGTTGAGGGCAGCATAAAGTACTGCAGAACGCAGGCGCCGCACCTCTCTGACCTTTCCCGGCACCTGCGCAATGCAGTACTTTGCTCTGCCCTCAACAGAATCACATGCTTGAAACAAAGTAGTTTACCCACAATTTTGGAAAGGTACCAACAATTTTGTGCTGCCCCTTTTGGGGGTTTTGTTTGAAATTATGTCCACTTTGCCTTTTTTTTCTCATGTTGTTCCAATACACTCAAAGGAAATAAACCATGTGTATAACAAAACATGTGCAATTGCACTAATTTTCTGGGAGAAATACTTCATTTTCTGGTACAATTTCAAGGGTGCCAATACTTTTGGCCATTACTGTATATACATTAATTTGTATATTTCAGTCTCTGCAAACCTTTTCTTTCTGCTTGCAAGTTAAATTTTGGTTTCTTGGTTGTAGCAGAACACATTTGTTGGCTGCAGTATCTATGAAAAGCTCGGTGTAAGTAAAATACCTTTCTTATGCGATCAGGAGGCTCTTAAATAAAGCAATGAGGTAAACGCACGGATTGAAATTCAGTTACTAGGAAGTGTGGACTTGGAAGTACGGATCGCTGTCTGATTTGCCACATCGGAGAGTTCAGTTAGCAAATCATGTCCCTTGTAGTAATGAAAGCTGTTGAGGTACTGTATTAAAAATCTGGTGTCTATGACCAGCCTCTTCTTTTTTAGAACCCTTGAAAGTATACGCTGTAAATGATGTCACCATGCAGCAGATAAATATATCTTGCAATTTGTGAACATGAGAAATGTTAAACGATGCTGACATTGCAACATCTACTGCATAATAAAAGTAGCTGTTTAGGCAATATCCACAAGCCATGCTAAACTTTGAAAACACCTGGGGCACAGTGGGGTACTGGTCAACCAGGGTGTTTCCAAGGGGCTGATGCTGTACTGCTAATGTAAGGATAGGATACACAAACTTTTTCCCCATAAACGTGCACTGCTTTAGTTTAATCTGTAATAATAAGTATATTCAGCATAATTCTGAATAAAAATTATACTGCTACAGCATAACCAAATAATATCACTATTCAGGTGCAATAGGAGACTAAGGCTACTTTCACATGTTTCAGGCAGAATCAGGCTAATGTTTCAAAAAACGGATCCATTGCAAATAGTGTAAAAACTGATGCAACTGATCCGTTTTTCTGAGGGAGAGACGTTTTCTCCGTCTTCCGGAAACGACTATTTGGACGGATCACAAGTCTACTGGATTACGTGCACCATTTTTTCTGGATATGATTTTTTTTCCTATTATTCCATGTAGGTTAGATTGTCATGAAAGCTTTTCCCATCTATGATGCATCTCTGCAGAGTTTGCTGCCCTTATTTCTCACCCTCACAGCACCTACGTCCGATGATGCCTACAGATTGCCCCTTCTGTTAGCCACAATACTCCAATGACAATTCCAATGTCCCAAATGTCAATTACAATTCTTCCCTGGCAGCAACACTGCTGCTATGACCAAATGACAGACATATGCCCCAATGATTAAAATGTCCCTAGAACAAACTCCATGCAACCATGACTAGCACAATACCCTCATGATAGCCACAATGCCATTGATAATTTCTATAACAGCTACAATTACCAGGTACCGGACAGTCTCTATATTTGGTAATAACCACAATGACCTTCATGCCAGCTGTAATGCCAGCTATTCCCGTTGTGCCATTCATATTGATGCTTGGCCAACGCAAACCTCCATTGTTATCTGTAAGGATGCAGATATAATGGGAAATTATGCACCACTTTCTGCAAGCAAGTATCTATAAAAAGCAAATACTCCTGCAATTCTCTTGAAAAGAATAGCCTTTCCAGATCACAATACCAAAGAATCTCCCGGATAGTCAGTGATAAGTCTATTCTTCCCAGCAGACTCAAAGAAATGTCCAGTAAACTCAAGGAGAGGAATTATCCATCATATCTCCTCAAATCAAAGGAACACAGCTCACTTGCTCCAATACCTCTTGGTCCCCCTTCTAACCATCCATAATGAATCCCCTTTGTCCACACATATCATCCCTTAATGCCAAAAAATGGTGATGGTAGGGGGACCCAATTGAGACTTTTGCTATTGGAACCCATAATTTCAATGTACTACAATGATTGAGATTGAATAGAATGCAAAGAAATGACTCAGAGAAGGAAGGCAGAATGATTAGCATTACGATTTGGATTACTTCATGATGACATTTGCATCAATCTAGTGCAGAAAATAGTATAGTTTTGCAAAGGAATGGTAACTTTATTCTTATTCTTGGAACACTATATAAATACCCATATTGCCAACACCAAACCATTGTGTTTTCCTCTACGGGTTAGATATATTTGTAAAAATTGGTTATTTTTCCCAAATAAATATAACCTACCATACAGCATTATACAAATCTTTTTGAACCTACAGAAAATGGAACAAACATATGGTGTAATTTTTCAGCCATGGTAAAGTACCTATGCATTAGAATAGTAAAAAAGTAAAGACGATCCTTAATTCCAAACAAGCCGTAGCTTCCTTTGTACTGTGGTATTCTTTGATAACTGAACCATGAGAGTGTCCACTTGTAATAGTCCTTGAGGACAACTCAAACAGTGTATGATGGCTATCTCACAACATTTTAAAACAAACAGGAGTTCCTCTTTCAGCAGAAGTCAGAAAAGCAGCAGCTCAGATAGGATGTTTGTTGAGTGATTGGTTGCATATTCAGAGGTGCTAAACATCTTCAAGTTACGATTAACCATCACTGAAGGCGTCTCCGTCAGGATCCTAAATAAGGTAATAAATATATAGCTCTTGTTCGTTATGTGGGAAGAATGTAAATCTTGTTGCATCCAGTTACTTGAAAACAAAATTCAGAGGGTGGAGATTTGCACTGTTAGGCCGGGGTCACACTTGCGTGTGCAGTGCAAGAACCTTGCATGAGTCTCTCGCATCAATACCCAGCACTGCCGCCGGCACTCGGGACCGGAGCGTGCGGTTGCATAGAAATACATGCAGCTGAATACTCCGGTCCCGAGTGCCGGCGGCAGTTTCGGGTGTTGATGCGAGAGACTCATGCCTGTTTCACGCATTGCACATGCAAATGTGACCCCGGCCTTAAACTTCTGATTTGGTATACAGTCATTTACTTAGATACTTTGTGTTTATTAATTGCAATGACTCCAAAAAGAAAAAAAATTACTCAGATCACAAAAGACATGTTTTAAAAAATGCCTAAAAAGGTACACAAATATGCAAACAAGGATGTGTTTATAAGCCACCTCTTACTACCCACTTCCCTACGAACATGAGAGAAGTTGCATTGCTCAAACAATATACCAAAATTAGAGGTAAGCTGATTAATCTTCTGCAAATCGCCGTCAAATTGAATTTTCTTAAATGGAACCTGTCACCTGAATTTGGCGGGACAGGTGTTCGGTCATATGGGCGGAGTTTTCGGGTGTTTGATTCACCCTTTCCTTACCCGCTGGCTGCATGCTGGCCGCAATATTGGATTGAAGTTCATTCTATGTCCTCCATAGTACACGCCTTTTCGGAAAAAAATGACATTTGCTCCCACGTAATTAAACCAGCAGAGGGAAAGCCGATGGCTGGGGCAGATGTTTATAGCCTTGGAAGAGGGTAATACCCATGGAGCTTCCCATGCTATTAATATCTGCTCATAGCTGTATACTTAGCCTTTACTGGTTATTAAAATGGAGGACCCTCTAAAAAATTCCATAGGGCCCCCCTATAATTAATAACCAGAAAAGGCTAGGCAGACAGCAGCTGGCTGATTTTAATAGCCTAGGAAGGGGCCATGAATACTACCCCCCTAGGCCAAAAACATCAGCTCTCAGCCACCCAGAAAATTTGCATCTATAAGATGCACCAATTCTGCACTTAGCCTCATTATTCCCACTTGCCCTGCTGTGTTGGCAAGTGGGAGGATAGTTGGGGGGTTGATGTCACACTTGTATTGTCTGGTGACATCAAGCCCAGAGGTTAGTAATGGAGAGGTGTCTATTAGACACCCCATTACTAACAACCTAGTGATATTGTATAATAAAAACACACACCCAGAATAAAGTACTTTTATTGAAAGAATGACACAGACTCCTTTAATCAATTTTAATTAAACCATAAATCGTCTTCTCCAATTCCAGTGAAGCCATTGTCCTCTGTAAGAGAATTAAAATAATAAACAACCATAGTCTTCACCTGTGTGCTGAGAAGATGAAAATCCATTTGTTCCGCGATGGGTCTAGCTCTGCTATACCACTCTGCTACAGATTAAACAACAACCACAAAACGAATGTCATCACCCAATGTATTATTTTAATCAGTATAACCTGGCATTGTCTGTAATTTATTGAGCACAATCCTGCTGACAGGTTAGCTTTAAGAACAGCATTTTTTTTTCAATCTTTACTCACTGCAAAGAGGATAGACTAATATCTCTCTGTCCTAGTGTTGCTCCTGAAACCAGAGTTTGTGGGTCATCAAAATAGTGATTCTTGGATTATGAGACAGCCAAATCATATATATTTTTTTTGTTTAAAGAAAAATCTCTATATTCAAGAATGTAAATGCAAATGTCAATGTCAGTGTTTTTTTGTTTTGTTTTTTTTATATTTTTTCTGCATGCTTCTTTGTTTTAATAGTCTGGTAATACAACCGTACACACCACTAAAATACAGAAGCCTATTGCAGGTGAATGCTTTTGGGATGTAAACCTACCTAGCTTTTTTTTCCTTATTGAGAAAGGTCTGGGGATGTTAATATTATTAATAATAATAATACATAATATTTAAAACAGGTTGTTTAAAACAGATTTGTTTAAAAAGGACACGTTTACTTTTTTTATACTTGTTTTAATAGTCCAATTTAGCATCTGTACACACCTGTAAGGCTCACATGGGCTGGGGTGTTGTGTCCACCCATAGGGGTGGAGCCGCATATTCATCACTGTAATCGGCGGCCCCACGTGACCGCTCATACAGGAGAAGGTGCGGCAAGGACAGGACGCTGCGAGGGAGCCGGGTGAGTATTTTATTAACAGCGGGGGAAAGGGCACACAGGGGGTGGGAGGGGGGTGGGGACAGGGATCTTTACTTTAAACACGAAGAAAAAAAAAAAAAGGATTTTTCATATCTTCTAGCCAGCGAACGCTGCTGGAAAGAAGATATGAATGGCGGCTTCAGCACCAGATGCAGGGGACAGCGCTTACTTGTAGCGCTGTCTCCTGCACGGTCCGTGTGGTACCCAGTTGGCACACGGGCGGCACACGGCTGCCGCACGTGTGCCACACTGATGTTCACGGTAAGCACACGGACACACGGACACAGATAATTCCGGTACCGATTTTTCCGGTACCGGAATTATCTGGATGTGTGAGATTGGCCTAAAATAGATTGTGAGCCCCTCTTGGGTCTGGCTGATGTGACGGATGACCATATCTGCACAGCATGAAGGATACGAAGCAATATCTGTATGAGAAACAATAATAAATGAATATAATGAAATGGGAGCAGGAACTGGTCTAATATATCCTAAGTTCACAGTAAGTAGTATATGTGTTTTCTATATAAATACTGGAAAGTATAGTGATATAAAGACAGTGGGTTAATATACAAAAAGGATAATCTGTGTGTTTCTGAGTAAAACTAAGATAAATATGTATTTTTATATGATCCAATGTTTCTGTTTAAATGTTTTCACTCCGTTCTTGGTCTCCAGGCTATGTGTAATTAAAGAAATCCTTGCGTGCTTATTAAAATTCCTCAGAGCTCTACCTTTATAAAAAATGACTGTTTTATGCCACTCCCGGAGCTGTACTAATGTTTACTGTACTTACAGAAACTTCTGTGAGTGGAGATTCATTTTCTTTTATTCTTCTGTGAATTAAAGGACTGGACATTTTCTGTTTTGTGAAAACATCGCCAAGCCCATTGGTTTTGGCAGCGAGCAGACAAAACTGTTTTTTTTTATTAAGGTATATATTATTTTTTCCATATAGTGCAAAGAAGAGAATAAATATCATAATAGATTAAGATTTTAGAATGCAATTTTAATTCTGTAATTCTAAGGGGTATATTTCAGTTGCCTAGACATCAAAAATAGGTTTTGTAAGTGAACTTATAAATATAGCTTTTGTTCTATTGAAAACCTTTACATTTATCTGTGTGTAGAGAAAAGTAGATAAATCTAATATATAAAGCTGAATGTGTGTGTGTATGTATGTATGTATGTATGTATGTGTGTATGTCCGGGATTGGCATCTGCACCGTCGCAGCTACAGCCACAAAATTTTGCACAGTCACACGTCTGAACCCCGAGAGCGTCATAGGCTATGTTGTGAGGCGAAATTTTAACCCCGCGCGTTCCAATTCACCAAACAATTTTGCCCCTATCTACATAATGGGGAAAAAGTGAAAGGAAAAGTGTTGGAGGCAAATTGACAGCTGCCAGATGTGAACAAGGGGGACTTAAAGAGTGAGAGCGATGGTGCCAAAGAGTATATACCGTACAGTTGCTAAGGTGGGGCTCCAACATGGGATACTCACCACACACGGGGATATGAATACACACAAAATGCGCCACAAACTACCATGTGCTTGAACACATATACCACCCTCAGCACACATTTCACCACACATACACGAACCTCGCCACATAAAAGTCAAAACACAAAAGATGCCGCACAAAACTCGCCACGCGCAAAACTCGCCACATGCAAAACTAGGCTCACACAAAACTCGCCACACGTGCAAAACTCACCTCATGGAAAACTCGCCACACGCAAAATTTGCACACGCGGAAAAATTGCCACATGCACAAAAGTTGCAACACATGCAAAAGTTGCCTCACACAAAACTTGCACATACTCAAAACGAACCACACATAAAACTCGCCACACGCAAAACTCGCCATGGGCAAAACTTACTGCACACAACCTGCTACACTAACCTGTCACATGCAACTCGACACACAAAAAGTTGCTACACGCATGTCGCTCGTTTTTTGCGGGACAAGATTACGTTTTCATCGGTATCATGGTTATTTATATCTGTCTTTTTGATCGCGTGTTATTTCACTTTTTGTTCAGCGGGATGATAATAAAGCGTTGTTTTTTGCCTCGTTTTTTTTTTCTCTTACGGTGTTTACTGAAGGGGTTAACTAGTGGGCCAGTTTTATAGGTGGGGTCGTTACGGACGCGGCAATACTAAATATGTGTACTTGTATTGTTTTTTTTATTATTTAGATAAAGAAATGTATTTATGGGAATAATATTTTTTTTTCATTAATTAGGAATATTTTTTTTAATTTTTTTAACACATTTGGAAATTTTTTTTTTTTACTTTTTTACTTTGTCCCAGGGGGGGACATCACAGATCGATGATCTGACAGTTTGCACAGCACTCTGTCAGATCACCGATCTGACATGCAGCACTGCAGGCTTCACAGTGCCTGCTCTGAGCAGGCTCTGTGAGGCCACCTCCCTCCCTGCAGGACCCGGATGCCGCGGCCATCTTGGTTCCGGGGACTGCAGCGAGGAAGGAGGTAGGAGACCCTCGCAGCAACGCGATCACATCGCGTTGCTGCGGGGGGCTCAGGGAAGCCCGCAGGGAGCCCCCTCCCTGCACGATGCTTCCCTATACCGCCGGCACATCACAATCATGTTTGATCGCGGTGTGCCGGGGGTTAATGTGTCGGGGGCGGTCCGTGACCGCTCCTGGCACATAGTGCCGGATGTCAGCTGCGATAGGCAGCTGACACCTGGCCGCGATCGGCGGCGCTCCCCCCGTGAGCGCTGCCGATCGCATATGACGTACTATCCCGTCGAGGGTCAGATAGGCCCAGGGCACCTCGACGGGATAGTACGTCTAAGGTCAGAAAGGGGTTAATGAGTCTTGCAATATGACTTAGGATAAGAGCCAAATCAATATCTCAATTCGCAGACACAGTGTTTCGGGATGTTAGCCCTCGTTAGTGCGATGCATGAGAACTGATTAGGCTAGGTGAGAGGCTCTGGACTGAGGTCTAAGGGGTAAGGTTTCTAAATGTGGAGGGTGACATACCAGCTCTGGCTTGTCAAATGTAATATGCAAATTGCCTCTTCAGAGAAATAGAGGATGTGAAGAGGCAATTTGCATATTAAATTTCCCAGAGGAGCATTGCACGGCGAATAAGCCTCCTTGCCTTGACAAGCCAGAGCTGGTATGTCACTCTCCACAAGGAGAAACCTTACCCCTTAGACAACATGAATTCGAACATTTAGCAAGTTTGATTAGTAAGAATCGCAAAAGATATAGCGATAGAGACGTGGCACCAATTTACACTGTGCTGAAGACTCAGTGATCATGCTTTCCCCATAATTCCCAGCAGTAATCAGTTCAAATTGTTTGTTACAGGCAATTAAGAGGGGGACAATAATAGCCAGTATAAAAGATAGGGGATTGACAAGAAAAATCATTTTATCATTGTACTGCGTAGTAATAGGAGCTCAGCACCCACAGCACAGGAATAAAAAAATGCCTGATGCTTTTTTGGTGTGCTTCTTCATTGCTGACATAGGAGAATGAAAATGGGAGCAATAGTCTCACTCTGTGAATACTAGTCCAAAGATTCAAGCGGTACAGTGCCTTGAAAAAGTGTTCATACCCCGTGAACGTTTCCACCTTTTTTTCACATTATACCCACAAACTTAAAT
This sequence comes from Ranitomeya imitator, assembly GCF_032444005.1. Classification (NCBI taxonomy): domain Eukaryota; kingdom Metazoa; phylum Chordata; class Amphibia; order Anura; family Dendrobatidae; genus Ranitomeya; species Ranitomeya imitator. The sequence goes on along the minus strand of NC_091286.1, from coordinate 426,106,795 downwards.
GTATTTTATTGAAATTTTATGCGATATGGTAACTCAAAGTAGGTAGTATTTGTGAAGTGTAAAGAAAATTTATACATGGATACATGGTTTTCTAAATATGTTAAAAATATAAACCTGAAAATTGTGATGTGCATTTGTATTCAGTCCCCTGTTGTTTGACACCATAAATAAAATGCTGAGTGACTACTTGCCTCCAGCACTCACATCATTAGTCAATTTAGTCCACCTGTGTGTAAATTATTCCCAGTATAATTAAAGGTTTTCTGTGAAGGCCTCAGATTTGTTTGAGAACATTGGAGCTTAAACCACATAATGAAAGCTAAGGAAGACACCAGACAGTTCATGGATAGTGGCCAGGGATGCTACATTTTCATGACTGCACACTGGATGAACATTGTGGAAGCTGGGACCCAGTCGGACTCTGAGACAGAACACGTGCTACCATGTTGTGAATTCTGTTGTCGAACTCCCTCCTGTGGTCGTGAATGGTACTTCGGCGAGTTCTGTCTATGGGCTCCCTCTGGTGGCTGTGAGTGAAGCTGCTGCTTCTGAGGTTCCTTACACAGGTGACGGGGTTTATCCTTTGGTTGACTGCTCTATTTAACTCCTCTCAGATCGTTACTCCATGCCAGCTGTCAATGTTTTTGCATTGGTTCAGTTCGCTCCTGGATCTCTCTGGTGACCTGCCTTCTCCTGCAGAAGCTAAGTTCCTGATAGTCATTATTTGTTTATTGTTTTCTTGTCCAGCTGGTTTTCATGATTTTGTTTTGCTAGCTGGAAGCTCTGGGATGCAGAGTGGCCCCTCCGCACCGTGAGTCGGTGCGGAGGTCTTTTTTGCACACTCTGCGTGGTCTTTTGTAGGTTTTTGTGCTGATCGCAAAGTTACCTTTCCTATCCTCTGTCTATTTAGTAAGTCTGGCCTCCCTTTGCTGAAACCTGTTTCATTTCTGTGTTTGTGACTTTCATCTTTACTCACAGTCAATATATGTGGGGGGCTTCCTTTACCTTTGGGGAATTTCTCTGAGGCAAGGTAGGCTTTATTTTCTATCTCTAGGGCTAGATAGTTCTTAGGCTGTGACGAGGCGCCTAGGTCTGGTCAGGAGCGCTCCACGGCTATTTTAGTGTGTGTGATAGGATTAGGGCTTGCGGTCAGCAGAGCTCCCACATCCCAGAGCTCGTCCTGTATGAGGTTTAACTATCAGGTCATTCCGGGTGCTCCTAACCACCAGGTCATAACACTACCGACACCAAGGATTGCTTGTCCTGGTTCAATCAAGGTTGCCCCACCTTCTACAGCAGTTCCTGCACCTCCTCCTCTTCACTTTCGACCTCACAAATGTCAACATCAATCGTAAGCTGGAAGCACTGCAGAACTGCCTCAGCCAAGCGGCAACAAGCTCTACTGAAGCTAATCTGATTAGGTAACAAACCACACACCGATGCAGAGCTTTTGAAAGGTCTAACAGACCAGACTGATCTGTGGCTCTTGCTTCTGAACCTACAACCAGGCATGGTCGTGTGTGACAATGGCCATAACCTGGTGGTGGCTCTCAAGCTTGGCAACCTCATACACGTACCATGCCTGGCCCACATGCTCAACTTACTGGTTCAGCATTTTCTCAAAACCTACCAAGATCAGCCTGATCTACCTGTAAGAGTACTCCACTTGTGTTCTCATTTCCTCAAGTCAACTATAGCTGCCTCCGCTCTGGCAGTTCTTCAACAGTTTGCAACTTTCAGCTCATTGACTGGTGTGCGATGTAACCATGCGTTGGAACTTAACGTTACATATGTTGGCAAAGCTTTGTGAACAGCAGAGGGCAGTAGCTGAATACCATCTACACTATGCATGTAGGTATTCCTGTCAGCCTCAGCACATAAAAGCTGGTGAGTGGGCATGGATGTATAACATCTGTTTGGCTCTCCAAAAGTTTGAGAACTAGACCAAGATGATGAGCAGTGATGACGCCATAGTTGGAGTCACCTTGCAGCTTCTCTGTCTACTGAAATGTTTGCTGCTCACAATTAAAGAAGAGGCTTTGCAGGCGGAGCAAGTTGAGATGCACAACAAACTATACTGGGTGATGCTACACAGGCCAGCCTCATCTCATCAACGTGGATTCGCTGATAATGAGAAGATGGAACAGGAGCTAGTTGCCTGCGCTACAGATGTTAGTACCCACACCACCTTCATCCCGTCTGTTCAGCATTCGCCTGTCAACTAAAAATGCTGACAGGCTGACCCTTATCAAAATGATCAAGGACTTCATTGGGCCAGACTTCTGCACACCACCGGATGACTGCAGCCGAACATAAACTCAAGTTTAGTGGTTTTATTTTTGTTTTGTTTTTTATTCTATTCCTATGCATGGGCATTATTAGTCTAGGATGCCTACCCCTTAATAATGGCAAGAAAATGTTTTCTGGGGCCCTTCTCTACATTTCTTCCAAGGGGTATTGGAGTGCCTCATTCTAATTTTTGGCATACCTTGTACTAAGTGCATAAGCTTTACCAGTGTAGGGAAAAATGGGAAAAAAATATTTTTCTCTGAATCCACCTTCTAGTTTGAGAGGAAAAATGTAAACCAAAAGAGCCAATGGGTTCTATTAGTATAAGATCCAGTGTCTTGTTGTGGGCTGTCTGGTGGTCCTCACATAGGGAGTTCTCACACTGCATACAGGATTTCACAGCCAGGACAGGAGAGTTTGCACAGTAAGTATAGAATCTATTATATTCCACAGAAGAGTTGATGAAATAACCATCCTTAATGCTGCTACATTAAACTAATTGCTTTTTTCGGGGCTATTTCAAATAGATTCTATTCTGTTATAACATTATTGCTCTTATCTGCACTTCATCTATGGGGAGATGTGGCAGTAGGGATAGTGTATGACAGGCATCTAGTCAGGGATTATTGTCTTATAAATCTAAGCCTCGCTGTTGCTTTTTTCCACAGACTTATTGATTGATCAATTCATATTTTTTATAACCTGTTCTCAGAAATTCATCAAAGCTGCCAGTGTTACTTGCATTCCTCTAGACTTTGTTGCTGCCACATACAAGAAAAAAATTTTCAGGACCAGTTTAAATCTCTTCTATATTCTACAATAATGCCGCTCATATCTGCAATTCGTATAGGGTGACTTGTGGCAGTAGGTATAGCATATGACAAACTTCTAGTCAGGGATTAGTGCCTTATTAATTCTAAACCTTCCTGGTCTACTTTGTTCCACAGACTCATTGACCAATTCATGTTTTTTATGGTGTTCTGTACTCAGAAATTCATCAAAGCAGAATTAACTGATTTAATATGTCCATTCATAGTTTTTCTGTTGCATCTGTATGTAACAAATAGTGGTGGGACACTTTATGCTACTGAAGTTGGAATTCCCACTTCTAAACTCTCGAGTGTTTTGTTTCCATCTATTTCTAGGTGCTTCATTAAATATGTTTGGAGACATTGCCATGCTAGAACGCTTATCACCTAGGATGCAAACCCAGTTTTCAGATTCCGGGCACTATAGTGTTATCCAAAATCCTTTGGGAATCTTGACATTTCAAGATGCCTTGCACACAGTCAAGGCACACAGGGCTAGAGGCAGGAAAACAATCCCTACATATCTTTGAACCTCCACCTTATTAGACTGTAACTACTGTGTTTCTATTTTTAGGCCTCATTCCATTTACAGTAAAAAAGTAGAATGATGTGTTTTACCAAAAAACTCTATCTTTTTCTCATCTGTCCCTGCCTACAAGACGCCTGTTGTCCCTCTAAATTAGTGGGGCCTTCCTGCTGCCCCTCTATGAATTGGGAGAGGCACCCTCTGGCCCTCCAAGTTTCAAACTTTACAGTATTAATACAAAAAGAAAATGTGCCCACCTCAGATTGATAAATTATATTGCAGTAGCAATATACTGCTATGCAAAGTATAGCCGTCTGCTGGCTCTCCAAAAATGCTGAGTGAGGGTCGACTGCTGGCCCTGTAAAATTAGAGTGAGGGTCATCGATTGCACTCTACAAATTAGTGATGGCCACTAGTGATGAGCGAGTGTACTCGTTGCACGGGTTTTCCCGAGCACGCTCGGGTGACCTCTGAGTATTTATGACTACTCAAAGATTTAGTTTTCAACCCGGCAGCTGAATGTTTTACAGCTACTAGCCCGGCTGAGTAAATGTGGGGGTTGCCTGGTTGCTAGGGAATCAAGCAGGCTAGTAGCTGTAAATCATTCAGCTGCTGCGATGAAAACAAAATCTCCGAGCAGTCATAAATACTTGGAGGTCACCCGAGCGTGCGCGGGAAAACCCGAGCAACGAGTACACTCGTTCATCACTAATGGCCACCTAATGACTCAAAAAAAAAAAAGGAACTTTCAGAGTCCCTCCTTCATAAAGTAAACAGGATGTGTCTGATCATGTCTCACACACCACATGGACACATAAGGTTTACAATACTAAAATTACATTTACTGTAGAGTGTTTTTTTTCTCCACTGAAAGCAATGCAAATGCGCAAAAATGCAGCAAAAATACCAAATGTGAACATAGCTCAAGGTGTGGAGGAACATTTTTTGTTTCTCTCATATGTTTTGCCTTATATACAAGTAATTATCCTCGAATGAATGTTTCTTAATTTTTTTCCAGTCAAATCCATTTTAACTGTCGTTTTAAATGTTTTATTGTCAGTCCATGAAAGTGAGGTAATACGCTGACAACATTGTTCCCAGCAGCAACCTGTGAGTCATAGACTCTTCCAGGGGTCTTCCCCATGCTATTCCCATGCCATTTCAGCACTATTTCCATAATTTTCATCAATTTTTAGAACCCCTACTGACCTCCGGGGTGGGGGGGAGATGGGTTGACTTCCATTATACTTGTTACGTCGAGCACTAGAGCATTACGATTTGCTTGAGTTGAGAAACGAGTACCTGAGCATTTTATTGCTCGCTCATCACTCATCACTACAGCCATGTAAAATCCCATTTGCAATTTATATAAAGTCCCATTAGCAATTTGTATAATGAGATGTACAGATAGCATGTAGGAGCAGGTCTCTGGCCAGATGTGATCAAAGTAGAACTTTTGGGGCTAATTTCAAAACCCTCTATGTGGCTATGATTGGGGCATAGGTTCACCTTCCAGCAGGATAAAAACCCAAAGGGTCACTTCCGTCTTTCTGTCCTGTGTGTCTGTCTGTCACGGATATTCATTGGTCGCGGCCTCTGTCTGTCATGGAAATCCAAGTTGCTGATTGGTTGTGGTTGTTTTGCCGTGACCAATCAGCAACGGGCACAGTCCGGAAGAAAATGGCCACTCCTTACTCCCAACAGTCAGTGCCCAGCGCCCGCATACTCCCCTCCGGTCACCGCTCACACAGGGTTAATGCAGGCGGACCGCGTTATGCCGCTGGTAACGCACTCCGTTACCGCCACTATTAACCCTGTGTGTCCCCACAGCCTATGCGGCATCAATAGTAAAAAAATGTAATGTTACAAATAATAATAAAAAAACAAAAAACCTGCTATACTCACTCTCAGTTGTCCGCCGAGCCGCTCGCGCCTGCCGCAATCTTCCGTTCCCAGCGATGCATTGTGAAATTACCCAGAAGACTTAGTGATCTTGCGAGACCGCTAAGTCATCTGGGTAATTTCGCAATGCATCCTGGGAACGGAAGATGGCAGCAGCCACGCACCTATCACCGGAGCTTCTGTGGATCCTAGGGGGTGAGTATATAACTAGTTTTTATTTTAATTATTTTTTTAACAGGGATATGGTGCCCACACTGCTGTATACTACGTGGGCTGTGTTAGATACCGCGTGGGTGCTATATACTACATGGGCAATGTGATATACTCCGGGGGCTGTGCTAGATATTACATGGCCACTTTTATATACTGTGTGGGCAGTGTTATATACTACGTGACTGGGCAATATACTAGGTGGCTCTGTGCTGTATACTACGTGGCTCTGCTGTATACTACGTGGCTCTGTGCTGTATACTACGTCGCTGGGCAATATACTACGTGGCTCTGTGCTGTATACTACGTCGCTGGACAATATACTACGTGACTGGGCAATATACTACGTGACTGGGCAGTATACTATGTAGCTGGGCAATATACTACGTGGCTGGGCAATATACTACGTGGCTCTGTGCTGTATACTACGTCGCTGGGCAATATACTACGTGACTGGGCAATATACTATGTGACTGGGCAATATACTACATGACTGGGCAATATACTACGTGACTGGGCAATATACTATGTAGCTGGGCAATGTACTACGTGGCTGGGCAATATACTACATGGCTGGGCAATATACTACGTGACTGGGCAATATACTACGTGGCTGGGCAATATACTACGTGACTGGGTGATATACTATGTGACTGGGCAATATAGTACGTGACTGGGCAATATACTACATGGCTGGGCAATATACCACGTGACTGGGTGATACACTACGTGACTGGGCAATATAGTACGTGACTGGGCAATATAGTACGTGGCTGGGCAATATACTACATGGCTGGGCAATATACTACGTGGACATGCATATTCTAGAATACCCGGTGCATTAGAATCGGGCCACCATCTAGTATCACATAAAATCCTAGTTCAAGGAATATGAATACTTATTCAAGGCACTTTATATATGGTATTTGTAAAGTCACTTAGTGTGCCTGTAAATTGATTGATTTTAACAATGACTTGCTCACACAAGCGTATAAATCTGACGACTGCAATCCAATTAAAAGTCGCATTGCACTGACTGGCTGAGCTTCCCAGGAGTATCACGATGGCAGCCTTCAGCAGGATCTCATGGTAACAAATTTTGGATTACTATAGCATCGCTGGGGGACCAAAGGGAGCCAATGGATGTTTGTACCAGAGAGCATTAGATTTAAATGCCACTTTCAGGGATTAACAGTGGCAATTGACTTCTTCACAGCCTTGGATGTTTAGTATGTTCAAGGTTTTGTTCCTGCATTTGATGCATCTTTGCCTGCACATAACAGCTGATCTGATCAGCTGTCATGTGCCTCTAACAAGTTATATGCCGCTTTTAGTGATGAGTGAGTGTACTCATTGCTCAGGCTTTCGAAAGCACGCTTGGGTGGTCTCCGAGTATTTGTAACTGCTCAGAGATTTAGTTTTCCTTTCCACAGCTGAATGATTTACAGCTTCTTGCCTGCTTGATTATGGATCGCCCCCAGACACAGGGCCACGGGTTCTCGGTACCGGGCCTCCCTGGTTCGGTTCTGAGGCTGTCACGGTGGCTAGACCCGGTCCGCGACCCTGCTAAGGGGCGTCCAATGAAGGTGGTGGTACAGTCTGTCAGGGGTTCGTGACGCCACCTGTGGTGTTCGATCAGGGTGACCGATGCTGCTGTGGGGTCCGCTGGGGGATGGAATGGCAGCTGGATGGTATAACTTCCCACAGGTGAAGTATGTCCCCAGGGCTTCCCAGTAAGGTTGATGGTGATTGTGTGAGGTGCAGGCAATAACGAGGACACAGGGTTGTAGTCTCTTTACCTCTTTACTGAAGACTTCAGGATCCTCTATCCAGAGTACGTTTAACAGGGCTATCAGAGACCGGCCGGTCCGATGGGCACATCCAGAGTTTCCTTCACAGATGGAAATCGTTGCCTACCACTAGCGCCTGTGTGTTGTAGTCCTACCCTGCTGAGCATTCGGAATAGTCCTCACAACTGCTGTTCTCGGTTGTTCGTTCTCTACAGCTCTCTCTCTATCTTTAGTTCCAGATGTTACTAGTTTCTCGTCCCCCAGTATGTTTTGGCTAGGACGCACCCGTATGACGGGAAGGCTTGGAGGTCTTCCGGGACCCGAGAGATGCCCCTCTCCCAATGTTGCCACCTATGTCTTCTTAGGAAATTTAAGGTAGACAGCCAACCTATAATTAACTGTCCGGCGGAGTTTGAAGTAAGGCCTGAAGTCAGTTACTCCTACGGTGTTCCGGCCACCGACTACGCGCCTCAGTAAGATGTTGCCTCTCTCTCTCTCGGCATGACTCTTACTGGCTCTCCTTTGTGCTTGATCTCGTTTACACTGTTCCACAATATCCTTCCCTTCGTGTCTCTTTCTCAGGATACCGCCGCAGGGTGTGCAGGCGCGGTTCCGTTACGTTCTGTTCTGTTCGCTAGGCACCTGCCAGGTTCCCACGCCTGACAGGTACCCCCCTGTGCCTTCTCCCTGCAACACCTCCTGCCACGGGATGTTGCCTGAATCCAACCCAGTCAGCTTCTGACTAACTTCCTCCCCAGCCCCTATTTTTACCAGTGTGAGGAGTGGCCCAATAAATAAAGCCTTTTTCTCTCCCTAGTGGCCGGAGTGTGAAGTGTAATGTGTTCTGGTGATACCTGGTCAGAAGAACTCCTTAGTGCCATCAGACGCCACTCCCCTTAGCGGCAGAGTGCCATACTGCAACGACCAGGTCTCTGAGGCGCTGCAATTACATGTGGGGATTTCCTAGCAACCAGGCAACCCCCCACATGCACTCAGCTTGGATAGTAGCTGTAAATCATTCAGCTGCCGCGATGAAAACGAAATCTCCGAGCAGTCATAAATACTCGGAGGTCACCCGAGCGTGCTCAGGAAAACCGGAGCAATGAGTACACTCGCTCATCACTAGCCGCTATCAATCTCTGATAGGCCGGAGGCACACTACAGCGAGATACGGCCGAGTCTCGCAGGTTAAAAACAAGCTCTGGCACTGGCACTCCGGAGCGGAGCGTGCAGCTCCATGTATTGCTATGTGGCCGCACGCTCTGCTCTGGAGTGCCGGTGCCAGAGCTTGGTTTTAACCTGCGAGACTCGGATGTATCTCGCTGTGTGTGATCCCGGCCATAGTGGCATTTTACATGTGTCGGGTGGAAGCTCGTCACATGACCTGTCCATCGGTGCCCGTCACGTGAATGCCATGTCTGTCATTTTATATCTCCTATGAACTCCGACCCGTGGCCGGCCTTTTTAGAAGATAATGATTTATGCAACACATGCTAAAGTACTGAAGTACTGTTATGAGTAGCACAGGTGATCAGATGATTATATCTTCAAGTCTCTTAAGCGCATTATTGAAGCCAGTAAAAAGTGGGAAAAAAAAGTTTTAGAAAATTAATTAAAAAAACAAATTCAGATCACCTCCTTTTTGACCCCATTCAAAATAAAACAATTAAAAAATACACATATTTGGTATTGCTGCATTCAGAAATGTCCGATCTATCAAAATGTATAGTAAATTAATACGATCAGTTAACGGCAAAGAGAAGAAAAAATCAAACGCCCAGAATTGAAATTTTTTGGGCTGCCACAACATTGCAATAAAATGCAATAATAGGTGATAAAAACATTGCATCAACCCCAAAATGCAACCAATAAAAACATCAACTTGGCACGCAAAAAAGAAGCCCCAAAACCCAAAAAACTGGAGATGCTATGGGTCTTTGAAAATGGCAACTTTTTTCTTACTAATTTTTTTTTTCACCCCTTAAATAAAAATGAGTCTATACATTTTTTGCATCTGCAAACTTGCGATGACCTAGAGAATCATAATGGCAGGTCAGTTTTAGCATTTAGCGAGCATGGAAAATAAAAAAAAATAAAAACAATTGTGGAATTGCACTTTTTTTTTTCAATTTAACTGCATGAGGATTTTTTTTCATGATTTCAAGTACACTATATGGTAAAATCAATGGTGTCATTCAAAATTACAATTTGTCCCGTAAAAAACAAGCCCTCACTCTGCCATATTGACAAAAAAATTAAAACATATGGCTTTGGTAAGAAGGGGGGGGGGAAACGAAAGCGCAAAACCTGAAAATTGAAAGATGATGAAGGAAGGGGTTAAATTGTTGGCAGCAGTCATTAGAGCTCCGCTCAACCACTGCTGTTGGTGTCAGATGCTATGTAACATAGCTGGCAATCAACCTCGTATGGCAAACGCTCAGCTTCTGACCCCCTCCCACTCTTGCGGACCCCAATGTGGATATACAGTTTAGTTAGTTTAGGTTTGGGGGTTAATAATGTGTACAGTTTCTATTGTGAAATATGTTGAAAGATTATCCATTTGAAATCCTACAGCTCATATAACCGTAACTGTAAGTCGATGGCGGGTTTTGAATGTGTGGAGCTGTGTGAGGGTATGTACACATGGCGTCTTTTAGATGCCAGCTTACCCTCCACGTTTTGCTTTAGGAAGATGTTTCAAGAAAACACTTATGGTGTTTCTTCTGAAACATCTTCTTTGGTATATTTTTGGTATTTTTTTGTGTGAAGAACTTGTATGTATAAACTAATGAGCAGCCACCTGAAAATGGACCAGTCATTTCCTTTAAATGCTTCACATATTTCCAAACCTGAAGCGGTTAGATGAAATCATATTTCCCATTGCAATGCACATGTTCTTTCATTTCTTTTGAATTATTGAGTACATTTCCAGGCGGGTTATGCAGCATAGCTGCCTGAACGAGACCTTGTGCACATCTACTTATAGAGCTGGCATCTGCCTGCAAAAGTGATTGAGGTTAGCTCCAACAGTTGTTCGTCATTATAGGAGACCACCAATTCACAAAATCCTGCAATATTGTTCAAATATTGGTCATTACTAAAAAAAAAAAAAATGAATCCACCTTCTACTTACAAAAATAAGATGTGGATAAAATTACCATCAAATGGTATCAAAGTATAAAAGTAATTAATATTGTAAGCAAAGTAAAAACAAAATAAAATAAATTGCAGAAAATACAGAAAAGTCTTTAAAAAGAAGTCAGCAGGTCATGCAAAAAAACAAGCCTTAGCGAAGCTCCATTGATTAAACAATTAGACTGTTATCGGTCTAAGAAAATGGAGAAAAAAACACCTTTTTTTATTACAAATTTAAAATAGTAAATTATCAATATGTATAATATTAACTTAATTCTACTAACCTGAGTAATTATATTTCCAGGTCATTTCTACCATGAAATAAACACCATAAAAATTGAACCCAACATTGCAATGGAATTGCATTGATTTTCCACCATTTCGCCCCAACTAGAATTATTTTCTTATTGTTCAGTACATTATATGATAAAATAAATGATGTCATTATCCCCTTCACCACCTAGCCTGTTTTCACCTTTCTGACCAGACCAATTTTACCTGTCAGGTCCAACCCAGCAGCATTTACCAATGTATGATTAAACTTCCCGCATAACGAGCCCTGTATAACGTAATTCAGTACAAAAAATGCATTAAAAAGGCATTTAGAATGTTCCCATTTCGTATGCTAATGAGGGCTTTGACTAGTCGATGAGGTGTTCGTATCCCAGACTTTTTCCATATTATCGCGCAAGCTCATGCAAATCTAGCGCATATGTGTTGCATCAATGCATCTCTGAAGCCAGGTGTACTCTTCCCAGCTTCAGTGACTCACTGCCCATGTTCAGAAGTTCAGAAGATGGCTTCTGGTCATGTTTCAGAGACTCATTAAAGGGTCTCTGTCACCTGAATTTGGCGGGACTGGTTTTGGGTCATATGGGCGGAGTTTTCGGGTGTTTGATTCACCCTTTCCTTACCCGCTGGCTGCATGCTGGCTGCAATATTGGATTGAAGTTCATTCTCTGTCCTCCATAGTACACGCCTGCGCAAAGCAATCTTGCCTTGTGCAGGCATGTACTATGAAGGACAGAGAATTAACTTCAATCCAATATTGCAGCCAGCATGCAGCCAGTGGGTAAGGAAAGGGTGAATCAAACACCCGAAAACTCCGCCCATATGACCCAAAACCAGTCCCGCCAAATTCAGGTGACAGGTTCCCTTTAACACTGTGGAAATGAGTAGCAAGCATATGCTAGATTTGCATAAGCTGGTGTTGAGGCCGACACGTGCAAATTATGTTATCACGCCCACAGTGTCAGGATAACATTGAAAGAGGGCCAATTAGCCTGGGGCAAAAAACACCCTCGTTAGCATAAATGGGGACATTGTAAATGCTTCTTAAAGCATTTATTTAACTGAATTATATTATGCAGGGCTGGTTTGGCAGGGAGTTCAATCATACATTCATGAATGCTGCTGTGTGGAAGGCATGGAGTACTTGACCGTTTCCTTTATATAAATAACATATCCCACATGTCATCTGTACATCAGTATTGTTTTTGAGTCATATTTTTTTGTTGGGGCGGTTAGAAAGGTTAAAAGATTATCAGCAATTTCTAATTTTTCCACCAAAATGTACAAAAACAATTTTTTTTAGCCACCACATCCCATTTGAATTGACCTTGAGAGTCCGATGTGACAAAAAGTACCCAAAAGTGAAGCCATTTTGAAGACTGCACCCCTCAAAGTGTTCAAAACTCCATTTAAGAAAATTATTAACCTTTTAGAGGCATCACAGAAAGTAAAGCAATGTGTTAGGAAAAAAAAATGAAACTTGACTTTTTCCCACAAAAATGTTGCTATAGCCCAAAATTTAGCATTTTCAAAAGGGTAATATGTCTAAATAAATTGAAACACCACGCAAGTTACCCAATTTTGGAAACTACACCCTTCAAAGAACTTGTGAGTGTGGTGAGCACCTTGAACAGTGCTTCACATAAGTGTATAATTTTGAGCAGTGAAAATTAAAAAAGACCGTTTTCCCACAAAAATGTTGTATTAGGCCTAACTTTTTCTGTTTCACAAGGATAAAATGAGAAAATGAACAAGACAAGTTGTTGTGCAATTTCTCCTGAGTGCACAGTTTTCCACAGGACAGACAGGAGCAGGTACACGTAGAGAAGACAGGGTAAGGATAGTGTGGCACCCCTAGGGGTATTTGCCACAAAAATAGTTACTGACAGTAAATGCAAATACTAAAATAGCAAGACTGCACTACCACCTCCGGCCAGAAGGGGGAGCTCCAGAGACTCCCCTTGATCCATTCTGGTCTGAGAGAAGAAATGGCAGTTGGGCTAAGGAGCTGAAAGTGAGAGGTCATACAGTTGAATCTCTAACAGCCCTGTGACTGTTACCAGGCCTAAATCACCGGCCTGAGGAGAAGAGGGATAGAGAAAAAGGACATTGTGAGAACCGGGTAGCATTAATCACTACCCAGAACAGGCGCAAAGACGGATACCGGATCCGTGGCTGTATTCATTACATATAATACAGCAACCGGAAAAACGTGAGGTGATATCAGCTTCACTAGGGTCGGACGCAGCAACAGACACAGAGTTCAGCGGTACTCCTGGAGGGGGTAAGCCGATAAAAGGACTCGGGTTGCCCGTCGAACCAGGACCCGGAGGGGACAGATTGGGCCGGCAGCCAGTTCACATACAGCAGCAGGGCCACACAGATATTGCGTACAATAAGAGGCGAAGACCCCGGCAGGGTCAAAGTAACTCAGAGTTCCCATACAGACTCCGGTGACAGGACTGGTTGTAAATCCTTTTTTGTTAAAGTAAACTGGTTAAACGTTTCAGTGCCTCAGTCTTTCATTTGGACAATAGCCATCTATCCAGGATTGGGATCATCACCGCTGGGAGAACCTGTTGCTGATCAAGTAAGTGCCTGTTCCCTCATGATACCCTTTACACTGTGCATTGCCTGAGGCCACAGCACCGGGTCAAGCCACCCGTGACACCCCCCTCAAGAGACAGACCCCATTGGTCCGGTGCTGGGTACCCCGGTCTCTTGGGCGTCACAATTGGCGTCACGAACAGGATCTAGCCAGCCCGTATACCGGGTATTGTGTGCCGTGATTGGAGCCCAAAACTGTGAAAACTTGGATGAAAAATCTTGAAAATTGACTTTATTAAAGAAAAATCCATTCTCCATTGAAAACTATTGAAAGTGACTTTTCCCCATTGGTTATAATGGAGTAAAGATGGCCGCCATCCCCTGAGGTAATCACTTCATAACCGTTAGGCACGAGACTGTTAATTGAGCTACGCCATCACCTGAGCCCCAGTCTAACTGAAAAACTTCAGAATCCGCCATTACAGAGCGCGGTGGGTGGGAGCAGCAGGGGGCGTGTCATTGTGGGCGGCACCAAGCTGAGCGCTCTGACATCAGAGCAAGGGGAAAATCGATCCTGCTGCACAGCGGACCGAATCTACACTATCCCGACGGAAGCGGAGGACCGGAAGGGTCCGGATTAACTAAGGGGGCACAGTATGTCGCAGCACGGAGACGCCGCAGCACCCGGCAACGCTAATGCAGCTAAAAGACAGAGTGTCAATAGAGAGTCCGGCAGCGCAGCGGTGCAAGGAGTGGCGCCCATCATGCCGGTGCTGATGCCATATACCCCGGGTGGCCCATGGCTTCTAATGTATGAAGGTGAGCCTAATACCCTTGACGATTTCAGAGAAAAGATGCTGGCCCATTTTGACATGTTCCCTGTGGGTGAAGTTCAGCGTGTTAGTCTCCTGATGATGCAGTTAAGTGGCCATGCTAAGCGAGAAGTCACAGCATGGGCAGCTGATCTAAAAGGCACTGTTGAACGCATATTTGCTGGATTAAAAGCTACATTTGAAACCACTGCCAGCAGCAAAGCTAAAGTACGATTCTTTAATTGCAAACAAAAAGTTAATGAGGGCGTGAGAGACTTTGCCTTAAACCTGCAGGAAGCCCTTAAATCACTTACACTGGCTGAACCCATTTTTAACACCGGAGCGGATAAACTGCTAAGAGATCAATTTATTGAGGGACTCTACACCCCTTCTCACCGGGGGCATGTGAGCATGCTTGTTTTTAAGAACCCTGAATTGACATTTGCCCAATTAAAGGAGAGCGTTATACGTCTCCAGCTGGCAGAGGCACCTCGGGATCAGGATCCTGCGCAACTCATGGCAGAGGCTCCTCAACAACATGGAGTACCAGTGACATCAGCTATGTCCGGGGCCATTGCTAAGCCCCTGGGGCCCAGTACTAATGAGGCTCTTCAACAAAAGCTTGACTCTTTAACTGATGTTGTTGCTTCAATGGCTAAAACCATGCAGGAGATGAGAGGACCCAAGATGGAGTTGTCAAACCGTAGAGAAGGTGTTCCATGGATGAGACCCCGGAGATACCCGACATGGAGAGGACGACCCCGCGACCGCTACCAACCGGATGGACAGCCCATTTGCCGCCGTTGCCAGCAGCCAGGCCACTTTGCACGAGATTGTGATTTAAACGGGAATCCCCTGGGAATGCGGGCCGCTTCGCAGGAATGAACTTTCAAGGCCCAACACCCTGGCACGACAGGTACATCGGAGGACGACCCATTATCCCTATCGTGCTGGACGGAATGCCCCTCAACGCTTTGCTGGACACAGGTTCCCAGATTTCATCTATACCGTATATCCTTTATAAGAGGTACTGGGCTGATGCAGATATTGATAAAGGGCCCTCTGATGTTGAACTAGATATATGGGCCAGTAATGGTAAGTTGGTACCGAAACTAGGATTCAGGGAGATGACCATAAAGATTGGTAAAGTAGAATTGAAGAAACAGGGTATAATTGTTGTTGATGTTGACCGGCGGAACTGTGAACCAACTGTATTGATAGGAATGAATGTGTTAGAGAACTGCTTTTCCGAAGTCATTTCTGTCTTACAGCAAATTGCTGAAACTGCCCAATCCTGCCAGCAGAGAGTTCTCCGGAGGGAAATAAAAGTATTGATGTTAAGGCAACAGGTAGAAGTTGCAGGTGGAGAAATCGGCAGTGTGAGGGTAAGTGATCCAACATCTATTGTAATCCCACCAAAAACAGAAATGCTGGTATGGTGTAGAGCAGCCATTGGTACTAAGGGACGAGATTATCAAGCCTTAATAGAACCAGTGTACACCGACAGCAGGCCCACTATACTCACAGCACGAGGGATAGTCGAGGTACACCGGGGACGAGTGCCGGTACGACTTTTGAACTGTGGAGAGGAAGAGGTCACTTTGCCATGGTATGCTACAATGGCAAAGCTATATACTGTTGACAACAATGCCATCACAACCATTGAGCCCTTAGAACCAACCTGTCAGGTGGAAGGCAATGGCTCAGATGGAGAAATGGAGGATTGGTGCCAACAGCTACACGTGGGCATAAATTCAACACCTACCCATCAAAAACAAGGGGTGTATAGGCTAGTGACGGAATATGAACAAGTCTTCAGTAAACACCCATTGGACTTCGGACGGATAGAAGGGGTAGAACACACAATCCCCACCAGTGACCATCCCCCAATAAAAGAAAGATATAGACCCATACCGCCCGCTCACTATCAATGTGCAAAAGATATGCTGAGGGAGATGAAACAGGCCGGGGTAATAAGAGACAGCTGTAGCCCCTGGGCGGCCCCTCTAGTGATTGTCAAAAAAAAGGACGGAACCATGAGAATGTGCGTAGACTACCGGAAGATTAATAACATCACCCATAAAGACGCCTACCCCTTGCCTAGGATAGAAGAGTCCTTAACTGCTTTGAAATCTGCTAATTATTTTTCCACCTTAGACTTAACAAGCGGGTATTGGCAAGTCCCTGTGGCTGAGCGAGATAAGGAAAAGACGGCATTCACCACACCAATGGGTCTATGTGAATTTAATCGCATGCCGTTCGGACTCTGCAACGCATCCGGTACCTTCCAGCGGCTGATGGAATGCTGCCTCGGACACAAGAACTTCGAGACCGTCCTCCTGTACCTAGATGATGTGATCGTCTACTCAAAGACTTACGAACAACACTTAATAGACCTGGCAGAAGTGTTCGAAGCCTTATCCAGGTATGGCATGAAAGTCAAGCCATCCAAATGTCACCTTCTCAAGCCAAAGGTACAGTACCTGGGACACATCGTGAGTTCGGAGGGAGTAGCACCAGATCCCGAGAAAATAAGCGCCATAAGGGATTGGCCAAGACCTACCAGCGCAAAAGAAGTGAGACAATTCCTGGGATTGGTGGGTTACTATCGCAGATTTATAAAAGGATTTACCAAGTTGGCAGCACCCTTGCAAGACACCTTGGTAGGGCAGACGAAGAAACCTTCAAACCGAAACCCTCCTTTTCAGTGGAACGACGAAAGGGAAGACTCCTTTGAACAACTAAAGAAGGCACTAACCGGAGAAGAGGTTCTGGCATACCCAGATTACCATCAACCTTTCATCCTCTACACCGATGCCAGTAATGTGGGACTAGGAGCGGTGCTGTCACAAAAGCAAGAAGGTCGGGAGAAAGTCATCGCCTTTGCAAGTAGAAAGCTCCGGCCTACTGAAAGAAATTCAGAAAATTACAGCTCCTTCAAATTGGAACTACTGGCAGTAGTTTGGGCTGTGACTGAACGTTTCAAACACTATCTGGCCGCTGCAGAATTTATTGTCTATACTGACAACAATCCGTTGACCCACCTGGACACAGCCAAATTAGGTGCGTTAGAACAGCGATGGATAGCCCGGTTATCTAATTACAACTTCAAGATCAAGTATCGAGCAGGTCGCAAGAATGGAAATGCCGATGCCCTATCCCGGATGCCACACTTGAGAGATGTAGAAGAAGAAATGGGGGAGCTTGAAGAAATTGAACTACCAGCCTTCCATCATCCCAAGGCAAAACATCATCAGTCAAGTACCTATCAGAAACAACAAGAGGTGAATTTAAATCCGTTAGCACACCATAGATGGGCTGACACCCAAGACAGCAATCCGGCTGTGAAGTTGGTGAAGGAACTGTTAACTGAGCAAAGTGCATATCCCGATGAGGATGCCCCAGAAGAGACGCATCAACTCTGGAAAGAGAGAGGCAAAATGTTCCTGTATCAAGGGAAGCTCTGTAGAAGGTACACCAATCCGAAAACACATGAATTGGTTTGGCAGATTATCGTGCCTAAACAAGATGTCAAGATGGTCCTCGAACCTTACCATAATGGTGCTGGTCACTTCGGTTGGAAAAAGTTAGAAGTACTTCTAAGAGAAAGATTTTATTGGGTCGGGATGAGAAAATCAATCGAACAGTGGTGCAGAAATTGTGGCCCGTGCAACCTCAGAAGAAACGATCAAAAGAACCAAAGAGCACCACTGCAGCCCATAATCACCAAACAACCACTTGAACTTGTAGCCATGGACCACGTGAAGTTGACACCAAGCCGGTCTGGCTATGTCTATGCCTTGACCATCGTGGACCATTATTCACGCTTCTTGGTAGTAGTACCCGTAAAAGATCTGACAGCAAAAACAGCAGCCAAAGCGTTCCAAACGTACTTTTGTAGACCCCATGGATATCCGGAACAGGTTCTCACCGACCAAGGTACAGCCTTTGAATCAGAGATCTTCAGAGAATTCTGTAATATGTATGGTTGCAAAAAGATCCGGACGACGGCCTATCATCCACAAACAAACGGCTTATGCGAGAAGATGAACCATATTGTAATAGAACTACTAAAGACTTTACCTGAGGCAGAAAGGAATCAATGGCCAGAGAAATTGCCTGACTTGGTGGATCTGTATAATCATGTCCCGGTGAGTTCCACCAATTGCACCCCAGCTTACCTTATGCGTGCAAGACCCGGCCAATTACCAATCGATCTAGAAATGGGAATTCTGAAACCAGACGCAGAAGTCCAAGACTCCAATTGGGATATCATACGGCAAAAGCAGTATCGCCAAGTGCAAGAGAGTGTGGAAAGAAGCCTTCAGCAAACTAGAGAAAGACAAGAGCGAACTTTCAACCAGAATGCTCTAGCGACCCCATTAAGACCAGGTGACCAAGTGCTCAAGAGAAATCGTCGAACCAATAAACTGGACAATCAGTGGGAAGCCGTACCCTACACAGTTTTACCAACAAGAGTGGATAATCCTAAAATGTGTCTCATTAGCAAAAACGGAGGCTTAACATCTGTACTAGTGTCAAGAGACAATCTTAAATTATGTCCGGAAGCATTGAAAGAACCAGACGTTGTCCAGCCAGAACCAGAAGTTATTCAACCCATACAGGTTCAACCAGTAAAGGAAAAAGAAGAGGAAGTGTATCACACCTGTATAGGAGACTTTCCCAAAACCCTACTAACATACCATGGTGCAGTAGTGGTTCCCATGGTGGCCTTTTACCCAACACCAAACCCAATACCAGAAGTCCCAAGACAGGAAGAGGCTGACCCAGTACTACAGGAGGTTCCAGGCCAGGAAGAACAGATTCCTGGTCAGAGTAATCCCATTCACGGTGGACTTGCCAACTCCATAGTCGTGGAATTATCTTTAGCAGAGCGGGCAGATACTACATCCGCAGTAGACAGTAGTACACCACATGAAGAGACACCGCTATTACGTAGATCACAGCGTAGTACCCAGGGTCAATTACCGGCCAGGTATGCAGATTACCAACTATAAAGCTCATAATGTGAATTGTATATATGTTATGCCGTATATAGTTAAACAGAAAATGTAGTATAGTCATTGTTATCAGTCTGCAACGTTTAAGCCCAGTGCCTACAGAGACTTGTCTGTATGAACTTCTTGCATATTCTTGAACTTTTTATCAGCCCGGAGGCACTAAATCAAAGCTCCGGAAAGACTGCTTTTTGAACTTTGCTCCTCGCTCTTTTTGAACTTTCTTTAGACTTTATATTGATAACTCCGTTGGAAAAATGGAACTAAATTCCTGGACACAAAGTGCAGTGCCTTTCCTAGTACCTTCAAGGATAGAACTGTATTAATGGACGCTATTTGAAGTGACTTTGTACAGAACTATATTTTTGTTTCCTCGAGTGGTTTTTGTAACTTTTCATTTTTAAGACTCTGTACATATTAATTGTTATTTCAAAATGTTATTGTCCCACAGTCCCGGAGTACTGTTCTTAACTAAGGGGGAATGTGGCACCCCTAGGGGTATTTGCCACAAAAATAGTTACTGACAGTAAATGCAAATACTAAAATAGCAAGACTGCACTACCACCTCCGGCCAGAAGGGGGAGCTCCAGAGACTCCCCTTGATCCATTCTGGTCTGAGAGAAGAACTGGCAGTTGGGCTAAGGAGCTGAAAGTGAGAGGTCATACAGTTGAATCTATAACAGCCCTGTGACTGTTACCAGGCCTAAATCACCGGCCTGAGGAGAAGAGGGATAGAGAAAAAGGACATTGTGAGAACCGGGTAGCATTAATCACTACCCAGAACAGGCGCAAAGACGGATACCGGATCCGTGGCTGTATTCATTACATATAATACAGCAACCGGAAAAACGTGAGGTGATATCAGCTTCACTAGGGTCGGACGCAGCAACAGACACAGAGTTCAGCGGTACTCCTGGAGGGGGTAAGCCGATAAAAGGACTCGGGTTGCCCGTCGAACCAGGACCCGGAGGGGACAGATTGGGCCGGCAGCCAGTTCACATACAGCAGCAGGGCCACACAGATATTGCGTACAATAAGAGGCGAAGACCCCGGCAGGGTCAAAGTAACTCAGAGTTCCTATACAGACTCCGGTGACAGGACTGGTTGTAAATCCTTTTTTGTTAAAGTAAACTGGTTAAACGTTTCAGTGCCTCAGTCTTTCATTTGGACAATAGCCATCTATCCAGGATTGGGATCATCACCGCTGGGAGAACCTGTTGCTGATCAAGTAAGTGCCTGTTCCCTCACGATACCCTTTACACTGTGCATTGCCTGAGGCCACAGCACCGGGTCAAGCCACCCGTGACACCCCCCTCAAGAGACAGACCCCATTGGTCCGGTGCTGGGTACCCCGGTCTCTTGGGCGTCACAGATAGCTACAGACTGGACTGACTTTACACAGGATGAGTACACATCAGTCAGGCAGAGCCAGATTCACTCAGAGTACTATGAAGTAGCAAGTATACACACGGATCGCTAATGTTATACAGCGACAACAGAAAAAAGATAGGTACAGGTTAAGACGCTAGCAATAGCAACATGTTCAAGCAAGATCACAAACAGGACTGGACCTGGCAACTCAGTAGTTGCATGCACACACACTGAAAGAGAATGTTGCTCAGGCACCTTTCAACAGGTGGAGGTGCCTTAAGTACCAAGTGCCTCTCAGCAGTAGGCTGGGGACACATTAGAAATGCGTGCACTGTCTATTTAAAAATCACAAAGTGCGGGTGCCTTAAACATGTAAAACAAGCAGTCACTGCACACAGCAAGCAGAGGACAAGGAACTCACTGCACGTCCTGGATGGTGGGGGATACCATGCAGGGACGCAGGCAGTGGCGTTACAATAATTACTTCTATATAAAGCAAAATTAAAGATAGAAAAAAAAACAACCTCTTCCACCCCCTAATAGCCGTGCCATCTCTCACCATATTTCCCCGCTGGCTATGGCTACAGTAGAGGACATAGTAGAGGGGGAAATAAAACTACATCCACTGGTAAATGTAATTTTAATTCAAAAAGTCAATGCAATGCAAAAACTGCCAAAAATTAGAAGGAAGAGGGATTCAGATACACCCTGTATTAGACAATAAGGAGGGCCTCATTCGCATTCTATTAAAATTGTAATTGTAACTCTGTTAAAAGTGCAAGGGCTGCCAAAAATTAGAAGGGACTACAAAACACTTTGGAAGATACATAGAGGAGGGCCTTAGAAAACATTTGTTTCCCATTTTTAAGGCGTGTGACTCCTAGAGTGTACTAAGTACAAGTGCTGAAAATCATTTACCTATGGGGAAAATACATGTATATGTAAAAGAATTGAAGAGGTAGGCATCATACATATCTTGTAAAAATTCTGAAAGAGGACATCATACACACCCTGGAAAAATTAGGAGCGACCCGCATGTTGACCCTCTGTAAGTTTATAGTGTTGGCTCCCTGATGACCTTATAAAGAGGGCTGACTGATGATCTTACATTTGAATTGGTTTTATGTTTCGCTGCTGTCACTGGAGACTCTTGGAGTCTTGGAATAGTTTGCTGACTGAATATACATAGCATCTAAGTGCCAGAAAAGCAGAATCCCTCACGTAACTTAATTTTGGAAATCACACCCCTATGGAAATTTATCTACAGGTGAAGTGACAATTTTGACTCCATGGGTGTTTTCCAGAAAAGAGCAGCCGTGGATGTTCAGGAGTGAAAATTGCAAATCTGCCATTGTAGTGCCCAGTACATTGTAGTGCAGGTTCATTCTGGAGACATGGACCCCGTTAATTTATCACTACAGAAATGCCAAACATCTGGACTCTGAATGTGGTTTGGGCACACTGTGGGGCTCAGAAGGGAGGGTGTGTTTGTATTTGTGAGTACAGAATTTGTTGGATTTCTTTAGGGGAGCAAAGAGCCATAAAGCTTATTCAGAACTTTTGTGCCACCAATAATGAGGAAGCCCCCAAGATTTCCATTGATGGATGGCAGACCTGAGTGGGTACTTTTTTTGTGGATCGAGTTGAAGCTTTCTTGGGATATATTATACATAACCTTTTTGATCACATTTATCCTGTGCTCAACTCTGAGCACTTACATCAGGGTTTCGATCTAAATCTCCAAATGATGTGATTCACATAAAACCCCTGAAGGATCCATTCACTATAAGGAGACAACAGAGTTACTCTGGACTCAGTGTAGCCCCGGTTCAACGTTGTCCTTCTTTTAAGATTTACAAAAAACTGTGGCTGACCGTATTTTTATGCATGCTTAAAAAGATGGACGCCGCCGGATCATAAGCCAGATGGTGTCCACAGTGCCTCCATCTGCCTCATTATAGGGAATTTTCTGATGGGGGTTTGAATCACATACTTCAGAGATTTACATGGAAACCCCGGTGTAAGCGCTCAGCACAGAGAGCAGTATAAATGTAAGCCAAGCCTTAGGTCGGCTTCACAGTCAGCGTATGAAAATACGGTCCGTTTTTTACAGCCGTAATACGCTGAAAAGTCCCCAAAATAGTGGTCTGTAGCTTCTCCGTAGGCAGGGTGTTTCAGCGTTTTTTGCGCATGGCATCCTCCATATGTAATCCGTATGTCATCCGTACTGCGTGTTTTTATCGCAGGCTTGCAAAACCGACATACGGCTATACAAGGGATCCATGTGTTAAAAAAAAAAACCATACATACTGTCTATATATATATATATATATATATATATATATATATATATATATATATATATATGTATGTCAGTAGACACATATATGTGTTATGACCTGGTGGTTAGGAGCTCCCGGAATGACCTGATAGTTAAACCTCATACAGGACGAGCTCTGGGATGTGGGAGCTCTGCTGACCGCAAGCCCTAATCCTATCACACACACTAGAAATAGCTGTGGAGCGCTCCTGACCAGACCTAGGCGCCTCGTCACAGCCTAAGAACTATCTAGCCCTAGAGATAGAAAATAAAGCCTACCTTGCCTCAGAGAAATTCCCCAAAGGTAAAGGAAGCCCCCCACATATATTGACTGTGAGTAAAGATGAAAGTCACAAACGCAGAAATGAAACAGGTTTCAGCAAAGGGAGGCCAGACTTACTAAATAGACAGAGGATAGGAAAGGTAACTTTGCGATCAGCACAAAGACCTACAAAAGACCACGCAGAGTGTGCAAAAAAGACCTCCACACCGACTCACGGTGCGGAGGGGCCACTCTGCATCCCAGAGCTTCCAGCTAGCAAGACAAAATCATGATAACCAGCTGGACAAGAAAACAGTGAACAAATAATGACTATCAGGAACTTAGCTTCTGCAGGAGAAGGCAGGTCACCAGAGAGATCCAGGAGCGAACTGAACCAATGCAAAAACATTGACAGCTGGCATGGAGTAACGATCTGAGAGGAGTTAAATAGAGCAGCCAACCAAAGGATAAACCACGTCACCTGTGTAAGGAACCTCAGAAGCAGCAGCTTCACTCATAGCCACCAGAGAGAGCCCATAGACAGAACTCGCCGAAGTACCATTCACGACCACAGGAGGGAGTTCGACAACAGAATTCACAACAGTACCCCCCCTTGAGGGGGGTCACCGAACCCTCACCAGAACCCCCAGGCCGATCAGGATGAGCCAAATGAAAGGCACGAACAAGATTGGCAGCATGAACATCAGAGGCAAAAACCCAGGAATTATCTTCCTGACCATAACCCTTCCACTTGACCAGGTACTGGAGTTTCCGTCTCGAAACACGAGAATCCAAAATCTTCTCCACCACATACTCCAACTCCCCCTCGACCAACACCGGGGCAGGAGGATCAACGGAGGGAACCATAGGTGCCACGTATCTCCGCAACAACGACCTATGGAACACATTATGGATGGCAAAAGAAGCTGGAAGGTCCAAACGAAATGACACAGGATTAAGAACTTCAGAAATCTTATATGGCCCAATGAAACGAGGCTTAAACTTAGGAGAGGAAACCTTCATAGGAATGTGACGAGATGACAACCAAACCAAATCCCCAACACGAAGTCGGGGACCAACACAACGCCATCAGTTAGCGAAACGTTGAGCCTTCTCCTGGGACAATGTCAAATTGTCCACCACATGAGTCCAAATCTGCTGCAACCTGTCCACCACCGCATCCACACCAGGACAGTCCGAAGGCTCAACCTGCCCTGAAGAGAAACGAGGATGGAAACCAGAATTACAGAAAAAAGGAGAAACTAAAGTAGCCGAGCTGGGCCGATTACTAAGGGCGAACTCAGCCAAAGGCAAGAAGGACACCCAATCATCCTGATCAGCAGAAACAAAGCATCTCAGATATGTCTCCAAAGTCTGATTAGTTCGTTCGGTTTGGCCATTAGTCTGAGGATGGAAAGCCGAAGAAAAAGACAAATCAATGCCCATCTTAGCTCAAAAGGACCGCCAAAACCTCGAAACAAACTGGGAACCTCTGTCCGAGACGATGTTCTCCGGAATGCCATGCAAACGAACCACATGCTGGAAAAACAATGGCACCAAATCAGAGGAGGAAGGCAATTTAGATAAGGGTACCAAATGGACCATCTTAGAGAAGCGATCACAAACCACCCAAATGACCGACATCTTTTGAGAAACAGGGAGATCAGAAATAAAATCCATGGAAATATGCGTCCAGGGCCTCTTCGGGATCGGCAAGGGCAAAAGCAACCCACTGGCACAAGAACAGCAGGGCTTAGCCCGAGCACAAGTCCCACAGGACTGCACAAAAGAACGCACATCCTGTGACAAAGAAGGCCACCAAAAGGATCTAGCCACCAAATCTCTGGTACCAAAGATTCCAGGATGAACAGCCAACACTGAACAATGAATCTCAGAGATAACTCTACTAGTCCATCTATCAGGGACAAACAGTTTCTCCGTAAGACAACGGTCAGGTCTATCAGCCTGAAACTTTTGCAGCACACGCCGCAAATCAGGGGAAATGGCAGACAAAATTACCCCTTCTTTAAGAATACCCGCCGGCTCCAGAACACCCGGAGAGTCAGGCACAAAAGTCCTTGACAGGGCGTCAGCCTTCACATTCTTAGATCCCGGAAGGTATGAAACCACAAAATCAAAACGGGAGAAAAAGAGCGACCATCGAGCCTGTCTAGGATTCAACCGTTTGGCAGACTCGAGATAAGTCAAATTCTTGTGATCCGTCAAGACCACCACGCAATGTTTAGCTCCTTCAAGCCAATGTCGCCACTCCTCGAATGCCCACTTCATGGCCAACAACTCCCGATTGCCCACATCATAATTGCGCTCAGCAGGCGAGAATTTTCTAGAAAAGAAGGCACAGGGTTTCATCACCGAGCCATCAGAACTTCTTTGTGACAAAACAGCCCCTGCTCCAATTTCAGAAGCATCAACCTCAACCTGAAAAGGGAGCGAAACATCTGGCTGGCACAACACAGGGGCAGAAGCAAAACGACGCTTTAACTCCTGAAAAGCCTCTACAGCCGCAGAGGACCAATTCACCACATCAGCACCTTTCTTGGTCAAATCAGTCAACGGTTTAGCAATACTGGAAAAATTAGCGATGAAGCGACAATAAAAATTAGCAAAGCCCAGGAACTTCTGCAAGTTCTTCAAAGATGTTGGCTGAGTCCAATCGTAAATGGCCTGAACTTTAACAGGGTCCATCTCGATAGTAGAAGGGGAAAAAATGAAACCCAAAAATGAAACCTTCTGAACTCCAAAGAAACACTTTGACCCCTTCACAAACAAGGAATTCACACGAAGGACCTGGAACACCATTCTGACCTGCTTCACATGAGACTCCCAATCATCTGAAAAGACCAAAATGTCATCCAAATATACAATCATGAATCTATCCAGGTACTCTCGGAAGATGTCATGCATAAAGGACTGAAACACAGATGGAGCATTAGAAAGCCCGAATGGCATAACCAGGTACTCAAAATGGCCCTCGGGCGTATTAAATGCCGTTTTCCATTCATCACCCTGTTTATTTCGCACAAGATTATACGCACCACGAAGATCTATCTTGGTGAACCAACTATCCCCCTTAATCCGAGCAAATAAATCAGACAGCAGCGGCAAAGGATACTGAAATTTGACTGTGATCTTATTAAGAATGCGGTAATCAATACAAGGTCTCAAAGAACCATCCTTCTTGGCCACAAAAAAGAACCCTGCTCCCAATGGTGACGACGACAGACGAATATGACCCTTCTCCAAGGATTCCTTTATATAACTCCGCATAGCGGCGTGCTCTGGCACAGATAAATTAAACAGACGGCCCTTAGGAAACTTACTACCAGGAATCAAATTAATAGCACAATCGCAATCCCTATGAGGAGGTAGGGCACCAGATTTGGGCTCTGCAAATACATCCCGGTAATCTGATAAAAACTCAGGGACTTCAGAAGGAGTGGAAGGCGAAATTGACAGCAATGGAACATCACCATGTACCCCCTGACAACCCCAGCTGGACACAGACATAGATTTCCAATCCAACACTGGATTATGGACCTGTAGCCATGGCAACCCCAAAACAACCACATCATGCAGATTATGCAACACCAAA
The DNA here is from genome assembly GCF_032444005.1 of Ranitomeya imitator. Classification (NCBI taxonomy): domain Eukaryota; kingdom Metazoa; phylum Chordata; class Amphibia; order Anura; family Dendrobatidae; genus Ranitomeya; species Ranitomeya imitator. The sequence continues at coordinate 426,079,900 of NC_091286.1, read as the reverse complement.
AAGCGAATATCCTCCTGATGTGCAGGAGCCATGCACATGGTCAATTGAGTCCAGTACTGAGGCTTATTCTTGGCCAAAGGCGTAGCATCAATTCCTTTCAATGGAATAGGATACTGCAAGGGCTCCAAGAAAAAACCACAGCACCTGGCAAACTCCAAGTCCATCAAATTCAGGGCAGCGCCTGAATCCACAAATGCCATTACAGAATAGGACGACAGAGAGCAAATCAGAGTAACGGACAAAAGAAATTTAGACTGTACCGTACCAATGGTGGCAGACCTAGCGAACCGCTTAGTGCGCTTAGGACAATCGGAGATAGCATGAGTGGATTCACCACAGTAAAAACACAGCCCATTCCGACGTCTGTCTTCTTGCCGTTCAGCTCTGGTCAAAGTCCTATCACACTGCATAGGCTCAGGCCTATGTTCAGAGAATACCGCCAGATGGTGCACAGCTTTGCGCTCACGCATGCGCCGATCGATCTGAATGGCCAAAGACATAGACTCATTCAGACCAGCAGGTGTGGAAAATCCCACCATGACATCCTTAAGGGCTTCAGAAAGACCCTTTCTGAAAATTGCCGCCAGGGTACATTCATTCCACTGAGTAAGCACAGACCACTTTCTAAACTTCTGACAGTACACCTCCGCTTCATCCTGACCCTGACACAAAGCCAGCAAGATTTTCTCTGCCTGATCCACTGAATTTGGTTCATCATAAAGCAATCCAAGCGCCAGAAAAAATGCATCAACATCACGCAAGGCAGGATCTCCTGGCGCAAGGGAAAATGCCCAGTGTTGAGGGTCACCACGCAACAAAGAAATAATGACTTTTACCTGTTGAACGGGGTCACCAGAGGAGCGGGGTTTCAAAGCTAGAAACAGTTTACAATTATTTTTGAAATTCAAGAACCTAGATCTATCCCCAGAAAACAAGTCAGGAATAGGAATTCTAGGCTCTAACATAGGATTCTGAACCACAAAATCTTGAATGTTTTGTACCCTTGCAGTGAGATGATCCACACAAGAGGACAGACCTTGAATGTCCATATCTACACCTGTGTCCTGAACCACCCAAAGGTCTAGGGGAAAAGAAAGACAAAACACAGTGCAAAGAAAAAAAATGGTCTCAGGAGTTCCCTTATCCCTCTATTGAGATGCATTAATACTTTTGGCCAGCTGTACTGTTATGACCTGGTGGTTAGGAGCACCCGGAATGACCTGATAGTTAAACCTCATACCGGACGAGCTCTGGGATGTGGGAGCTCTGCTGACCGCAAGCCCTAATCCTATCACACACACTAGAAATAGCCGTGGAGCGCTCCTGACCAGACCTAGGCGCCTCGTCACAGCCTAAGAACTATCTAGCCCTAGAGATAGAAAATAAAGCCTACCTTGCCTCAGAGAAATTCCCCAAAGGTAAAGGAAGCCCCCCACATATATTGACTGTGAGTAAAGATGAAAGTCACAAACGCAGAAATGAAACAGGTTTCAGCAAAGGGAGGCCAGACTTACTAAATAGACAGAGGATAGGAAAGGTAACTTTGCGATCAGCACAAAGACCTACAAAAGACCACGCAGAGTGTGCAAAAAAGACCTCCACACCGACTCACGGTGCGGAGGGGCCACTCTGCATCCCAGAGCTTCCAGCTAGCAAGACAAAATCATGATAACCAGCTGGACAAGAAAACAGTGAACAAATAATGACTATCAGAAACTTAGCTTCTGCAGGAGAAGGCAGGTCACCAGAGAGATCCAGGAGCGAACTGAACCAATGCAAAAACATTGACAGCTGGCATGGAGTAACGATCTGAGAGGAGTTAAATAGAGCAGCCAACCAAAGGATAAACCACGTCACCTGTGTAAGGAACCTCAGAAGCAGCAGCTTCACTCATAGCCACCAGAGGGAGCCCATAGACAGAACTCGCCGAAGTACCATTCACGACCACAGGAGGAAGTTCCACAACAGAATTCACAACATATATGTATATATATTAATATTTCATCCAGCGCGATATAGCAGAAAGCTGGTAATTCAATTACTGGCTTTTGCTTTCTCCTTCCTAAAACCCGACATGATATGAGACCTGGTTTACATACAGTAAACCATCTCATATCCCCATTTTTTTTGCATATTCCACACTACTAATGTTAGTAGTGTGTCTATGCAAAATTTGGCCGTTCTAGCTAGTAAATTAAGGGGTTAAATGGCGGGAAAAATTGGCGTGGGCTCCCGCACAATTTTCTCCGCCAGAGTAGTAAAGCCAGTGACTGAGGGCAGATATTAATAGCCTGGAGAGGGTCCACGGTTATTGGCCCCCCTGGCTAAAAACACCTGCCCCAAGCCACCCCAGAAAAGGCACATCTGGAAGATGCGCCTATTCTGGCACTTGGCCACTCTCTTCCCATTCCCGTGTAGCGGTGGGATATGGGGTAATGAAGGGTTAATGCCACCTTGCTATTGTAAGGTGACATTAAGCCAAATTAATAATGGAGAGGCGTCAATTATGACACCTATCCATTATTAATCCAATACTAGTAAAGGTTTAAAAAATAACACACACACATTATTAAACATTAATTTAATGAAAAATCACAAAGGTTGTTGTATTAATTTATTCTACTCTTAATCCACTCACTGAAGACCCTCGATCTGTAAATAAAATAAAAAAATTTAACCAACAATATACATACCTTCCGAGGATCTGTCACGTCCAACGATGTAAATCCATCTGAAGGGGTTAAAATATTTTGCACCCACGAGCTTTGCTAATGCAGCGATGCTCGTTGCTGCAAAACCCCGGAGAATGTAGGTAAAGTAGGTCATTGACCTATATTTACCTGCATTTGCGGTGAGGCGCCCTCTGCTGGCTGTTCCTAGATCGTGGGAACTTTCCTAGAAAGCTCCCAGGCTCGAGTTCATATGAGGACAACCAGCAGAGGGCGCCTCTTATGAAGTCGAGCCTGGGAGCTTTCTAGGAAAGTTCCCACGATCTAGGAACAGCCAGCAGAGGGCGCCTCACCGCAAATGAAGCTAAATATAGGTCATTGACCTACTTTACCTTCATTCGCTGGGGTTTTGCAGGCAGGAGTAGCGCTGCATTAACAGAACTCCTGCCTGCAAAATATTTTAACCCCTTCAGATGGATTTACATCGTTGGACATGACAGATCCTCGGAAGGTATGTATATTCTTGGTTTATTTTTTTTTTTCATTTACAGATCGAGGGTCTTCAGTGAGTGGATTGAGAGTAGAATAAGTTAATACAACAACCTTTGTGTTTTTTTAATTAAATTAATTTTTAATAATGTGTGTGTGGTTTTTTTTAACCCTTTACTAGTATTGGATTAATAATGGATAGGTATCATAATTGACGCCTCTCCATTATTAATTTGGCTTAATGTCACCTTACAATAGCAAGGTGGCATTAACCCTTCATTACCCCATATCCCACCGCTACACGGGAATGGGAAGAGAGTGGCCAAGTGCCAGAATAGGCGCATCTTCCAGATGTGCCTTTTCTGGGGTGGCTGGGGGCAGGTGTTTTTAGCCAAGGGGGGCCAATAACCATGGACCCTCTCCAGGCTATTAATATCTGCCCTCAGTCACTGGCTTTACCACTCTGGCGGAGAAAATTGTGCGGGAGCCCACGTCAATTTTTTCCGCCATTTAACCCCTTAATTTGCATATACACACTACTAACATTAGTAGTGTGGAATATGCAAAAAAAATGGGGATATGAGATGGTTTACTGTATGTAAACCAGGTCTCATATCATGTCGGGTTTAGGAAGGAGAAAGCAAAAGCCGGCAATTGAATTACCGGCTTTCTGCTATATCACGCTGGATGAAATATTAATATATATATATAGATATATGTGTCTACTGACATATATATATATATATATATATATATATATATATATACCAATTCTATGTGTAGACATTTATTCTACCTATTCTATTGTAAGCTGTCAGTGTGATTTTACTGTACATCGCACTGAATTGCCGGCTTTTCTCTCTAACAGCGCTGCATATTCCTCGCAAGTCACACTGCTGGTCCGTGTGTAATCCGTATTTTTGGGGCTTCCATAGACTTTCATTGACGTTTTATTTGCGCAATACGGTGACAAACCCAGCATGCTGCGATTTTCTACGGCCGTAGAAAGCCGTATAATACTGATCAGTTTAATACGGCAGATAGGAGCTGGGGCATAGAGAATAATTGTGCCGTATTTTTTGCGAGTTTTATGGACGTAGTTTCTGCGCTCTTACGTCCGTAAAACTCGCAAGTGTGACGCTGGCCTTACTGTGATCTTTGGGAGGCAGAGTGAACAAATCAACAGCAGGTGAAGAATTGTTTTCATTTATTTTTTAATGCTGTTCCTCGTGCGATACAAGTGATTAAACAACTTTTTTCTTCGAGTGCAATTACAGCGAAACAAGATTTATAACTTTTTTTATGTTTCACTGCTGTCACACACTGAAAAAATGCTTTTTTTTGCAATTGCAAGTCTTTGCATCATCATATCTTGAGAGCTATCATTTTTCTATATTTCTACCTTAATTTAAGGGCTTGTTTTTCGCAAGTTGAGTTGATGTTTTATTGTTACTATTTTCGGGCACAGAACATGTTTTGATCGCTTTCTATTACAATTTTTGGGAGGCAAAATGAAGAAAAACCAGCAATTCAGGGATTGCTTTTTTTTGCTTTTTTTTAAATGCTGTTCACCGTGTGGTAAAAGTGATAAAGCAGCTTTATTCTTCAGGTCAGTATGGGTCTGCCATTTATATATTTTTTTATGTTTTGCTGTTTTTATACAATAAAAACTTTTTGCATTGCAATGTATTTTTATTTCTCCACTGATGGAGCTAGATAATTTTTTGCTGAACAAGACTGTTTGATTGAATTTTATTTCACTTTTTGTTCTGCTGTGTGATGAAAAAGCATAGTTTTTGCCTTGGTTTTGCCATGATGTTCACTGAAGGGGTTAACTGGTGTGACAGTTTAATAGATCTGATCATTCCAGAAGCGACAATACCAAATATATGCAATTTTTTCATAAATATATGTATTCATAAATATAATTTTTTTCTTTTTTTTTATTATTATTTAGTGATTTTTAAAAATATATATTTCTATTTTTTACTTAGTCCCTTTAAGGGACTTTAACTTTTATTATTCTGAACGCTAGTATAATGAATTTCAATGCTCCATGGCATGGTCTAAACAAGTTATCGCAGCTGGCAGACCAGGAGGTCGTCATGACTACCTCAAGTTGTCATGGCATCTATGAGGTCACGGGAGCCCCTCCTCTCCCAGTCTTTTAAATGATGTGATGATTTTGACTGCAGAATTTAAGGAGTCAAACGGCCCTGGTGGTGTGGGCACTGCTCCTGGCAGTGACAGTCGGAGCTCGGTTATCACTTACGCCGAGCTCCCAACAGCTATCATGTGGGCGTAGCTCCTCATGATCGCCATGACATGAAAATTATGTCATAGGTTGAGAACCTCTTCCCAAATCATGACATAATCTTACGTCAAGGTCGTGAAGGGGTTATAAATAGAGTTGAGCAAATTTTCAAAATTGGTTTCCGACTTTGATCGGTGGCGAATATTGGTTTAGCAATATTCGCCAAACACAGCCGAACGTCATTGGAGTCAATGGGAGTAGAAGTGATCAAATATGTTCTGAACCTATCATCAAACATAAATTCATCAGGAATAGGTTACCGATATGGCACAAATATGGCTATTCAGATTCGTTGACCGATTCCGATCATATTCGCCCAACTCTAGTTATAAACTACTACTTGTTCCACAGAAAAAGCAGTCATACGGCAGAAAAATAAAAAAATTCTGGCTTTTAGAAGAAGATGAATAGCTAAAACTCGCCTTATTGTTAAGGGGTTACATTATAATAATAATAATAATTTTATTTATATAGCGCCAACATATTCCGCAGCGCTTTACAAATAATAGAGGGGATTTGGACAGACAATAGACATTACAGCATAACAATAATCACAGTTCAAAACAGATACCAAGAGGAATGAGGGCCCTGCTCGCAAGCTTACAGACTATGAGGAAAAGGGGAGACACGAGAGGTGGATGGTAACAATTGCATTTTGAAAGTAAATGAAAACCACATGTACCATATAGATGAAAAATAATGACAATGATCAGAGAAATCTGTAAATGAAGGACAGCGATAATTTATTGCACCTGACATTGATTTTTGCCCATAAGCCTTCAAAGAGACTTCACTGACAAGCTTCCCAGAAGTGTAACCTCACCTGCAGGGCTGAACTCAATATGAACTTGCATTATTTAGATAGAAAAGTTAGCAAACAAATTCTCATAATACATTTTACTGAACAAACGGAAACATATTTTTTGCAGAAAAGCTGACGTCTATGACTGTGCACATTGAAAAGATCCATATAGTGATGGAACTTTTGAAACTGGCAATAATAAATGAAATGTATCACCTGTCTATTGTTCATAGCCACAACGGATAAAATGGGATTGAACATTGGAGCTGGCATAACACCCCTGTGAGTCATTTTAGGAGTCAATAAATATCCATCCAGAATTAATAATAAAAAATATATACAGTATATTCTAGAATCAATACAACGACTGCATAGAAAAATGTGTACCTAACATGCTTTGTAATAATATACAAGAATTGCATGCGTCATGGTGCTATATAATCACTTGTCCCATGCCATATTTAACATGTCAACACCCATTCCTTTAAGGAGAAAATTGGTAGTTCAAACTTGCCTGAAAACTTCCACTGTGGATATCACATGAAATCATGTAATGCGTTACAAAGTGAGAAATATGCTGCTAAAATTCAGGAGACTTTCACAATATAAAAGGCAATGTTAATACCTCTGATGGGCTGGCCCAATGGTTAGATAGTCTATCATTAACAGCTCCAGGGGGGCGGATGTCACAATGGTCTGTATGGGGGCTCTCTGCTCCAGTGGTTTAGCTAATTCACATGTCTGGCATGCCCTACAAGTCTCTTCCACGACCGTCTTTAACCAAGGATGAAAAATGAACCGATGTAACCATTGAAAAGTCTTCTGCTGACCGAAGTGCACTCTTTACTCATGTGCTTCGGTGGCTTTCTCATACAACAATGTTTCTGGAACCAAAACTTGCCAGGTGGCACCCAGCTCTGCCGGAAGTTGCACTTTCAGATATAGTAAACCATTCTTCATCTGAAAGAGTTCCCACTGTCGAAGAATCTGCAGAGTCTCCTGGGACAGGGTACTTTTCTCCAACGAACTGGGAGGTTTCTTTGAGGTCACACACCCTCTAAGCAGAGCAAGTTCACTATCTTCTTGTCCCGAGATTGGCCCAAGGCACCCCCCTGAGCAGGGATTTATACCTGTTCCTGCGATGTCACCACCATCCTGGTTAAGCCTAGGAACTTGCGGACCTCCTCACTTTCCAGTTCCTCATCTCTATTTCGCTCAGGTTTTGCATGTTTCACCCTAGATAGGACATCTGCATGAGTGTTCTCTGTTACTCTTTTGTAAGCAATTTTGTAATGAAACTTTGCCATTCTGGCCACCCATTGTTGTTCCAGAGCTCCCAGTCTCGCATTTTCCAGGTGAGCCAATCGGTTGTTATTGGTGCATACCAGTACTTTAGAACCGGACAAATACTCTGTGAACCTATCTGTCATAGCCCACACCAACGCCAGCAGCTCCAACTTAAAAAAACTGTAACTGTAATTGGTTAAGTTAGGAATCATGAAGGGACCGACTTGTGCAAGTGGGGGGGAGTGTAACACCCCAGGTTCCTGGTCATTACAGTGGCATTGCTTTCCTCACGGGGAGATTGATGTCATGCTTGGAAGTGAGGAAGGAGCCCTTTATCGGATATCACAAACATGCAACATGTTCTTACTCCAGGCCAGAAAGGGGAGCTCTGATGCGGTTTGTGGGTGGCTCCCCTATACATATTGTGGCTGGAGGGAAAGTAGAGGAGTCTGCCAGAGAAAGGGAGAGCAGTCAGTCTGTGAGAGAGTCTGAGAGAGGAAAGAGTGGGGCCGTGCAGCCATGTGAGGTGCTGCAGCTCCTGGAAAGGAGAGATAAAAAGACGGAACAACTGTAGAGAGTGTAAAGGAGGAAAAGGAGCAAAGGAGAGTTAAGAGGTGGAGGGAAGCTGCGACTGAGCTTCCTCCACGCTGAAGTGCCGAATACCAGTAGCCAAAAGACCGAGGTTGTGGGGGTAACTATGCCCCACAGCAGAAACCAGCGGACAGCTAGATTTAAAGTCATTTGTCCACCATTAACACCCAAAGACATAGTAGCATATAGAGCCCGGCGTCATCTGAGAGACTCTGTAAAAAGGCTCGAGTAACCTGTCATGCGAATATTGTCTTACCTAAAGGGGGACAGAGAGTGAAAACGTGAGGACCTTGTGTGAGGCCAAAGGCAGCAAGAGACTACAACGCAGCGCTAGAAGGAAGGCTTCCAACCCCACCTGGTTAGGGGGATTGTAGATTTGCTTCCAAGCCGTGCGGACCATACCAGTACCTGTGATCCGGTACCTTGGTCTGTGGCTGCCTGAATTCTACAGTAAAGAGGTAAAGAGATTGCAACTTGTGTCCTCTGTTTCTTTCTATACCACCTACCATCTTTATCTACTACACCGGAAGCCCTGGGGGACTCCGCTTCACTTGTGGGAATCCATGCTATCCCTGCTGCCATAACATCACCCCAGTGGACCCCTTTAAGCAGCGCCAGTTACCCCTGACCGAATACCACAGGTGGCATCACAAACAAACTTTATTTCTTTATTTACAATCTCTTTAAAGACCTTTCCCCTTCTGCATGGGCACCCAGGGCCATGGATCGGGTCCCTGCCGCTGTAACATATCCCTTTAAGTAACGAACCTGGTAAAATGGGTCTTGTGTACCTAAGAGGCTGTGCTTTATTGAGAAATCCTTGAACTGTTAAATTGCCGCCATTGCTGTCCCACACAGTGTGCTGGGGTGTGTCGTCGTGGGCAGCACCAGAACAAGAGCGCGAAAGTTATGGCTGCCAATTCTAAATACTTCTGCACCTTAAGGACATGCCAGTCAGCAAGTGAGATCCGCCTCCTGATCCTAAATGGCAGGAGAAAGCTCCACCCATGAAGAAGAGAGCTGGAACCAGACCTAGAGACAGAGAAGAACCTGGATGACAAGATGGCGAGTGGCCGGGACCCGGAGCATGGGGAGGAAGCTGAGGACTCCCCCAGCAACCAGGATGAGAGCAACAATGAGCCGTCAACTGAGGTCCTGAAAACGGAAGTGGAGGAGCTCAGCAACCAACTCCTGTGGATGCAGCTAAGCACCGTATCCAAATGGAAAGTGGCTCTGAAGGTGAAGCTGGTGGAGCAACATTCTATCCGGTGGCCCCTGACTCCAGCAGAGGAGACGACCGACACCGGGGTCTGCTGACGCAGGGCACTGTGGTTGCCTTCAGACTAAAAGGAGGCTGTGGATTCATAAAGGAACCAGACCTATTATCAGAGGTGTTCGTCAATAGAAGGGATGTAGAATCTTACCGCCTGGAAGGACACCCGTACAGGGACTTATATCCAGGGAACAGTGTAACCTAAACCCGGCCTTTTGGTGACAAGGGGTGGTACGCCTTGAATGTCAGGAAGTGCAAAGACTCTGCTCCTGATTCAAAGGTTACTAGGCCTAAGACACCAGCAGCACCAATTCCTTCTAGTGCCAAAGTGGTCACAGCTACCACTTCAACTGCAGCACCAGACCCTAAAGCATTCACTAAAACAACAGTTTGTACATTATCCACTACTGAGACTGCAATGGCTACTGCACCGGTTGCCGTACGTACACAGGCCACACAGACCCCTATTGCAGGACATGACATGACAGTACATGATTTCATAGGCCATGACCTTTTTGTGCTACCAGGAGTAACAGTAGCCCATAAACTTCCCAGGCCAGGAAGTAGCCAGCACCACGAACAGCCCTGGAAACAGCGAAAGTAAATAAGAAGAGTGATGTGACTGTGAATAGTTAAAAAGTAACCTGGTTGGTTGTGTTCATTTTGCTCAAGTTTAAAGAACTGCAGAATCATGAACTAGGCATGATCAGAACTGTCCTGTAAATAGTTGTAACCTTTTTAGGTGCTTTCTGCTGGTTTTACATGGAACCATTGAAGAAACTGTTTATTAATGTTTGCCTTAAATGTTATCTTTGTCTTAAAGTGACCAAGAAGAAAAACCTTGGCTGAAGAAATGGTCCAAAGAGGAGATCAGCGATGCCTTGTAGCCCGCCCAATCCCTACGTTGGGGGTTTATGACGGGTTCCACCACATCACTGCTGTTGTTAGTGAGAAAGATCTCACCATTTGCTGAATGAGTATGTTATTGAAGTGATATTTAACCCCTTAGCGACCGCCGATACGCCTTTTAACGGTGGCCGCTAAAGGTACTTAAACCACAGCGCTGTTAATTAACGGTGCTGTGGAAAAAGTGAATAGCGCCCCCCAGAGTCGGATTTTCTCCGGAGTCTTGGCTGCCGGGGGGGGGTTTTCGGGGGGGTTTTACCCACCCCGCATTTGCGATCGCCGGTAATTAACCGTTTACCGGCGATCGCAAAAAAAAAAAAAAGCGATCTCTTTTTAATTTCTCTGTCCTCCGATGTGATCGCACATCGGAGGACAGAGAAAAGGGGTCCCAGGTAGCCCCCCAATACTCACCTACCTCCCCCGATGCTCCTCGTGTCTCCTGGTGGGCACCGCCATCTTCAAAATGGCGGGCGCATGCGCAGTGCGCCCGCCGGCCGGCACCGGGACAGTCTTTGGGGTCTCGGCTGCCGGGGGTAGCCGAGACCCCAAAGAACATGATCGGGGTCGGTTTTATCGACCCCTGTTTTGCGATCGCCGGTAATTAACTGTTTACCGGCGACAGCAAAAAAAAAAGTAAAGTGTAATTCTCTGTCCTCTGATGTGATCGCACATCAGAGGACAGAGAAATAGGGGGATTCGGGGACCCTAGCATACTCACCTGTGTCCCTGGGTCCTCCTGCTGCTCCTCCTGGCTGCCGGGGAAAAGACAATGGCGGGCGCATGCGCAGTGCGCCCGCCATCTGTCTCCATCTGCTGGCCGGCAGGAGAACAGCAGTTGGGGCTAAAATTAGGGTTAGGGTTAGGGTTAGGGGTAGGGGTAGGGCTAAGGTTAGGGGTAGGGTTAGGGTTAGGGCTAGGGTTAGGGTTAGGGGTAGGGCTAGGGTTAGGGCTAGGGTTAGGGCTAGGGTTAGGGGTAGGGCTAGGGGTAGGTTTAGGGGTAGGGTTAGGGCTAGGGTTAGGGTTAGAGGTAGGGGTAGGGCTAGGGGTAGGGGTAGGGTTAGGGCTAGGGTTAGGGCTAGGGTTAGGGTAAGGGCTAGGGGTAGGGTTAGGGGTAGGGTTAGGGCTAGGGTTAGGGTTAGGGCTAGGGTTAGGGCTAGGGTTAGGGCTAGGGCTAAATTTAGGGTTAGGGTTGGGGCTAAATTTAGGGTTAGGCTTCTTTCACACTTACGTTGGTACGGGGCCGTCACAATGCGTCGGCCCGACATACCGACGCACGTTGTGAAAATTGTGCACAACGTGGGCAGCGGATGTAGTTTTTCAACGCAGCCGCTGCCCAATCTATGTCCTGGGGAGGAGGGGGCGGAGTTACGGCCACGCATGCGCGGTCAGAAATGGCGGATGCGACGTACAAAAAAACGTTTCATTGAACGTTTTTTTGTGCCGACGCTCCGCCAAAACACAACTGATCCAGTGCACGACGGACGCGACGTGTGGCCATCCGTCACGATCCGTCGGCAATACAAGTCTATGGGCAAAAAACGCATCCTGCGGGCACATTTGCAGGATCCGTTTCTTGTCCAAAATGACGGATTGCGACGGAATGCCAAACGGCGCAAGTGTGAAAGTAGCCTTAGGGCTAGGGTTAGGGTTGGGGCTAAAGTTAGGGCTAGGGTTGGGGCTAAAGTTAGGGTTAGAGCTGTGATTAGGGTTAGGGTTTGGATTAGGGTTGGTATTAGGGTTAGGGTTGGCATTAGGGTTACGCTTGGGATTAGGGTTAGGTTTGGGATTAGGGTTAAGGTTAGGGTTGTGATTAGGGGTGTATTGGGATTAGGGTTAGGTTTGAGGTTAGGGTTGAGATTAGGATTAGGGGTGTGTTGGATTTAGGGTTTTGATTAGGGTTATGGTTAGGGTTGACATTAGGGTTGTTTTGGGGTAAGGGTTGTGATTATGGTTAGGGTTAGTGATTAGGATTATGGATCAGGTTGGGATTAGGGTTAAGGGTGTGTTGGGGTTAGGGTTGGAGCTATAATTGGGGGGTTTCCACTGTTTAGGTACATCAGGGGGTCTCCAAACACGACAGCCAATTTTGCGCTCAAAAAGTCAAATGGTGCTCCCTCCCTTCTGAGCTCTGCCGTGCGCCCAAACAGTGGGTTACCCCCACATATGGGGCATCAACGTACTCGGGATAAATTGGACAACAACTTCTGGGGTCCAATTTCTCTTGTTACCCTTGTGAAAATAAAAACTTGGGGGCTACAATATCTTTTTTGTGAAAAAAAAAATATTTTTTATTTTCACGACTCTGCATTCTAAACTTCTGTGAAGCACTTGGGCATTCAAAGTTCTCACCACACATCTAGATAAGTTCCTTGGGGGGTCTAGTTTCCAAAATGGGGTCACTTGTGGGGGGTTACTACAGTTTAGGTATATCAGGGGCTCTGCAATCGCAACATAATGCCCACAGACCATTCTATCAAAGTCTGCATTCCAAAAAGGCGCTCCTTCCCTTCCGAGCTCTGCCGTGCGCCCAAACAGTGGTTTACCCCCACATATGGCGCATCAGCGTACTCGGGATAAATTGCACAACAACTATTGCAGTCCAATTTCTCCTGTTACCCTTGTGAAAATAAAAACTTGGGGGCTACAATATCTTTTTTGTGGAAAAAAAAATATTTTTTATTTTCACGACTCTGCATTCTAAACTTCTGTGAAGCACTTGGGCATTCAAAGTTCTAACCACACATCTAGATAAGTTCCTTGGGGGGTCTAGTTTCCAAAATGGGGTCACTTGTGGAGGGTTTCTACTGGTTATGTACATCAGGGGCTCTGCAAACGCAACATAATACCCGCAGACCATTCTATCAAAGTCTGCATTCCAAAACGGCGCTCCTTCCTTCCGAGCTCTGCCGTGCGCCCAAACAGTGGTTTACCCCCACATATGGGGTACCAGCATACTCAGGACAAATTGCAAAACAACTTTTGGGGTCCAATTTCTCTTGTTACCCTTGTGAAAATAAAAACTTGGGGGCTACAATATCTTTTTTGTGGAAAAAAAATATTTTTTATTTTCACGGCTCTGCATTATAAACTTCTGTGAAGCACTTGGGCATTCAAGGTTCTCACCACACATCTAGATAAGTTCCATGGGGTGTCTAGTTTCCAAAATGGGGTCACTTGTGGGGGATTTCTACTGTTTAGGCACATCAGGGGCTCTCCAAACGCGACATGGCGTCCGATCTCAATTCCAGCCAATTCTACATTGAAAAAGTAAAACGGCACTCTTTCTCTTCCAAGCTCTGCGGTGCGCCCAAACAGTGGTTTACCCCCACATATTGGGTATCAGCGTACTCAGGAGAAATTGCACAACAACTTTTGTGGTCTAATTTCTCCTGTTACCCTTGTGAAAATAAAAATTTGTGGGCAAAAAGATCATTTTTGTAGAAAAAATGCGATTTTTTTTTTTCACGGCTCTACATTATAAACTTCTGTGAAGCACATGGGGGTTCAAAGTGCTCACCACACATCTAGATATGCTCCTTAAGGGGTCTAGTTTCCAAAATGGGGTCACTTGTGGGGGGTGTCCACTGTTTAGGCACATCAGAGGCTCTCCAAACACGACATGGCGTCCAATCTCAATTCCAGCCAATTCTACATTGAGAAAGTAAAACGGCGCTCCTTCACTTCCAAGCTCTGCAGTGCGCCCAAACAGTGGTTTACCCTCACATATGGGGTATCAACGTATTCAGGAGAAATCGCACAACAACTTTTGTGGTCTAATTTCTCCTGTTACCCTTGTGAAAATAAGAATTTGTGGGCGAAAAGATCATTTTTGTGTAAACAAAAGCGATTTTTTATTTTCACGGCTCTACATTATAAACTTCTGTGAAGCACATGGGGGTTCAAAGTGCTCACCACACATCTAGATAAGTTCCTTAAGGGGTCTTGTTTCCAAAATGGTGTCACTTGTGGGGAGTTTCCACTGTTTAGGCACATCAGGGGCTCTCTAAACGTGACATGGCGTCCGATCTCAATTCCAGCCAATTCTGCATTGAAAAAGTCAAACGACGCTCCTTCACTTCTAAGTTCTGCGGTGCGCCCAAAAAGTGGTTTACCCCCACATATGGGGTATTGGCGTATTCAGGAGAAATTGTGTAACAAAATTTATGGTTACATTTCTGTTTTTATACTTGTGAAAATAAAAAAAATGGTTCTGAATTAAGAGGTTTGCAAAAAAAAGTTAAATGTTCATTTTTTCCTTCCACATTGTTTCAGTTCCTGTGAAGCACGTAAAGGGTTAATAAACTTCTTGAATGTGGTTTTGAGAACCTTGAGGGGTGTAGTTTTTAGAATGGTGTCACACTTCATTATTTTCTATCATATAGACCCCTCAAAATGACTTCAAATGTGATGTGGTCCCTAAAAAAAAATGGTGTTGTAAAAATGAGAAATTGCTGGTCAACTTTTAACCCTTATAACTCCCTAACAAAAAAAAATTTTGTTTCCAAAATTGTGCTGATGTAAAGTAGACATGTGGGAAATGTTATTTATTAACTATTTTTTGTGACATATCTCTCTGATTTAAGGGCATAAAAATACAAAGTTTGAAAATTGCAAAATTTTAAAAATTTTCGCCATATTTCCATTTTTTTCATAAATAATCACAAGTAATATCGAAGAAATGTTACCACTAACATGAAGTACAATATGTCACGAAAAAACAGTCTCAGAATTAGCGGGATCCGTTGAAGCGTTCCAGAGTTATAACCTCATAAAGTGACAGTGGTCAGAATTGCAAAAATTGGCCTGGTCATTAAGTACCAAATTGGCTCTGTCACTAAGGGGTTAAGGAGAAAATTGGTAGTTCAAACTTGCCTGAAAACTTCCACTGTGGATATCACATGAAATCATGTAATGCGTTACAAAGTGAGAAATATGCTGCTAAAATTCAGGAGACTTTCACAATATAAAAGGCATGGATGCCTTTTATAAAGTGCATGTGCAGCTGATTCTGCAGTTTGGTCCCTGGTTTGGAGTCACAACAGCAAATTTTGTGAAATGATCCACCATTACTAAACAATGTTCATACCTCTGATGGGCTGGCCCAATGGTTAGATAGTCTATCATTAACAGCTCCAGGGGGGCGGATGTCACAATGGTCTGTATGGGGGCTCTCTGCTCCAGTGGTTTAGCTAATTCACATGTCTGGCATGCCCTACAAGTCTCTTCCACGACCGTCTTTAACCAAGGATGAAAAATGAACCGATGTAACCATTGAAAAGTCTTCTGCTGACCGAAGTGCACTCTTTACTCATGTGCTTCGGTGGCTTTCTCATACAACAATGTTTCTGGAACCAAAACTTGCCAGGTGGCACCCAGCTCTGCCGGAAGTTGCACTTTCAGATATAGTAAACCATTCTTCATCTGAAAGAGTTCCCACTGTCGAAGAATCTGCAGAGTCTCCTGGGACAGGGTACTTTTCTCCAACGAACTGGGAGGTTTCTTTGAGGTCACACACCCTCTAAGCAGAGCAAGTTCACTATCTTCTTGTCCCGAGATTGGCCCAAGGCACCCCCCTGAGCAGGGATTTATACCTGTTCCTGCGATGTCACCACCATCCAGGTTAAGCCTAGGAACTTGCGGACCTCCTCACTTTCCAGTTCCTCATCTCTATTTCGCTCAGGTTTTGCATGTTTCACCCTAGATAGGACATCTGCATGAGTGTTCTCTGTTACTCTTTTGTAAGCAATTTTGTAATGAAACTTTGCCATTCTGGCCACCCATTGTTGTTCCAGAGCTCCCAGTCTCGCATTTTCCAGGTGAGCCAATCGGTTGTTATTGGTGCATACCAGTACTTTAGAACCGGACAAATACTCTGTGAACCTATCTGTCATAGCCCACACCAACGCCAGCAGCTCCAACTTAAAAAAACTGTAACTGTAATTGGTTAAGTTAGGAATCATGAAGGGACCGACTTGTGCAAGTGGGGGGGAGTGTAACACCCCAGGTTCCTGGTCATTACAGTGGCATTGCTTTCCTCACGGGGAGATTGATGTCATGCTTGGAAGTGAGGAAGGAGCCCTTTATCGGATATCACAAACATGCAACATGTTCTTACTCCAGGCCAGAAAGGGGAGCTCTGATGCGGTTTGTGGGTGGCTCCCCTATACATATTGTGGCTGGAGGGAAAGTAGAGGAGTCTGCCAGAGAAAGGGAGAGCAGTCAGTCTGTGAGAGAGTCTGAGAGAGGAAAGAGTGGGGCCGTGCAGCCATGTGAGGTGCTGCAGCTCCTGGAAAGGAGAGATAAAAAGACGGAACAACTGTAGAGAGTGTAAAGGAGGAAAAGGAGCAAAGGAGAGTTAAGAGGTGGAGGGAAGCTGCGACTGAGCTTCCTCCACGCTGAAGCGCCGAATACCAGTAGCCAAAAGACCGAGGTTGTGGGGGTAACTATGCCCCACAGCAGAAACCAGCGGACAGCTAGATTTAAAGTCATTTGTCCACCATTAACACCCAAAGACATAGTAGCATATAGAGCCCGGCGTCATCTGAGAGACTCTGTAAAAAGGCTCGAGTAACCTGTCATGCGAATATTGTCTTACCTAAAGGGGGACAGAGAGTGAAAACGTGAGGACCTTGTGTGAGGCCAAAGGCAGCAAGAGACTACAACGCAGCGCTAGAAGGAAGGCTTCCAACCCCACCTGGTTAGGGGGATTGTAGATTTGCTTCCAAGCCGTGCGGACCATACCAGTACCTGTGATCCGGTACCTTGGTCTGTGGCTGCCTGAATTCTACAGTAAAGAGGTAAAGAGATTGCAACTTGTGTCCTCTGTTTCTTTCTATACCACCTACCATCTTTATCTACTACACCGGAAGCCCTGGGGGACTCCGCTTCACTTGTGGGAATCCATGCTATCCCTGCTGCCATAACATCACCCCAGTGGACCCCTTTAAGCAGCGCCAGTTACCCCTGACCGAATACCACAGGTGGCATCACAAACAAACTTTATTTCTTTATTTACAATCTCTTTAAAGACCTTTCCCCTTCTGCATGGGCACCCAGGGCCATGGATCGGGTCCCTGCCGCTGTAACATATCCCTTTAAGTAACGAACCTGGTAAAATGGGTCTTGTGTACCTAAGAGGCTGTGCTTTATTGAGAAATCCTTGAACTGTTAAATTGCCGCCATTGCTGTCCCACACAGTGTGCTGGGGTGTGTCGTCGTGGGCAGCACCAGAACAAGAGCGCGAAAGTTATGGCTGCCAATTCTAAATACTTCTGCACCTTAAGGACATGCCAGTCAGCAAGTGAGATCCGCCTCCTGATCCTAAATGGCAGGAGAAAGCTCCACCCATGAAGAAGAGAGCTGGAACCAGACCTAGAGACAGAGAAGAACCTGGATGACAAGATGGCGAGTGGCCGGGACCCGGAGCATGGGGAGGAAGCTGAGGACTCCCCCAGCAACCAGGATGAGAGCAACAATGAGCCGTCAACTGAGGTCCTGAAAACGGAAGTGGAGGAGCTCAGCAACCAACTCCTGTGGATGCAGCTAAGCACCGTATCCAAATGGAAAGTGGCTCTGAAGGTGAAGCTGGTGGAGCAACATTCTATCCGGTGGCCCCTGACTCCAGCAGAGGAGACGACCGACACCGGGGTCTGCTGACGCAGGGCACTGTGGTTGCCTTCAGACTAAAAGGAGGCTGTGGATTCATAAAGGAACCAGACCTATTATCAGAGGTGTTCGTCAATAGAAGGGATGTAGAATCTTACCGCCTGGAAGGACACCCGTACAGGGACTTATATCCAGGGAACAGTGTAACCTAAACCCGGCCTTTTGGTGACAAGGGGTGGTACGCCTTGAATGTCAGGAAGTGCAAAGACTCTGCTCCTGATTCAAAGGTTACTAGGCCTAAGACACCAGCAGCACCAATTCCTTCTAGTGCCAAAGTGGTCACAGCTACCACTTCAACTGCAGCACCAGACCCTAAAGCATTCACTAAAACAACAGTTTGTACATTATCCACTACTGAGACTGCAATGGCTACTGCACCGGTTGCCGTACGTACACAGGCCACACAGACCCCTATTGCAGGACATGACATGACAGTACATGATTTCATAGGCCATGACCTTTTTGTGCTACCAGGAGTAACAGTAGCCCATAAACTTCCCAGGCCAGGAAGTAGCCAGCACCACGAACAGCCCTGGAAACAGCGAAAGTAAATAAGAAGAGTGATGTGACTGTGAATAGTTAAAAAGTAACCTGGTTGGTTGTGTTCATTTTGCTCAAGTTTAAAGAACTGCAGAATCATGAACTAGGCATGATCAGAACTGTCCTGTAAATAGTTGTAACCTTTTTAGGTGCTTTCTGCTGGTTTTACATGGAACCATTGAAGAAACTGTTTATTAATGTTTGCCTTAAATGTTATCTTTGTCTTAAAGTGACCAAGAAGAAAAACCTTGGCTGAAGAAATGGTCCAAAGAGGAGATCAGCGATGCCTTGTAGCCCGCCCAATCCCTACGTTGGGGGTTTATGACGGGTTCCACCACATCACTGCTGTTGTTAGTGAGAAAGATCTCACCATTTGCTGAATGAGTATGTTATTGAAGTGATATTTAACCCCTTAGCGACCGCCGATACGCCTTTTAACGGTGGCCGCTAAAGGTACTTAAACCACAGCGCTGTTAATTAACGGTGCTGTGGAAAAAGTGAATAGCGCCCCCCAGAGTCGGATTTTCTCCGGAGTCTTGGCTGCCGGGGGGGGGTTTTCGGGGGGGTTTTACCCACCCCGCATTTGCGATCGCCGGTAATTAACCGTTTACCGGCGATCGAAAAAAAAAAAAAAAAGCGATCTCTTTTTAATTTCTCTGTCCTCCGATGTGATCGCACATCGGAGGACAGAGAAAAGGGGTCCCAGGTAGCCCCCCAATACTCACCTACCTCCCCCGATGCTCCTCGTGTCTCCTGGTGGGCACCGCCATCTTCAAAATGGCGGGCGCATGCGCAGTGCGCCCGCCGGCCGGCACCGGGACAGTCTTTGGGGTCTCGGCTGCCGGGGGTAGCCGAGACCCCAAAGAACATGATCGGGGTCGGTTTTATCGACCCCTGTTTTGCGATCGCCGGTAATTAACTGTTTACCGGCGACAGCAAAAAAAAAAGTAAAGTGTAATTCTCTGTCCTCTGATGTGATCGCACATCAGAGGACAGAGAAATAGGGGGATTCGGGGACCCTAGCATACTCACCTGTGTCCCTGGGTCCTCCTGCTGCTCCTCCTGGCTGCCGGGGAAAAGACAATGGCGGGCGCATGCGCAGTGCGCCCGCCATCTGTCTCCATCTGCTGGCCGGCAGGAGAACAGCAGTTGGGGCTAAAATTAGGGTTAGGGTTAGGGTTAGGGGTAGGGGTAGGGCTAAGGTTAGGGGTAGGGTTAGGGTTAGGGCTAGGGTTAGGGTTAGGGGTAGGGCTAGGGTTAGGGCTAGGGTTAGGGCTAGGGTTAGGGGTAGGGCTAGGGGTAGGTTTAGGGGTAGGGTTAGGGCTAGGGTTAGGGTTAGAGGTAGGGGTAGGGCTAGGGGTAGGGGTAGGGTTAGGGCTAGGGTTAGGGCTAGGGTTAGGGTAAGGGCTAGGGGTAGGGTTAGGGGTAGGGTTAGGGCTAGGGTTAGGGTTAGGGCTAGGGTTAGGGCTAGGGTTAGGGCTAGGGCTAAATTTAGGGTTAGGGTTGGGGCTAAATTTAGGGTTAGGCTTCTTTCACACTTACGTTGGTACGGGGCCGTCACAATGCGTCGGCCCGACATACCGACGCACGTTGTGAAAATTGTGCACAACGTGGGCAGCGGATGTAGTTTTTCAACGCAGCCGCTGCCCAATCTATGTCCTGGGGAGGAGGGGGCGGAGTTACGGCCACGCATGTGCGGTCAGAAATGGCGGATGCGACGTACAAAAAAACGTTTCATTGAACGTTTTTTTGTGCCGACGCTCCGCCAAAACACAACTGATCCAGTGCACGACGGACGCGACGTGTGGCCATCCGTCACGATCCGTCGGCAATACAAGTCTATGGGCAAAAAACGCATCCTGCGGGCACATTTGCAGGATCCGTTTCTTGTCCAAAATGACGGATTGCGACGGAATGCCAAACGGCGCAAGTGTGAAAGTAGCCTTAGGGCTAGGGTTAGGGTTGGGGCTAAAGTTAGGGCTAGGGTTGGGGCTAAAGTTAGGGTTAGAGCTGTGATTAGGGTTAGGGTTTGGATTAGGGTTGGTATTAGGGTTAGGGTTGGCATTAGGGTTACGCTTGGGATTAGGGTTAGGTTTGGGATTAGGGTTAAGGTTAGGGTTGTGATTAGGGGTGTATTGGGATTAGGGTTAGGTTTGAGGTTAGGGTTGAGATTAGGATTAGGGGTGTGTTGGATTTAGGGTTTTGATTAGGGTTATGGTTAGGGTTGACATTAGGGTTGTTTTGGGGTAAGGGTTGTGATTATGGTTAGGGTTAGTGATTAGGATTATGGATCAGGTTGGGATTAGGGTTAAGGGTGTGTTGGGGTTAGGGTTGGAGCTATAATTGGGGGGTTTCCACTGTTTAGGTACATCAGGGGGTCTCCAAACACGACAGCCAATTTTGCGCTCAAAAAGTCAAATGGTGCTCCCTCCCTTCTGAGCTCTGCCGTGCGCCCAAACAGTGGGTTACCCCCACATATGGGGCATCAACGTACTCGGGATAAATTGGACAACAACTTCTGGGGTCCAATTTCTCTTGTTACCCTTGTGAAAATAAAAACTTGGGGGCTACAATATCTTTTTTGTGAAAAAAAAAATATTTTTTATTTTCACGACTCTGCATTCTAAACTTCTGTGAAGCACTTGGGCATTCAAAGTTCTCACCACACATCTAGATAAGTTCCTTGGGGGGTCTAGTTTCCAAAATGGGGTCACTTGTGGGGGGTTACTACAGTTTAGGTATATCAGGGGCTCTGCAATCGCAACATAATGCCCACAGACCATTCTATCAAAGTCTGCATTCCAAAAAGGCGCTCCTTCCCTTCCGAGCTCTGCCGTGCGCCCAAACAGTGGTTTACCCCCACATATGGCGCATCAGCGTACTCGGGATAAATTGCACAACAACTATTGCAGTCCAATTTCTCCTGTTACCCTTGTGAAAATAAAAACTTGGGGGCTACAATATCTTTTTTGTGGAAAAAAAAATATTTTTTATTTTCACGACTCTGCATTCTAAACTTCTGTGAAGCACTTGGGCATTCAAAGTTCTAACCACACATCTAGATAAGTTCCTTGGGGGGTCTAGTTTCCAAAATGGGGTCACTTGTGGAGGGTTTCTACTGGTTATGTACATCAGGGGCTCTGCAAACGCAACATAATACCCGCAGACCATTCTATCAAAGTCTGCATTCCAAAACGGCGCTCCTTCCTTCCGAGCTCTGCCGTGCGCCCAAACAGTGGTTTACCCCCACATATGGGGTACCAGCATACTCAGGACAAATTGCAAAACAACTTTTGGGGTCCAATTTCTCTTGTTACCCTTGTGAAAATAAAAACTTGGGGGCTACAATATCTTTTTTGTGGAAAAAAAATATTTTTTATTTTCACGGCTCTGCATTATAAACTTCTGTGAAGCACTTGGGCATTCAAGGTTCTCACCACACATCTAGATAAGTTCCATGGGGTGTCTAGTTTCCAAAATGGGGTCACTTGTGGGGGATTTCTACTGTTTAGGCACATCAGGGGCTCTCCAAACGCGACATGGCGTCCGATCTCAATTCCAGCCAATTCTACATTGAAAAAGTAAAACGGCACTCTTTCTCTTCCAAGCTCTGCGGTGCGCCCAAACAGTGGTTTACCCCCACATATTGGGTATCAGCGTACTCAGGAGAAATTGCACAACAACTTTTGTGGTCTAATTTCTCCTGTTACCCTTGTGAAAATAAAAATTTGTGGGCAAAAAGATCATTTTTGTAGAAAAAATGCGATTTTTTTTTTTCACGGCTCTACATTATAAACTTCTGTGAAGCACATGGGGGTTCAAAGTGCTCACCACACATCTAGATATGCTCCTTAAGGGGTCTAGTTTCCAAAATGGGGTCACTTGTGGGGGGTGTCCACTGTTTAGGCACATCAGAGGCTCTCCAAACACGACATGGCGTCCAATCTCAATTCCAGCCAATTCTACATTGAGAAAGTAAAACGGCGCTCCTTCACTTCCAAGCTCTGCAGTGCGCCCAAACAGTGGTTTACCCTCACATATGGGGTATCAACGTATTCAGGAGAAATCGCACAACAACTTTTGTGGTCTAATTTCTCCTGTTACCCTTGTGAAAATAAGAATTTGTGGGCGAAAAGATCATTTTTGTGTAAACAAAAGCGATTTTTTATTTTCACGGCTCTACATTATAAACTTCTGTGAAGCACATGGGGGTTCAAAGTGCTCACCACACATCTAGATAAGTTCCTTAAGGGGTCTTGTTTCCAAAATGGTGTCACTTGTGGGGAGTTTCCACTGTTTAGGCACATCAGGGGCTCTCTAAACGTGACATGGCGTCCGATCTCAATTCCAGCCAATTCTGCATTGAAAAAGTCAAACGACGCTCCTTCACTTCTAAGTTCTGCGGTGCGCCCAAAAAGTGGTTTACCCCCACATATGGGGTATTGGCGTATTCAGGAGAAATTGTGTAACAAAATTTATGGTTACATTTCTGTTTTTATACTTGTGAAAATAAAAAAAATGGTTCTGAATTAAGAGGTTTGCAAAAAAAAGTTAAATGTTCATTTTTTCCTTCCACATTGTTTCAGTTCCTGTGAAGCACGTAAAGGGTTAATAAACTTCTTGAATGTGGTTTTGAGAACCTTGAGGGGTGTAGTTTTTAGAATGGTGTCACACTTCATTATTTTCTATCATATAGACCCCTCAAAATGACTTCAAATGTGATGTGGTCCCTAAAAAAAAATGGTGTTGTAAAAATGAGAAATTGCTGGTCAACTTTTAACCCTTATAACTCCCTAACAAAAAAAAATTTTGTTTCCAAAATTGTGCTGATGTAAAGTAGACATGTGGGAAATGTTATTTATTAACTATTTTTTGTGACATATCTCTCTGATTTAAGGGCATAAAAATACAAAGTTTGAAAATTGCAAAATTTTAAAAATTTTCGCCATATTTCCATTTTTTTCATAAATAATCACAAGTAATATCGAAGAAATGTTACCACTAACATGAAGTACAATATGTCACGAAAAAACAGTCTCAGAATTAGCGGGATCCGTTGAAGCGTTCCAGAGTTATAACCTCATAAAGTGACAGTGGTCAGAATTGCAAAAATTGGCCTGGTCATTAAGTACCAAATTGGCTCTGTCACTAAGGGGTTAAGGAGAAAATTGGTAGTTCAAACTTGCCTGAAAACTTCCACTGTGGATATCACATGAAATCATGTAATGCGTTACAAAGTGAGAAATATGCTGCTAAAATTCAGGAGACTTTCACAATATAAAAGGCATGGATGCCTTTTATAAAGTGCATGTGCAGCTGATTCTGCAGTTTGGTCCCTGGTTTGGAGTCACAACAGCAAATTTTGTGAAATGATCCACCATTACTAAACAATGTTCATACCTCTGATGGGCTGGCCCAATGGTTAGATAGTCTATCATTAACAGCTCCAGGGGGGCGGATGTCACAATGGTCTGTATGGGGGCTCTCTGCTCCAGTGGTTTAGCTAATTCACATGTCTGGCATGCCCTACAAGTCTCTTCCACGACCGTCTTTAACCAAGGATGAAAAATGAACCGATGTAACCATTGAAAAGTCTTCTGCTGACCGAAGTGCACTCTTTACTCATGTGCTTCGGTGGCTTTCTCATACAACAATGTTTCTGGAACCAAAACTTGCCAGGTGGCACCCAGCTCTGCCGGAAGTTGCACTTTCAGATATAGTAAACCATTCTTCATCTGAAAGAGTTCCCACTGTCGAAGAATCTGCAGAGTCTCCTGGGACAGGGTACTTTTCTCCAACGAACTGGGAGGTTTCTTTGAGGTCACACACCCTCTAAGCAGAGCAAGTTCACTATCTTCTTGTCCCGAGATTGGCCCAAGGCACCCCCCTGAGCAGGGATTTATACCTGTTCCTGCGATGTCACCACCATCCAGGTTAAGCCTAGGAACTTGCGGACCTCCTCACTTTCCAGTTCCTCATCTCTATTTCGCTCAGGTTTTGCATGTTTCACCCTAGATAGGACATCTGCATGAGTGTTCTCTGTTACTCTTTTGTAAGCAATTTTGTAATGAAACTTTGCCATTCTGGCCACCCATTGTTGTTCCAGAGCTCCCAGTCTCGCATTTTCCAGGTGAGCCAATCGGTTGTTATTGGTGCATACCAGTACTTTAGAACCGGACAAATACTCTGTGAACCTATCTGTCATAGCCCACACCAACGCCAGCAGCTCCAACTTAAAAAAACTGTAACTGTAATTGGTTAAGTTAGGAATCATGAAGGGACCGACTTGTGCAAGTGGGGGGGAGTGTAACACCCCAGGTTCCTGGTCATTACAGTGGCATTGCTTTCCTCACGGGGAGATTGATGTCATGCTTGGAAGTGAGGAAGGAGCCCTTTATCGGATATCACAAACATGCAACATGTTCTTACTCCAGGCCAGAAAGGGGAGCTCTGATGCGGTTTGTGGGTGGCTCCCCTATACATATTGTGGCTGGAGGGAAAGTAGAGGAGTCTGCCAGAGAAAGGGAGAGCAGTCAGTCTGTGAGAGAGTCTGAGAGAGGAAAGAGTGGGGCCGTGCAGCCATGTGAGGTGCTGCAGCTCCTGGAAAGGAGAGATAAAAAGACGGAACAACTGTAGAGAGTGTAAAGGAGGAAAAGGAGCAAAGGAGAGTTAAGAGATGGAGGGAAGCTGCGACTGAGCTTCCTCCACGCTGAAGCGCAGAATACCAGTAGCCAAAAGACCGAGGTTGTGGGGGTAACTATGCCCCACAGCAGAAACCAGCGGACAGCTAGATTTAAAGTCATTTGTCCACCATTAACACCCAAAGACATAGTAGCATATAGAGCCTGGCGTCATCTGAGAGACTCTGTAAAAAGGCTCGAGTAACCTGTCATGCGAATATTGTCTTACCTAAAGGGGGACAGAGAGTGAAAACGTGAGGACCTTGTGTGAGGCCAAAGGCAGCAAGGGACTACAACGCAGCGCTAGAAGGAAGGCTTCCAACCCCACCTGGTTAGGGGGATTGTAGATTTGCTTCCAAGCCGTGCGGACCATACCAGTACCTGTGATCCGGTACCTTGGTCTGTGGCTGCCTGAATTCTACAGTAAAGAGGTAAAGAGATTGCAACTTGTGTCCTCTGTTTCTTTCTATACCACCTACCATCTTTATCTACTACACCGGAAGCCCTGGGGGACTCCGCTTCACTTGTGGGAATCCATGCTATCCCTGCTGCCATAACATCACCCCAGTGGACCCCTTTAAGCAGCGCCAGTTACCCCTGACCGAATACCACAGGTGGCATCACAAACAAACTTTATTTCTTTATTTACAATCTCTTTAAAGACCTTTCCCCTTCTGCATGGGCACCCAGGGCCATGGATCGGGTCCCTGCCGCTGTAACATATCCCTTTAAGTAACGAACCTGGTAAAATGGGTCTTGTGTACCTAAGAGACTGTGCTTTATTGAGAAATCCTTGAACTGTTAAATTGCCGCCATTGCTGTCCCACACAGTGTGCTGGGGTGTTATGGCTGCCAATTCTAAATACTTCTGCACCTTAAGGACATGCCAGTCAGCAAGTGAGATCCGCCTCCTGATCCTAAATGGCAGGAGAAAGCTCCACCCATGAAGAAGAGAGCTGGAACCAGACCTAGAGACAGAGAAGAACCTGGATGACAAGATGGCGAGTGGCCGGGACCCGGAGCATGGGGAGGAAGCTGAGGACTCCCCCAGCAACCAGGATGAGAGCAACAATGAGCCGTCAACTGAGGTCCTGAAAACGGAAGTGGAGGAGCTCAGCAACCAACTCCTGTGGATGCAGCTAAGCACCGTATCCAAATGGAAAGTGGCTCTGAAGGTGAAGCTGGTGGAGCAACATTCTATCCGGTGGCCCCTGACTCCAGCAGAGGAGACGACCGACACCGGGGTCTGCTGACGCAGGGCACTGTGGTTGCCTTCAGACTAAAAGGAGGCTGTGGATTCATAAAGGAACCAGACCTATTATCAGAGGTGTTCGTCAATAGAAGGGATGTAGAATCTTACCGCCTGGAAGGACACCCGCACAGGGACTTATATCCAGGGAACAGTGTAACCTAAACCCGGCCTTTTGGTGACAAGGGGTGGTACGCCTTGAATGTCAGGAAGTGCAAAGACTCTGCTCCTGATTCAAAGGTTACTAGGCCTAAGACACCAGCAGCACCAATTCCTTCTAGTGCCAAAGTGGTCACAGCTACCACTTCAACTGCAGCACCAGACCCTAAAGCATTCACTAAAACAACAGTTTGTACATTATCCACTACTGAGACTGCAATGGCTACTGCACCGGTTGCCGTACGTACACAGGCCACACAGACCCCTATTGCAGGACATGACATGACAGTACATGATTTCATAGGCCATGACGTTTTTGTGCTACCAGGAGTAACAGTAGCCCATAAACTTCCCAGGCCAGGAAGTAGCCAGCACCACGAACAGCCCTGGAAACAGCGAAAGTAAATAAGAAGAGTGATGTGACTGTGAATAGTTAAAAAGTAACCTGGTTGGTTGTGTTCATTTTGCTCAAGTTTAAAGAACTGCAGAATCATGAACTAGGCATGATCAGAACTGTCCTGTAAATAGTTGTAACCTTTTTAGGTGCTTTCTGCTGGTTTTACATGGAACCATTGAAGAAACTGTTTATTAATGTTTGCCTTAAATGTTATCTTTGTCTTAAAGTGACCAAGAAGAAAAACCTTGGCTGAAGAAATGGTCCAAAGAGGAGACCAGCGATGCCTTGTAGCCCGCCCAATCCCTACGTTGGGGGTTTATGACGGGTTCCACCACATCACTGCTGTTGTTAGTGAGAATGATCTCACCATTTGCTGAATGAGTATGTTATTGAAGTGATATTTAACCCCTTAGCGACCGCCGATACGCCTTTTAACGGTGGCCGCTAAGGGTACTTAAACCACAGCGCTGTTAATTAACGGTGCTGTGGAAAAAGTGAATAGCGCCCCCCAGAGTCGGATTTTCTCTGGGGTCTCGGCTGCTGGGGGTAGCCGAGACCCCAGAGAACATGATTCGGGGGGGTTTTACCCACCCCGCATTTGCGATCGCCGGTAATTAACCGTTTACCGGCGATCGCAAAAAAAAAAAAACGCGATCTCTTTTTAATTTCTCTGTCCTCCGATGTGATCGCACATCGGAGGACAGAGAAAAGGGGTCCCAGGTAGCCCCCCAATACTCGCCTACCTCCCCCGATGCTCCTCGTGTCTCCTGGTGGGCACCGCCATCTTCAAAATGGCGGGCGCATGCGCAGTGCGCCCGCCGGCCGGCACCGGGAGAATCTTTGGGGTCTCGGCTGCCGGGGGTAGCCGAGACCCCAAAGAACATGATCGGGGTCGGTTTTACCGACCCCTGTTTTGCGATCGCCGGTAATTAACTGTTTACCGGCGACCGCAAAAAAAAAAAAAAAAAAGTAAAGTGTAATTCTCTGTCCTGTGATGTGATCGCACATCAGAGGACAGAGAAATAGGGGGATTCGGGGACCCTAGCATACTCACCTGTGTCCCTGGGTCCTCCTGCTGCTCCTCCTGGCTGCCGGGGAAAAGAAAATGGCGGGCGCATGCGCAGTGCGCCCGCCATCTGTCTCCATCTGCTGGCCGGCAGGAGAACAGCAGTTGGGGCTAAAATTAGGGTTAGGGTTAGGGTTAGGGGTAGGGGTAGGGCTAAGGTTAGGGGTAGGGTTAGGGTTAGGGCTAGGGTTAGGGTTAGGGGTAGGGCTAGGGTTAGGGCTAGGGTTAGGGCTAGGGTTAGGGGTAGGGCTAGGGGTAGGTTTAGGGGTAGGGTTAGGGCTAGGGTTAGGGTTAGAGGTAGGGGTAGGGCTAGGGGTAGGGTTAGGGCTAGGGTTAGGGCTAGGGTTAGGGTTAGGGCTAGGGGTAGGGTTAGGGGTAGGGTTAGGGCTAGGGTTAGGGTTAGGGCTAGGGTTAGGGCTAGGGTTAGGGCTAGGGCTAAATTTAGGGTTAGGGTTGGGGCTAAATTTAGGGTTAGGCTTCTTTCACACTTACGTTGGTACGGGGCCGTCACAATGCGTCGGCCCGACATACCGACGCACGTTGTGAAAATTGTGCACAACGTGGGCAGCGGATGTAGTTTTTCAACGCAGCCGCTGCCCAATCTATGTCCTGGGGAGGAGGGGGCGGAGTTACGGCAACGCATGCGCGGTCAGAAATGGCGGATGCGACGTACAAAAAAACGTTTCATTGGACTTTTTTTGTGCTGACGGTCCGCCAAAACACAACTGATCCAGTGCACGACGGACACGACGTGTGGCCATCCGTCACGATCCGTCGGCAATACAAGTCTATGGGCAAAAAACGCATCCTGCGGGCACATTTGCAGGATCCGTTTCTTGTCCAAAACTACGGATTGCGACAGATGCCAAACGGCGCAAGTGTGAAAGTAGCCTTAGGGCTAGGGTTACGGTTGGGGCTAAAGTTAGGGCTAGGGTTGGGGCTAAAGTTAGGGTTAGAGCTGGGATTAGGGTTAGGGTTTGGATTAGGGTTGGTATTAGGGTTAGGGTTGGCATTAGGGTTACGCTTGGGATTAGGGTTAGGTTTGGGATTAGGGTTAAGGTTAGGGTTGTGATTAGGGGTGTATTGGGATTAGGGTTAGGTTTGAGGTTAGGGTTGAGATTAGGATTAGGGGTGTGTTGGATTTAGGGTTTTGATTAGGGTTATGGTTAGGGTTGACATTGAGGTTGTTTTGGGGTAAGGGTTGTGATTATCGTTAGGGTTAGTGATTAGGATTATGGATCAGGTTAGGATTAGGGTTAGGGGTGTGTTGGAGTTGGGTTGCAGCTAGAATTGGGGGGTTTCCACTGTTTAGGTACATCAGGGGGTCTCCAAACACGACAGCCAATTTTGCGCTCAAAAAGTCAAATGGTGCTCCCTCCCTTTTGAGCTCTGCCGTGCGCCCAAACAGTGGGTTACCCCCACATATGGGGCATCAGCGTACATGGGATAAATTGAACAACAACTTCTGCAGTCCAATTTCTCTTGTTACCCTTGTGAAAATAAAAACTTGGGGGCTACAAAATCTTTTTTGTGGAAAAATATATATATATTTTTTTTTATGACTCTGCATTATAAACTTCTGTGAAGCACTTGGGCATTCAAAGTTCTCACCACACATCTATATAAGTTCCTTGGGGGGTCTAGTTTCCAAAACGGGGTCACTTGTGGGGGGTTACTACTGTTTAGGTACATCAGGGGCTCTGCAAACGCAACATAACGCCCACAGACCATTCTATCAAAGTCTGCATTCCAAAACGGCGCTCCTTCCCTTCCGAGCTCTGCCGTGCGCCCAAACAGTGGTTTACCCCCACATATGGCACATCAGCGTACTCGGGATAAATTGGACAACAACTATTGCAGTCCAATTTCTCCTGTTACCTTTGTGAAAATAAAAACTTGGGGGCTACAATATCTTTTTTGTGAAAAAAAATATTTTTTATTTTCACGACTCTGCATTCTAAACTTCTGTGAAGCACTTGGGCATTCAAAGTTCTCACCACACATCTAGATAAGTTCCTTGGGGGGTATAGTTTCCAAAATGGGGTCACTTGTGGGGGGTTACTACTGTTTAGGTACATCAGGGGCTCTGCAATCGCAACATAATGCTCACAGACCATTCTTATCAAAGTCTGCATTCCAAAACGGCGCTCCTTCCTTCTGAGCTCTGCCGTGCGCCTAAACAGTGGTTTACCCCCACATATGGGGTACCAGCATACTCAGGACAAATTGGACAACAACATTTGGGGTCCAATTTTTCTTGTTACCCTTGTGAAAATAAAAACTTGGGGGCTAAAAAATCTTTTTTGTGGAAAAAAAAATATCTTTTATTTTCACGACTCTGCATTATAAACTTCTGTGAAGCACTTGGGCATTCAAAGTTCTCACCACACATATAGATAAGTTCCATGGGTGGTCTAGTTTCCAAAATGGGGTCACTTGTGGGGGATTTCTACTGTTTAGGCACATCAGGGGCTCTCCAAACGCGACATGGCGTCCGATCTTAATTCCAGCCAATTCTACATTGAAAAAGTAAAACGGCACTCTTTCTCTTCCAAGCTCTGCGGTGCGCCCAAACAGTGGTTTACCCCCACATATTGGGTATCGACGTACTCAGGAGAAATTGCACAACAACTTTTGTGGTCTAATTTCTCCTGTTACCCTTGTGAAAATAAAAATCTGTGGGCAAAAATATCATATTTGTAGAAAAAATGCGATTTTTTTTTTCACGGCTCTACGTTATAAACTTCTGTGAAGCACATGGGGGTTCAAAGTGCTCACCACACATCTAGATAAGTTCCTTAAGGGGTCTAGTTTCCAAAATGGTGTCACTTGTGGGGGGTTTCCACTGTTTAGGCACATCAGGGGCTCTCCAAACGCGACATGGCGTCCATTCTCAATTCCAGCCAATTCTACATTGAAAAAGTAAAACGCCACTCCTTCTCTTCCAAGCTCTGCGGTGCGCCCAAACAGTGGTTTACCCCCACATATTGGGTATCGACGTACTCAGGAGAAATTGCGCAATAACTTTTGTGGTCTAATTTCTCCTGTTACCCTTGTGAAAATAAGAATTTGTGGGCGAAAAGATCATTTTTGTGTAAACAAAAGCGATTTTTTATTTTCACGGCTCTACGTTATAAACTTCTGTGAAGCACTTGGGGGTTCAAAGTGCTCACCACACATCTAGGTAAGTTCCTTAAGGGGTCTAGTTTCCAAAATGGTGTCACTTGTGGGGAGTTTCCACTGTTTAGGCACATCAGGGGCTCTCTAAACGTGACATGGCGTCCCATTTCAATTCCAGCCAATTCTGCATTGAAAAAGTCAAAAGGCGCTCCTTCACTTCTAAGTTCTGCGGTGCGTCCAAAAAGTGGTTTACCCCCACATATGGGGTATTGGCGTATTCAGGAGAAATTGCATAACAAAATTTATGGTTACATTTCTGTTTTTACACATGTCAAAATAAAAAAAATGGTTCTGAATTAAGATGTTTGCAAAAAAAAGTTAAATGTTCATTTTTTCCTTCCACATTGTTTCAGTTCCCGTGAAGCACGTAAAGGGTTAATAAACTTCTTGAATGTGGTTTTGAGAACCTTGAGGGGTGTAGTTTTTAGAATGGTGTCACACTTCATTATTTCTATCATATAGACCCCTCAAAATGACTTCAAATGTGATGTGGTCCCTAAAAAAAATGGTGTAAAAATGAGAAATTGCTGGTCAAATTTAAACCCTTATAACTCCCTAAAAAAAAAAAATTTTGTTTCCAAAATTGTGCTGATGTAAAGTAGACATGTGGGAAATGTTATTTATTAACTGTTTTTCGTGACATATCTCTCTGATTTAAGGGCATAAAAATACAAAGTTTGAAAATTGCAAAATTTTAAAAATTTTCGCCATATTTCCGTTTGTTTCATAAATAATCGCAAGTAATATCGAAGAAATGTTACCACTAATATGAATTACAATATGTCACGAAAAAACAGTCTCAGAATCAGCGGGATCCGTTGAAGCGTTCCAGAGTTATAACCTCATAAAGTGACAGTGGTCAGAATTGCAAAAATTGGCTCGGTCATTAAGTACCAAATTGGCTCTGTCACTAAGGGGTTAAAGACTTGAATACTGTATGCACTACTTCAGTTCCTGAAAATGTCTTGACTTTGTTGCAATTTACCTGGGCAAGTGCTAGTATTTGATGTTGCTAAAGATAGTATACCCATAAAGGGTCATCGTCATTTAATATTTAGTGTCATAGAAAGTTCTATTTTTGAAAGTTATTTTCTACCCTTTTTGCAATGTTCAAAGATAATAACCTCCCATAAAGAAAAGTAAAAGTTTTTAACCTGTTGTTATGCATTTCATAATTTTTGCATATGTCTTTTAAACTGTTATTGTCTTTTTGTTTTCCCAGTCTGGGAGTACTGGATTTAACAGGGGGGAGTGTAACACCCCAGTTTACTGGTCGTTACAGTGGCATTGCTTTCCTCACTGGGAGAGTGATGTCATGCTTGGAAGTGAGGAAGGAGCATCACAAACATGCAACATGTTCTTACTCCAGGCCAGAAGAGGTAGCTCTGATCCAGTTTGTGGGTGGCTCCCCTATATATATTCTAGCTGGAGGGAAAGTAGAGGAGTCTGTCAGAGGCAGGGAGAGCAGTCAGTCTTTGAGAGAGTCTTACAGAGGAAACAGTGTGGCCGTGCAGCCACGTGAGGTGCTGCAGCTCCTGGAAAGGAGAGAGAAAAGGATGGAACAAGCTGTGGAGAGTGTGAAGGAGGAAAAGGAGCAAAGGAGAGTTAAGAGCTGGAGGGAAGCTGCGACTGAGCTTCCTCCATGATGAAGCGCAGAATACTGGTAGCCGGAAGACTGAGATTGTGGGGGTAACTCTATGCCCCACGGCAGATACCGGAGGACAGCTAGATTTCAAGTCACCTGTCCAGCATTAACACTCGAAGGTACAGTAGTAGATAGAGCCCGGTGTCATCTGAGAGCCACTGTGGCTGGAGGGAAAGTAGAGGAGTCTGCCAGAGAAAGGGAGAGCAGTCAGTCTGTGAGAGAGTCTGAGAGAGGAAAGAGTGGGGCCGTGCAGCCATGTGAGGTGCTGCAGCTCCTGGAAAGGAGAGATAAAAAGACGGAACAACTGTAGAGAGTGTAAAGGAGGAAAAGGAGCAAAGGAGAGTTAAGAGATGGAGGGAAGCTGCGACTGAGCTTCCTCCACGCTGAAGCGCAGAATACCAGTAGCCAAAAGACCGAGGTTGTGGGGGTAACTATGCCCCACAGCAGAAACCAGCGGACAGCTAGATTTAAAGTCATTTGTCCACCATTAACACCCAAAGACATAGTAGCATATAGAGCCTGGCGTCATCTGAGAGACTCTGTAAAAAGGCTCGAGTTACCTGTCATGCGGGTATTATCCTACCTAAAGGGAGACAGAGAGAGAAAACATGAGGACCTTGTGTGAGGCCAAAGGCAGCAAGGGACTAAAACAGTGCTAGGGGGATTCCACATGCGTTTCCAACCCGGCTGGACTGTACCAGTACCTGTGATCCAGTACCTTAGACTGTGGCTGCCTGAATTCTACAGTAAAGAGGTAAAGAGACTGCAACTTGTGTCCTCTATTTCTTTCTATACCATCTGCCATCTTTATCTACTACACCGGGAGCCCTGCGGGAAGCCATACCATCCCTGCTGCCATAACATCACCCCAGTGGACCCCTTTGAGCAGCATTGGTTACCCCTGACTGAATACCACATGTGGTGTCACAAACAAACTTTATTTCTTTATTTACAATCCCTTTAAAGACCTTTTCCCTTCTGCATGGGTGACCAGGGCCACGGACTGGGTACCCACCACCGTGACACATCCCTTTAAGTACCACACCTGGTATAGAGTACCCCAAGGCCCTGGCGGGCGTTCCATAAGCGATTACCCTCTCTCTCCTGTACTGTATATGTGACAACACAGCCCCAAGTCCCAGCAAACTCCCGTCGGTGTTTTTTTTTTTTTTAGAAAAATCCGCATATGCTAACACAGGAGCTTCCATCAATGCTTTCTTCAAATCTTGAAAAGCTTCCTCCTGATGTTCCTTCCAACAAATGCTCCAGTTCTTTGCGCCCGAGGGTGCCCCATTAAGTAGCTCCAGCAAAGGTATTGCTCGGCGGGCAAAATACTTCACAAAGCGGCGGTAATACCCAGTTAATCCCAGAAACGCTCGGACATCTTTCACCATCTCTGGAGTGGGCAATCCTGTATCACTGCAATCTTTTCTCAGGATGGTTTCACCCCATCAGCAGAAACAACATGGCCCAAGTGTTCAATTTGTGTGCGGAACAAATGACATATTTGGGGTTTCACCTTTAATCCGTGCTTTTGCAGGCAACTCAACACCTGTTCTATTCGTCGGAGATGTTCCTCAAATGAAGTAATGTAGACTATAATGTCATCTAGGTAGATAAGTGTGGCTTCAAAATTCATGTCGCCTGGACACCTTTCCATGAGACGTTAGCCAGGCCGAACGGCATTCGGTTTAACTCAAACAGCCAATGGGTAGAATGAAAGCGGTCTTTGCTTGATCTTGTTCGGACATTGGCCCTTGCCGATAGCCACTGGCAAGGTCCATTGTAGAAAAGAATTTGGCTTTTCCTAGTGCGGACAGAAATGCCTCAATCCTGGGCAAAGGGTATGAGTATCTCATGGTACAAGCATTTAGGCTCCTGTTATCCACACAAAAGCAGAGTCCCATCCTTCTTCCGCACCCACACTATTGGAGCAGCCCAGGGACTCTGACTCTCTCTGATGACACCTTTCTGCAGCATCTGACCCAATATGCTCTTCACCTCTTGGTACAGCTGTGGTGGGATTTGCTGACAGCATTCTCTAATGGGTGCGGTGTTTCTAGTAGGTATCTCGTGTGTGATAGCCATGGTGCAGCCAAAATCATCTTCATGGCTAGTTAATAAGTCCCTATATCGCCCTATCAGAGCTTCCACCTGTTGCGCCTGAGCCCGAGTGAGTCCAGCTAATTCGGCCCGCATTTGTTCCAGAACAAGTTGTCCATCCTGAATGTGTTGGAGCTCTGTTAGCGAAAAGAAGGAGTTCACCGTTACAATCCATGGATCTCCTTGTTGCACCTCCAGCTATACAGACTGAGATGGTAGTATCTCTTCAGGAGTACCCAAAATCTGGGCTACTTCGAATTTAGGGAGAACTGTGATGTCCTGATCCTCTAAATTGATGCAACATACAGGAACAGTTCCATTGCGCACAATGGTTAACGTACGGGCCACCAAGAATCCTGAGTGAAGTTGCTCCGAGAAGGAAGGCTCAATTTGAATCTCAACTACTTCTAATGAAACACGATCTCGGACGGGCAGAGTAAGTACTGTTTGTCCAGGTGGTAGAATGAGTTTGGAAGAAGCAGCAACAATCACTTTGCTTTACTTATTCACTCACGTTCTCCCCCTCCCTCTGCATGCGACTAAAGAGACGTATCCTCAGTTCTCCTACGTCTGTGGGGTCCCCATTGGTCTCTTCCAGAATGTGCAGCACTTTATTATGAGTGTCTCGCTCCCTGGAGGTCCACAACATAACTGAGTCTCTGGCTTCTCCATCTAATACCATTATAGCCACTTCAGCTTCTAATGCAATGGTCATGGGGCGTATCCTCATCATACCCCTTATACGCTCAGTCCAGCTCCACAACACTCTGTTACTCCCCGTAAACTTTGGGAAATTATTCAACAATGCCCCCAGCGAGATATTGGACCTAGGGCCTCCCCCAACTGTTGGTCTACCTCCTCCGTGCTGTTAGACTGCATCCTGCCAAAAATGCCGAATGTAAGGTACTAGCAGGAACGCGGGATGCAGCGACGAGCAGGAGGCAGAGCAAGAGTTAGCGGATTTTATATATGCAAATATCTCATCAGTGAATACTCCACGCAGAGAGACAGGGGGTGTAAACATACAGGCTCACAATATATAATATACAGTTAGGGCCAGAAATATTTGGACAGTGACACAATTTTCGCGAGTTGGGCTCTGCATGCCACCACATTGGATTTGAAATGAAACCTCTACAACAGAATTCAAGTGCAGATTGTAACGTTTAATTTGAATGGTTGAACAAAAATAGCTGATAGAAAATGTAGGAATTGTACACATTTCTTTACAAACACTCCACATTTTAGGAGGTCAAAAGTAATTGGACAAATAAACATAACCCAAACAAAATATTTTTATTTTCAATATTTTGTTGCAAATCCTTTGGAGGCAATCACTGCCTTAAGTCTGGAACCCATGGACATCACCAAACGCTGGGTTTCCTCCTTCTTAATGCTTTGCCAGGCCTTTACAGCCTCAGCCTTCAGGTCATGCTTGTTTGTGGGTCTTTCCGTCTTAAGTCTGGATTTGAGCAAGTGAAATGCATGCTCAATTGGGTTTAGATCTGGAGATTGACTTGGCCATTGCAGAATGTTCCACTTTTTGGCACTCATGAACTCCTGGGTAGCTTTGGATGTATGCTTGGGGTCATTGTCCATCTGTACTATGAAGCGCCGTCCAATCAACTTTGCAGCATTTGGCTGAATCTGGGCTGAAAGTATATCCCGGTACACTTCAGAATTCATCCGGCTACTCTTGTCTGCTCTTATGTCATCAATAAACACAAGTGACCCAGTGCCATTGAAAGCCATGCATGCCCATGCCATCACGTTGCCTCCACCATGTTTTACAGAGGATGTGGTGTGCCTTGGATCATGTGCCGTTCCCTTTCTTCTCCAAACTTTTTTCTTCCCATCATTCTGGTACAGGTTGATCTTTGTCTCATCTGTCCATAGAATACTTTTCCAGAACTGAGCTGGCTTCTTCAGGTGTTTTTCTGCAAATTTAACTCTGGCCTGTCTATTTTTGGTATTGATGAATGGTTTGCATCTAGATGTGAACCCTTTGTATTTACTGTCATGGAGTCTTCTCTTTACTGTTGACTTAGAGACAGATACACCTACTTCACTGAGAGTGTTCTGGACTTCAGTTGATGTTGTGAACGGGTTCTTCTTCACCAAATTAAGTATGCGGCGATCATCCACCACTGTTGTCATTCGTGGACGCCCAGGCCTTTTTGAGTTCCCAAGCTCACCAGTCAATTCCTTTTTTCTCAGAATGTACCCAACTGTTGATTTTGCTACTCCAAGCATGTCTGCTATCTCTCTGATGGATTTTTTCTTTTTTTTCAGCCTCAGGATGTTCTGCTTCACCTCAATTGAGAGTTCCTTTGACCGCATGTTGTCTGCTCACAGCAACAGCTTCCAAATGCAAAACCACACACCTGGAATCCACCCCTGACCTTTTAACTACTTCATTGATTACAGGTTAACGAGGGAGACACCTTCAGAGTTAATTGCAGCCCTTAGAGTCCATTGTCCAATTACTTTTGGTCCCTTGAAAAAGAGGACGCTATGCATTACAGAGCTATGATTCCTACAACCTTTCTCCGATTTGGATGTGGAAACTATCATATTGCAGCTGGGAGTGTGCACTTTCAGCCCATATTATATATAGAATTGTATTTCTGAACATGTTTTTGTAAACAGCTAAAATAACAAAACTTGTGTCACTGTCCAAATATTTCTGGCCCTAACTGTATATATATATATATATATATATATATATATATATATAAATATGTATATATATATATATATATATATATAGATAAAGTAATTGCAACAAATGAAATAACAAGTTAACTTATCAGTCTCTGGTTCCTAGATGATGGTGGCTGGAAAACCCATGATGGCGTCGTAGGTGGCATATGATGTCTCTGAGCCAGTCCAGGAGAAAAGTGAAGCACTGTCTCTGCATATGGCAAAGTATTCTGATCTTCTTACACATGGTCTTGTGATCCTGGAACAAGGTGCTGAATGGGGAATGTCTGCTGCACAAACAACGAAGTACAAAGTCCCGGAATGGAGGCTGCAGTCTCATCGCTGCGAACCGCGTGTGATGCCAGATCAGCGTTTCAAAGAGAATCAGCAAGTATCTGATGCACCGACTGGTAAGTGCTGTTATGGTCGGGGATTAACAGAGAGTTAGTCCCTGGTGATGCACAGTCTCTATGCGTGGGGATGGAATGCTGCAAAGCGGGCCTGTCAGTTGGCGTCGATCTGCGGAGCGGGAGTCAATCTTCTCCTGAAGTACACACTGAGTACCTGCCAAAAGCCCCAGTTCCATGCACACAGACTCCTTTATGTCACTCCGGCCCCCAGCAGTCAGGTGAAAAGTTCTACTCCGGTCAGAAAGTGCTTTCCATGGCAACAATGGTGACAGTCCCGACAGTTCTGGCCCGGACACGCAAGATAGACTACTATTCTAGTCCATCTTCCTACAGCCACACACTTAGAAATCCACATCATGCTCAAAAATCCATTCAGATTTTTTCTGTGAGTCGGCTATTGTGAAATCCAACCTTTGTAGTTTTTGAGGACTATGGCAGTTTATCAATTTTGTATTTTCAAAAAACTTTTCTGAATAAGCTGGTATGTGTGTTGTGAGGCAGTGATCAGTGTTATATGTGAGGGTCGCTATGTATCCCCCAGGATGTACAAAGAAGCATATTGAGGCCGTGGGAGTGCATTGCAGTCACAGATATAGCTGTGATTGCAATGCAAAATAAAAGTAAGTGTTGATCTTGGGCCAGCTATTTGTCCAAGGCAGATTTAAGAAAACCTGCTCTGGCCTTTTATTTTTGAAATGGACCACAGGATGGTAGTGGGGCAGTCCATTTTTTCTCCAGCCCCAGGTTTTCCATGTGACCGGTTGCCACAAGTTCTTTTGTTATAAACCCCTGCAGCAGAGGGTTGGTTGTGTCAGTTTTGGTGCTGCAAGCAGGCAGAACAGAAGGCTGTGCAAAGCTCAACCTCTGTAAGGCAACAGAGGGCCAAGTGGAGCCAAAGGGCTTTGCACCCTCAGCATACAGGGCAGTGCAGTCACCCACGGCAACCAGACTGCTATGATCCAGTGACCTTGGAGCAGCATAAAAACTTTCACTGGAGTAGGTGGTAACTATACTGACCGCAAATCCTGATCTTAACACCACAACTAGAAGTAGCCGTGGGGTGTACCTAACAAGCCTTAGACACCTCGTCACAGAGCAGAACCCCAAAGGATAGGCAGCCCCCCACAAATATTGGCTGTGAGTAGGAGGAGAAAGACACACACAGTCAGAAAACAGGATTTAGCACAAGAGGCCACTCTAGCTAAAATAGGAAAGGATAGGACAGAGTTCTGTGCGGTCAGTATTAAAACCCTTCCAAAAATATCCACAGCAGATTATACAAAAAGTTCCTCCATCTAACTAAAGACGTGGAACGTACATCTGCAACTCCAGAGACTACTAAACTCAGAGCAGGAATACAATCAAAAAACAAGCACACAGCTTGTATGCCATAGAAAAAGAAACAGACACTTATCTTTGCTGAATTGGCAGCTAAGCAGGAGAAGCCAGACAGAGATCCAACACTTCCCCAGAAACATTGACAACTGGCAAGGACTAATGAGTCCTGTAAACCTAAATACCCCAGTCAGAACTGCAATCAGCAGATACACCTGTCCAGGACTGCAGCCCTGAGACAACTGCATTACCACCTACAACCACCAGAGGGAGCCCTGTTATGATCTGGTGATTAAGGAGCGACATGAGACTAGCTCTGAGCAGGTGGTAACTGTACTGACCGCAGTCCCTAAGCTCAACACAACGCTAGAAATAGACGTGGAATGCTTCTAACTCGGCCTAGACATCTCGTCACAGCCTAAGAGCTAACTACCCCTAAAGACAGAAGCAGGAAAACTATCTTGCCTCAGAGAAAATCCCCAAAGGATAGATTAGCCCCCCACATGTAATGACTGTGAGAGGAGAAGGAAATGACATACGTAGTATGAAACAAGATTTAGCACAGGAGGCCACTTCTAGCTAGATAGAAAAAGTACAGAACAGAGCACTGTGCGGTCAGTAGAAAAAAACTAGAAAAAGTCCACCACAGAGAAATACAAAAATCTCCACACCTTACTAAAGGTGTGGAGGGCAAACTCTGCTGCCCAGAGCTTCCAGCTTAGCTGAATAGATCCATATTGATAAGCTGGACAAAAGAGCAAAAACAACAAAATGCTGATCAACAAAGTCCACAACAAGTGAACTACAAAAAGACAAGCAAGGACTTAGCTTTGTTGAGCTGGTCAGAGTGTCAGGAAATCCTAAGAGCAATGACTCCAGGCAGGAACAATTGACAACTGGCATTGAATGAGAGATAATGCCAGACTAATATAGCCGAGCCAAGAAGACGATCAGTGAAAACAGCTGCAGAAGCTAAATCCAAGAAGCAGCCATACCACTCAAAACCACAGGGGGGAGCCCAAGAGCAGAGCTCACAAAAATGCTACTTACAACCACCGGAGGGAGCCCAAGAGCGGAATTCACAACAGTACCCCCCCTTGAGGAGGGGTCACCGAACCCTCACCAGAGCCCCCAGGCCGATCAGGACGAGCCAAATGAAAAGCACGAACCAAATCGGCGGCATGAACATCGGAGGCAACAACCCAAGAATTAACCTCCTGGCCATAACCCTTCCACTTGACAAGATACTGAAGCTTCCGCCTCGAAAAACGAGAATCCAAAATTTTCTCAACCACATATTCCAACTCCCCCTCAACCAACACCGGGGCAGGAGGATCAACAGATGGAACAACGGGCACCACATATCTCCGCAACAAAGATCTATGGAAATCATTGTGGATGGCAAAAGAGGCTGGAAGGGCCAAACGAAAAGACACAGGATTGATAATCTCCGAAATCTTATAAGGACCAATAAACCGAGGCTTGAACTTAGGGGAAGAAACCTTCATAGGAACATGACGAGAGGACAACCAGACCAAATCCCCAACACGAAGCCGAGGACCAACACACCGACGGCGGTTAGCAAAACGCTGAGCCTTTTCCTGGGACAACGTCAAATTGTCCACCACATGAGTCCAAATCTGCTGTAACCTGTCCATCACAGAATCCACACCAGGACAATCAGAAGGCTCAACCTGCCCTGAAGAAAAACGAGGATGGAAACCAAAATTACAAAAGAAAGGCGAAACCAAAGTAGCCGAACTGGCCCGATTATTAAGGGCAAAATCGGCCAACGGCAAAAAAGTCACCCAATCATCCTGATCAGCAGACACAAAGCATCTCAAATAGGTTTCCAAGGTTTGATTAGTTCGCTCAGTTTGACCATTTGTCTGAGGATGGAACGCCGAAGAAAAAGACAAATCAATACCCATCCTAGCACAAAAGGCCCGCCAAAACCTGGAAACAAACTGGGAACCTCTGTCAGACACAATATTCTCCGGAATGCCATGCAAACGAACCAGATGTTGAAAAAACAATGGAACCAAATCAGAGGAGGAAGGCAATTTAGGCAAAGGTACCAAATGGACCATTTTAGAGAACCGGTCACAAACCACCCAGATAACAGACATCCTCTGGGACACAGGAAGATCCGAAATAAAATCCATGGAAATATGCGTCCAAGGCCTCTCCGGAATGGGCAAAGGCAAAAGCAACCCACTAGCGCGGGAACAGCAAGGCTTAGCCCGGGCACAAGTCCCACAGGACTGCACAAAAGAACGCACATCCCGCGATAAGGAAGGCCACCAAAAGGACCTAGCAACCAAATCTCTGGTACCAAAAATCCCAGGGTGACCGGCCAACACAGAACAATGGACCTCAGAAATTACCCTACTTGTCCATCTATCAGGAACAAACAGCTTCCCTACAGGACAGCGGTCAGGTTTATTAGCCTGAAATTCCTGAAGCACCCGCCGCAAATCAGGGGAGATGGCAGACAGAATCACCCCTTCCTTAAGAATACCAACCGGCTCAAGGACTCCAGGCGAAACAGGCAAAAAACTCCTAGAGAGGGCTCCCGCCTTAACATTCTTAGATCCTGGAAGATATGAGACTACAAAATCAAAACGGGAGAAAAACAGGGACCACCGAGTCTGTCTAGGGTTCAGCCGCTTGGCCGACTCAAGGTAAATCAGATTCTTATGATCGGTCAAGACCACAATGCGGTGCTTTGCTCCCTCAAGCCAATGTCGCCACTCCTCAAATGCCCACTTCATAGCCAACAACTCCCGATTGCCGACATCATAATTGCGTTCCGCAGGTGAAAACTTTCGGGAAAAGAAGGCATATGGCTTCATCAAGGAACCATCAGAATTCCTCTGTGACAAAACAGCCCCTGCCCCAATCTCAGAAGCGTCAACTTCAACCTGAAAAGGAAGAGAAACATCTGGCTGACGCAACACAGGGGCAGAAGTAAATCGGTGTTTAAGCTCCTGAAAGGCCTCAACAACCTCAGAGGACCAATTAGTCACATCAGCGCCTTTCTTCGTCAAATCGGTCAGGGGTTTAACCACACTAGAGAAGTTGGCAATGAAACGGCGATAAAAATTAGCAAAGCCCAAAAATTTCTGAAGGCTCTTCACAGATGTGGGTTGAATCCAGTCATGAATGGCTTGGACCTTAACAGGATCCATTTCTATAGACGAAGGAGAAAAAATAAACCCCAAAAAAGAGACCTTCTGAACTCCAAATAGGCACTTAGACCCCTTCACAAATAGAGCATTATCACGAAGGATCTGGAATACCATCCTGACCTGCTTCACATGAGACTCCTAATCATCGGAAAAAATTAAAATATCATCCAAATACACAATCAAGAATTTATCAAGATAATTGCGGAAAATATCATGCATAAAGGACTGAAATACTGAAGGGGCATTAGAAAGCCCG
This sequence comes from Ranitomeya imitator, assembly GCF_032444005.1. NCBI lineage: Eukaryota > Metazoa > Chordata > Amphibia > Anura > Dendrobatidae > Ranitomeya > Ranitomeya imitator. The sequence goes on along the minus strand of NC_091286.1, from coordinate 426,036,990 downwards.
AAAGGCATCACTAGGTATTCAAAATGACCTTCGGGCGTATTAAATGCAGTTTTCCATTCGTCACCCTGTTTAATACGAACAAGATTATATGCCCCTCGAAGGTCAATCTTGGTAAACCAACTAGCCCCCTTAATCCTAGCAAACAGATCAGAAAGCAAAGGTAAAGGGTATTGGAATTTGACCGTGATCTTATTAAGAAGGCGATAATCAATACAGGGTCTTAAGGAACCATCCTTCTTGGCAACAAAGAAGAATCCCGCTCCCAATGGTGACGAAGATGGCCGAATATGCCCCTTCTCCAAAGACTCCTTAACATAGCTCCGCATGGTGGCATGCTCTGGCACAGACAGATTGAAAAGTCGGCCCTTAGGGAACTTACAGCCAGGAATCAAGTCAATAGCACAATCACAGTCCCTATGTGGAGGAAGGGAACTGGACTTGGGCTCATTGAATACATCCTGGAAATCTGACAAAAATTCAGGAACATCAGAAGAGGGGGAAGAGGAAATTGACATTAAAGGAACGTCACTATGTACCCCTTGACAACCCCAACTAGTCACAGACATTGATTTCCAATCCAGCACTGGATTGTGTACTTGTTACCATGGAAAACCCAGTACAACAACATCATGTAAATTATGCAACACCAGAAAACGGCAATCTTCCTGATGTGCAGGAGCCATGCACATAGTCAGCTGAGTCCAATACTGAGGTTTATTCTTGGCCAATGGTGTAGCATCAATACCCCTCAAGGGTATGGAACTCTGCAAAGGCTGCAAAGAAAAACCACAGCGCCTAGCAAATTCTAAGTCCATTAAGTTCAGAGCAGTGCCTGAATCCACAAATGCCATGACAGAAAAAGATGACAATGAGCAAATCAGGGTCACAGACAGGAGAAACTTAGGCTGCACAGTACTAATGGTAACAGATCTAGCGACCCTCTTAATACGCTTAGGGCAATCAGAAATAGCATGAGCAGAATCACCACAGTAAAAACACAGCCCATTCTGACGTCTGTACCCCCTCTGTTCCGCTCTAGTCAAAATCCTATCACATTGCATGGGCCCAGGACTCTGCTCAGAGGAAACTGCCATATGGTGCACCACTTTGCGTTCGCGCAGGCGCCGATTAATCTGAATGGCCAGAGACATAGAATCGCTCAAACCAACAGGCGTGGGAAACCCCACCATCACATCTTTAAGGGCTTCAGAAAGACCCTTTCTGAAAATTACTGCCAGAGCATCCTCATTCCATTTAGTGAGCACAGACCATTTTCTAAATTTCTGGCAGTATAATTCTGCCGCTTCCTGACCCTGACACAGGGCCAACAGTGTTTTCTCAGCATGCGCTACAGAGTTAGGTTCATCATACAATAATCCGAGCGATTGAAAAAATGCATCTACATTAAGCAATGCCGGATTCCCTGACTCAAGAGAGAATGCCCAGTCCTGAGGGTCACCACGCAGCAGAGAAATAACTATCTTTACTTGCTGAAAAGGATCACCAGAGGAACAGGGTTTCAGAGCAAAAAACAATTTGCAGTTATTTTTAAAGTTCAAAAACTTAGATCTATCCCCGTAAAACAAATCAGGAGTAGGAATTCTAGGCTCTAAGGCCGGAATCTGAACGACATAATCTTGAATACTCTGTACTCTTGCAGCAAGCTGATCCACACGAGAAAATAACCCCTGCACATCCATGCCTGCATCCAAATCCTGAATCACCCAGAATTTAAGAGGAAGAAAAAAGACAAAACAAACCAAAGAAAAAAAAAATGGCTCAGAACTCCTTTTCTTTTCCTTCTTTTGAGATGCATTCAGCTCATTTTTGGCCAGTTGTACTGTTATGATCTGGTGATTAAGGAGCGACATGAGACTAGCTCTGAGCAGGTGGTAACTGTACTGACCGCAGACCCTAAGCTCAACACAACACTAGAAATAGCCGTGGAATGCTCCTAACTCGGCCTAGGCATCTCGTCACAGCCTAAGAGCTAACTACCCCTAAAGACAGAAGCAGGAAAACTATCTTGCCTCAGAGAAAATCCCCAAAGGATAGATTAGCCCCCCACAGGTAATGACTGTGAGAGGAGAAGGAAATGACATACGTAGTATGAAACAAGATTTAGCACAGGAGGCCACTTCTAGCTAGATAGAAAAAGTACAGAACAGAGCACTGTGCGGTCAGTAGAAAAAAACTAGAAAAAGTCCACCACAGAGAAATACAAAAATCTCCACACCTGACTAAAGGTGTGGAGGGCAAACTCTGCTGCCCAGAGCTTCCAGCTTAGCTGAATAGATCCATATTGATAAGTGGGACAAAAGAGCAAAAACAACAAAATGCTGATCAACAAAGTCCACAACAAGTGAACTACAAAAAGACAAGCAAGGACTTAGCTTTGTTGAGCTGGTCAGAGTGTCAGGAAATCCTAAGAGCAATGACTCCAGGCAGGAACAATTGACAACTGGCATTGAATGAGAGATAAGGCCAGACTAATATAGCCGAGCCAAGAAGACGATCAGTGAAAACAGCTGCAGAAGCTAAATCCAAGAAGCAGCCATACCACTCAAAACCACAGGAGGGAGCTCAAGAGCAGAGCTCACAAAAATGCAACTTACAACCACCGGAGCGAGCCCAAGAGCGGAATTTACAACAGAGCCTGTTGTGAATTCTGTGATCGAACTCCCTCCTGTGGTCATGAATGGTACTTCGGCGAGTTCTGTCCATGGACTCCCTCTGGTGGCTGTGAGTGGAGCTGCTTCTGAGGTTCCTTCCACAGGTGACATAGTTTATTCTTTGACTGGCTGCTCTATTTAACTCCACTCAGATCATTACTCCATGCCAGCTGTCAATGTTCTTGTACTGGTTCAGTTGCTCTTGGATCTTTCTGGTGACCTGTCTACTCCAGCAGAAGCTAAGTCCCTGCTAGTTAATTATTTGTTCATTGTTTCCTTGTCCAGCTTGCTATCTTGATTTGATTTGATTGTGAGTCGGTACGGAGGTCTTCTTGCACACTCTGCGTGGTCTTTTTGTAGTTTTTTGTCCTGACCGCAAAGATACCTTTCCTATCTTCAGTCTGTTTAGTAAGTCTGGCCTCCCTTTGCTGAAACCTGTTTCATTTCTGTGTTTGTGACTTTCATCTTAACTCACAGTCAATATATGTGGGGGCTGCCTTTTCCTTTGGGGAATTTCTCTGAGGCAAGGTAGGCTTTATTTTCTATCTTTAGGGCTAGTTAGCTCTTAGGCTGTGAAGAGGCGTCTAGGCAGTGTTAGGTACGCTCCACGGCTATTTCTAGTTGTGTGATAGGATTAGGGGTTGCGGTCAGCAGAGTTCCCACTTCTCAGAGCTTGTCCTGTGTGAGTTTAACCATCAGGTCGTTCCGGGTGCTCCAAACCAACAGGTCCATAACAGTACAGCTGGCCCAATGTATTAATGCATCTCAATAGAGGGATAAGAGAAGTTCTGAGACCATTTTTTTTTCTCTGCAGTGTGTTTTGTCTTTCTTTTCCCCTAAACCTCTGGGTGGTTCAGGACACAGGTTTAGCTATGGATATTCAAGGTCTGTCCTCGTGTGTGGATCATCTCACTGCAAGGGTACAAAACATTCAAGATTTTGTGGTTCAGAATCCGATGTTAGAGCCTAGAATTCCAATTCATGATTTGTTTTCTGGGGATAGATCTAAGTTCCTGAATTTCAAAAATAATTGTAAACTGTTTCTAGCTTTGAAACCCCGCTCCTCTGGTGACCCCGTTCAACAAGTAAAAATCATTATTTCTTTGTTGCGTGGTGACCCTCAGGACTGGGCATTTTCCCTTGCGCCAGGAGATCCTGCATTGCGTGATGTAGATGCGTTTTTTCTGGCGCTTGGATTGCTTTATGATGAACCAGATTCAGTGGATCAGGCAGAGAAAATCTTGCTGGCTTTGTGTCAGGGTCAGGATGAAGCGGAGGTGTATTGTCAGAAGTTTAGAAAGTGGTCTGTGCTTACTCAGTGGAATGAGTGTGCCCTGGCGGCAATTTTCAGAAAGGGTCTTTCTGAAGCCCTTAAGGATGTCATGGTGGGATTTCCCATGCCTGCTGGTCTGAATGAGTCTATGTCCTTGGCCATTCAGCTCGATCGGCGCTTGCGTGAGCGCAAAGCTGTGCACCATTTGGTGGTATTCTCTGAGCATGGGCCTGAACCTATGCAATGTGATAGGACTTTGACCAGAGCTGATCGGCAAGAACACAGACGTCGGAATGGGCTGTGTTTTTACTGTGGTGATTCCACTCATGCTATCTCCGATTGTCCTAAGCGCACTAAGCGGTTCGCTAGATCTGCCACCATTGGTACGGTACAGTCTAAATTTCTTTTGTCCGTTACTCTGATTTGCTCTTTGTCGTCCTATTCTGTTATGGCATTTGTGGATTCAGGCGCTGCCCTGAATTTGATGGACTTGGAGTTTGCCAGGCGCTGTGGTTTTTTCTTGGAGCCCTTGCAGTATCCTATTCCATTGAGAGGAATTGATGCTACACCTTTGGCCAAGAATAAGCCTCAGTACTGGACTCAATTGACCATGTGCATGGCTCCTGCACATCAGGAGGATATTCGCTTTTTGGTGTTGCATAATCTGCATGATGTGGTCGTTTTGGGGTTGCCATGGCTACAGGTCCATAATCCAGTATTGGATTGGAAATCTATGTCTGTGTCCGGCTGGGGTTGTCAGGGGGTACATGGTGATATTCCATTGCTGTTAATTTCGCCTTCCACTCCTTCTGAAGTCCCTGAGTTTTTGTCAGATTATCGGGATGTATTTGATGAGCCCAAATCCAGTGCCCTACATCCTCATAGGGATTGCGATTGTGCTATTAATGTGATTCCTGGTAGTAAGTTTCCTAAGGGCCGACTGTTTAATTTATCTGTGCCAGAGCACGCCGCTATGCGGAGTTATATAAAGGAATCCTTGGAGAAAGGTTATATTCGCCCGTCGTCATCACCGTTGGGAGCAGGGTTCTTTTTTGTGGCCAAGAAGGATGGTTCTTTGAGACCTTGTATTGATTACCGCCTTCTTAATAAGATCACAGTCAAATTTCAGTACCCTTTGCCGCTGCTGTCTGATTTGTTTGCTCGGATTAAGGGGGCTAGTTGGTTCACCAAGATAGATCTTCGAGGGGCGTATAATCTTGTGCAAATTAAACAGGGCGATGAATGGAAAACAGCATTTAATACGCCCGAGGGCCATTTTGAGTACCTGGTTATGCCATTCGGGCTTTCTAATGCTCCATCTGTGTTTCAGTCCTTTATGCATGACATCTTCCGAGAGTACCTGGATAGATTCATGATTGTATATTTGGATGATATTTTGGTCTTTTCGGATGATTGGGAGTCTCATGTGAACCAGGTCAGAATGGTGTTCCAGATCCTTCGTGCGAATTCCTTATTTGTGAAGGGGTCAAAATGTCTCTTTGGAGTTCAGAAGGTTTCATTTTTGGGTTTCATTTTTTCCCCTTCTTCTATCGAGATGGACCCTGTTAAAGTTCAGGCCATTTATGATTGGACTCAGCCGACATCTGTGAAGAGCCTGCAGAAGTTCCTGGGCTTTGCTAATTTTTACCGTCGCTTCATCGCTAATTTTTCTAGTATTGCTAAACCGTTGACTGATTTGACCAAGAAAGGTGCTGATGTGGTCAATTGGTCCTCTGCGGCTGTAGAGGCTTTTCAAGAGTTGAAGCATCGTTTTTCTTCTGCCCCTGTGTTGTGCCAGCCAGATGTTTCGCTCCCGTTTCAGGTCGAGGTTGATGCTTCTGAGATTGGAGCAGGGGCTGTTTTGTCGCAAAGAAGTTCTGATGGCTCGGTGATGAAACCATGTGCCTTCTTTTCTAGAAAATTCTCGCCTGCTGAGCGCAATTATGATGTTGGCAATCGAGAGTTGTTGGCCATGAAGTGGGCATTCGAGGAGTGGCGACATTGGCTTGAAGGAGCCAAGCATCGCGTGGTGGTCTTGACGGATCACAAGAATTTGACTTATCTCGAGTCTGCCAAACGGTTGAATCCTAGACAGGCTCGATGGTCGCTGTTTTTCTCCCGTTTTGATTTTGTGGTTTCGTACCTTCCGGGCTCTAAGAATGTGAAGGCTGATGCCCTGTCAAGGAGTTTTGTGCCTGACTCTCCGGGTGTTCCTGAGCCGGCGGGTATTCTCAAAGAGGGGGTAATTTTGTCTGCCATCTCCCCTGATTTGAGGCGGGTGCTGCAGAAGTTTCAGGCTGATAGACCTGACCGTTGTCCAGCGGAGAAACTGTTTGTCCCTGATAGATGGACTAGTAGAGTTATCTCTGAGGTTCATTGTTCTGTGTTGGCTGGTCATCCTGGAATCTTTGGTACCAGAGATTTGGTGGCTAGATCCTTTTGGTGGCCTTCTTTTTCACGGGATGTGCATTTTTTTGTGCAGTCCTGTGGGACTTGTGCTCGGGCTAAGCCCTGCTGTTCTCGTGCCAGTGGGTTGCTTTTGCCCTTGCCGGTCCTGAAGAGGCCCTGGACGCATATTTCCATGGATTTTATTTCAGATCTCCCTGTCTCTCAAAGGATGTCGGTCATTTGGGTGGTTTGTGATCGCTTCTCTAAGATGGTCCATTTGGTACCCTTGGCTAAATTGCCTTCCTCCTCTGATTTGGTGCCATTGTTTTTCCAGCATGTGGTTCGTTTGCATGGCATTCCGGAGAACATCGTCTCGGACAGAGGTTCCCAGTTTGTTTCGAGGTTTTGGCGGTCCTTTTGTGCTAAGATGGGCATTGATTTGTCGTTTTCTTCGGCTTTCCATCCTCAGACAAATGGCCAAACCGAACGAACTAATCAGACTTTGGAAACATATCTGAGATGCTTTGTTTCTGCTGATCAGGATGATTGGGTGTCCTTCTTGCCTTTGGCTGAGTTCGCCCTTAATAATCGGGCCAGCTCGGCTACTTTGGTTTCGCCTTTTTTCTGTAATTCTGGTTTCCATCTTCGTTTCTCTTCAGGGCAGGTTGAGCCTTCGGACTGTCCTGGTGTGGATGCTGTGGTGGACAGGTTGCAGCAGATTTGGACTCATGTGGTGGACAATTTGACATTGTCCCAGGAGAATGCACAACGTTTCGCTAACCGCCGGCGCTGTGTTGGTCCCCAACTTCGTGTTGGGGATTTGGTTTGGTTGTCGTCTCGTTATGTTCCCATGAAGGTTTCCTCTCCTAAGTTTAAGCCTCGTTTCATTGGTCCGTATAAGATTTCTGAAGTTCTCAATCCTGTGTCGTTTCGTTTGGCCCTTCCAGCTTCTTTTGCCATCCATAATGTGTTCCATAGGTCGTTATTGCGGAGATACGTGGCGCCTATGGTTCCCTCCGTTGATCCTCCTGCCCCGGTGTTGGTCGAGGGGGAGTTGGAGTATGTGGTGGAGAAGATTTTGGATTCTCATGTTTCGAGACGGAAACTCCAGTACCTGGTCAAGTGGAAGGGTTATGGTCAGGAAGATAATTCCTGGGTTTTTGCCTCTGATGTTCATGCTGTCGATCTGGTTCGTGCCTTTCATTTGGCTCGTCCTGATCGGCCTGGGGGCTCTGGTGAGGGTTCGGTGACCCCTCCTCAAGGGGGGGTACTGTTGTGAATTCTGTGATCGAACTCCCTCCTGTGGTCATGAATGGTACTTCGGCGAGTTCTGTCTATGGGCTCCCTCTGGTGGCTGTGAGTGGAGCTGCTGCTTCTGAGGTTCCTTTCACAGGTGACTTAGTTTATTCTTTGGCTGGCTGCTCTATTTAACTCCACTCAGATCATTACTCCATGCCAGCTGTCAATGTTCTTGTACTGGTTCAGTTGCTCTTGGATCTTTCTGGTGACCTGTCTATTCCAGCAGAAGCTAAGTCCCTGCTAGTTAATTATTTGTTCATTGTTTCCTTGTCCAGCTTGCTATCTTGATTTTGCCTTGCTAGCTGGAAGCTCTGGGATGCAGAGTGGCACCTCCGCACCGTGAGTCGGTGCGGAGGTCTTCTTGCACACTCTGCGTGGTCTTTTTGTAGTTTTTTGTGCTGACCGCAAAGATACCTTTTTTATCTTCAGTCTGTTTAGTAAGTCTGGCCTCCCTTTGCTGAAACCTGTTTCATTTCTGTGTTTGTGACTTTCATCTTAACTCACAGTCAATATATGTAGGGGCTGCCTTTTCCTTTGGGGAATTTCTCTGAGGCAAGGTAGGCTTTATTTTCTATCTTTAGGGCTAGTTAGCTCTTAGGCTGTGAAGAGGCGTCTAGGCAGTGTTAGGTACGCTCCACGGCTATTTCTAGTTGTGTGATAGGATTAGGGGTTGCGTTCAGCAGAGCTCCCACTTCCCAGAGCTTGTCCTGTGTGAGTTTAACCATCAGGTCGTTCCGGGTGCTCCTAACCACCAGGTCCATAACAAGAGCCCAAAAGCAGAATTCACATCACCGGACACAGACTTTTTTTGTTTTCTCGGCTGCAGTCTGGAGGATCTGATTTACTTTCTGTTTGTGAGAATGCTGTTTAGTAAAAGAGACTTTACTTTGCACTTTTCCTGGGTCACTGCCTCATCACTGCACAGTGTGGATACTGCTGCACTACATATGGTGGAGAATGCGTGTGAACTGAGGCATACCCCAAAGCATGCTGCATGTCTATAATTAAGCAAGCAATGCTGCAGCTCAAGCCGGCTGACAAGATGGAGGAGCTTTTGAAGCAGTTGGTCCTCGCTCAGCAGGGGCAACAATAAGCAGCACCACCAGCAGCTGCAATGTCAGCAGCAGTAGATATATAATCAGCAACAGCAGCAGACAAATAACTTGTTGATGCAGCAGATCATGGCTATGTTAGAGGCGGCCCTACCAGCAACTTCAATTCATTTGGAGGCTCGATATAACGTTCAGTCAGCGCTGAGAAAGATGGGTCCTGAGGACAACATGGAGGCCTACCTCACCATCTTCGTGCATACAGCAGAGTGGGAGAGCTTACCAATGGCCCATTGAGCTGAAGTGGTGGCCCCCTTCCTGACAGGAGATGCCCAGAAGGCTTACCTGGACCTCAGACAGGACGATGCCCTGAACTATGGGTAGCTGAAAAGTGAGATTGTTGCCCAACTGGGGGTCAGCACATATGTTAAGGCTCCACGGGTATTCCAGTGTTCTTTTGTGGAGTCTCTTAAATCCTTTCCAGATGGTAGAGAGGGTGGTGGTCAACCGGCTGGTGAGGGCTCTGCCAGTAGCCATACAGCATTGGGTGGAACAAGGTGACTCGGGCACTCTGGACCAGGTGGTAGGACTGATTAAGCAGTATACTGCCACTCAGGACCTTATATGGGACACTGCTCCACTTCGACTGTCACATAATGCCCCACTAGCTCAGGAGCCTGGGAAAAGTCTATGACCCTCCACTGGGGCCAATCCGGACCGATCCCATACTGAGGGGTATCCCAATAGATGAGTGACCACAGACCCGTGTCCCCTAAATCGGCCCCAAAGTCCCCTTGTGTTGCAGCTATTAAGTGTTGGCAGTGCCAACTGCCCCCTAACAGCTGTACCCATGGACTGTGGGTATATTTGCCAAGTGTCTATGTACACCCAGCCCGTCTGCACCACAACTACAGTCATTGCCAGAAGTAAGCCCCAACTGTGCCAGGTACTCAACAGGTACCAGACAGAGGCTCTCTTGGACTCGGTTACCTTAGTGACTCTGGTTCATGGGTCCTTTGTTGCTGAGGACAATCCCAATGGATTTAAAGTGGGGGTGGTATGTATCCATGGGGAACTCCGAGAGTACCCGACTGCAGAGGTTACTTTTTCCACACCGTGTGGAGAAATCAAACATGTGGTGGGAGTGTTGAAGACCCTTTCATATGGGATTGTGTTGGGAAGAGCATTGCCCCTATTCTGGTCTCTGTGGGAGACCAGGTTTAACCTTCTCAAGGTAAATGTTATTCCGGGCATGGAACCCAAAGATCGGGACAGAGTGTAACCCCAATAGGCTTTCCCTAGAGGTATTGGCAGGAGAGGTCAAGGAAACCCCCACCAATCCTCAAGCTGAAGGTGTCCCCAGGTATGTTTGGGATGGCTCAGCTCCAGGATCCCACCCTGTCCTGGGCTCGAGAATGAGTGGTAGAGATTAATGGAGTGCCTCAGCAACCTGGTGCTGAGACAGTTTTTCCCTGCCTGGTTATGCAATAGTTGCTATACAGGGTGGACAAAATCTGGGATGAGGTGGTAGAACAGCTGGTGGTGCCTACTGTCGGGCGGTACTTGGCATGGCTCACACCCACATGCTGGGAGGGCACTTGTGGGCCAAAAAGATGCAGGAGCGCATACTGCAGCATTTTTCTTGGCCTGAGGTCTACGCGGAGGTCCAGAAGTACTGTGACACGTGTCCAGAGTGCCAACTAACCTCACACACCACAAACTACCAGAGTCCATTGGTACCTCTGCCCATCATCGAGGTACCCTTTGAGCGGATAGCAATAGACCTGGTAGGGCACATCATAAAATCCACCCGTGGCCATCAACATATCTTTGTCATAGTGGACTACTGTTGTGAATTCTGTGGTCAAGCTCCCTCTTGTGGTCATGAGTGGTACTTCGGCTGGTTCTGTCCATGAGCTTCCTCTGGTGGATGTGAGTGGGGCTGCGGCTTCTGAGTTTCCTTCCTCAGGTGACGAGGTTAAGTCGTTAGGTGCTGCTCTATTTAACTCCACCTAGTTCTTTGTTCCTAGCCTCCAGTCAATGTTCCAGTATTGGTCTTGCTCTCTCCTGGATCGTTCTTGTGGCCTGTCTGCCCTGCATAAGCTAAGTTCTGCTTGTGTTACTTTTGTTTGCTATTTTTTCTGTCCAGCTTGCTATATTGGTTTGTCTTGCTTGCTGGAAGCTCTGGGGCGCAGAGGGAGCACCTCCGTACCATTAGTCGGTGCGGAGGGTCTTTTTGCGCCCTCTGCGTGGCTGTTTGTAGGTTTTTGTGCTGACCGCAAAGCTATCTTTCCTATCCTCGGTCTATTCAGTAAGTCGGGCCTCACTTTGCTAAAATCTATTTCATCTCTGTGTTTGTGTTTTCATCTTTACTCACAGTCATTATATGTGGGGGGCTGCCTTTTCCTTTGGGGAATTTCTCTGAGGCAAGGTAGGCTTATTTTTCTATCTTCAGGGCTAGCTAGTTTCTCAGGCTGTGCCCGAGGCGCCTAGGTCTGGTCAGGAGCGCTCCACGGCTACCTCTAGTGTGGTGTGATAGGATTAGGGATTGCAGTCAGCAGAGTTCCCACGTCTCAGAGCTCGTCCTATGTTATTAGTAACTATCAGGTCATTTTCAGTGCTCTTAACCACCAGGTCCATTGTGGTTCTAAATCACCAGTTCATTACAGTACTGGAGGCCCAAAGTACTAATGCTTCTCAATAGAGGGAAAGGAGAAGTTCTGAGACCATTTTTTTTTCTCTGCACTGTGTTTTGTCTTTCCTTTCCCCTAGACATTTGGGTGGTTCAGGACACAGGTGTAGTGATGGACATTAAAGGTCTGTCTTCTTGTGTGGATCATCTCACTGCAAGAGTACAAAAAATTCAAGACATTGTGGTTCAGAAATCTATGTTAGAACCTAGAATTCCTATTCCTGATTTATTTTCTGGAGATAGAGCTAAGTTTCTGAATTTCAAAAATAATTGCAAACTGTTTCTGGCTTTGAAACCCCGCTCCTCTGGTGACCCAGTTCAACAAGTTAAGATCATCATTTCTTTATTCAAGACTGGGCATTTTCCCTTGCGCCAGGAGATCCTGCATTATGTGATATTGATGCGTTTTTTCTGGTTTTCAGTGGATCAGGCAGAGAAAAATTTGCTGGCTCTGTGTCAGGGTCAGGATGAGGTAGAGATATATTGTCAGAAGTTTAGGAAGTGGTCTGTGCTCACTCAATGGAATGAATGTGCACTGGCAGCAATTTTCAGAAAGGGTCTCTCTGAAGCCCTTAAGGATGTCATGGTTGGATTTCCTATGCCTGCTGGTCTGAATGAGTCTATGTCTTTGGCCATTCAGATCGATCGACGCTTACGTGAGCGTAAAACTGTGCACCATTTGGCGGTATTATCTGAGCATAAACCTGAACCTATGCAATGTGATAGGACTTTGACCAGAGCTGAACGGCAAGAACACAGACGTCGGAATGGGCTGTGTTTTTACTGTGGTGATTCCACTCATGCTATCTCCGATTGTCCTAAGCGCACTAAGCGGTTCGCTAGGTCTGCCACCATTGGTACGGTACAGTCGAAATTTCTTTTGTCCGTTACTTTGATCTGCTCTTTGTCATCCTATTCTGTCATGGCATTTGTGGATTCAGGCGCTGCCCTGAATTTGATGGACTTGGAGTTTGCTAGGCGCTGTGGTTTTTTCTTGGAGCCCTTGCAGTATCCTATTCCATTGAGAGGAATTGATGCTACGCCTTTGGCCAAGAATAAGCCCCAGTACTGGACCCAATTGACCATGTGCATGGCTCCTGCGCATCAGGAGGATATTCGCTTTTTGGTGTTGCATAATCTGCATGATGTGGTCGTGTTGGGGTTGCCATGGCTACAAGTCCATAACCCAGTATTGGATTGGAAATCTATGTCTGTGTCCAGCTGGGGTTGTCAGGGGGTACATGGTGATGTTCCATTTCTGTCTATTTCATCATCCACCCCTTCTGAGGTCCCAGAGTTCTTGTCGGATTACCGGGATGTATTTGATGAGCCCAAGTCCAATGCCCTACCTCCGCATAGGGATTGCGATTGTGCTATCGATTTGATTCCTGGTAGTAAGTTTCCTAAAGGTCGGCTGTTTAATTTGTCTGTGCCTGAGCACGCCGCTATGCGGAGTTACGTAAAGGAATCCTTGGAGAAGGGTCATATTCGCCCGTCGTCGTCGCCATTGGGAGCAGGGTTCTTTTTTGTGGCCAAGTAGGATGGTTCGTTGAGACCTTGTATTGATTACCACCTTCTAAATAAAATCACGGTCAAATTTCAGTACCCCTTGCCGCTGCTGTCTGATTTGTTTGCTCGGATTAAGGGGGCTAGTTGGTTCACCAAGATAGATCTTCGTGGTGCGTATAATCTTGTGCGTATTAAACAGGGCGATGAATGGAAAACAGCATTTAATACGCCCGAGGGCCATTTTGAGTACCTGGTTATGCCATTCGGGCTTTCCAATGCTCCATCAGTATTTCAGTCTTTTATGCATGACATCTTCCGAGAGTACCTGGATAAATTCCTGATTGTATACTTGGATGATATTTTGGTCTTCTCGGATGATTGGGAGTCTCACGTGAAGCAGGTCAGAATGGTGTTCCAGGTCCTGCGTGCGAATTCATTGTTTGTGAAGGGGTCAAAGTGTCTCTTTGGTGATCAGAAGGTTTCATTTTTGGGGTTCATTTTTTCCCCTTCTACTATCGAGATGGATCCTGTTAAAGTTCAGGCCATTTATGATTGGACTCAGCCGACATCTCTGAAGAGTCTACAAAAGTTCCTGGGCTTTGCTAATTTTTATCATCGCTTCATCAATAACTTTTCTAGTATTGCTAAACCGTTGACTGATTTAACCAAGAAGGGTGCTGATGTGGTCATTTGGTCTTCTGCTGCTGTGGAAGCTTTTCAGGAGTTGAAGCATCGTTTTTCTTCTGCCCCTGTATTGTGCCAGCCAGATGTTTCGCTCCCGTTCCAGGTCGAGGTTGATGCTTCTGAGATTGGAGCAGGGGCTGTTTTGTCGCAAAGAAGTTCTAATGGCTCAGTGATGAAACCGTGTGCCTTCTTTTCCAGGAAGTTTTCGCCTGCTGAGCGTAATTATGATGTTGGCAATCGAGAGTTGCTGGCCATGAAGTGGGCATTCGAGGAGTAGCGTCATTGGCTTGAAGGAGCTAAGCATCGCGTGGTGGTCTTGACTGATCACAAGAACTTGACTTATCTCGAGTCTGCCAAACGGTTGAATCCTAGACAGGCTCGTTGGTCGCTGTTTTTCTCCCGTTTTGACTTTGTGGTTTCGTACCTTCCGGGCTCTAAGAATGTGAAGGCGGATGCCCTGTCTAGGAGTTTTGTGCCCGACTCTCCGGGATTGCCTGAGCCGGCGGGTATTCTCAAAGAGGGGGTAATTTTGTCTGCCATCTCCCCTGATTTGCGGCGGGTGCTGCAAAAATTTCAGGCTAATAGACCTGACCATTGCCCAGCGGAGAAACTGTTTGTCCCTGATAAATGGACGAGTAGAGTTATCTCTGAGGTTCATTGTTCGGTATTGGCTGGTCATCCTGGAATCTTTGGTACCAGAGATTTGGTGGCTAGATCCTTTTGGTGGCCATGTCTGTCGCGGGATGTGCGTTCGTTTGTGCAGTCCTGTGGGACTTGTGCTCGGGCTAAGCCCTGCTGTTCTCGTGCCAGTGGGTTGCTTTTGCCCTTGCCGGTCCCGAAAAGGCCCTGGACACATATCTCTATGGATTTTATTTCGGATCTCCCTGTCTCGCAAAAGATGTCGGTCATTTGGGTGGTTTGTGATCGCTTCTCTAAGATGGTCCATTTGGTACCCTTGGCTAAATTGCCTTCCTCCTCTGATTTGGTGCCATTGTTTTTCCAGCATGTGGTTCGTTTACATGGCATTCCGGAGAACATCGTTTCTGACAGAGGTTCCCAGTTTGTTTCGAGATTTTGGAGAGCCTTTTGTGCTAGGATGGGCATTGATTTGTCTTTTTCCTCGGCTTTCCATCCTCAGACAAATGGCCAAACTGAACGAACCAATCAGACCTTGGAAACATATCTGAGATGTTTTGTTTCTGCTGATCAGGATGATTGGGTGTCCTTTTTGCCTTTGGCTGAGTTCGCCCTTAATAATCGAGCCAGCTCGGCTACTTTGGTTTCTCCGTTTTTCTGCAATTCCGGTTTCCATCCTCGTTTCTCTTCAGGGCAGGTTGAGTCTTCGGACTGTCCTGGTGTGGATACTGTGGTGGATAGGTTGCAGCAGATTTGGACTCATGTAGTGGACAATTTGACATTGTCCCAGGAGAAGGCTCAACGTTTCGCTAACCGCAGGCGCTGTGTGGGTCCCCGACTTCGTGTTGGGGATTTGGTTTGGTTGTCGTCTCGTTATATTCCTATGAAAGTTTCCTCTCCTAAGTTTAAGCCTTGTTTTATTGGTCCGTATAGGATTTCTGAGGTTCTTAATCCTGTGTCTTTTCATTTGACCCTTCCAGCTTCTTTTTCCATCCATAATGTATTCCATAGGTCATTGTTGGGGAGATACGTGGAACCTGTGGTTCCATCCGTTGATCCTCCTGCCCCGGTTTTGGTTGAGGGGGAGTTGGAGTATATAGTGGAGAAGATTTTGGATTCTCGTATTTCGAGACGGAAACTCCAGTACCTGGTTAAGTGGAAGGGTTATGGTCAGGAAGATAATTCCTGGGTCTTTGCCTCTGATGTTCATGCTGCCGATCTGGTTCGTGCCTTTCATTTGGCTCATCCTGGTCGACCTGGGTGCTCTGGTGAGGGTTCGGTGACCCCTCCTCAAGGGGGGGGTGCTGCTGTGAATTCTGTGGTCAAGCTCCCTCTTGTGGTCATGAGTGGTACTTCGGCTGGTTCTGTCCATGAGCTTCCTCTGGTGGATGTGAGTGGGGCTGCGGCTTCTGAGTTTCCTTCCTCAGGTGACGAGGTTAAGTCGTTAGGTGCTGCTCTATTTAACTCCACCTAGTTCTTTGTTCCTAGCCTCCAGTCAATGTTCCAGTATTGGTCTTGCTCTCTCCTGGATCGTTCTTGTGGCCTGTCTGCCCTGCATAAGCTAAGTTCTGCTTGTGTTACTTTTGTTTGCTATTTTTTCTGTCCAGCTTGCTATATTCGTTTGTCTTGCTTGCTGGAAGCTCTGGGATGCAGAGGGAGCACCTCCGTACCGTTAGTCGGTGCGGAGGGTCTTTTTGCCCCCTCTGCGTGGTTGTTTGTAGGTTTTTGTGCTGACCGCAAAGCTATCTTTCCTATCCTCGGTCTATTCACTAAGTCGGGCCTCACTTTGCTAAAATCTATTTCATCTCTGTGTTTGTGTTTTCATCTTTACTCACAGTCATTATATGTGGGGGGCTGCCTTTTCCTTTGGGGAATTTCTTTGAGGCAAGGTAGGCTTATTTTTCTATCTTCAGGGCTAGCTAGTTTCTCAGGCTGTGCCCGAGGTGCCTAGGTCTGGTCAGGAGCGCTCCACGGCTACCTCTAGTGTGGTGTGATAGGATTAGGGATTGCGGTCAGCAGAGTTCCCACGTCTCAGAGCTCGTCCTATGTTATTAGTAACTATCAGGTCATTTTCAGTGCTCTTAACCACCAGGTCCATTGTGGTTCTGAATCACCAGTTCATAACAGACTACGCCACACAGTACCCAGACGCGATACCTCTCCGCCACACCTTGGCAAAACTGGACATTTTTTCTGTCCAGCTTGCTATATTGGTTTGTCTTGCTTGCTGGAAGCTCTGGGATGCAGAGGGAGCACCTCCGTACCGTTAGTCGGTGCGGAGGGTCTTTTTGCCCCCTCTGCGTGGTTGTTTGTAGGTTTTTGTGCTGACCGCAAAGCTATCTTTCCTATCCTCGGTCTATTCACTAAGTCGGGCCTCACTTTGCTAAAATCTATTTCATCTCTGTGTTTGTGTTTTCATCTTTACTCACAGTCATTATATGTGGGGGGCTGCCTTTTCCTTTGGGGAATTTCTTTGAGGCAAGGTAGGCTTATTTTTCTATCTTCAGGGCTAGCTAGTTTCTCAGGCTGTGCCCGAGGTGCCTAGGTCTGGTCAGGAGCGCTCCACGGCTACCTCTAGTGTGGTGTGATAGGATTAGGGATTGCGGTCAGCAGAGTTCCCACGTCTCAGAGCTCGTCCTATGTTATTAGTAACTATCAGGTCATTTTCAGTGCTCTTAACCACCAGGTCCATTGTGGTTCTGAATCACCAGTTCATAACAGACTACGCCACACAGTACCCAGACGCGATACCTCTCCGCCACACCTTGGCAAAACTAATAGCCCACAAGCTATTTGCCATGTTTTGTCACCTTGGAGATCCTTATGGATCAGGGGACTTCTTTTATGTCCAAGGTAACCAAGGAGCTGTGCAAGCTGCTCCTTATCAAACCGCTACGCACATTGGTGTACCACCCACAAACCGACGGGTTGATAGAGAAGTTTAACAAGACGCTCAAAGCCATGCTCAAGAATGTGGTAGCCAAGGATGGGAGGGATTGGGACATGTTATTGTCTTATCTTATGTTCGCTGTCTATCAGGTACCACAGGCATCCACAGGTTTTTCCCCATTTTAATTGTTGTATAGCAGGCTTTCAATGGGACTGCTCGATGTAGCTAAGGAGATGTGGGAACAGGAGCCAACTTCGCATTGAAGCGTAATCGAGCACGTGGCGAGCATGGAGGACCGGATTGCGGCAGTACAGCCCATAGTAAAAGAGCATATCATGGTTGCCCAGGCTGCACAGAGCCGTACGTACAATAAGAGAGCTATGGTCAGGACCTTTAAAGAAAGGGACTAGGTGTTGGTACTAGTGCCCCCCCCCCCTTCCCCCGTCAGAGTTTAAGCTCATGGCCAAGTGGCAAGGGCCATATGAGATACGGGGGAAAGTAGGAGAAGTGAATTATAAAGTGTACCAACCCGGAAAAAGGAAACCCGATCAACTATACCATGTCAACCTGCTAAAAGCCTGGAAGGACCAGGAATGTTTGGTCACAGAGGTGACTCCAGTCGTACCAATAGGGATCCCTCTGGCATCGGCCAAGGACACAGCCAGGGGTCAGGTTAAAATAAATGATGCTCTCACCAAATAGCAGCGATGTGAGGCTCAAGCTCTGGTGCAGCAGAATATGGACGTATTCTCAGAACTGCTGGGGTGGACCTCTCTGATACAACATGACATTGTCACCAGCCCCGGGTAAGGGTATGGGTGAAACCGTACCAAGTGCCCAAAGCCAGAAAGCAAGCCATCACGGCCGAAGTGAAGCAAATGCTTCAGTTGGAAGTCATTGAGGAGTCCCAGAGTGAGTGGGCTAGCCCCATTGTGCTGATTCCAAAGCCAAATCGGTCTTTACGTTTTTGTAATGACTTCAGGAAATTGAATGAGGTATCCAAGTTTGACCTCTAGCCAATGCCCCTGGTGGATGAGCTAATTGAGGGACTCGTGGAGGCCCAGTACTTCACCATGCTCGATCTCACCAAAGGTTACTGGCAGGTCCCGTTAATGGCGTCAGCAAAAGAAAAGACCACTTTTATAAAACCAGAGGGCCTCTATTAGTATGTTGTCTTGCCTTTCGGGTTACATGGGGCTGCGGCCACATTCCAGAGGCTGATGGACATTGTGTTAGAACCTCATCGGAATTACATGTCAGCCTATTTGGATTACATAGTCATCTTTAGTACCAACTGAGATGTCCCAGGTTCAAGCAGTGCTGGAGTCTCTCAGAATTGCGGGGTTAACAGCAAACCCAAAGTAATACGAGATAGGACTCATGAAAACCCAGTACTTAGCTTACGTGATCGGCCGCTGGCTAATCAAACCCCAGGTAACCAAGATTGAGGCCATTCAAATATGGCCCAAGCCGTTAAGAACCCAACAGGTGAGGGCATTCCTTGGCATCATTGGGTGCTACCGCCAGTTTATACCCAATTTTGCGGGGAAATCGGCACCCCTAACTGACCTGTTAAATGATCTGGTGGAATCCTCAAACGGAGGAAACGTTCCAGTCCTTGAAGTCTGCGTTGTGTGGACAACCGATCCTCATCAGCCCCAACTTCAAGGACACATTTATCGTGCAGACAGATGCCTCAGAGGTAGGTCTGGGAGCGGTGCTGTTGCAAGAGGTGAACAGGGATGAGCATCCAGTCACCTACTTAAGCAGGAAAATGACCCCGGCAGAGAAAAATTATAGTGTACTGGAGAAGGAGTGCTTGGCGATTAAATGGGCCTTGGAGTCGGTACGCTTCTATTTGCTCGGGTGTCAGTTTAGTTTAGTAATGCACCATTCACCCCTCGTCTGGAAGAGAATCACAAAAGAGAGGAATGCTCGGATCACCAGATGGTTCCTGTCCCGAAAAAACTTTAGTTTCTCAGTGAAATAACATCGGGTGGGGAAGTCACAGGGAATTGCAGATGCCCTGTCACGGGCCCCCTGTATTGTGACAAATGTTCAACCACACAAGTCTGAACAGAGGGGAACTGTGAGGCAATGACCCATGTTATATGTGAGGGCCTCTATGTGTCCCCCAGGATATGCAGGATGTTCATATGGAGGCCGTGGGAGTGCATTGCATTCACAGGCATAGCTGTGATTGCAATGCAGAATAGAAGTGTTTATTTTGGGCAAGCTGTTGTGATTTCAGCTTTTGGGCTCCCTCCGGTGGTTGTAGAGGGTAATGCAGTTGTGCCTGGACTGCAGGATTGGACAGGTGTATCTACTAATTCCAAAACTGACTGGGGTACATAGCTTTGCAGGACTCTTTGGTCCCTGCCAGTTGTCCATTGTTTTTGGAGGATTCACTTCCCTGCTGGTCTCTCCAGTTTGCTGTGCTTTTCTACAAAGATAAGTCTGATTTCATATCTGCGTATGTTATTTCCCTCTCCTCTCACAGTTAATATTTGTGGGGGCTATCTATCCTTTGGGGATTTTCTCTGAGGCAAGATAGGTTTCCTGTTTCCGTCTATAGGGGTAGTTAGATCTTAGGCTGTGTCAAGGGGTCTAGGGAGTGTTAGGTACCCCCCACGGCTACTTCTAGTTGCGCTGCTAGGTTCAGGGTTTGCGGTCAGTACAGGGACAACCTTCTCCAGAGTCCGTCTCATGCTGCTCCTAGGCCATCAGATCATAACAGCAAGCTATTTGTCCAAGGCAGATTTAAGAAAACCTGCTCTGGGCTTTTATTTTTTAAATGGACTACTGGATGGTAGTGGGACAGTCTGTTTCCACCCAAGCCCTGGGTTTTCCATGTGGCCAGAAGGTTGGGTGTGTACGTTTTGTCTTGCAAGCAGGCAGAGCAGAAGGCTCTGCAGAGCTCAACCTGTGTGAGGCAACACAGGGCCAAGCAGAGCTAAAAGGCCTGGCAGCCTCAGCATGCATGGCAGTGCAGTCACCCATGGCAACTGGTCATGGACTGTCTTTGTTTTCTCAACTGTGATCCGGATGATCTGATTTACTTTCTGTTTGTGAGTACGCTGTTTTTTAAGAGACTTTACTTTGCACTTTTCCTGGGTCATTGCGTCATCACTGCACAATGTGGATACCGCTGAACTACAGTGTATCCATGAGTAACAACACTATATTTCTACTTATTATGTTTTGTATACAAAAGGGAGGACACTGAGTTGGTGCCACAGGATTTGTCAAGTCAAAACAAATTTTATTAGAAATTTACACATACATGTTAAAAATGCATAGAAAGGTTGGGCAAAGAGTAAAAATGAGGGGGAAGGATAGTGACAATAAGTCCAGACATTAAGTGGTCAGTGGCAGTGATTGAAAAGCTCAATGTGTAATAGTAATCATTTAGAATATATTCATAATATTCATACATGTCCATCCTAGGAAACTGACAGCAGTGTGTGCTGAGTCCGCAGTCCCCAACGCATGTTTTGCTGGTGAGTCGCTTCTTCAGAGGGCGCCCCCTGATTAAGCGATGACTAATTACTAATATACCTCTACTTTACCATCTTTGGATCCGTCACTTAGTCCATCTTTCTGCTTGTTGGATACATGAATGCACCCCGGGGCAGAGTTCCTAATGCCAAACACTGAGTCTTTTGTATGCAAGTGTGATATGCATATGTTGAGCTCTGCTACAATGTGGCCACAGTGCAGAGTTCACCTCTTGAGACCTACAGTGTATGATGGTATAACACATGTATACCAGGGACATAATCGAACAATGGATAGATTCCTAGGACAGGAAAACAAAAAGCATGTCCAAGAGTGTTTAAAGTTTGCTCAACAACATTTAGAAAAGCATGTGAAATACTAGGAGAACACATGCCAAAATGCACACCATGTTTGGAGGCCAAAAGGCACTGCATATCACTAGGGTTGAGCGACTTTTACTTTTTTAGGGTCGAGTCGGGTTTCGCGAAACCCGACTATCTCAAAAGTCGAGTAAAATTGGCCGATTATCGTGAAAAGTCGGGGATCGACCGGAACACGAAACCCAATGCAAGTCAATGGGGAAGCATAGTCGGCAGTGAGTGGAGGCCAGGAAAACACCTACAGTGCCCATTTTAATGGCAAAAACATCCATTCTTGGTACTGAAGCTTGTCAATCTTAATTTACCTTATAATAATAGTTAGGCATTGGACATTGGGGGTCGTTTGGCTAAAGTTGTGGGGGGTATGGCTGGTTCAAGTATTTAGTGGGCCCAGGAAACGTGGACCACGTCACGGCAGTGGAGCAGGGAGAGGTAAGTATTTCAACTTTGCAAGTGCTGTGATCCTGAGCAAGCAGGGGTGGCCCACTCGTTCGCATTGGCACTGGCACAGGGCCCCTCAAAGTTCGGCGGTGTGTTTGCATGGCGGGGGCGCCTCCCACCAGCAGCGACACTTTTGCGTACTATGAGGGGCCCTGTGCCAGTGACGTCGCCAATGAGTATTTCCCCCCCAACTGATGAAGGAACCTACACTTTCATCTGCACTTTCCTCTTTGTCCCCGTGTAAGGTGGTATAGAATGCGGGAAGGGGAACCTCACTTTCAGCAGGGTCAGATTCTGGCTGTGTAGCGTGCAAGGGGAATGTAGCGGTCTGGGTCAATGTACCAGCAGAGTCATCTAGCATTGGCTGGGCAATGGGCAGGATGAGGAGGAAACACAGATATAGGCCCAAATAATAAAGTGGGCTAAATGCATTTCAAAATTGGTAACAGGACTAACCAGGCGGCATTGCTTTGTTCAGTGGAGGACAACTGTAATGAGAGGCTGACACAGTGAGTAGGCCCAAATCAGTAAGTAGTCTAAATGCAGTTCAAAATTGGTAACAGTAGTAAACAGGCGGTACTGCTTGCTTGGTTGGGGGCTACTAACGGTGTCTGCCGCTCCTTGCTGTTCTCCTTCAAACCCCAACCAAACCAGTAGGCCAAATGCAGTGTAATATTAACAACTACTTAATGAGAGCCTGAAGATCGAAGCTCAGGACAGGAAACCAGAAGAACAGCAAGGAGCGGCAGACACCGTTAGTAGGCCCCAACCCAACTAGTAGGCCAAATGCAGTGTTATATTAACAACTACTTAATGAGAGCCTGAAGATCGAAGCCCAGGACAGGAAACCAGGTGAACAGCAAGGAGCGGCAGACACCATTAGTAGGCCCCAACCAATCTAGTAGGCCAAATGCAGTGTTATATTAACAACTATTTAACAAGAGCCTGAAGATAGAAGCTCAGGAAAGGCAACCAGGAGAACACCTTGGGGCGGCAGACAATGTTAGTAGGCCCCAACCATACTAGTAGCCCTACTGCATTTGTTCCATTTAACAACTATTTAACAAGAGCCTGAAGATAGAAGGTCAGGAAAGGTAACCTGGAGAACACCTTGTAGCGGCAGACACTGTTAATAGGCCCCAACCAAACTAGTAGCCCCACTGCAGTTTTAAAATTCTGATAGGCTGAAAACCTGACAATTGCAGGTCATTTTTTTTAAGAGGACAGCTGTATTGAGTGGCACAGACAGACACTGCTAGTAGGCCTTACACCACGAAGTTGGCTCGATGCAGGTTTAAAAAAGGTTACATGGGTACACAGTCAGCATTGGCTTGGTCAGTGGAGGACAATTGGAAGGAGGGACCGCAGACAGACTTACTAGGCCTAAAATAAAAAAAGGAGGCTCTATGCACTTTTAATTAGGTTCCAGGGGTACACAGGCAGCATTGGTGTGGTCAGCGGAGGCCAATTGGAAGGAGGAACCGCAGACAGACTTAGTAGGCCTAAAATAAAAAAGGAGGCTCTATGCACTTTTAATTAGCTTCCAGGGGTACACAGGCAGCATTGGTGTGGTCAGCGGAGGACAATTGGAAGGAGGGACCGCAGCCAGACTTAGTAGGCCTAAAATAAAAAAAGTAGGCTCTATGCACTTTTAAATAGGTTCAAGGGCTACACAGGCAGCATTGGAGTGGTCAGCGGAGGACAATTGGAAGGAGGGACTGCAGACAGACTTAGTAGGCCTAATATAAAAAAAGGAGGCTCTATGCACTTTTAATTAGGTTCCAGGGGTACACAGGCAGCATTGGTGTGGTCAGCGGAGGACTATTGGAAGGAGGGACCGCAGACAGACTTAGTAGGCCTTTAAATAAAAAAAGTAGGCTCTATGCACTTTTAAATAGGTTCCAGGGGTACACAGGCAGCATTGGTGTGGTCAGCGGAGGACTATTGGAAGGAGGGACCGTAGACAGACTTAGTAGGCCTAAAATAAAAAAAGGAGGCTCTATGCACTTTTAATTAGGTTCCAGAGGTATACAGGCAGCATTGGTGTGGTCAGCAGAGGACTATTGGAAGGAGGGACCGCAGACAGACTTAGTAGGCCTTTAAATAAAAAAAAGTAGGCTCTATGCACTTTTAAATAGGTTCTAGGGTACACAGGCAGCATCGGTGTGGTCAGCAGAGGACAATTGGAAGGAGGGACCGCAGTCAGACTTAGTAGGCCTAAAATAAAAAAGTAGGCTCTATGCACTTTTAAATGTCAACAAATTGGTATTGTCAGTGCCAGGCATTGAAGGATTTCACCGCATAGACTAAACAGCGGTGGAGCAGTGAGAGATAATTTTGCAAGTGGTAGAGCACAGCTTGAGCTGGGGGGGCACTCTCTCGTGCCCGGCGGTACTGGCCCAGGTCCCCTCATGTTACAACGGTGTGTCTGACGTTGGGTGCGCGCCACCACCGCCAGAGACACTTCATTGTAATATGAGGGACCCAGTGCCGTCGACCAAAAGTGGGCACACCCACCTCTTCAGACAAATGGCACTCTCACGGGTGCTTGCGCCGAGTGGCGAGACCACAGCCCCGGGGGGGAGTCAGCCCATTTAGGGAGGTGCAAACATGTCGTTTGCTGGACATACAGCAGCTGCAAATTAAGAGATTGGAACAGTCAGTAAGACCAGTCCAAAAGCACCAAACTCTGTGATAACAAGAACAACACGCGGCAACACTCACCGAGCCTGTGGTGGGAATTCGTCTTTATTGTAGCATATAAACAACTGTCTTCACGGCACGGGGGAGTAGGACAAAGAGAGGTGTGAGCAGGGAAGGAACTCAGTGAGTGTTGCCACGTGTTGTTCTCTTGTTATCACAGAGTTTCCGTACTGTTTTCCATACGTGAGCACCTCCCGAGTACGACAGTTTTTCCAGTGTTTATGAGCCAATTACACACCGGGTTCCAGTATGGGCTGTGCGGCTTGATTTTTTTCTTTTTTTCTTTATTTGCAAAATAATTAGAAATTGATGAGTGGTTCATTTTAATGAAGGTTAGATCATCAACATTTTGGGTAGCCAGATGAGTCCTTTTTTCGGTTAGTATTGAACCAGCAGCACTGAATACTCTTTCTGATAGCACACTAGCTGCTGGACAAGCGAGCTCCTGCAATGCATATTCGGACAATTCAGGCCAGGTGTCTATTTTGGATGCCCAGTAATCAAATGGGAATGACAGGTGAGGGAGAACATCGATAGGGGAGGAAAAATAGTTAGTAACCATACTGGACAAATGTTGTCTCCTGTCACTTTGAATTGATGCTGCAGTACCTGTCCTGTCTGCGGTCATTGCAACCTGGTCAGAAAACCCCTCTGTCCAATGCCACTTCTGATTTGTGCACCTCTAACACCTCTGCCCTGTTGCGCCCTGCAGCTCGTGTGAGAACCATCACCGGCGCTATGTGCTTGGAATGCCTGAATCAAACGGTCAACAAGAGCTGCTTATTTGGTTGCCAATATTTGTTCAAGGTTCTCATGTGGCATGATATTTTGCAGTTTCCCCTTATAGTGTGGATCCAGGAGGCAGGCCAACCAGTAATCGTCATCGGTCATCATTTTTATAATGCGGGGGTCCCTTTTTAGGATACGCAAGGCATAATCCGCCATGTGGGCCAATGTTCCAGTTGTCAATTCACTGCTTGTGCTGGGTTGAGGAGCACCTTCGGGCAAAAGAACGTCACTTGCCTCCCTCAAAAACCCTGAAACTGGCCTTGCAACGCCACCAGTTTCTATTGCCCTCAGAGAAGCTTCTTCATCCGAAAAATACTCATCCCCATCATCCTCCTCGTCCTCCTCTTCGGCCGCTACCTCGTCCAGTAGACTTCCCTGACCAGACAATGGCTGACTGTCATCAAGGCTTCCCTCATCCTCGGCTGCAGACGCCTGCTCCTTTATGTGCGTCAAACTTTGCATCAGCAGATGCATTAGGGGGATGCTCATGCTTATTATGGCGTTGTCTGCACTAACCAGCCGTGTGCATTCCTCAAATCACTGAAGGAATTGACACAGGTCTTGTAGCTTCGACCACTGCACACCTGACAACTCCATGTCTGCCATCCAACTGCCTGCCCGTGTATGTGTATCCTCCCACAAATACATAACAGCACGCCTCTGTTCGCACAGTCTCTGAAGCATGTGCAGTGTGGAGTTCCACCTTATTGCAACGTCGATGATTAAGCGATGCTGGGGAAGGTTCAAAGATCGCTGATGGTTCTGCATACGGCTGGAGTGTACGGGCAAACGGCGGATGTGCGATCAAAGTCTGCGCACCTTCAGGAGCAGGTCGGGTAACCCCGGATAACTTTTCAGGAAGCACTGCACCACCAGGTTTAAGGTGTGAGCCAGGCAAGTTGTGAAAGGGCTATGGTAGCCATAAAATTCCTTCCGTTATCACTCACTACCTTGCCTGCCTCAAGATGTACACTGCCCAGCCATGACTGAGTTTCTTGCTGCAAGAACTTGGACAGAACTTCCACGGTGTGTCTGTTGTCGCCCAAACACTTCATTGCCAATACAGCCTGCTGACGCTTGCCACTAGCTGTTCCATAATGGGACACCTCGTGTGCAACAGTGGTAGCTGCGGATGGAGTGGTCATGCAACTGCGGTCTGTGGACGAGCTCTCGCTTCTGCTGGAGGACGAGGAGGAGGGGGGGCGAATGCCTACAGCCAGCTGTTTCCTAGACAATGGGCTAGGCAGAACTGTCCCAATATTGCTGTCCCCTGTGGACCCTGCATCCACCACATTAATCCAGTGTGCCGTGATGGACACATAATGCCCCTGGCCATGCCTACTGGTCCATGCATCTGTTGTCAGGTGCACCTTTCTACTCACAGATTGCCTGAGTGCATGGACGATGCGGTCTTTTACATGCTGGTGGAGGGCTGGGATGGCTTTTCTCGAAAAGAAGTGTTGACTGGGTAGCTCGTAGCGTGGTACAGCATAGTCCATCAGGGCTTTGAAAGCTTCGCTTTCAACTAACCGGTAGGGCATCATCTCTAACGAGATTAGTCTAGCAATGTGGGCGTTCAAAACCTGTGTACATGGATGAGAGGATGAGTACTTCCTTTTCCTAACGAGAGACTCTTGTAGGGTGAGCTGGACTGGAGAGCTGCATATGGTGGAACTAGTGGGGGTGCCGGTTGACATGGCAGACTGAGAGAGGATTGGTGATGGTATTCTTGCTGTTGGCCTACATACAGTGTTTCCTACCAAGAACCTGGTGATTCCCTGACTGCTTAGGCCTTGCGACGAAACCTCCACATTTGCTGCAGGTGGTGTGGTAAATGGTGGGCTTACATGGAGGGAAGGGATGTAGCGTTGCTGACTAACTTCATTGTGAGAGGGTGCAACAACGTTAAGGGACGTTTGGTAGTTAGTCCAGCCTTGCAAGTGCATGGTGGTTAAATGTCTATGCATGCAACTTGTATTTAGATTTTTAACATTCTGACCTCTGCTGAAGGTCCTTGAGCATTTCTTACAGATGACTTTGCACTGATCATTTGGATCTTGGTTAAAAAAATGCCAGACTGCACTCTTCCTACTATCAGATACCTTTTCAGGCATTGCACACTGAGCTACTTTAACCGGATGGCCACGCTGTCCTACAACTGTTTTTGGTTTTGCCACACGTTTTTGGCCAGATACGGGCCTGCCAGATGAAACCTGTTGCGATGTTGATGCCTGCTGCGGCTCCTCCTCCTCCGCTTCGGAGCTACTGCTGGCTGCACCCTGTTCCCCCAAAGGCTGCCAATCGGGGTCAACAACTGGGTCATCTATGACCTCCTTTTCTATGTCCTGTGCACCTTCCTCTGTGTCACCGTGTAAGCCGGTGCTATAGCGTTCGTGACGGGGCTCCATAGTCTCATCAGGGTCAGATTCTGGATCAGTACACTGCGAGGGCAATGTTGTGATCTGAGTCAAAGGAACAGCATAATAATCTGGCTGTGGCTGTGCATCTGTGCACTCCATGTCCGATTCATCTTGTAATGGGCATGGCCTGTTAACAATTTCCCTTTCTAACCCAGGCACAGTATGTGTAAAGAGCTCCATGGAGTAACCCATTGTGTCAGCTGATGCATCCTTCTCTGTTGTTCTGGGTGAAGAACGCAAGGAAGCGACTTGTCCCTGACCGGGAACATCCACTGACGACGTGCTGCTTTTACATTTTGCACTTTCCGAAGAGGAGGCAAAAGAGCTAGAGGCAGAGTCAGCAAGGAAAGCCAAAACTTGTTCCTGCTGCTCCGGCTTTAAAAGCAATTTTCCTACCCCCAGAAAAGGGAGCGTTCGAGGCCTTATGTAGCCAGACGATGACGGTGGCTGAACAACTCGAGACTTAGGTGCTATATTGCTTTTCCCACGACCACCTGATGCTCCACCACCACTACCATCATTATCAGCTGGCAATGACCGCCCACGGCCACGACCTCTTCCACCAGACTTCCTCATTCTTGGAAATATGTAACCAAACTAATAAATGGTATTTGGTACTGTAAAACCAGTTACAAGGTGGACGCAAACTTATTGTGAATTTAAATCTCACTTTATAGGTGTGTGAGACTGCAGGAAAAATCAGGCCCACTGTATTACAGTACACAGCTTCAGTGGCAGACAGTGGCTGACAGATATGCCACTAACAGGACTGACGCAGATGCACACACTGGAAATAAAAATCTCCCCTTCTTTTTTTTATATGGAAGACTAGTGAATAAATCTGGCCCACTGTATTACAGTATAGTTTCTGTGGCAGAGAATGACTGACAGACACCACAGACTGGACTGGCACAGATGCACAGATTTGCCAATATTAATCTCCCCTTCTTTTTTTTTTATGGGAGACTAGTGAATAAATCTGGCCCACTGTTTTACAGTATAATTTCTGTGGCAGAGAATGACTGACAGACAGGTACCACAGACTGGACTGGCACAGATGCACAGATTTGCCAATATTAATCTCCCCTTCTTTTTTTATGGGAGACTAGTGAATAAATCTGGCCTACTGTTTTACAGTATAGTTTCTGTGGCAGAAAATGACTGACGGATAACACAGACTGGACTGGCACAGATGCACAGATTTGCCAATATTAATCTCCCCTTCTTTAATTTTTAAGGGAGACTAGTGAATAAATCTGGCCCACTGTTTTACAGTATAGTTTCTGTGGCAGAGAATGACTGAGAGATACCACAGACTGGACTGGCACAGATGCACAGATTTGCCAATATTAATCTCCCCTTCTTTTTTTAAGGGAGACTAGTGAATAAATCTGGCCCACTGTTTTACAGCATAGTTTCTGTGGCAGAAAATGACTGACAGATAACACAGACTGGACTGGCACAGATGCACAGATTTGCCAATATCAATCTCCCCTTTTTGTTTTTATATGGAAGACTAGAGAATAAATGTGGTCCACTGTTTTAAAGTATAGTTTCTGTGGCAGAAAATGACTGACAGATAACACAGACTGGACTGGCACAGATGCACAAATTTGCCAATATTAATCTCCCCTTCTTTTTTTTATGGGAGACTAGTGAATAAATCTGGCCCACTGTTTTACAGTATAGTTTCTGTGGCAGAAAATGACTGACAGATACCACAGACTGGACTGGCACAGATGCACAGATTTGCCAATATTAATCTCCCCTTCTTTTTTTTTAAGGGAGAATAGTGAATAAATTTGGCCCACTGTTTTACAGTATAGTTTCTGTGGCAGAGGATGACTGACAGATACCACAGACTGGACTGGCACAGATGCACAGATTTGCCAATATTAATCTCCCCTTTTTGTTTTTATATGGAAGACTAGTGAATAAATCTGGCCCACTGTTTTACAGTATTGTTTCTGTGGCAGAAAATGACTGACAGATACAACAGACTAGACTGGCACAGATGCACTGATTGGCAATATAAATCTCCCTTTTTAGGTGTGGGACAGTGCAGAAAAATACAGGCCCACTGTTTCACACTACACAGTTTCAGGGGTAGAAAGTG
Organism: Ranitomeya imitator; assembly: GCF_032444005.1. Taxonomy (NCBI): domain Eukaryota; kingdom Metazoa; phylum Chordata; class Amphibia; order Anura; family Dendrobatidae; genus Ranitomeya; species Ranitomeya imitator. The sequence continues at coordinate 426,007,551 of NC_091286.1, read as the reverse complement.
GCTTGAAGATATATAAAAAAAAAGGGACTGTACTACAATTACTATCTCCCTACAGTAATCTCAGAAAAGTATGGCAGGCAGCAATAAAAAGGACTGCTGCAGACAAAAGTGTGGACAAACAAACAAGATAGCTGTGCAGAAAGGAAGGAGCAACAGGATCTGTGCTTTGAAAAAAGCAGTTGGTTTGCACAGCGGCGTACAAACAGCAATGCAACTATCAGGGAGCCTTATTAGGCAGCCTTATAAGCTACAGAGCTGATGCACAGAAATCTAGCCTCCACTGTCCCTGCAAGGAAAGGTGGTGTTGGACAGTGGAAATCGCTACAGCACAAGCGGTTTGGGGGTTTATATTCCCTGCCTAATGCTATCCCTGCTTCTGACGAAATGGCAGCAACCTCTCCCTATGCTCAGATCAGCAGCAGTAAGATGGCGGTCGGCATGCATGCCCCTTTATAGCCCCTGTAACGCCGCAGAAAGCAAGCCAATCACTGCCATGCCCTTCTCAAAGATGGTGGGGACCGAGAACTATGTCATCACGCTGCCCACACTCTGCGTCCTCCTTCATTGGCTGAGAAATGGCGCTGAATGCGTCATATGAAACGCGACTTTGGCGCGAAGGTCGCCGACCGCGTGGCCGACCCCACACAGGGATCGGGTCAGTTTTCATGAAACCCGACTTTGCCAAAAGTCGGCGACTTATGAAGATGACCGATCTGTTTCGCTGAACCCTACATATCATCCCAAAAACACCAAACCAAGAGTGAAATTTATAGGTGGAAGCATCCTTGTGTGGGGATGGTTTTCAGCAAACAGCACTGGAAAATTTCATATGGTTGAAGGAAGGATGAATGGACAAATGTACCTAGACATTGTTAATAAAAATCTGCTGCCATCTAACAGGGTGTTGAAGATGAAACAAGGGTGGACATTACAGCAAGACAATGAAGGCAAGAAAACTATTACTTGGTTTCAGAGAAAGAAAATAAAGCTTCTAGAATGGTCCAGCCAGGGTCGGCTCCAGATTTTCATGGGCCCTGGGAAAAGAGTCCCAGTGACCCCTTTAACACATGCCACAATTCATAATGCACGGATATGGCAGAGAAATATAGGTATAGTACAATGCCAAAGATTTCACTTACTTCTTACATTACATGAGTGATATCTATTGTGCATTCTACATTAGCTCTGAAACCGGACAGTATAGTCCTCTATACAGAATAATGAGCCCCATATATTGCTCCAAACAGAATAATGAGCCCAATATTATGCTCCATACAGAATAATGAGCCTCATATAATGCTCCATACAGTATAATGGGCACCACAGAGTACTCCATACAGAATGAGCCGCATATATTGCTCCATACGGAATTGACCCCATATAATGCTCCATACAGTATAGTGAGCCACATATACGGTAATTCTCCATACAGTATATGATGGGCCCCATCTATTGCTCCATATATAATGGGCCTCATATAATGCTCAATACAGTATATGATCAGCCCCATACAGTATACTGAGTCCCATATATTGCTCCATACAGAATGGGCCCCATATAATACTCCTTACAGAATGGGTCCCATATAATGCTACAAAAATAATTGGCCCCATAAGATGCTCCATGTATAATGGGCCCCATATAATGCTCCATATATAATTGGCCATATAAAATGCTTCATATATAATTAGTCCCATAAGGTGCTTCATATGTTATTGGCACCATATACTGCTCCATATTGAATTGGCCACATAAGATGCTCCATATTAAATTGGCCCCATAGAATGCTCCACATATGGGCCCCTTCCGATGGTCCCCCTATATTGCTCCAAATATAAAAAAAATGAAATACTCACCTCTCGTTGCTTGACACGGCTCTGCTCTGGACTCCTCACTGTCGGCGTCTTCCTGCTCTCTGTGCTGTGACTGCTCAGGCAGATGGCATGCACTGGCGACGCCATCGCGCCCTCTGATCTGAACGTCACAGTCAGAAGATGGAAGACGCTGCAGCGCTGGAACCGGGAGAGGTAAGTATCACAAGTGCTGAGGCTGGAGCAGGCGGGGGTCCACTCGTGGGGGCCGGCACTATAGCACGCCAGTGTCCCCGACGGGGAGTGGGCCCCTTGCCTGCTCAGGGCCCCGGCGCTTGCCCGGGTACGCCGAGTGCTGACACTGGCCCTGGGTCCAGCCAATTACCTGACCTAAATTCAATAAAAAATTTATGGAAGGAACTAAAGCTCTAAGTTCATAGAAGGAGCCTACGGAACAGTCAGGTTTTGAAGATTGTTTCTATGGAAGAATCGGACAAAATCACACCTGAGCAATGCATGTGACTAGTTTCTCGATACAGGAGATATCTTGAATCTGTCATCATCAACGAAGGCTTTTGTACGAAGTATTAACTAAATTTCAGTAAGCGTGTTCAATAATTTTTCCCTGTTTCATTTCTCGCCTGTGTGGTGTGAATTATATGTCAATAGCACCTTTAGAAAAAAAATGCACTTAATTGGTGATATGTTCAATATTTATGTCACCCACTGTATAAAAAAGAAGCGAGCTGTAAATGTGATTAGAGTAGTCAATATAGAATGGTGATAAAAAATTAAAGATTTAAATGTCTACTACTTTAATGGTACCCATCTCAATGTATATTTCTCATCTGAGGGTGGGGGATTGCTACATCCAATAGGTGGTACTAGAGTTTTCTGTCCTCTTCCACTGTGAAGAGGCTGTTTGCACATTTCAATTTACCTTAAGAGCATTGCTTATAAGTCTCCCTACGTAAGGTTATTGCTTTCCATACGGAGAAATATTCCCTCTCAAAATACTTTATGAAAGGCATCTCTCTGAGCCAACCAATATTCATGTTTTGCACTGAAGTTCAGTGCAAATACCCCAAAACATGTGTTTGCAGTTTCTGCTTTGACTTTGAGCATTGACCCCTTTACAGGGTCAATATTGACTTTTAGAAATATGACCCTGAATCGGTGTCACTAAAGTCCCTGTCCTCCTTGTATATTTGTATGGGTGCTTGTTACGCAGTCGTTATAATTTTATGGACATTTATATTCATTAGGTCCCTTACTCAGGGCAATACTGTGTGTTGGGCCCTATGATTTGACTACTTAGTAATATCTCACCTATAGACTGTAGTTATTATGCAGTTGTATTCTCTGGTAAGTGAGCTGCGAGTGATACTGTTTGGAAGTATTCAGGGTGTCGGAACTTATTTACTTTTAGTTCTTTTGTCTGAACAATAAGAAAATACCATGAATGCTAAATAGTCTTTGTTGTGGCTCTAAATTAATAGTCAGCTACCCAGCCACCTCGGTCACAAGACTAGTCTTCCTTCTATATCTGCAACAAAGGTTCATATTCTTTCTTTGTTCCAATATTTAAACATCCACCATATTTAAGAAGTTCCCAATTCTCTTGTTTGTGACATCTTGCACAATATTCCAATCAGTAATGATCATCTATATAGCAAAAAGCCCCTAACTACCCATCTGTAAGGACGGAACTTCTACACACTGACTGGCTTTACAAAAACAGGGTGTTACCTCACACTTCTGAAAGTTTAGATCTCATCTGACATTGATGCTAATCTCTTCATTAAAATATTAGTCTCCAATGACCAGTGAACTGAGGCCAATTGAAAGTGTCACTTGGCCTGAAGGCAAGCTTAAATGGACTGTCTGAAAATAGAAAATGCGTTAAAAAAGTCATTCTAAATAAATTCCTAAATATGTTTAAAGGGAACCTGTCAGTAAGATCACCTCCCAATAAATAAATTGCATATGAGGACATGCTAGACTTTGAAAGCTAAAACCAAAAATGCCTTTATATCTATTATATGTTGCTGCAAACATGTGAAATCAGCATTTTAATTAATGTTAAAATGAGGCATTAAGCCTCTATCTCCTGAGGTTGTTTCCCACCTAGCATCAGCTTCTATATCTTGATAGCTTACTCTCTATATGACATCAGGCGCCAGGCAAGGAAATCTGACAGTTCGCTATCAATCAAGCAAGCAAAAGCTGATGCTGGTGTAAGGAATCGGATAGTGCTGCAACGTTCCTACCCCTAATGACAGCAATCACATAATGTGTATTATGTCATGCATCTTTGTATATAATGTGAAGTGGTTGCGTCAAGTGTGTAGTTGTGTTATAAGTAATGTGCAGTGTCGGATGTGATAATGTAAGGTATTATAGCACAGGACATAGTGTATAAGTTAGGTAGTATAGGAATAGGTAGTTGACTGTAGTATAGGTAGGGGCGATAGAGTAAGATAGAAAAGAGTTGATGTTTGGGACTGACCCACAGTGGGAGGGCATAGTATTAGGACAAGAGACTGCTTCCTGACTTAAGAGTTTAGAGTGTAACATGAGCAGTGCTGCCATGGGGTGATCTACAGTAAGAGGAGACCTAAGGATAAGGATAGCAAGATACTGAGGAGAAGTAACTTACTAGTCATAGTGGCCTTCCAGATAGGACACCAAGTCATGAACCCCCAAGCTTGCAACACCAAAGGTAATGGACCTAAACAGGACTGAGCTTTGTGGGACTATTGGTGATCCCAAGCGGTAGATCCAGAGCGCCAGTAGTGGAAGAAATAGGATGCGGAACTGCTGAGCAAGTAGAAAGACTTGCTGATCATGACTGTGATGTTGAAGCTGGTTTGTGGTGAAGTACGGCATAACAGTGTGCCTCACTAACCCTGGACTAGTCTGTAAGCAGGCATGTAGCACCATTCTAGTAGGTTGGTGTTGGTAGTGAGACCTGCCATGATGCCATTACTCCGTTCTGGGTCTTACAATGGATTTCAGTCAACTCAGTTGTTAGTGTCAGAGACGGTGATGTCACATGTGAAATGTGACCTGTGGACATTCTGTGCTGTTAAACTTATGATTAGGTGAGGTAACTTGCATTTTGTGTCTTAGTTACAGTGGTACATAGGCATATAGGGAAGTTTGATTTTGATAATTTGCTGTGGGTTTTCTTTACTGGAAAGCTGTTTACGTCTGGAGGAAAGAAGGTTTAAGCATAATAACAGACGCGGGTTCTTTACTGTAAGAGCAGTGAGACTATGGAACTCTCTGCCGTATGATGTTGTAATGAGTGATTCATTACTTAAATTTAAGAGGGGACTGGTTACCTTTCTTGAAAAGTATAATGTTACAGGGTATATATACTAGATTCCTTGATATGGCGTTGATCCAGGGAACTAGTCTGAATGCCGTATGTGGAGTCGGGAAGGAATTTTTTTCCCCATTGTGGAGCTTACTCTTTGCCACATGTTTTTTTTTTTGCCTTCCTCTGGATCAACATGTTAGGGCATGTTAGGTTAGGCTATGGGTTGAACTAGATGGACTAAAGGTACCGTCACATTCAGCGACACTGCAGCGATATAGACATTGAGCCGATCGCTGTAGCGTCGCTGTGTAGATCGCTGTAGAGACGTCAAACACGGCAACACCAAAACGATGCAGGAGCGATCCAGTGACGTACTTATCGTTCTCGCTGGTTGTTCGCTCCATGAAGAAACATTGCAGGCATCGTTGCTTTTGCTGTCAAACATGACGAATCACACCGACCTGACGACCAAATAAAGTTCCAGACTTTCAGCAACGACCAGCGATGTCACAGCGGGATCCTGATCGCTGCTGCGTGTCAAACACAACGAGATCGCTATCCAGGATGCTGCAACGTCACAGATCGTTGTCGTTCTCGTTGTTAAGTTGCTCAGTGTGAAGGTACCTTTAAAGTCTAACTTCAACCTTAATAACTATGTTACTAGGTTACTATGCTTTTTTCTTGGACTGCTAAAGGGTCTCTGTCAGCGCAAAATAACTGTTCAAGCCAAGTACAGGCGCTCGGTGCATCTTTGGCGTGGCAGAGCAATTCAGTGCACGTTCCTCCCCATGTGTGTTCCTGATTTGCGTCCATCTCAGCCATTCTCTGAATCTTGTAAAACCAGAGATGGATGGAAACATTTAGGTGGGAAGGAACACTAAATGAAATTAAAGCAAACTTTGTATTTGAGTTGAACAACATTTATGCTGATAGACTCCCTTTAAAATTACCGTAAGTTGTTTGCTCTTAATTTTATAAAAACACAATAAAATGGGAGCAATCTAGTTACATGCAGTAAATACAGCAAGATCACTGGATAAGTAAAAAGATTAACACAAATATGACATAAAATTTCATCTTTATTTTTAAGACTTTTGCCTGCAGCCAAACAATAGACCTTTACAGGAAAGCGGTAGGCCACTTTTCTTTATTTTATCAGATGTGTCGGGGTCATCACTTTGTGGCACTTTCAAATATATACAGGTGCTTCTCACAAAATTAGAATATCATCAAAAAGTTAATTTATGTCAGTTCTTCAATACAAAAAGTGAATCTAAAATATTATATAGAGTCATTACAAACAGCGATCTATTTCAACTGTCGATTTCTGTTAATGTTGATGATTATGGCTTGCAGCCAATGAAAACCCAAAAGTCATTATCTCAGTAAATTAGAATACTTTATAACACCTGATTGAAAAATGATTTACGGTTGGGATCAGGGTTAGGGGTGTGTCAGGGTTAAGGGTGTGGTTAGGGTTATGGATGGGATTAGGGTTAAGGGTGTGGTGGAGTTGGGGTTAGGGGTGTGTTTAGGTTAGGGTTTCAGCTAGAATTGGGGTTTTTCACTGTTTAGGCACATCAGGGCTCTCCAAACGCGACATGGCGTCCGATCTCAATTCCAGCCAATTCTGCGTTGAAAACATAAAACAGTGCTCCTTCCCTTCCAAGCTCTCCCGTGCGCCCAAACAGGGGCCCAACATATGGGGTATCAGCGTACTCAGAACAAATTGAAAAACAACTTCTGGGGTCCAATTTCTCTTGTTACCCTTGGAAAAATAAAAATTTAGGGGGCTAAAAAAACATTTTTGTGGAATTTTTTTTTTTTCACGGCTCTGCGACGCGTTATTAACTGTAGTGAAACACTTGGGGGTTCAAAGCTCTCACAACACATCTAGATAAGATCCACAGGGGGTCTACTTTCTAAAATGGTGTCACTTGTGGGGGGTTTCAATGTTTAGGTACATCAGGGGCTCTCCAAATGCAACATGGCGTCCCATCTCAATTCCAGCCAATTTTGCATTGAAAAGTCAAATGGTGCTCCTTCCCTTCCGAGCTCTGCCATGCGCCCAAACAGTGGTTTACCCCCACAGATGGGGTATCGGGGTACTCAGGACAAATTGTACTACAACTTTTAGGGGCCATGTTCTCCTGTTACCCTTGGTAAAATAAAACAAATTGGAGCTGAAGTAATTTTTTTGTAAAAAAAAAATTAAATGTTCATTTTTTTTAACAATACAAAATTTTTGGTGAAGCACCAGAAGAGTTAATAAACTTCTTGAATGTGGTTTTGAGCACCCTGAGGGGTGCAGTTTTTAGAATGGTGTCACACTTGGTTATTTTCTATCATAAAAATGATGTTGTAAAAATGAGAAATTGCTTGTCAACTTTTAATCCTTATAACTCCCTAACAAAAAAAAATTGTGTTTCCAAAATTGTGCTGATGTAAAGTAGACATGTGGGAAATGTTACTTATTAAGTATTTTGTGTGACATATCTCTGTGATTTAAGGGCATTAAAATTCAAATTTGGAAAATTGCGAAATCTTAAACATTTTCACCAAATTTCTGTTTTTTTCACAAATAAACTCATGTAATATCAAAGAAATTTTATCACTATCATGAAGTACAAAATGTCTCGAGAAAACACTGTCAGAATCACCGGGATCCGTTGAAGCGTTCCAGAGTTATAACCTCATAAAAGGATAGTGGTCAGAATTGTAAAAATTGACCCCGTCGTTAACGTGCAAACCACCCTCAGGGCTTAAGAGGTTAATCATCAACATTAACAGAAATAAACACTTGAAATAGATCACTTTGTTTGTATTGACTATATAATATATGAGTTTAACTTTTTGTATTGAAGAAGTGAAATAAATTAACTTTTACATGATATTCTAATTTTATGAGAAGCCCCTGTGCGTGTATTCTTCTGCTCCTCTAAGTGCAGGTTTCCTCCTCACAGATTTCACCGATCTCCAGTCCATAAAATGGCTGTTGGAGGCTGAACATGTGACCAGACCTATCCATCAGTTTTGTCCAAATGAAAACCTCATATGACAAAGCTGCTTTCCTATTGCCGGAGGTTGATGGACAGGTCTGATCACATGCTCCTCCACCAGCAGGCATTGTATGCAGCTGTGCTGTCTGCGAAGAGGCAAGCTGCACTAGCAAGAGCAGGAGGAGAACGTCTCATACCTGTATAGTAGTAAGTGCCACAGTCATGTGTCCAACACATCTGATAAAATAAAGAAAATGTGTGAAACTCCGTTAGGTCATTCTGCAGCCAGCAATAGACTGTGTAACACAGCGGTTATAGGAGGCAAACAGTGAAAGATGTTAATGAAACCCAATTGCAAAAATATTTTTTTTAATCTTTTTTATTTTTTAAACACCAATTGCATAAATTTAACTAAGTATGAAAAACTGTCCTCAAAAGTGGCCAACCCCTTTAATTTACATACAGACACATAGTTTTATCTTGACTGTTTTTCAAAAAAGACCTTTGGAGGTGCCTGAGGTTAAGGTTCAGTCCTATATGTTTGTTGAGTGGGCTGAGTTCTTCTAAAAATAAGCAGTTGTGAAACTGCTAACTGCAAATGACTCATACCGGTAGACTATTGGCATTTTACTGTACAACCCAACAGAAAACTCTTAGATTGCTAGACTTATCAGTGTCATTTTATTCAAGAACATGTGTACTCTCAGAAATTATGTTTATACAATACGGGTTAATGCCTTATGCCTCCTGTACAGATATTGCGGGAGAGTTATTATGCATGAGAATCTGCAGAGCAAAATGGTCTTTTATGGCTTATATGCATTATGATATGTTTTATGCACTTTCTGCTCACCTGAAGAGGTGTGGCTTCTCTGAAAATGGGAGTGGTTTAGTAGGAAGGGTTGTGTCCTAAACTGTGATACTGTAAAAAAAAAGCTTCTAAATTTTGGAGCAGATTTCTTGCACAAAATAAGCCAACTTGTAGGTGTTATAAACTTTGAGTAACAGAATAAGACCAGATTTATCAACTAGCATGAGCCTCTATGATAAACTGGTACATGATAAATCTGTCTAGTTAACGATTACACAACTATACATTTGACAGTATTTATAAATATTTCACTGTCTATCCTTTTATTTCCATGGTCAGCAGTTTCAGAAAAATAATATATTGGGATTTCATAAACATGTTCAAATCAGGAGATAAGCAGGTTCTGGTATTACCAGAAGTATGAAGTCAACAAGAAAATAAAGCCAGCTCACCACTTTCCAGGTGCACGGGAACTCCATCCTGATGAGACGATATGTAGCAGAGAAAAAAATAGGTCTTTGTTCCAGCTCCTTAGATAAAATCATCAAAATGTATTTCATCAATTAAAAATGACAAAAGGCATGCTCCAAGACCGCACCATGTACACACAGAAACAGCAGGTGACGTGTTTCGATCGCAAGAGCGATCTTTATCAAAGCTTTGATAAAGATCGCTCTTGCGATCGAAACGCATCACCTGTAGTGTTGAGCGATACCTTCCGATATCGGGAAATATCAGATAAGATTGGATCCGATTCCGATACCGGAAACCAATGCATGTCAATGGGACACAAATATCTCAGTGCATCACAGAGAGGTTACTGTAGTTCATTGGTCTCACTTTATGGCAAAAGCTGCATGGGAACTTTCTCACACAGCAATGCCAAAAGTGAGACTAGGGACTATTTTTTACAGTGGCGGAGGAATACAGTGCGGAAGGATACCTTCCTCCCGTCATTGTATTCCTGGAGCCCCTAGAGAGTGGTCGCATCAGCTGATGCTCTCCACGGGAGATCGTCGTGGGACACTCGTGGATTTCTGCGGATCAGGGAGTATATTGTTTGTTTGTTATTTTAATATTTTTTACAGATGACACTGGTTTCGGGGAACAAAGTGGCATGTGATGGTGAGTATGTACTCAGTTATATGTACTATATGTCTATATGTATGTAATGTATGAATGTATTGTATGTAGTATGTATGTAGTATGTATGTTGTATGTATGTAGTATGTATATGGTATGTTGTATGCATGTAGTATGTTGTATGTATGTAGTATGTTGTATGTATGAGATTTCTAAAACTTAACATGGACAAAACAGAATTCATCATCTTTCCCCCATCTCACACGACCTCCCCAATGAACCTATCCATTACAGTAAACGGCTGCCCACTCTCCCCAGTCCCACAAGCCCGCTGTCTTGGGGTAATCCTTGACACTGATCTCTCTTTTAAACCACACATCCAAACCCTTTCCACTTCCTGTCGCCTCCAACTCAAAAATATTTCACGGATCCGCACATTCCTAAACCAAGAATCCGCAAAGACCCTAGTCCATGCCCTCATCATCTCCTGCCTTGACTACTGTAACCTCCTGCTCTGTGGCCTCCCCTCTAACACTCTTGCACCCCTCCAATCTATTCTAAACTCTGCTGCCCGACTAATCCACCTGTCCCCCCGCTATTCCCTGGCCTCTCCCCTCTGTCAATCCCTGCACTGGCTCCCCATCACCCAGAGACTCCAGTACAAAAGCCTAACCATGACATACAAAGCCATCCACAACCTGTCTCTTCCATACATCTGCGACCTCATCTCCCGGTACTCTCCTACACGCAACCTCCGATCCTCACAAGATCTCCTTCTCTACTCCCCTATTATCTCCTCTTCCCACAATTGCATACAAGATTTCTCTCGTGCATCCCCCCTACTCTGGAATTCTCTACCACAACATATCAGACTCTCGCCTACCATCGAAACCTTCAAAAAGAACCTGAAGATCCACCTCTTCCGACAAGCCTACAACCTGCAGTAACCACCGATCGACCAAACCGCTGCACGGCCAGCTCTACCCTACCTACTGTATCCTCACCCATCCCTTGTAGATTGTGAGCCCTCGCGGGCAGGGTCCTCTCTCCTCCTGTACCAGTTGTGACTTGTATTGTTCAAGATTATTGTACTTGTTTATTATGTATACCCCTCCTCACATATAAAGCGCCATGGAATAAATGGCGCTATAATAATAAATAATAATAATAATAATAATGTATGTTGTTTGCATGTATGTAGTATGCATGTATGTATATAGTATGTATGTATGTTGTATGTATATTGTATGTATGTTGTATGTATGTAGTATGTATGTATGTAGTATGTTGTATGTATGTAGTGTGTATGTAGTATGTTGTATGTATGTAGTATGTATGTAGTATGTATGTATGCATGTAGTATGTATGTAGTATGTTGTATGTATGTAGTATGTATGTTGTATGTATGTTGTATGTATGTTGTATGTATGTAGTATGTATGTAGTATGTATGTTATATGTATGTAGTATGTAGTATGTATGTTTGTGGGTTTTTTTACATTCAACACATTAGCTGGATGATGGGACTACTACTGTCCCATCATTGGCTAATGTGTCAATCACTGTCATTGTAGCGGGCATAGCCCGATGGGACTTGTAGTCCCATTGGATGATGCCTGCACACACACACAAAGACCCCCGAGAGGCCCGCACAGACCCCCGAGAGGTCCACACAGACCCCCGAGAGGCCCGTACAGACCCCCGGCAGGCTCGCACTGATCCCCGACAGGCCCATACAGACCCCTGACAGGCCCGCACAGACCCCCGACGGTTACGCACAGACCCAGCCCGCACACACAGACACTCAGTCTCCGCCCACGCACCGCCCACACTTCATTATAGTGCATCATGACATAATTTGAGCAGCCAATCACAGCCATGCCATTTATTAACATGGCTAACATGCCTAACAGGGTGTGCCCACACTTCATAGGATCCTCACTGGCTGAATAGAGTAAAACTGGCTCATTGCATTATGGGAACTTCCGATTCCGGTATTCGATATTGTAAAAGTATCGGAACTCAGTATCGGAACTCCAATACAGCGACTTTTGGCCGATACCCGATATTGCAGTTTCGGATGCTCAACACTAGTCACCTGCTGTTTCTGTGTGCACATGGTGCGGTCTTGGAGCATGCCTTTTGTCATTTTTAATTGATGAAATAAATTTTGAAGATTTTATCTAAGGAGCTGGAACAAAGACCTTTTTTTTCTCCATTATCAGAAGTATCATGCATCTGCACAGATATACTTTGAATTATTGATCTAGCCATTATTTGGTGAACACAGACAGAAGGGGGGCCCCTGTGCCAGAACAGTCTATGGGCCCTCTGCAGTCTAACAGCTCATCATAATGCACAAATTCCCTTTTATTTGGAGTTGGAAGTGGCCCCCTTATGTCCTGAGTACCTGTTCGTCTGCACAGGTCACACCAATGATATGTCTGCACTTGCCATTGTTACATTGGAGCTTTAATATTAATAATTTTATTTTATATAGCACTAGCTGAAGAGCCTGACATTGCCCGGGCATAGTAACTAACTGAGGTTAGTTATAGCACCTCACTTCTCTCATTTTCCCATCACGCCTCTCATTTTCCCCTCTCACATCTCTCATTTTCCCCCTCACATCTCTCAATTTCCCCCTCACTTCTCTCATTTTCCCCCTCACTTCTCTCATTTTCCCCCTCACTCCTCTCATTTTCCCCCTCACTCCTCTCATTTTTCCCCTCACTCCTCTAATTTTCCCCACACTCCTCTCATTTTGCCCCCTAACACCTGTCATTCCTCACACCTGTCATTTTCCCCTCAGTATAAATCTATATGTCATCTCCCCTGTATATAATATATATCTGTATGTCATCTCCTGTATATAGCATATACTTATGTGTCATCTCCTCCTGTATATAGTGTATACCTGTATGTCATCTCCTCCTATATATAGTATATACCTGTATGTCATGTCCTCCTGTATATAGTATATACCTGTGTGTCATCTGCTACTGTATATAGTATATACCTGTATGTCATCTCCCCTGTATATAGTATATACCTGTATGTCATCGCCTCCTGTATATAGTATACACCTGTGTGTCATCTCCTCCTGTATATAGTATATACCTGTATGTCATGTCCTCCTGTATATAGTATATACCTGTGTGTCATCTGCTACTGTGTATAGTATATACCTGTATGTCATCTCCCCTGTATATAGTATATACCTGTATGTCATCTCCTCCTGTATATAGTATACACCTGTGTGTCATCTCCTCCTGCATATAGTATATACCTGTATGTCATCTCCTCCTGTATATAGTATATACCTGTATGTCATCTCCTCCTGTGTATAGTATGTATCTGTGTGCCATCTGCTCCTGTATATAGTATATACCTGTGTTATCTCCTCTTGTATATAGTATATATCTGTGTGTCATCTCCCCTGTATATAGTATATACCAGTGTGTCATCTCCTCCTGTATACAGTATATGCCTGTATGTAATCTCCTCCTGTATATAGCATATACCTGTATGTCATCCCCTGCTGTATATAGTATATACCTGTGTGTTATCTCCTTCTGTATTAGTTCACACGTTATTTGGTCAGTATTTTTACCTCAGTATTTCTAAGCTAAAACTTGGAGTTAACCAATCAGAGGAAAAGTTTATTAGAAACACGTCACCACGTCTGTATTTTCCTCCCACTCTTGGTTTTGGCTTATAAATACTGAGGTAAAATACTGACCAAATACTGAAGGTGTGAATGTGGCCTTATACACAGCCTCCACCTGCAGCGCTTCACTTTTCTCTATACACAGCCTCATACTGCAGCAGCACCTTATTTCTCTCATTTTTCCCCTCACATCTCTATCCATGAGGCTCCTCCCTTCCCATTGACATCATGCCTCACAGGAGCAACTCCATTCTAGACACGACGGAGCGAGATGTGGCCTCTGCCTGCTATGCGGAGTGGGCGTGGCTGTGTGGAGTGGGTGTCCCTCGATACACATACACACACATACAGGACATACAGTACATACACACACACACATACATACATACACTCAACTTTATATATTAGATCAACATATTCCACAGCACTTTACAAGCTTCCTGTAACTACAGGTAGGGTAAATAATATCCCATCATCTGCCTACATGTACTCATTGAGGTGCATGTCTTTTGGTTTTAGAAGGTTATAAGTAGTGAGGAGAATTTAATTTCTGGTAATTTAACTTTTTTAAATTGGAACTCTCACTTGTGACATAAAAACAACCTTAGCCTTGGCTTGTTATGCTGTTTGTGAATGAGCCTAGCATGTATGACAAAGTGTCTCAATATTGGAAGAATGACACCCAGCCTGGAGAATGTGATGGAAGCAAAACAAATGGATTAGCAGTGCAGCCCTCACTTTGCTCTTGAGTCTAGCAGCTGCTTACTTGATTGATGGGTGACATCATCATCCAGGAACCTGGACATCCTCCCCTTCTTCTCTTCTTTCACTGACTGATATAACTTCACGTTCCCTACGTGCTACTAATTGAAGTAGCAGACTTGGCAATAATGCTAATTAAGCAGTTATGAACTTATGACAACTCCGTGATGTGAAGCTCTCTTCAGCCTCGGGTTTATGTAACATTTATTTTATTTACCTCCGCTGTCACATCCAAAATCGTTCTTCATTACATGGAATAAATTATAAAAATAATTCCAAGTATCAACTTAAAGACTATAGAAGTAGCTTGTTCTGTGAGTTTTTCAAAGAATCATGTACTTTATGCATTAACAATTATTTTTCACAGAAAGTTTGGAAGGTATGTTTTGTCCTCTATTTTGTCAATATATTCCACTCCCAGCTATTTTTTGCAGTCAAGCCCTGGGGGTGTCAGATGTGATAAATAGTGAAGATACAGTAAGCATGCTCCACTAGTGCAGCATATTTAAAATAATAAGTACTTCTATTGGTAAGTACCAGATACTATTAGATTTGCCTATATATTATAATTACATAACTGTAAACAAAAAAAATGTTATAACATATATATTCTTTTTTATGGTTATACTAATCATTTGTTGTGGCGCTAAATACACTTGTAATAAATGCCCCATTGATGCCCTCCTTTTTTTATTGTGGTCACAATCTTACTTTTAATGTTTTATAATACAATTAAATAATGTTATATACTTTTTAGGCCGGTTTCACACGTCAGTGGCTCCGGTACGTGAGGTGACAGTTTCCTCATGTACCGGAGACACTGACTCACGTAGACACATTAAAATCAATGTGTCTCTGCACATGTCAGCGTGTTTTCACAGACCGTGTGTCCGTTTGAAAAACACGGAGACATGTCAGTGTTTGTGGGAACGCACGGATCACACGGACCCATTAAAGTCAATGGGTCCGTGTAAAACACGTACCGCACACGGATGCTGTCCGTGTGCAGTCCGTGTGACGTGCAGGAGACAGCGCTACTGTAAGCGCTGTCCCCCCCGCGTGCGGTGCTGAAGCCGGAATTCATCCCTTCTTCCTAGCAGCATTCGCTGGAGAGAAGAAATGAATAATCTTTTTTTTTTTCTTTCCCCTTAAAAATAACATTTGTGCATCCCCTCCCGCCTACCATCCCCTGTGCGCTTCCCCCCCCCCCCCCCCGCTTGCCAGGAAATACTCACTCCTCTCAGCGGCAGCAGCCTGTGCTGTGTGAGCGGTCACGTGGTCCCGCTCATTACAGTGAGGAATATGTGCATATTCCTCACTGTAATGAGCGGGACCACGTGACCGCTCACACAGGGCCTGCTGCCGGCGCTGAGAGGAGACATCGCTGGAGCAGCTGGGTGTCAGTGAGTATTTCCTGGCAAGCAGGGGGGGGGGGCGCTCAGGGGATGGGAGGCGGGAGGGGACGCACAAACTTTATTTTTAAGGGGAAAGAAAAAAAAAAGATTATTCATTCCTTCTCTCCAGCGAACGCTGCTGGGAAGAAGGGATGAATACCGGCTTCAGCACCGCACGCAGGGGACAGCGCTTAACTGTAGCGCTGTCTCCTGCACGGTCCATGTGGTCCTCAGTCGGCACACGGGCGGCACACGCCTGCCGCACATGTGCCACACTGATGTGCTACGTAAGCAAACGGACACACGGACACGGATAATTCCGGTACTGATTTTTCCAGTACCGGAATTATCTGGACGTGTGGGACAGGCCTTAGAGTTGAGCAAAAAGATTCTCAAGACCTTGATCCAATAGCCACATTGGCAATCCAGAGTTCTGCAAACCTTTTTCTACCTGCCAGGATCTGAGGTGCATCTTCTGATTAGTAGGCCCAGTCTGACTCCATCAGTATGATGTGAAGCACCCATGACACCTCACTTGGCCTACGACTCAAAAGACGCACCAGGCAGAGTTGCCAACCATCCAGAAATTCCTGGACAGTCTGTAAAAAGCTGCACTTTTTTCATTGTCTCTAAAGAAAAAATATGATGTATTTGTTATTTTTTTTCAGCTGGCAGACATGTACAGATTTTTATGACTGTATTTTCACCCTTCTACAATTCATAATGTCTTTGTAAAGTAATTATGGTCTGTAGACAGGTGTCACTGATAATCATAATGATTTATTACGGCCATTTAATGTCTAATGTGTAAAAAAAAAACATTGTCGCGACAGGATTTTTGAGAAACTGTCCAGAAAAAATTATAAAATAAAGTTGGCAACCCTGGCAACAGGGATGATGGCAAGTAGTAGGAGTTTTGTAGGGCTTTGGTTCAATATCATGTATGACCGTCATGGAACATGCACCAGGGTCCTGTGAATCTTTTTGCACAATTTAAAAAATTTTCTTCACATTTGCCATTAGTGCAATGTTATTGGATAATGGAAAAGGGTGGCCTGGACCAATATATCACACTTTCTTTTACTGTACATCATTTGGAATCAAGGTGAATTAACGTTTCTTACCTTGGAAAGAGATGGCACAAGAATGTATTATAAGAAAAAAAAAGGCAAGACAGCAGTGATGTGAGGTTCTGAGCAACGCCTTCTGGAAACCTAGTGTCCTCTCATTTATAGGGATGTTATTTTGACAAGTACCATCTAAACATAGCTGTTGACGAGGTTCAGACTGGCCCACAGGAGAACAGGAGAATCCTGTGGTGGGCCTCCATGCAGGAATAGGCTCTCCACTTCACCTATATGAGAAGTAGTTGGAACAATTTATTTGTTTTACTACGTGCAGAAAAGGGCATCATCTTAACCTTCAAACAAACAAACTACCCGGTTTATTATTATTATATAGAAACATAGGCAAATTAATAAATGAGGGTAATGTGTTATTTGAATGTAGCTGAACAATGGGCCACCAGAGTCAATGTTACTGGTGGGCCTTTGACAACCGAGTCCGACACTGCTGTTGCCAAGTAAATACTTTCATATTATTCCCTATTAGCAGTGCCCTTTTAACATGGCTACCACCATCCATGCAATCTGACAATCTGTGTACTGTGCTGGGAAAACAAGGCTCCTGCATCTTACAGGACTGATAAGATCTAATGCTACCATGTTGGTGTCTGGTAGGACAGGAAACATTCAGGGATTTTGTGGAGTCTGTTTTCACGGGTCACAGCTGTTTTGGTTATCAAA
This sequence comes from Ranitomeya imitator, assembly GCF_032444005.1. Lineage (NCBI taxonomy): Eukaryota > Metazoa > Chordata > Amphibia > Anura > Dendrobatidae > Ranitomeya > Ranitomeya imitator. The sequence continues at coordinate 425,989,892 of NC_091286.1, read as the reverse complement.
GGAGGGCCTACACAATAATAGGCAGGCGGTTTAATGGTTATGGGTGATCGGTGTACATCCTATGCACACTTGAACAATTTTTTTTTATTTCAATCCGACCTTCAGCATGTCAGAACAGTCATATATATATTTATAGATGAACACCTTTCCTAGCCTGTGAACATAGGGGATTTCCAAAAGGGATGACATAAGTGGTGAAGCTTAGCACTCTCTGCTCAGCATCCCCCAAAATTCACTGTATGATTTTAATATAGTCACATGGCTTATTTGGCAAGTTTTTCGTAACATCCCAATGGACCTAGAAGGGTCCACAGTGTTTCTGCAAAATAGGAAAGATAGAGGCAAGGAGTTAATGGTCTAACATGCAAAATATTTAGCAAAACATCCCTGAAAATACTGATTGTTCGACATATAAATTTTATACAAAAAAAAAGTTTTGTCAATATTTCAAAAGAAATAAAGACAAAAGAAAGATTTGAAAAAAAGTTAAACGTAGCTGGAGCACACTGATATTTAAGAAGTTCTCTAGCTTTAAAATATTATTTAATATTATAGGGCCTTTGCTATTGAAACCAATATACAGTAAAGTGATCTTCTGAGAGTAGAAAAGCTGCTGCCAAAACCTCTGGCAGTGGCTTATCTTCCCTAAAAACAAAAGAACTAGGAATTTGGAATTCCAAATTTCGGATCCTTTTCTCCCATGAAATCATTTGTTTGTGAGAGTTTGAGAACCGGTTTTGACAAAGTTTTTGCATTCGGCTGTTTTTAACCTAAAATGAATAGGGGATTTAGTGTACTTATTAATCTTTTTGCATTGATCTTCAAATTCTCAGATCCTTGCTTCATTTTTTTTTTAAAATGACATCCAATTTTCCAGACAAAAATATGCACACTGTGCATGTAGTATTCGAAGACCTTGTTCTCTGCTCTTGCCATGCAAGAGCAGACAGCATTGTCTCGGACTGCCGAAACATGCAGTGCATAGGGTAGTCTAAGAAGCTGGCAGCCTTTTACAGAAACAAAGTGAGAATTGGAAGGACACCAGACATTTTTTCTATGCATTTAAAATTTTCAAACATTTAAAGCCAGAGGGTAACTTTAGGGGTGGCATATTGACTGCTTGGAGCAGATTTTTCTGCACCAAAACCAGAGTTTTGGCAGGAAAAATACTGCATACAATATGGACGTTTTTGATGCGGTTTTACGGGTTTTTTTTTTCTTCAATCATTTGAATGAAAAACACCAAAAAAAAACTTAACTTTGCACGCTATAGATTTCACAATTCACTTTTAGGCCGGGATCACACATGTGAGAAATACAGCCAAGTCTCGCATGTTAATACCCAGCATTGCCGCATAGCAATACCATACATGCAGCCGCATGCTCCGCTCTTGAGTGATGGCGGCAGTGCTGGGTATTAACATGCGATACTCGCCCAAATTTCTCACATGTGTGATCCCGGCCTTATGCTCAAAAACTGCAAGGAAAATTTATGTAGCATGTGCATGAGATTTCAAAACTCTCTTTCATTTTGCTGGTACAATAAAAGGTGATGTTTTGTACCCTGGAAAAAAGCTCGGAAAAAGAACACAGCAAAAGCCGAGCATGTGAACAAGTTCTAAGTCTCATTCTGCTCCAGCACCAATGGTATTCCCCGTAATGTCTGTTTGCATTGTGGCAGTAATAACTTTTCTATAGGGCACTTGACCACGGCCGATATTTACTGGTTAACACATTACCATAGTATTACTGCTGTAATGTTGTAATGTAAACATAGAGAAGAATGATCAGAATGGGCTTTTTTATTTCATTCTACATGAAGCTGCCTATTTCAGTTTTTTTTAAAAGCCGGATTACCTTTTACATAATTAAGCAAATTAAAAACCATTTTACTAAGCAAAAAGCAATTATTCATGTGCCATTAAATTTTGCAAGATTCGTATATGCACAGATTCACATATAAGGGGAACAAGTTAAACAAAATGCAAACTATATCTATTGATCAATTAAATATGATGATTTGAAATATACAATATTGTTGCTTAAAAGAAAGAACACCTGAAAATACAATTAATGCTAGATACAACTATTCCTGAAAAAACATTAGATAAGATTTGTAAACTTACTATCATCATACACGGTATCTTAATTGATGTGCTTATCTCATTATTTGCTATGTTCACTATGTCAATGTCAAATTGTAATAGGATATTTTATTATATAGTGGTTTAATTAAAGAAACATATGACGTTATACACCAAATGTGTCCCTTCCCCGCCTTCTAGTCCTCCCCCTTATTGATATTTATTTACGTATGAGTCAAATTCTCTTTTCGGAGGATGTTCTCACTTCCAATGAGGTTGTTATGGGAGTTTACAACACCTACAAAGCATTCTGCATTAGGGGCTTAAATCTGTTCACACTTACTCTTATTTCCACACCCATTGCTTTTCAAGGCCATCATTTCTTGCCCTTATATGTGAAGGGTAAATATGGTGTGTATTAAAAGTGTCATTATGCTGTTGCGAGACTGCTGATATCTTTCTCATTATTACTTGCTTAACCTATTAAATATACATTCAAAACTCTAAGTATGATAAAATATATCAATCTTCTTGGATTATATCAGTGCAACTATAGTCAAATACTTTTTTGTCATTGGAAACAAAAGAATTGGAACACACCGGCGCTCCTAGAGAGGATGCAATGGAAAGCTGCTGGTGCCTAGACAGCTACTGTAAGGAAAATATAATATAGATTAGGACACCTGCGCTAACCTGACAAAAAAGTGCAAAAATAGGAGGGAAAACGTATAAATGGGCACAAAATGCTGAAAATAAATAAACAACAGAGGTAGCAGTCAAAGCAAAGGCGGCTAGGATCACCAATAGTGATAGTGACGATAATAATAATGGGCCAATACCAGACAGCCGTAACTGGTAATCACCTGCGGCACTAAATCTTATTGCCGCAGTAGGTACCTATGTAAAGATGATAAATATGTTAAAAGTAAACGCACACTTACTGTTAGTAGCGTGACTGAGGAGAAGGTGCTGGCGTTGTGCTGATGTGTATAGAAGCAGGGGCAGCGGCCACCTGTGTATCTGGAGCTGAGAGGTCCAGACGGCGGTGTGGAGCGGCAGGAGCACTCACTGTTGGGGAGCGTCCTCCCTGACTAGTGCTCTGCTTCAACGCGCCTGAAGCGCCGTTTGCCGGTACACGTGGGCTGCGAAGACGCCGCTAGAGAGAGCGGTGGAGTAAGGGGGCGTGTAGTCTGGGTGACGTCACCAGATTTGGACAGAAAAAGAAGCAGGGGATGGGTGCTGATAAGGACCAAAGTGCCTACGCGTTTCGAAGGTCTCCGGACCTTCTTCGTCAGGGCTATAGGTCCCGGCTGTCTCCTGCTCTTAATATAACCCCTGATACTCCAAAAAAACAAATGAAAGCCACGCCCACTAGTAGAACCGGTCTGGAATACGATTAGTAGGAGAGATAAATAAATAAATAGATGAATAGATGTAAATGTGGAATGTGCAACAATAAATAAATTTTACAAAAAAACGGTATGTATACCTATATATATATACAGAAGTCCCTACCTGAATAAAAGTCTTTATTACATAAATAACATGAAAAAAAACTTTAAAAAAAAAAAACTTTAAAAATGGGGGCTTCTTTGAAAATTGGGAAAAGCACATTAAAAACCACCCCATGATTAAAAGTGAATAAGGTCCACCCCATACAGACAAAGGAGTGCAATAAGCACATGGTGGGGCGGGATAAAAGAACAAAAAGAAGGTTCAAAAAAGGGGGAATAAAACCACAAACAGAGACAGGAGGTGGGTGCAAGGAAAAAAAGGGGGAAAAGGGGAAAAGAGGGAAGGGATCATCTAAGAAGAAGAGGCTGTAAGGAAACTTCTTTATTCATGAAAAAGTGTATAATTCAACCTCGTCATTCAAGCCTCTAGGGGCTAGGCTATCTAGTGTAAAGATCCACTTAGATTCCGTACGTGACATAAGTTTAATATAGTCACCTCCCCTCCAGTTCCTATGCACCCCCTGAATGCCACAGAAAGTGAGTCCCCTAGTAGATTTTCCATGGTGCTCCTTAAAATGTCTTGACAGAGGATGGCCTTCAAAACCTTTTTCTATATTATTAAAGTGTTCCTTCAGCCTATCCATCAGTCTACGTTTAGTGCGACCCACGTAGATTTTATCGCAGGGGCACTTAATTAAATAAATAACTCCCGATGACCAACAAGATATGCCATCCTTAATTACAAATTCCATCCGAGTTGCAAAATTTCAGTTGTTTTGATTTCCTAAAATTTGTACGCACACAACAGGAGCAAGTGCCACATTGTGTGAAACCCGGATTTTTTTTAGAAAGTTCTTTTAATAGGACCCTTTCTAGTTGTCGGAGCTATAATATTCCCAATGGTTTGAGATTTCCTAAAAATGAATCTTGGATGTTCTGGTAGTAGTTCACCTATCACTCTGTCTAGTTGGAGGGTTGACCAGTGTTTACGTATAATCTTAGTAAAATGTTTATACCCATAGTGGTATTGCGTAATGATGGGTAACTGGTGGATTTGTTCTGAAATATTCCCCAGGGTGCTAATATCCCTTCTTGTTTTATGTATAAGGGTGTCTCTAGAGGTTTCATATATCTCCTTGTTGGCTGCCTCAATTAAGTTCTTCGGGTAACCCTTTTCAAGGAATTTTCCTGTCAGGTATTCTGCCTCAGTCTCATAATCCTGTAATTTGGTGCAGTTTCGTCTTACTCGGGTGAACTGACTTTTAGAAATATTGTTCAACCAGATGGGTAGGTGGCAACTATTTATATCGATGAAGCCATTACAGTCCACCGTTTTACGGTGGCATTTAGTCAACACCTGATTGTTTTCAATGAAAATACTCAAATCTAAAAAATTAATTACCGTTTTACTAGTAGTGGCCGTGAATTCTAGCCCGAAATTGTTTAAATTAAGGGTGGCAATAAATGCATCCAATTCGCACTGGGGGCCATTCCAAATGAATAGTACATCATCTATAAAGCGTTTCCACATGACCAGCCCAGTATGGGGACTGTCAGTGAGTTTAATATGTAGCTCCTCCCATTTGGCCACATATAAGTTTGCATAGCTGGGCGCGAAGCGGGTGCCCATGGCCGTTCCCCATGTCTGAAGGTAGAAATGGCCATCATAAACAAAATAATTATGTTCTAAAATAAATAAAATGCTCTCAATAATAAACCTAATCTGTGTTCCCTTGTAGGTGTCCAACTTGTTCAGATAGTATTCGGCCGCTTTACATCCTTTTGAATGGCTAATCACTAGTGTTGAGCATTCCGATACCGCAAGTATCGGGTATCGGCCGATATTTGCGGTATCGGAATTCCGATACTGAATTCCGATACTTCCCGCGTATCGGATACCGGAATCGGAAGTTCCCAGAATTCAAATTGAACGCAGCAGCCAATGAGGAATGAATGAAAGTGTGGGCACATCCTGTTTAGCATGGTGGGCATGTAAGTACTGGCAAGGCTTGGATTGGCTGCTGAAATGATGTCACTCTGCACTATAAAAAAGCGCTGCCGCCATTTTGCGCTCACTCTGCTGTGATTTCAGTTAGGGACAGGACGCTGTGTTCTAACTGAGGGCCAGTTGAGCTAGCTAATTGCTTTATTTTCCTTTCCAAAGGCTAATTTAGCAAAACGCTGTGTGTTCTTCACTGTTCACCTTGCTCTTGCCTTGCAGCGCTGTTTTAACAGCGTTCTGCAAGGTCTCTGTGTGTGTGTGTGTGCAGCTCACTCTGTAGTCTGTGTGCAGCCATATACCCGGTTGTATTCAGCTCAGGGGGGGTTCACACTGCCTCACACAGTTGTTCTTTTTTGCTCTTAGTGCAGCCTGCTGCACATTTTTTCTCAAATTTCCTATTAGTGTTTTTCCACCAGTCTCCAGCTCTATTGTGGAAAAACACTACATAGGATAACCTAGAGGGGGGTTTTTGGGCCTTGCAGCGCCGTTTACGGCTGTCTGCACGGTCTCCGTGTGAGCCCAGCTCGCCCTGTAGTCTGTGTGCAGCCATAGCCGGTTGGATTCAGCTCAGGGTTCGTTACTGGCTCATACCTTGAGAAAAATTTTCCTTTTTTTCAAATAGTGCAGCCTGTTTAAAATTTGAAAAAAAAAATTCCTATTAGTGTCTTTCCACTCGTATCCAGCTAAATAGTGGAAAAACACTATATAGGATAACCTAGAGGAGGGTTTTTTGGCCTTGCAGCGCCGTTTACGGCTGTCTGCACGGTCTCCGTGTGAGCCCAGCTCGCCCTGTAGTCTGTGTGCAGCCATAGCCGGTTGGATTCAGCTCAGGGTTCGTTACTGGCTCATACCTTGAGAAAAATTTTCCTTTTTTTCAAATAGTGCAGCCTGTTTAAAATTTGAAAAAAAAAATTCCTATTAGTGTCTTTCCACTCGTATCCAGCTAAATAGTGGAAAAACACTATATAGGATAACCTAGAGGAGGGTTTTTTGGCCTTGCAGCGCCGTTTACGGCTGTCTGCACGGTCTCCGTGTGAGCCCAGCTCGCCCTGTAGTCTGTGTGCAGCCATAGCCGGTTGGATTCAGCTCAGGGTTCGTTACTGGCTCATACCTTGAGAAAAATTTTCCTTTTTTTCAAATAGTGCAGCCTGTTTAAAATTTGAAAAAAAAAATTCCTATTAGTGTCTTTCCACTCGTATCCAGCTAAATAGTGGAAAAACACTATATAGGATAACCTAGAGGAGGGTTTTTTGGCCTTGCAGCGCCGTTTACGGCTGTCTGCACGGTCTCCGTGTGAGCCCAGCTCGCCCTGTAGTCTGTGTGCAGCCATAGCCGGTTGGATTCAGCTCAGGGTGCGTTACTGCCTCATACCTTGAAAAACAATTTCCTTTTTTTCAAATAGTGCAGCCAGTTTAAAATTTGAAAAAAAAAATTCCTATTAGTGTCTTTCCACTTGTATCCAGCTAAATAGTGGAAAAACACTATATAGGATAACCTAGAGGAGGGTTTCTTGGCCTTGCAGCGCCGTTTACGGCTGTCTGCACGGTCTCCGTGTGATTTAAACTAGCTCTGTAGCCCGATCTGCACCAAAAAAAAGGTTAAGTTCACCAAACACAACTTACACTTGTGTAGGCCACATTTGAAAAATAATAAAGTTTAGTCCACAATTTACAACATTAGTGTTTCTTACACCTGTTAGGAGGAGCATTACAGGAATAAGCACACTAAGGCCTTAGTACTTTTCTGCTTATCTTTATCTGTCAACCAAGATGAAGAGGGCAGGGAGTAAGGCACGTGGGCGTGGGCGCGGAGCAGGGAGAGGAGCAGGGAGAGGACGTGGTGATTCTGTGCCTGCTGCGGGCGCCGGTGACTCGTCGTCACTCAGTTTCAGCAGGGAACAGTCCTTCATGCGCAGCTTTGTCGGAGAGCGCCGTGCACCGCTGCTGCGTGAAGACCAAATTGAAGCCGTTGTCGGGTGGATGGCAGCTAACGCCTCGGCATCGACTTCAGTTAGTGCCACATCCTCTCAGGCACAGAGCACTGGAGAGCAGCCATCTGTCTCTTCACCACCTGCCAAATTGGCCAGGCAGTCAGAGAGCCCAGGACAGGAGCCGTCTCTACTTCTGTTCTCTGAATCTCTTGGCTTGGAAACAGGGGGCCAGCCAAGCAGCATTGGAGAAATGGAAGAAGAGGCAGTGTGCAGTGATGCCCAACACCTTTTTCTCTCTGACTCTGAAGAGGCAGGTGGGCCAGTGCCTCCGGTGACCACAGCGCAGTACGCATCTGATGATGAAACTCAGGTGCCGCTTTCTCGTGCGTACTGTGCTGCTGAGACTACCCAGGAGGAGCAGTTGGTGGCAGAGGGTAGTGGAGATGATGAGGTCCTTGACCCATCGTGGCGTGAGGAACAGGAAGGTGGTGGGAGCAGCTCAGAGGAAGAGCTTCCTCTTACGGGCCAAAGAGGGAGAGGGAGGGGGAAGACTGCGGAGCCTGTAGCCTCCACTTTGGCACCCGTTAGGAGCCTGTCTCTTTCCAAAGCCAAAAAGGGCGCTCCCAAGACTTGCAGTGCCTGGTCCTTTTTTGACACAGTTGCAGATGACATTTGTTTTGTCAAATGCAAGCTGTGTCATCATAAAGTAAAAAGAGGGAAAAATGTCAGCAACCTCAATACCACAAATATGTGGAAACATGTGCGGACCAGGCACGCGGTGGAGTTACAGAAACACACTGAAGATGTAGGCCAACCAACAGCGGCAGCTACCACCTCTTCAGCTCGTGTTGCCTCTTCCTCCAGCTCACGCACAGCTGGTTTGGCTTCCTCCCAGAGACCTTGTGTAATTCCACCCACAGCACCACCTTCCCAGTCATCCTCACACTCCCAGTCTACTCTACAGCCATCGGTAGTACAGGCATGGGAGAAAAGGCGGGCATTCTCGGCCAACCACCCCCGAGCACAGGCTCTGAATGCAGGCATTGCCAAACTGTTGTCCCTGGAAATGCTCTCGTTCAGGCTGGTGGAGACTGACAGCTTCCGTGACTTGATGGCATTGGCAGTCCCACAGTACAAGGTGCCCAGCCGCTTTTACTTCAGCAGGCAGGCTGTCCCTGCCCTGCACAGGCATGTTGAGGCAAACATAAAACATGCGCTACTGAACGCCGTCAGTAGCAAGGTCCACCTCACCACCGATGCGTGGACCAGTCAGCATGGACAGGGGCGATATGTTTCCCTCACTGCCCATTGGGTTAATGTTGTTGAGCCAGGTACAGATCGTGCGAGTGGCGCAGGACGTGTCCTGCCCACTCCAAGGATTGCAGGAATCCAGTCTGTACGCATCGACTCCTCCTCTTACACCAGTTCCTCTGATTCCTCTCTGCAGGATCCGTCACAGTCCACCCCCACATGGACCCGTGAACGTTTACCTATGACCGACATGAGCACAGCCGTGGCCAAACGTCAGCAGGCCGTCTTGAAACTAGTTTCATTGGGGCATCGAAGCCACACAGCGCAGGAGCTCTGGAATGCCATAAAGCAGGAGAGCGATGTGTGGTTACTGCCAGCGAATCTCCAGCCAGGCATGGTAGTGTGTGACAATGGCCGAAATCTGGTGGCAGCTTTGGCCCTTGGCAACCTCACTCACATCCCATGTCTGGCACATGTGCTCAATTTGGTTGTGCAGAGTTTTCTGAGGGACTATCCGGATCTTGATGCCCTGCTGCACAAGGTCCGCCTAGAGTGTGCTCACTTGCGGCGTTCCAGCTTGGCCAGATCCCGCATTGCTGCTCTGCAGCGCCGATTCCGCCTTCCGGAACACCGCATCATATGTGACCTACCTACCCGGTGGAATTCCACGTTACATATGTTGGAGCGGTTGTGTGAGCAGCAGCAAGCAGTTATGGAGTACCAGCTGCATCAGGCGCAAAGAAGTCGCAGTCAGCGCCGATCAGACTTCACAACCACAGAGTGGGCCACTATGAAGGACGTCTGCCAGGTTTTGCGTCCTTTTGATTATTCCACGCGGATGGCAAGTGCAGATGATGCACTAGTCAGCATGACTGTCCCCCTTATCTGCCTGCTTCAGCAAACTTTGCAAGGGTTAAGGGATGATGTGGTGGAAGAGGTGGAGGATGAGGAGTCACCTTTTCCATCAGCTTCTGGAGAGTCAGCGCCACGTGGTTCCTCACAAAGGGGTACGCAGGGGCCAATTTGTGAGGAGGATGAGGAGGAGTCAATGGAGGAGGAAGAGCTCCGTCCAGAGGAGGGAGCGACACAATTGTCCAGTGGTCAGTGTGTACAGCGAGGGTGGGGTGATGACGAGCGGGCAGAGATCATGTCTCAAGCAGGGGACAGCGTTTCTGGGCCGGTTGGCACTCTGCAGCACATGGTGGATTTCATGCTGCAGTGCCTGAGAAACGACCGCCGCATCGACCACATTCTCAACATGCCTGATTATTGGGTGTTCACCCTCCTCGATCCTCGCTACCGGGACAACGTCCAAAACCTCATCCCTGCGTTGACCCGGGAGCGTAAATTGCGGGAGTACCACGACACACTGGTGAATTCCATCATCTTCTCCTGTCCAACTGAGAGGAGTGCTGCTAGTGCTTTACAAAGCAGCTCAGTGCGTCGAGGCAGTGGGGGAGGCTCTGCCCAAAGAGGGAGCAGAAGCAGTGCCTCTGCCCAAGGCAAGCCCAGTATGGCACAACTCTGGCACACTTTTGTGTGCCCGCCCCAAATGTCTACACCATCACCGGCGGCTCCAGTCAGCAGGAGGCAACGGTTCCGTCAGATGGTGACAGACTACATGGCTTGCCCTCTTACTGTACTCCCAGACGGCTCTTCCCCGTTCAAGTTTTGGGTCTCTAAGCTGGATACATGGCCAGAGCTAAGCCAGTATGCATTGGAGGTGCTGGCTTGCCCTGCGGCTAGTGTCTTATCGGAACGTGTCTTTAGTGCCGCAGGTGGTGTACTAACAGACCGTCGCATGCGACTATCCTCCGATAACGTTGACCGGCTTACTTTCCTGAAAATGAACCAGGCCTGGATCTCGCAGGAATTTGCCACTCCTCTGCCTGATTAAGTAATTGGGTGTCATCCAGGTCTCCTGCTGTGTTCATCTTTCTACCACCTGAACTGCTATTCCTGGGCTCCAACACCGCCAGTTGCGGCTCAGAAGTGCAGGCTGCACAGTAAAAACATACGACCCAGTGTTATTGGGTTTCAGTAACGTCAGCTGATCCCCAGCTGTGTAGCCGGCAATGTGTCCTGCGACCGCCACGCTGGCACAACAACCTAAATGTAAGGGAACCTGTCCCCCCCCCCCCCCGTCGTTTGTTACTGAAAGAGCCATCTTGTGCAGCAGTAATGCTGCACAAGGAAAAGGTAGCTCTTTTTTTTTAGCTCTTTGCACACGCAGAACTTAACACTTATAAAATGTGTTCACTGATACCGTTATACCGTCCCGGAGCTGGGACTTTCCTTCGTAATGTGACGCAGCACAGCCGTCATTCCTACCCCCTTGGTGCCATGCGCTGCCTCCTCAGCGTTGTTTTAAGCTGTCACGGAGCCTGCGCTGTTCTGTTATCCCTTGGGCATGCCCTATTTGCGCTGCCTGTCTTCTGACATAATTTGGTGTCAGGCTGGCTGCGCCTGTGCGGCCGCGGTGCCCGAGATCCCGCCTCGCAGTGTCTTCTGATTGAGTCACACTGCGGGCCTGGGATCCATGGGCATGCGCAGTGCATATCTTCCCCTCGGGCTCTCGCTCATTTCCCTCCGCCTTCTTTAGACTGTGCGCCGTCAGCTGATCCCTAGCATGCCACGGCCGTGACACCGCACAGTCTGAAGAAGAGGGAAGGAGGGGAGTGAGAGTCGAGGTTATGCACTGTGCATGCCCATGGTTCCAAGGCCCGCAGTGGGATTACGTTAGATGAGACTGCGAGGTGGGATCTGGAGCAGCGTGGACGCACAGGCACTGACAGCCTGACACCAAATTATGTCAGAAGACAGGCAGCGCTAATTGGGCATGGCCAAGGGCTAACAGAACAGCGCAGGCTCCGTGGCAGCTTAAAACAACGCTGAGGAGGCAGCGCACGGCATCAAGGGGATAGGAATGACAGCTGTGCTGTGTCCCATTACGAAGGAAATTCGCACCTCCGGAACGGTTTAACGGTATAAAGGGACACATTTTTAGTGTTTACTTCGGTGTTTGCAAGGAGCATAATTAAAAGAGCAACCTTTTCCTTTTGCATCCTTAGTGCTGCACAACATGGCTCTTTCAGCTACAAACGTCTTGGGGGGGGGGGTTAAAGGTTTCCTTTCAACTTGCTCCAATCAGGCTTCGGCCTACACTCTGTTCCTCTGCTCCTCCTGCTGTCCCTGGGCTCTAACACCGCCAGTTGGTGCCTGGAAGTGCTGTGTGCACAGTCAACAGTCGCTCCTCTGTTATTGGGGTTCAGTAACGTCAGCTGATCCCCAGCTGTGTGTGCGGCAATACCTCCAATCTGCTCCTCCTGCTGTCCCTGGGCTCTAACACCGCCAGTTGGTGCCTGGAAGTGCTGTGTGCACAGTCAACAGTCGCTCCTCTGTTATTGGGGTTCAGTAACGTCAGCTGATCCCCAGCTGTGTATCCGGCAACGTGTCATGCGACCGCCACGCTGGCACAACTAAAATGTAAGGGGACCTGTCCCCCCCCCCCCTAGGCGTTTGTTACTGAAAGAGCCACCATGTGCAGCACTAATACTGCACAAGGGAAAGGTCGCTCTTGAAATTATGCTCCTTGCAAACGCTGAACTACACACTCATGTAATGTGTCCCCTCACACCGTCCAACCGTCCCGGAGGTGGGACTTTCCTTTGTAATGTGACACAGCACAGCCGTCATTGCTACCCCCTTGGCACCGTGCGCTGCCTCCTTAGCGTTGTTTGATTCCGTCATGGACCCTGCGCTGTTATGTTATCCCTTGGCCATGCACAGTTTGCGCTGCCCGTCCTCTGACATCATTTGTTGTCGTCCTGGCTGCGCCTGTGCGTCCACGCTGCCCGAAATCACACCTCGCAGTGTCGTCTAATGTGATCCCACAGTGGGCCTGGTATCCATGGCCATGCGCAGTGCATATACTAGCCTCTCACTCCCCTTCTTCACGCTTCTTCAGACTAGGCGGCGTCAGCTGATCCCTAATAGCATGCCACGGCCGTGACGCCGCACAGTCTGAAGAAGCAGGAAGGAGGTGAGTGAGAGGCGATGATATGCACTGCGCATGCCCATGGATCCCTGGCCCGCAGTGGGACTACATTAGATGACACTGCAAGGTTGGATCTCGGGCAGCTTGGACGCACAGGCACTGCCAGCCTGACACCTACATGATGTCAGAAGACGGGCACCGCTAACTGTGCATGGCCAAGGGATAACATTACAGTGCGGGCTCCGTGACAGAACCAAACAACGTTGAGGAGGTGGTGCCCGGCACCAAGGGGGTTGGAATGACGGCTGTGCTGTGTCACATTACAAAGGAAAGTCCCACTTCCGGGATGGTTTGACGGTGTGAGGGGACACATTATATGAGTGTGTACTTCAGCGTTTGCAAGGAGCATAATTTTCGGAGCCACCATTTTCCATGTGCAGTATTACTGCTGTACAAGATGGCTCTTTCAGCAACAAATGCCTGGGGGGGGGGTTAAAGGTTCCCTTTCAACTTGCTCCACTGCAGGCTTCGGCCTACACTCTGCTCCTCTTTGATTCCCTGGGTTTCAACACTGTCAGTTGCCACCTGGAAGTGTTGTCTACACAGAAAAAAACACTAGGTGATGTGTCAGTGGGGTTCAGCACCGCCAGCTGTTCCCCTGCTGTGTAGTCGGCAACGTGTCCAGCACAAGCCACGCTGGCACAACAGAACAAAAGCTGCCACCAGTGCAGGCTTCGGCCTACACTCTGCTCCTCTCCTCCTCCTGCTGACCCTGGGCTCAAACACCGCTAGTTTTTGCCCGGAAGTGCTAGCTGCACAGAGAAAAACACCAGCCAATGTGTTAGTGGGGTTCAGCAACGCCAGCTGTTCCCCTGCTGTGTAGCCGGCAACGTGACCTGCAAACGCCATGCAGGCACAGGAACTGAAATTAAAAGGGAACCTGGCCCCACCCCCCCAGGTGTTTCTATGTATAACAGCCACCTAGTACAGCAGTACTGCTGCATTTGTACAAGGTGGCTGACTTTTTCTCCTTGCCCACGTGGAACTCAACACGTACAAAATGTGTCTCATTGAGACCATTCCACTGTCCCTGAGGTGTGACTTTCCTTTGTAATGATACGCAGCACCCCCCTTGGTAGCGTTTCCCGTCTTTTGTCATCATGGTTAGCTGGCTGCGCCTGTGCATCCGCCCTGCTAGAAACAACGCCCCTCGTTGTCATATTTATTTTGTCAGCGAGGGTGTGGTTTATGGGCACGAGCAGTGCATATGTTCGCCTGTCTTAACTCATCTCCTTCCGCCTTCTTCAGACTGTGCGGCCTCCTGGCCGTGGTAGGCGATAAGGGATCAGCTGAGGCCGCCCAGTCTGGAGCAGGTGTAAGGACATGTGTAAGCGGCAAACCTATTTACTGCACAAGGCCACGAATCCCAGCCACGCAGTGTGATTTTTTGAAAACACACTGTGGGTCTGGGATTCATGTCCATCGCTAACCGCAACGGCCGACATGAAATGAGGTCAGAAGACAGGAAGCGCTCACAGCGCATGGCCAAGGGATCACAATAGCGCAGACTCCTGTACAGCAAATAACAACGCTCAGGAATCTGCGCCCAGTACCTAGGTGCAAATTTTGACACCTGTGCTGCGTCTCGTTAAAAAGACAAGTCACGCCTCCACAACTGTTTGACAGTATAATGGGCTAAATAGTGTACGTGTTTTAGTCAGCGTGTGCAAGGAGCAAAACAAATAGAGCAACCTTTTACTTGTGCAGCATTAATGCTGCACAAGGTGTGGCTCTTGTACCTTGCAACACCTGAGGGGGGGGTTAAAGGTAACCTTTGAAATTGGTTCAACTAGGCTTCGGCCTACACTCTGCTCCTCTACTCCTCCTGCTGACCCTGGGCTCAAACACCGCTAGTTTTTGCCCGGAAATGCTAGCTGCACAGAGAAAAACACCAGCCAATGTGTTAGTGGGGTTCAGCACCGCCAGCTGTTCCCCTGCTGTGTAGTCGGCAACGTGTCCAGCACAAGCCACGCTGGCACAACAGAACAAAAGCTGCCACCAGTGCAGGCTTCGGCCTACACTTTGCTCCTCTCCTCCTCCTGCTGACCCTGGGCTCAAACAACGCCAGTTTCTGCCCGGACATGCTAGCTGCACAGAGAAAAACACCAGCCAATGTGTTAGTGGGGTTCAGCACCGCCTGCTGTTCCCCCGCTGTGTAGCCGGCATCGTGTCCAGCACAAGCCACGCTGGCACAACCGACCAAAAGCTGCCACCAGTGCAGGCTTCGGCCTACACTTTGCTCCTCTCCTCCTCCTCCTGCTGACCCTGGGCTCTAACACCGCTAGTTTTTGCCCGGACATGCAATCTGCACAGAGAAAAACACCAGTCAATGTGTCAGTGGGGTTCAGCAACGCCAGCTGTTCCCCTGCTGTGTAGCTTGCAACGTGACCTGCAAACGCCACGCAGGCACATGAACTGAAATTGAAGGGAGCCTGCCCCCCACCCACAGGTGTTTCTATGTATATCAGCCACCTTGTACAGCAGTACTGCTGCATTTGTACAAGGTGGCTGACTTTTTCTCCTTGCCCACGTGGAACTCAACACGTACAAAATGTGTCTCATTACAGACCATTACAATGTCCCTGAGGTGTGACTTTCCTTTGTAATGACACGCAGCACCACCCTTGTTAGCGCTGCCCGTCTTTTGACATCATTGGTTAGCTGGCTGCGCCTGTGCATCTCCCCTGCTCGAAACAACGGCCCTCGGTGTCTTATTTTTTTGGACAGCGAGGGTGTGATTGATGGGCATGTGCAGTGCATATGTTTGCCTGTGTTCACTCATCTCCTTCCGCCTTCTTCAGACTGTGCGGCCTCCTGGCCGTGGTAGGCGATAAGGGATCAGCTGAGGCCGCCCAGTCTGGAGCAGGTGTAAGGACATGTGTAAGCGGCAAACCTATTTACTGCACAAGGCCACGAATCCCAGCCACGCAGTGTGATTTTTTGAAAACACACTGTGGGTCTGGGATTCATGTCCATCGCTAACCGCAACGGCCGACATGAAATGAGGTCAGAAGACAGGAAGCGCTCACAGCGCATGGCCAAGGGATCACAATAGCGCAGACTCCTGTACAGCAAATAACAACGCTCAGGAATCTGCGCCCAGTACCTAGGTGCAAATTTTGACACCTGTGCTGCGTCTCGTTAAAAAGACAAGTCACGCCTCCACAACTGTTTGACAGTATAATGGGCTAAATAGTGTACGTGTTTTAGTCAGCGTGTGCAAGGAGCAAAACAAATAGAGCAACCTTTCACTTGTGCAGCATTAATGCTGCACAAGGTGTGGCTCTTGTACCTTGCAACACCTGAGGGGGGGGTTAAAGGTAACCTTTGAAATTGGTTCAACTAGGCTTCGGCCTACACTCTGCTCCTCTACTCCTCCTGCTGACCCTGGGCTCAAACACCGCTAGTTTTTGCCAGGAAATGCTAGCTGCACAGAGAAAAACACCAGCCAATGTGTTAGTGGGGTTCAGCACCGCCAGCTGTTCCCCTGCTGTGTAGTCGGCAACGTGTCCAGCACAAGCCACGCTGGCACAACAGAACAAAAGCTGCCACCAGTGCAGGCTTCGGCCTACACTTTGCTCCTCTCCTCCTCCTGCTGACCCTGGGCTCTAACAACGCCAGTTTCTGCCCGGACATGCTAGCTGCACAGAGAAAAACACCAGCCAATGTGTTAGTGGGGTTCAGCACCGCCTGCTGTTCCCCCGCTGTGTAGCCGGCATCGTGTCCAGCACAAGCCACGCTGGCACAACCGACCAAAAGCTGCCACCAGTGCAGGCTTCGGCCTACACTTTGCTCCTCTCCTCCTCCTCCTGCTGACCCTGGGCTCTAACACCGCTAGTTTTTGCCCGGACATGCAATCTGCACAGAGAAAAACACCAGTCAATGTGTCAGTGGGGTTCAGCAACGCCAGCTGTTCCCCTGCTGTGTAGCTTGCAACGTGACCTGCAAACGCCACGCAGGCACATGAACTGAAATTGAAGGGAGCCTGCCCCCCACCCACAGGTGTTTCTATGTATATCAGCCACCTTGTACAGCAGTACTGCTGCATTTGTACAAGGTGGCTGACTTTTTCTCCTTGCCCACGTGGAACTCAACACGTACAAAATGTGTCTCATTACAGACCATTACAATGTCCCTGAGGTGTGACTTTCCTTTTTAATGACACGCAGCACCCCCATTGTTAGCGCTGCCCGTCTCCTGACATCATTGGTTGGCTGGCTGTGCCTGTGCGTCCCCCCTGCCCGACACAACGCCCCCCGTTGTCTCATATATTTTGACTGCGAGGGTGTGATTGATGGGCACGAGCAGTGCATATGTTCCCCTGTTTTCACTCCCCTCCTTCCGCCTTCTTCTGACTGTGCGGCCTCATGGCCGCGGCATGCGATAAGGGATCAGCTGAGGCCGCCCAGTCTGAAGCAGGTGTAAGGACATGTGTGAGCGGCGAACATATTTACTGCACAAGGCCACGAATCCCAGCACCGCAGTGTGACTTTAGGAAAAGCCACTGTGGGTCTGGGATTTATGGCCATCGTTAACCGCACCGGCCAACATGAAATGAGGTCATGAGACGGCCTGCACTAACAGGGTATTGCCAAGGGATAACACAAGAGCGCAGTTTCCTGTACTGCAAATAACAACGGTAAGGAATCTGCGCACAGCACCTAGGTGTAAATTTGTACACCTGTGCTGCGTCTCCTTAAAAAGACTAGTAGTCACGCCTCCACTACTGTTTGACAGTATAATGGGCTAAATAGTGTACGTGTTTAATTCAGCGTGTGCAAGGAGCAAAATTAAATAGAGCAACCTTTGACTTGTGCATCATTAATGCTGTTCAAGGTGTGGCTCTTGTACCTTGCAACACCTGAGGGGGGGGGTTAAAGGTAACCTTTGAAATTGGTTCAACTAGGCTTCGGCCTACACTCTGCTCCTCTACTCCTCCTGCTGACCCTGGGCTCAAACACCGCTAGTTTTTGCCCGGAACGGCTAGCTGCACAGAGAAAAACACCAGCCAATGTGTTAGTGGGGTTCAGCAACGCCAGCTGTTCCCCTGCTGTGTAGTCGGCAACGTGTCCAGCACAAGCCACGCTGGCACAACTGACCAAAAGCTGCCACCAGTGCAGGCTTCGGCCTACACTTTGCTCCTCTCCTCCTCCTGCTGACCCTGGGCTCAAACAACGCCAGTTTCTGCCCGGACATGCTAGCTGCACAGAGATAAACACCAGCCAATGTGTTAGTGGGGTTCAGCACCGCCAGCTGTTCCCCTGCTGTGTAGCTGGCAACGTGTCCTGCAAACGCCACGCAGGCACATGAACTGAAATTGAAGGGAGCCTGCCCCCCACCCCCCCAGGTGTTTCTATGTATAACAGCCACCTTGTACAGCAGTACTGCTGCATTTGTACAAGGTGGCTGACTTTTTCTCCTTGCACACGTGGAACTCAACAAGTACAAAATGTGTCTCATTACAGACCATTACAATGTCCCTGAGGTGTGACTTTCCTTTTTAATGACACGCAGCACCCCCATTGTTAGCGCTGCCCGTCTCCTGACATCATTGGTTGGCTGGCTGTGCCTGTGCGTCCCCCTGCCCGACACAACGCCCCCCGTTGTCTCATATATTTTGACTGCGAGGGTGTGATTGATGGGCACGAGCAGTGCATATGTTCCCCTGTCTTCACTCCCCTCCTTCCGCCTTCTTCTGACTGTGCGGCCTCATGGCCGCGGCATGCGATAAGGGATCAGCTGAGGCCGCCCAGTCTGAAGCAGGTGTAAGGACATGTGTGAGCGGCGAACATATTTACTGCACAAGGCCACGAATCCCAGCACCGCAGTGTGACTTTATGAAAAGCCACTGTGGGTCTGGGATTTATGGCCATCGTTAACCGCAGCGGCCAACATGAAATGAGGTCATGAGACGGCCTGCACTAACAGGGTATTGCCAAGGGATAACACAAGAGCGCAGTTTCCTGTACTGCAAATAACAACGGTAAGGAATCTGCGCACAGCACCTAGGTGTAAATTTGTACACCTGTGCTGCGTCACCTTAAAAAGACTAGTAGTCACGCCTCCACTACTGTTTGACAGTATAATGGGCTAAATAGTGTACGTGTTTAATTCAGCGTGTGCAAGGAGCAAAATTAAATAGAGCAACCTTTGACTTGTGCATCATTAATGCTGTTCAAGGTGTGGCTCTTGTACCTTGCAACACCTGAGGGGGGGGGTTAAAGGTAACCTTTGAAATTGGTTCAACTAGGCTTCGGCCTACACTCTGCTCCTCTACTCCTCCTGCTGACCCTGGGCTCAAACACCGCTAGTTTTTGCCCGGAAATGCTAGCTGCACAGAGAAAAACACCAGCCAATGTGTTAGTGGGGTTCAGCACCGCCAGCTGTTCCCCCGCTGTGTAGCCGGCATCGTGTCCAGCACAAGCCACGCTGGCACAACCGACCAAAAGCTGCCACCAGTGCAGGCTTCGGCCTACACTTTGCTCCTCTCCTCCTCCTCCTGCTGACCCTGGGCTCTAACACCGCTAGTTTTTGCCCGGACATGCAATCTGCACAGAGAAAAACACCAGTCAATGTGTCAGTGGGGTTCAGCAACGCCAGCTGTTCCCCTGCTGTGTAGCTTGCAACGTGACCTGCAAACGCCACGCAGGCACATGAACTGAAATTGAAGGGAGCCTGCCCCCCACCCACAGGTGTTTCTATGTATAACAGCCACCTTGTACAGCAGTACTGCTGCATTTGTACAAGGTGGCTGACTTTTTCTCCTTGCCCACGTGGAACTCAACACGTAGAAAATGTTTCTCATTAGAGACCATTACAATGTCCCTGAGGTGTGACTTTCCTTTGTAATGACACGCAGCACCACCCTTGTTAGCGCTGCCCGTCTTTTGACATCATTGGTTAGCTGGCTGCGCCTGTGCATCTCCCCTGCTCGAAACAACGCCCCTCGGTGTCTTATTTTTTTGGACAGCGAGGGTGTGATTGATGGGCATGTGCAGTGCATATGTTTGCCTGTGTTCACTCATCTCCTTCCGCCTTCTTCAGACTGGGTGTCCTCATGGCCTCGGCAGGCGATAAGGGATCAGATGAGGCCGTCCAGTCTGAAGCAGGTGTAAGGACATGTGTGAGCGGCAAACATATTTACTGCACCAGGGCACGAATCCCAGCACCGCAGTGTGATTTTTTAAAAACACACTGTGGGTCTGGGATTCATGTCCATCGCTAACCGCAACGGCCAACATGAAATGAGGTCATAAGACAGGAAGCGCTCACAGCGCATGGCCAAAGGATCACAAGAGCGCAGACTCCTGTACAGCAACTAACAACGCTCAGGAAGCTGCGCCCATGCAAAAAGGTGTTGTTTTCGACACCAGTGCTGCTTTTCTTTAAAAAGACAAGTCACGCCTCCACTACTGTTAAACAGTATAATGGGCTAAATAGTCTACGTGTTGCATTCAGCTTGTGCAAGTAGACAAATTAATAGAGCAACCTTTTACTTGTGCAGCATTAATGCTGCAGAAGGAGTGGCTCTTGTTCTTTGTAACACCTGAGGGGGGGTTAAAGGTAACCTTTGAAATTGGTTCAACTAGGCTTCGGCCTACACTCTGCTCCTCTCCTCCTCCTGCTGACCCTGGGCTCTAACAACGCTAGTTTTTGCCCGGAAATGCTAGCTGCACAGAGAAAAACACCAGCCAATGTGTTAGTGGGGTTCAGCAACGCCAGCTGTTCCCCCGCTGTGTAGCCGGCATCGTGTCCAGCACAAGCCACGCTGGCACAACCGACCAAAAGCTGCCACCAGTGCAGGCTTCGGCCTACACTTTGCTCCTCTCCTCCTCCTCCTGCTGACCCTGGGCTCAAACACCGCTAGTTTTTGCCCGGAAATGCTAGCTGCACAGAGAAAAACACCAGCCAATGTGTTAGTGGGGTTCAGCAACGCCAGCTGTTCCCCCGCTGTGTAGCCGGCATCGTGTCCAGCACAAGCCACGCTGGCACAACCGACCAAAAGCTGCCACCAGTGCAGGCTTCGGCCTACACTTTGCTCCTCTCCTCCTCCTCCTGCTGACCCTGGGCTCAAACACCGCTAGTTTTTG